>NC_136059.1:565484934-566084934 GCF_964261635.1 Lissotriton helveticus
CAGGAAAAAGGAATACGGGTCTAACCATGATGTTCTATATTAATAAATGAGGTGAAAGGTAGCTCTGTCTCATGTAGGGTACAGTATCCCTAGCAATCCAGACAGTTTCTCCTTTGTAATGGATTATCTTAAAGCTAGTGAAAGTCACTAGATACCAACATTCTGACCCAAAAACGTGGGTGACAAGTAACTGCAATGATAGCAGACCATCTGAAAAATAATCATGATTATTCATTTTAGTTCTCTGTAACTAACAGGTACATTCAGACTTGGTATATACACATCAGTAAGGATGTAGCATGAATTACTCAAAAATCAGTATGGTTCACCATCCCCTGCAATATAACAACTTCCCTACTACCTACATTTGTCATTACTATACAATCTATAACAATCATGGATACTTGTATAACTGTCTCAGCCTCTGAGTGGTGATCTCAATTTGTCCCTTGGTCTTTGATGTACATCTGGTTTCTTCTTGTAGCCTGAGGTTCAGCAATGTGTGACATCTTCCAGCTTCTCTAATTCTTCTCATTGTGAGGCATAACTAGGTCTGTCTAACTTCATCAGCTATGGTGACACCTGCCCTGGACTTTTTGTGTGACCATAGCTGCGAATCCACCTGTCTCGGGGTTTATTCCTCGGTTTTTCCATCAATTGTAATTATCATGACAGTTGGATCAAGTAGCCCATAATGAATGTCTCACTTCTTCAGAAGGGATCTAAGTGTAAATGGCAATAGTTTTCTTACTTTTAAGTTTGTTTCATAGAGAAAGTCTTGTGAGTCATACATTTTGTGTTCAGCAGACTGGGAAGGCCCTTGTTTCTTGGTCGTCATGATGAACTGATGTGCTTGAAGGCTCCTCAGGAATCAGGCAATTATCTGTATTTGATCCAGTCGGCTGTTGCTATCTCATGATCTATCCTGTGTACAGTGAAACAAAGGTGTGGTGATTTCTGGAATGAAGGTGGTGAGCAACGCTACCCTACCATCTGCTTCAATTTTTTCATGCACTCCATAAAAGTGGATGTTGTCTCTCTGGTGCCGGTCTTCCAGGTTTGTTGTCTATTGAATTGTTCCAAATCAATCGTCTCTGACAGTTTCAACTCGACCATTACCAGTCTATCTTCCATAGTGCTTAGCCACATGCTAAGGTAAGAAAGGTCAGTTCTCTTTAACTGGATTTCAGATGCTGGTTTTATAGTGGTCCCTTCTGTTGCTTTAATGTACACCTGATCAATGCAGGAATCTTGTGCATGGTTTACAGTGTAATTTCTGGTGATCTGTCTGTTGTTTGGTCCACTATTGCTTTTTGTGGTTCGCTTGAAACTGCTACAGCAAACAGCCGCTGCCTGGTTTTAATTTGGACTTTGGGTAGGGAAGCCTGTGCACCAAAACGGTCTTAATTTTGATAAAAGCAAGTCCTCAAGGAACGTCAACACTACGGTTAACAGATTAGGTATATGCATGGTACACCATGATGGATCACACAGGAATCTTGTGTAGTTTTAGGCCAAAAGTAGTGGGTAGGGAGTAATCGGAGAGGCTCCCTGGAGGCAACTGAAGTTATGGGTGGCACTTCACTATGCAGCTCCTCGGCTTGGGACACACTGTTCTGCTTGCACTGCCTGGCACAGCACATGTGCACCAATGCATGCCAATGTGTTCATGGCTAATGTGTCATTGTGCATCCATCATACAAAAGTCAAGTCTATTGTACCTGAAAATGCTTGTTTCAAAAGGTGACAAACCGAAGACAAACATGATCAAGAAAATGAAGACAGACATATTGTAATTAACATTTATTTTTCAACAGAGAATCAAAATAGTTTACCCATAAGCCTCAGACGCAATGGCTGCGGGGATGCGCCTTCAATCTCTGCCCTGAGCAACTCTTTAGCTACGGAAAATATTTCTTCTTGCGTGGAGACAGATGACAACACTGTGGACGCTCTTGTCCTCACTTCAAATTTTACATTCTTCACCTTTAACGTGACCGTCTTACCCTATAAGACAAAAGAGTTAACTTACCATCACCTTCAATATGTTATGAAGAAAGGGAATCCATTAGTTCCTAAATAAACCTTAGTAACTGAACAATGTAGGGCTAGATGCCAAATAGGTTAGAACAGGTACAGAAGAACAAAGTAACCTTAATAGTGACTTTGTTACTCAAAGTCCATATGACTCCATGTCACCACAGTTTTAGCATGCAAAGGGTCAGGGCGCTAGAGTAATATTCAAACCGAAGTCTTGCTGTAACAAGAGCCAGAACTAATTTCCTCAACAGAGATGGGGGAATCCCAGGTCACAAGGTACAAGTGCCAGTACTCAAAAGAATCTGAAGACCATAGTTTGTAGTTATTGAATCTTATCGGCAACAGAGTTGTAGGGTAATACATAGTGAGAGCCATTTAAATTCGCCTTTATCAATGTAAATATTTGATCTTGATGTTTAAAGGCATCTGAACTAGCATTAGTATAAGATCTAACTACAAATGCATTCAGTGATTGAAGCAAACGCATTTTAGAAGTGGTAACATTGGCAGAAGAGGCCGAGGTAGAAAGCGTATACTCATTTACAAACCTTTATCTGTATAGTTTACATAAAAAATGGGTTTTAAGGCAGTGCTGGAATTGTGTGTTCCAACAACAGCAGAACACCCATGGCACTAAATAACTCAAGAGTATTAACTGGCAGTTTACCCACATACACTACAGGTATTAGCGAAGAAAAAAATTAATTGACTGAGTGGAAAATCGATAAAACCGGTCGGTATGAACAATTCTACCAAAATGAAACACAGATGATCTCAAAAGATAAATCTGAATGACGGGGGGCGTGGCTTGGAGGGCGAAGATGGCGGTCGCAGCTTAGAGGAGCTCCCGCCGGCCCGCACATTATCCGACAGTTATCCTGGCCCCCGAGCCCCGCAAACAGCCCTACCTGTGCTGGGAGTGTTCCGGGTGGCACCGTGACCTGTCCGGTGTGCCGCCCTGCTTCATCGGCGGCTCCGGTGATCCGCGATTGCTGGCGACGCAGTGCGGCCTACTGTCCACGAGTGGAGCCGGGGCCTCAATTTTCAAGACCCGGAGCCGGCGGCCAGTGGTCGGGCCGGCCGGAGGGGATTCCTCGCCCAGACGCATCGGCGCCGGAGCCCACGGGACCCACTGGGGTACCTAGGAGGTCGGAGGCTGCACCGGGGTGTTCCTGCAGCGAAGTTGGGACGCCGCGGCCTGTGCGGACCCCGGGCGACCGGGGCCTCGAGTTTCGCGACCCCGGGCCGGTCCGTGTCAGAGGGACCGGGGGTCGCTGAGGCTTGCTCCTCGTGCCGGTGTGCCACTTCCTGTGCGCGGCGTCCGCTGACCACGTCCGGGTGGACCTTGGGGAGTGAGTCGTTGCTCGGACCAGACTGCCCGGTGGCCCCGTGTGTTGCCCGTTCTGTGCGCTCTGGGGCGCGCCTCCCTTGGCCAGTTCCTGGGCTTGCTTGGGGCTGGTGTCACGACGGTGGAAGCCCCCGCTGGATCCCGCCTCGCACACTGGGGCTTTGGTGTGACCTTGCAGCCTACCTGGCCCTGGGGGAGCCGGGGCCTCGGGTCTGGTGGGCCTCAGCCGGACGGTGCCTTCCCTGGCTCTTGGTCGGAGAGGTGGGCTCGGTGCAGCCGGAGAGCTGGAGACCTGCACGCCACGTTGGACTTGGAGGGCTGGACCTGGTGTTGCCTGGAGAGAGGAGCCTGCTGCCCGGATGGTGCGTGGAGGCCTCCCGCACATAGTCCGCAATATACAGTGAGTGCCCCCCCCTCCTCCTTCCCTCTGGTGGACCTGCACTGGGGCGCTGTGACGGGACTTGTGCCCCGGGAAGTGATCTGGGCTAGTCAGTTAGGAGACCCGGGTGCCTGCCCTGCATCATCAGCCGCTGTGAGACGCGAGTGGGCTGTGAGGTGGCCTGGTGGACGACGGGGCTGGACGTCCCAGGTTCTTGAGACATTCCTGTGTGCCTCGCAGATCCTGAGTGAAGCCCGGACCGGGGTTCCTGGTGGCCCTAACTTGGGGGAGAGTCTATCCTACTGAACGCTCCCGCTGGGACTGGCTGCCCGAAGCTGGGCTGCGGAGTCTGTGATTTAGGGGTGCCCACTGGGGACGGCGTGCAGGCCCCGACGGAGTCTCCTTGGCCCCCCCGAGTGGACGCTGCTATTGAATTGCTGTAGACGGGGGCCCACAGCAAGAGCGGAGAGGCCTTCTTCCTTGCCACTGAACATGACGAGAGGTGGGGGCGGCACTGGGTCCACCAAGCAGGGGCCGATTGATAAATTCACAGGGCCCGGCGGAGGATCTGGGGCCTCCGGAGGTGGCCAGAACACAGGCCCTGATAATGCGGCCCTGATGGCCGCCATTACGCAGTCCAGGGACATGCTTGATGCCAAAATTGGGGCGGTTGGCGCTGATGTCATGCTGCTGCGTCAAGATCTCCGCAATGCTGTGGTCCGCATCACGGAAGCCGAAACTCGGATTACAGGGGTGGAGGATGATGTGGTGGCTCTGAAAAAGAAAGTGGAGGACATGGCCAGGATCCAAAAGGGGCTAGCGCTCCGTGTCGAGGATGCGGAGGGGAGGGCGCGAAGAAATAATCTGCGCTTTGTGGGCTTTCCGGAGGATTGTGAGAAGGGGTCTATGGATGTGTTCTTGACGCACTGGTTGGAGAGTTGGCTTCCCCCGGACGTCTTGTCACGCTGCTTTGTGGTGGAGCGCGCCCATAGGGCCCTGGCGCAGAAACCGCCGGCGGGAGAGCGACCACGTCCAGTCATCGCCAAGATCCTCAATTTTGCATGACCGGGACGTTATTCTTAGGGAAGCAAGAGCGAAGGAGGACTTGTCGTTCGAGGGTCACAGGATTATGATTTTCCCGGACTATACCAGGCTGGTGCAGCAGCAGCGCCGATCCTTCCAAGATGCGAAAGCCAAGTTACGTGGACTGAAAATTCAGTATTCACTGTTGTACCCTGCCCGTCTGCGTGTTGTGTTTCATTCCAAGACCCACTTCTTTGACACCCCGGAGGCGGTGTTTAACTGGACGGATGAGACTGTCAGGATCCGACCGAATGCCCAGCCGGGCCTGAACTCCGGAGCATCGCGTGGGTCATCGCCGGAGAGGGGCGAATCCTCCAACAGGAGCAGGAAACACAGGAAGTCTAGGTCGCGGCGACGCTCCCCATCCGGGGGTGTCCTGCTGGATGGTGCACAGTCGGACACTGCTCAGTCTGGGACTGGGACCTGAGGGTCGTAGGGCCCCCTCTTGTCTCCTGAGCGTCATTCGTCTCTAGCCTTGGCTGGTGGCCATAGGGGTGACACTACTGCTTGATGGGCTAGCGCATGGTATGGAGTGGTCTGGGCCGTGGCTGGACACACAGGGGGGGGCGTGATGTTTGTAGTAGTTCTGTCCCGCTGCGCTTAAGCGGTGGGCCACATGTGAGTGACGGGGTTCGGGGTGCTGACCCATGGGCGGCCTATTCCTCCCATGTTCGAGGGGGGGCCCTAAGGGGAGGTACTGTTAGTTGGGGAGTGTGAGGGGATCCATTGGCCTGGGGGGCTTTGGGCGCTCTGTTTTGGGCCCGGGGCTCTTTATGCCGCGACAGGTACTTCACTGTTTCATGAGGTATAGGGGTGGGGGAGGGGGGATAGGTGGGGGTTTGGTAGTTGGGGATGTTGTGCTGGTGTACGGGGTGGGGGGGGGCGGGGTAGTTGGGTAGGGATGCACGTGATTTTTGCTGCTGTGATTTTTGTACTGCAAGGTGCTTGGGCTAGGTCCGAGGGTTTCCAGATGCTCTCCCACCGAGACTATGGGTGATTCCCCGGAGACGGCGCCTGTTAGTGGCTCCATGAGGATTCTTAGTTGGAATGTCAGGGGAATGCTGGACAAAATTAAAAGGGGAGCAGTACTGCGCTGGGGTAAGAGAGACTCGGCGGATGTCATGTTGTTGCAGGAAACACATATGTTAGGGACGAAGGTATTGAGTCTACAACGTTTTGGTTATACCCAGGTGTTCCATGCAGGCTTTACCAGGGGGTCGAGAGGGGTAGCTGTCCTCATTCATCGACGCTTATCTTATACTCACGAGCGCCATTGGCTTGATCCCCAGGGTCGGTTTGTATTTGTCAAGGGCCTGATTGGTGTGGAACCTGTGGTGTTCGGCAGTGTGTATGCTCCCCCTCCCCTGCAGTGGTCTCTGGCGGAGCGCCTGTTTCAATTGTGGGCCGATATCCCGGACTGCCTGGCTGTAATAGGGGGTGACTGGAATGATGTGATGGATGTGAGTTTGGACAGGCAGAGGATGCAGGTGGCCGCGGGGGCGCCTACCCCTACACGTCTGAGAGCGATGAGTGATGGGCTAGCTTGGGTGGATGCATGGCGACATCTACATGCCAGGACGCGTGAATACACGTTTGTGTCGGCAGTGCATGGCTCCTTTTCCCGGTTGGACTGTGTATTTGTACCCGGGGCCTTCCTCGATAGGGTGAAGCAGGCCGTGATCCAACCTCGAGGATTGTCGGACCATTCCCCGGTCGCAGTGCGGATTGCACTTTGTAAACCCCATCAGCCGTTCCGTTGGCGGATGTCTTCGTGGCATCTCCAACGGACAGAATATACGACCCACATGCGCGGTGCAATTGCCCAATATTGGCGGGAGAATTTGACCGAGGGCATGGACAGCGTGACGGTCTGGGAGGCCATGAAACCCACGCTGCGGGGCGTGGACATCGCCTGGTGTGCTGCCGCCCGTCGGAAGCGTCAGGAGGCCACTGTAGCGGCTGCGGCTGCGGTGAGAGCTTTGGAGGGGCAGTGTAGTGGAGATGCGGGCGATGTGGCGCTCAGGCTACTTCTCCAGGCACAGCGATCCTATGCTTCGATCCTACTGGACGAGGCTCGACAAGCCTGGCTGGCCACGCGGAGTAGGGTGTACCAGTGGGGCGACAAATCATGCACTATGCTCCACCGACTGTGTCAGCAAACTCTACAGCCGATCTCTCTGCCGGGCCTTACAGACGGGGAGGGGATTGCCATGACGGACCCTGCTGCGCTTGCGGCGAGTTTTGCCGACTATTATAGGGTACAATACGCTTCGCGTGATTGTCTCCCACCGGAGCCAATTGACAAGTTCATAACTGACCTCCCCCCCCGGGTGATTTCGGATGAGGCCAGGACAGCTCTAGACCTTCCCCTGTCGGCGGAGGAACTGGGCGACGCGCTAGGACAACTTAACACGGGCAAGGCGCCTGGACCGAGTGGTTTTCCCAGTGAATTCTACAAGAAATTTCATTTGCAGCTGGGACCACACTATCGGCAGGCGTTGGAGGCGGCGCGGGAGGGTGGTTGCTTGCCGGTTGACTGGCGTCAGGCTGAAATAGTGGTGTTCCTGAAACCGGGCAGGCCCCCTGACAGACACGAGTCGTATCGCCCGATTTCTCTTATTAATTTTGAGGCCAAATTGTTGGCTAAGGCGTTGGCGAATCGTCTTCTCCCGTATGTTGCAGATCTGGTCCACCCGGATCAGGCGGGATTTATGCCGGGCAGAGCGACAAGGCACAACATCAGACGGGCACAGGTAGCGGTGGGTGCGATGGGGGTGACTGGGGAGCGGGCGGCGCTCCTACTGGCAGACATCGACAGAGCGTTTGATTCTGTCAGCTGGACATATCTCTTTGCTCTGTTACCGCGCCTCAACTTGGGTCCGGGTTTTGTCTCGTATGTCAAACTGTTGTACACCGACATCACAGCCTCGGTACGTGTCTCGGGCGCCATTTCGGAGAAATTCCCGATTGCTAGGGGGACCCGGCAAGGATGCCCCCTGTCCCCGTATCTCTTTGCGCTAGTCATGGAGCCGCTGGCAGCCTGGGTGCGCATTGACGCGCAGCTTCGTGGCTTTGTATGGAGTGCGAGCCTCACGGACAGAATCGCACTGTATGCGGATGATGTTCTTTTTTTTTTGACAGACCTTGATCGTTCAGGCCCGCGTATTTTGGAGATAATGCGTGTTTTCGGGGACGTCTCGGGCCTCTACCTTAACCCACGCAAATCGACTCTCTGGATGCTAGGGGGCCGGCGCGAAGTGTCTCCTTGGGCAGTGGATCTGCAGGTGGCGATTGGTGGCCTGAAGTATCTCGGAGTCTTCCTGTCGGAGTCTGCCGCAATTGCGTGGGAGCGTAACATACAACCGGTGTGGGACAGGGTTCAGTCCGACGTCAAAACGTGGTCGCGCATGCCTCTGAATATCTATACTGATAACACCGCAGTAACATAAATTCAAACACAGTACTTGAGAAAATATTCAAGACTGAATGCTAGTTAATAGCTTTTATTCTTATTTCTGATTTTATCAAAAGATACTTTTTCATTTTATGAAAACAAACATGTAAAAAACAATTTACTGACCAAAATCAAAACTGGGGGATGATCGTTCATCATATCACTCATATCACAACCATACGATAAACAATCATTCAAGGGGAGAAGGGGAGCACTAAATAAGAGAGCTACAACATTTATCAAAACATACAATATTTACAATATAATACAATACCATACATAAAACAAGAAAAGCCAGTGTCTGCAAAACACTTAGATAATACTTTCTTTTGATACACAATCGATTTTAACGTACATTCCTATAGTTAAGTATATAAAAATACTTCTTGGATCTTTAGAAAAAGGATAATGTACAAAAATTAGTGATAAGCAACAATTATCATAGCATTCACGCTTATCACTAGAGCAGACAGTAAGGTGGCTGGGGCCTACGCGTTTCGAATCCCAATGACTTGTAGGGATTCTCTTCAGGGCCTTTGGGGTTCTATTCTGTATTTAGGAGAATGAATAGTCTCAAGGTGGGGATTGGTTGACACAGTTGGATGGTGGTAGACCTAGTGAAATGGTGTAGGAGACCGCGTCTATAAAGGCTGTCCGTTTTTTGTCACTGGACGTGTCAAAATGCGTTGTTCTACGAAGAGATAAAGTAGCACTTGTTCGCGGAAACCGTCTGAAAAAAGGGGGACTTTCAACGCGTTGCTCATCGGCATAACAAGTCAGCTACGTGTGACCACGGTAGGTACGGCACACGGTTGTTTTGAGTTCAAGACGCCTGTGGGCGGCACATCTTTGTTCAACGCGGTCAGCGGTAGATATTAAATAATTTTAATCAAGGCGAGTTTTCAAAAAGGCAGCGTCCAAGACAGCACTATCCGGCGGCTCCTGCGCAGTAGCCGGATAGTGCTGTCTTGGACGCTGCCTTTTTGAAATGCCGATGAGCAACGCGTTGAAAGTCCCCCTTTTTTCAGACGGTTTCCGCGAACAAGTGCTACTTTATCTCTTCGTAGAACAACGCATTTTGACACGTCCAGTGACAAAAAACGGACAGCCTTTATAGACGCGGTCTCCTACACCATTTCACTAGGTCTACCACCATCCAACTGTGTCAACCAATCCCCACCTTGAGACTATTCATTCTCCTAAATACAGAATAGAACCCCAAAGGCCCTGAAGAGAATCCCTACAAGTCATTGGGATTCGAAACGCGTAGGCCCCAGCCACCTTACTGTCTGCTCTAGTGATAAGCGTGAATGCTATGATAATTGTTGCTTATCACTAATTTTTGTACATTATCCTTTTTCTAAAGATCCAAGAAGTATTTTTATATACTTAACTATAGGAATGTACGTTAAAATCGATTGTGTATCAAAAGAAAGTATTATCTAAGTGTTTTGCAGACACTGGCTTTTCTTGTTTTATGTATGGTATTGTATTATATTGTAAATATTGTATGTTTTGATAAATGTTGTAGCTCTCTTATTTAGTGCTCCCCTTCTCCCCTTGAATGATTGTTTATCGTATGGTTGTGATATGAGTGATATGATGAACGATCACCCCCAGTTTTGATTTTGGTCAGTAAATTGTTTTTTACATGTTTGTTTTCATAAAATGAAAAAGTATCTTTTGATAAAATCAGAAATAAGAATAAAAGCTATTAACTAGCATTCAGTCTTGAATATTTTCTCAAGTACTGTGTTTGAATTTATGTTACTGCGGTGTTATCAGTACTGGCAATTTCTCTTTTGTTATGTTCTATGAAGGCTCAGCCATACTGATTAGAGCCAACCCCTAGTTGTTTATTGGTCTGAATATCTATGGCAGATCTGCTATTTTTAAGATGGTGGCCCTCCCTAGACTACTATACCAGCTACAAAACCATCCGTACAGAGTGGACCCGCAGTGGTTCCGGCGTGTAAACTCCTTATTGGGCCGGTTTCTATGGGCTGGGGGGGCTTCTAGGGTGGCTCTGCGGACCTGCTTTTTGTCCACATACTGTGGAGGTCTCGCAACGTCAGACATATTGTCCTACTATCAAGCCTCTCATTTGCTGGTCTTAAATGAGTGGTGGTACGGTGGCCGTGACGATCCGGCGTATGCCCTAGAACATTTTCTGATGGGAGATGCCACGCTCCATACCCTCTTGTACTCGGCAGGGCGGCGGAAGTCGCTGCCGCATGCGACTCAAGTGGTCTTCCTGATTTGGAGACAGGCACTGCGTCGAATGGGCTGGTGGGGAAGGCTGACAGCCGAAACTCCGCTGTGGAACAACGGGCGGCTCCCTGCACTGGCCTCCTTGCAAGGGTTTGGTGGCTGGGATTCCATAGGGATCTCGTCACTTGGTCATATACTTACCGGGACTACCCTTAAATCCTTTGACGCGCTCAGCGCTGAGTTTGCGATGCCTAAGACCCAGTTTTTTAAGTATCTACAGCTTCGTCATGCTCTGGCGCCGAGTCTGGTGGAGCTGGACCAGCTTCCAGACTTTAGCCCCGTGGAGGCTAAGCTTTTCATGGGAGACCTAGGGGATAAAAAAGTCTCAAAAATCTACCAAACACTGGTCACTCACTGCTCCTCTTCCCTGGTGTCGCTGAAGGCCTCTTGGGAGGTGGATGTTGGTCCGCTGGATGAGGATGACTGGAGAGAGGCGTTGGAATCCCCCCGGGGCACAGCTATAGCAGTGCGGTTGCGATTCATACAATATAAATTCTTACATCGGGCCTATTACACCAGAGAGAGACTGTGGAGGGCGGGCCTTATTGCTTCCCCAGACTGCCTGCGCTGTGGGGCCGAGAGAGGCACATTGGTGCATACTGTGTGGTCGTGTGTGGGCCTGGTCCGGTTCTGGGGTGGAGTGTGGGACTGCCTGTCGGAGGTGCTGGGATGGGAGCTACCCCGTACATCTAGGTTAGGTCTTCTTCATGTCCTAGATCAAGTGGGTGGTAACATTTATAAGCGCCATCTCCTTCTGTTAGGCCTTGTTGTGGCCAAGAGGGATCTGGCGAGGGCCTGGAAGAGTGACCGCGCCCCCCCGCTTAGCGCCTGGAAGGCGGGCTTAGACTTCCTCATGGGGCTGGAAAAGCCAGTATTTGAAGCCAGGGGCTGCCCTCGGAAACATTACAAGATCTGGAAGCGGTGGGCGGACTACAGAGACCTGACATTGGATCCTCCCGCTGAAACGGAAGATGGTCTGTCCGATGATTGAGGCCTCGGGGCCTGGATAGTTCCAAGTCACTTAGTGTGTTTCCTCTTGTATACTGCAGCTGATTGTGATCACGTGCATCGGGTTAGGGTGGGATAAGGGGTGGGTAGTTGGAACTGTTGCAGTTGTGGGGGGATAATAGGGCGGGTAGGGGTTAGTCAAAAGTTTGAGCCATACGTATATTCTACTGTACTTTGCATATTGTCGTGTTCTCCTGCTTTTGGAGAGCTGTACACTTGATCTGCTTGAACTTCTAATAAATACGGTTTTGAAAAAAAAAAAGATAAATCTGAATGACAAAAATCATTTTTGTGCAGTCTGGCGGCAGCGTTGGGTCAAATAAATGAGCCTTGTGCTATTAAGAACACAAACGCCAATTTCAACCACACACGTTGCCAAAGATTTGGGGAAATAAGATGTTGAACTGAGCTTATAAGAATTCACAAAGCACAACCAATCATCTTACTAGAATGTCTACGGCCTAGTATTAAAGGTATTAACATGAATGTGTCCAAGGATAACCTGAATCAATTTTACTTCACTATTATCACTTGAGCACTGCACATCATTTTGTCCACTTCATGGCAAACACCATGGCTAGATTACTGACATCCATTTCCACAACAGCACTACATGGCCAGATGTGGTATGGTATGATCAGCGAGTCCCACGTGACGTAAACTCCACCAAAAAGGGTGGTCTGATAGGATTCTTTCTAGTTTTCTGTTGCCAATAACTACCAACAGCACTGATACACGTATGCATCCAACTTGTTTCTTAGTCACTGGTATAGTCACACACCATCGTCTGACCTGGTCTGCTTCGTTGTTTGTTTTGTACTCTGTAAGTAGGGGAGTTAGCAGACAGGTCGTTAAATATTCCCCTTGACCCTCCACACACATTTGGTTTTGTTAGTAACCTGAATCAACGTCATCGCTCTACTGGCGCTGACTCCGATCTAATTATTCACGAGTATTGACGTCAGCCTTTGAGTGCCTCCTATAGAAGCCACGGGAATCCTCACGTGACTATTGGCGCAGAAGCAAGTAGATTCAATTACAACTGGAAATGTAATTTACATGATGGGACAGATGACATTTTAGTTCCTTTTGAAATGCAGTTCATCTGGCTGTGTGTAACATTTTCTTTTCCATTCCCAGTACAGTTGCAATCGGTGCTTTTGTACCCCATCTCTCTCAAACGTAAAGATGTTACAGCTGAGGGCTCTTCATCCTGCCTTTCTTGACTGCAATAATTATTGGGATTAAATATTACAATCGGAATGCATTTTTATAACATTTACACTTAGGAGGCATTTCTGCTCACTAAATCAAAAAGAAGGGTTCAATTATGTTTAACATACAATGCGAGCAAGCATATAGTGCATTATGCAAGCTCTCATGAGATGACTGGCTGCAGGGACCAGCCCTGGCCCCAGGCACCACCCATAGGAACTAATTGTCTCCACCACAGTTCAGTCCCAGACTCTCCATCCCGACCCTGTCACCCCAGAAAGGAGGCAACCATATTTGGCCTTGAGAGTTCTGCATCAGCCTCTTGATGCGTGAGGCCCTGAGATTCAATAGTCGCCAGTCCACAGCACTCTCTCCACTTACCCCAGACCCGGTCGGATTTCCTCGGGTAACCTCTAGCAGTGTAAATGACTTTCTCCAACCCAATGCGTGAGTCCATTCCAACAAGCCATTGACTCTTAGCTGGAATAGTGGGCAACCCCCAGTTCTGTGCAATGTCCCTCTTCGCCACTGTCGGCCTATCCCCAGTGAACAAAATATCAGTTGTTTTCTTGGGAGATAAATCTCCCCAGAGGCCCCCGGCTGCACAAATTGAGGATTGTGCAGAAGTTCATCTTCCATTATGGCACTGAGTTCACACAGGATCATGCCCCTGTATCCCCGGGCACCCCCACAGTGTGTGACAGAACGCGTCCACGGCACCCTGGCATCTAAGGCAGTTGGGTGAAGGCATCTCCCCCATTCTATAGAGCTTAGCCCTGTCCAAGTGGACCCTGTGAAGGATCTTCAATTGCATGGAGCAGCAGAACGCCCTCATGACCACACTCCGGGGATGCCTCAAAGAGGCCTCCGAGTCCACAGCCTCCATGTCCCACTCCCAGCGTTGTAGTAGGCTCACTAGGTTGTCTAGAATATTATTTATCATGGCCTTATGGAGTAATTATACCCTAGCCAGTGGATCCCGCAACAGGGAACTCTCTTAGGGACAGACTCAGGCAGGTCTTCCCTGTCCATCCCTTCAGCGTGGAGGGCGGCCTGAGCCCAGTATATTTATATAACTGAGTATGTGAAAGGTCGAGGTCTCCTTGGAGACTCTCAAATGACCGAACAACTCCATTTTCTATGATATCCCGTCATCTAGAAATCCCAATCAGATCTAACATGTTATTCTTGCCCGTCATAATCACCATTTCCCTAAACCAAATTTTGTCAGAGCGGGTGTAGTTGATTTCCCTCACTACAGTTAGCAAGGTAGTAAACCATCTTCTACAGTGCAAAATCACAAGTGCTGGTATCTGGCAGAGGTTCTGTCTGCACAAAGTCTTCATGTGGTTGTTTATTTGTTTCCGATTAAATGTCAAAAATAGACAGACCCCAAGAATACATAGAATGCCACTGACTGGGTGGCCACACATCCAGCAGTTAAAACTAGGCAGTGATTCATTTGTAAAAAATAAAAATAGGTGCCGGTGCTCTCATCAGGAGGCAGCTTGCTCCCAACCATCTCTCCTATTACCGCCGCCTGAAACAGAATACTAACCATGAAAGTGGGAAGAGGGTGTGGCGTAATGGCCAGGGCTGCAGACTTCTGAGCTGGGGAACCAGGCTCGAGTCTTGGCATTGCCTCAACATCCTGCGTTTCTGGGAAAATAACTGAATATCCCCATGCCTACCAAAAATGAATATGTCCTTAACTGAAAAGTGCCGGTGTTGATGATCAAGCCACTGCCTAACCTCGTTCCATACAACTTTTTGATTATCGGAGTCATGTGATAAAATGTCCTTCTTTTGTGGTACCCCCCACACACTTTTTACTACATTTTATTGCTGGTGAACACTGGAGAACAATCTTCCAGTGCCCAGTGTATATGCTCTGACCCCTAAAAACATGTAGAGTTGGCAGCGCGTGGCAAGCATGCCAGGCCCACCACATATTCTGAACGATCCATCTCTTAGGGTTGAGGCGAACCACACCATCAACACAGTATTGTTGGTGGTCACACCAGATCCACGTCTTGGACCTCAGAGAGCTCTTTGTTGTGTGGTGGCAGCCATTCACGATCACGACGTGCTGACGGTCCCAGCCCCCAAGATGGGGACCAGGGCCTAGGGTAACTGACTCCTGTGAACAGGCTGGCCCGAACTGAGAAATCGGTGCAGCCCTAGTGTGTGCCGGTGTAGAAGACTCTTGTGTCGGCACCTGGGGGCACCAGGTGGCTGTGGTGCGCCGCCGGATGAGAAAATATTAAGGAATTATAAGTAAGGTCACTCATGCCAATTGTGGGTGAACCAATCAGATATACATGTTTTTCAGAGCACTGGGACGGAGGCATATTTTGCAGGACTCAGTGCACCTTCGGATGTAAAAAGAACATGTTACTTACTTTCTGTAAGACTTTTTTTGGTAGAGACTCTATCTAACTGCAGATTTCTCACCTTAGAATATTACCCAGAAGTGTACCTCTGCATGCCAGTATGTGGCTTTGATCTCATCGGCTGCATTGGAAGCAACGTGTGCGGCACGTACATAGGCACCACGCCGGTATGCTGATATCATGACTATTTCCACGCCAAAAAATCAGATCCATGATGGCATGATTTTTAACCAGTGTGAGGAATCTAACAAAATATTAGGGCGAGGAGCCCAATTCCCTGGACGGGGAGGATGAGAGGGTCGGTGAGGAATCAGCAGTTAGATAGAGTCTCTACCAGAAGAGGCTTTACCAAAAGAAAGTAACTGGTTCTTCTAATAGCGAATTCTAAGTGCAGATTCTTCATTTTAGAATAGATGTGGAGGGAGGCCAAAGTAGCAGCTCAGCAGATATCCAGGACCGATACTCTGCACACTAACGCAGATGTGGAAGCACTGGCATTGGTGAGATGGGCCCGTAAGCCCACGGGAGGCTGCTAATTAGCCATCGCATAGCAGATCTTAATGCAAAGTGCAAGCCATCAGGAGATTGTTCTCTCCTGCAATGCCTCACTTTTTTCGCCCATGTGAATCTGATAAAGAATTGATCGTCCACCCAGTGGTCTTTGGTATAATCAACTTAAAAGGATATAGTTCTTTTCAGATGCGGGTGGTTGAGCCTCTCCTCTTTCTTAGAAGGACGAGATAGAGAAAAATATCAGCAAAGTAATGTTTTGGCTGACGTGGAATGGAGTCACTACATTCAGAACGAACAAGGAAAGAGTCTGAAGAACCAGCTTGTCCAGGCAGAAGCTGGTGTATGAAGGATGAAATGAAAGAGCTTAAAGCTTGCTGAGTCTCCTGGCCGATGTAATGTCCACTGAAAAGATTGTCTTAAGAGTCTGACGTCTCAGCGGACAGCAATATAAGGGCTTGAATGGGGAGCCCTTTAGAAACATTTGGACCAAATTAAGGTCCTATTGGGGCACGAGTAAAGAGCTTGAAGACAACAAATGTTGCATACCTTTAAGAAAACGTGTCACAACAGGTGACAAACAGTGATGGTTGATCCCGCAATCGCGAAAAAGCTAAGATAGCAGAAAAATAACCTTTAATGGTGCCCAAAGCAAGGCCTTGCCGAGCTAATGACAGCATAAACAATAACACTTCTGCCAAGGGGGCAGAAAGTGGGTCAACATGACAGGAGGAGCACTAAGCTGCAAATGTGTCCCAACGTTATGAGTATGTAGTCATTTTTGAAAGACAACGGGCTGCCAAGATGACATCACAAATCTCGGGAAAATGATCAAAGGCATTCAACTGTCGCTGCTCAATCTCCACATTTAAAGGTGGAGTGTGCATAGATTCGGGTGCAGGACCATACCTTGCTGCAGTGACAGAAGATGCTCATGCTCAGGAGTTCGGGATACCGAATTCTCTTTGCCCAGTCCAGAGCCACTAAAATGACTTGGGCCCAGTCGGTCCTGATCTTTTTCAAGACGAGGGGCAGGTGCAGTCTCGGTGGAAAGGTGTACAGGAATCCTGGGTTCCTATCTAAGCGGAACGCATGTCCAAAAGAGGCACTTTGGAAACTCCAGCGTACAGAAGAGCGGATATTGGGCAATCTTGGTGGTGGCAAGTAGACAGAGCCAAAATTCTCCTTATTCTCGGAATATACTTTGTGCTGCCTCCTTGTGGATGCAATTCATGATCCGCAAGGCATTGTCGGCTGTGTTTTTCTGGCTTGATATTCAGATATTCCACCACGTGTTGCATGACCAAGAAGTTGTCCTGTCACTCCAGCCAAGTCTAGAGGTGCAGGGTATCCTGGCACAAAGTCCATGACCCGACTCTGTCCTGTTTCTTGCAATACCACATGGTAGTGGTGTTGTCCATGACCGTTGCAGGTGAGCTGCAACTACAGCCATGGCATTCATGAACAACCCGAGGGGCACTGGTGAGGTCAAAGGGGAGCACAGAAAATGGAAATGTTCTTGAGCTTACCGTGAACAGCAGACAATGCCTGTGGGCCTTCAGGGTGGGAAAATGGAAATACGCATCCTGAAGGTCCAATGCAACCATCCAGTCTCCAGGGTCCAGGGAACAGAACCTGAGCCAACATGAGCATCTTAAATTTCTCTCAGTAAAAAGCAGTTGGGAGGGAGAAGATCTACCATAGGACGAAGGCCTCCATCCTATTTCGGCTCCAGAAAGGAGCAGGAAAAGCAACCCTGTACTACTTCCGATGCCTGCACACTGTCAAGGACTCCTTTGACCTTGTCCTACCTGATGGAGCAAAATGAAGTGGTCCTCCATCAGCCATTCTGGGGACAGTGGAAAGGGTGGTGACTTCTCGAGGAAGGGTAAGGCATAACCCTTCTGAACAATCTGTAGCACCCATTTGTCATATGTTATTGCTTGCCATTGGCACAGGTGGTACCTGATCCTGCAGCCAATGGGATGAAATGCTGCATGGTGGACTCACTAAAGGAGATGTGAGGGTGCGGCAGCCAAAGGGGCGGGGGCTGGCTGTACGCTGGGTGTGGGTCCCACATCCTCTCTGGGATCTACGTCTCTGGTCACAAAAGTACTGGGAAGCTTGCTGGCCCAGGGGATAAGATGAGTATTGCGCCACCCATGGAAGCCTTAACCATGGCCAGGGAAGGGGCGAAAGGACTGCTGCTGTTGATGTTAGCCCTAGGTGATTCTCAGGGATCTGATGGTGACTCGGCTACATTTGAAGGGCTCCAGCGCTTTGTCAGTCTTTTAGCAGAAGAGGCAG
The DNA here is from genome assembly GCF_964261635.1 of Lissotriton helveticus. Lineage (NCBI taxonomy): Eukaryota > Metazoa > Chordata > Amphibia > Caudata > Salamandridae > Lissotriton > Lissotriton helveticus. The sequence continues at coordinate 565,502,943 of NC_136059.1, forward strand.
GAGGCATTAAAAGGCATGTCAATCAAAGATGATTGGACATCCCCTGAAAAAAACTGTGAACTACAACCAGGCGTGGCGGTGAAGTGCCACTGTGGAGACCACGGCCCTGCCTAATAAATCAGTAGTGTCCAGTTCACACTGAATGTTGAACTTTGGTATGTTCCTTCCATCAACAAATGCCTGGTTCAGGATAGCCCTGCCCTCCTCTGGAACCATGGGCAGCAGAATCCCACAAGGCATGGCAATATCGGCCCAAGAGACATGCGGTGTTCACCGACGTCAATTACACACTGGAGGAAGAGAAAATCCTCTTCCCAAAAATATCCAGCCTCTTGGATTCCCTATCAGGTGAGATGGTTGGGACCATGCTTGGGTTTACCCAGCTGTCGAAGCCTGCACCATGGTGCTCTCAGGAGAGAGATACTGGGATAGGAAGGCTCGGTGTCCGGTGTTGGACTATCATTCTGTACAAAGAAGCTCCATTTCAGGGTTTGCCCAGGCCCCCAAGCGAGCATCAGTGAGGAACTCATTAAAGTGGAGGAAGGGCTTCTCAACTCTGATTTTAGTACCTCTGTCAAGATGCTGGTCTTGGTCTTGATAGAGGCTAGCTGCAGGTCAAGAACTTCCACTGCCCTGTATATCATGGTTGCAAACAACGTGCCTTCCTCCATGGCAGGGTCTGGAGGAAAAACCAGGCTAGTATCTGTAGAGGTGTCCAGACCACTGACTTCACTCAGCTCCTCACATCAGTTTTCCTCCTGGTAAGACTCGTTCTCCAGGAGGCCGTAACCCTTTACATCATCGCCTCCAACGGGAAAGGAGGCTCAAACCAAGAGTGAGAAGTCAGAGATTGAGTATGATCTGAGGGGAGCCATTGTCGACGCCGATAGGTGTCGAGACGGTGCCGTCTCGGAGTGTAAAATAGGTTCCTCTTCGAGTAGCTGGTGATGGCTTTGGTTGGACTGGAACCAGAAAGGGTGGAGGCACTAGTGTGCATCAGTCCGGATCCGGGGGCGGATACAGAGGGACTAGCTGGCATCAAGGGAAATCCAACTGAAGGTAACCCAGCAAGAAACTCTCGACTTTGTGGGGCACTTAGGTGCACTAGACGAAGTCATGGGCCCGGGGATGGCGTGCATGGCATGATAAATCTCCTAGAGTTGGGGAGTAGATGCTCCAGCTTCAGGAAACTCTGGGAAGTGTGGAGTAGACCCAGCAGCGGCGCCGCAGGTGGAGTACATGAGAGGGGTCAAGAAGCACAGTGCTTACTAGGAGAAGGTAAAGAATGCTTTGACTTACTCTTCTTGTTCTTCTTCAACTTACCTGACTTTAAAGACAAGGATCTGAAGTGGTAACACAATCGCCTGCAGGAATGGCCCTAAGACATCCCTCTGGATCAGGACTGGGATCAGGGCAGCCTTCTTCCGCTATGCCTCCCGAAGCTTTATTCCCCGTTCACGAATTGCCTTGGGTGCATCGACTTGTAGTCGGTGCAGGGCTTAGGGTTGTGGCCTGATCTCAGGCACCACAGGCAAACCATGTGTGGGTCAGAGACAGACATCTGTTTGGGACATTCCTCACATGGCTTAAACTCTGTGGCTTTGTTGGGAGACACATCCCCAGCACACTGGAAGCAAAGCTCAAAAAGAGTTTACTAAAGTCCAAAAAAGTGGTCAAAAAGTATCTCTACGGATCCCCTTAGTTTCGAAAACAGGGGCCCCTGTATGGAAGGTGACTTACCAAGCGCAGGGAAACATGCTATTAGTTTAGAAACAAACTTGGGCAAGACACACTAAACAAAAATATGTGCAGGCATACCACATCCAAATTTACAAACATCAAACAATTAAGTTACAATTCATTAAATGATTTGAATAACTGCTTGTGTTATTATCACGAAATTATTTTGAATCTTTTTGTATAAAAAATTATTAGAAATCTTCACTTCATTAAAAACATAGTTCATTATTATGTTGTCCTGTACAGTAGTCAATACAAAAGTATTTAATTTAGATTGCAACATAGTTATCAATTATTAGGTCCTACTTAGTGTGCTAATCTTAAGCACATCTAATTATATTCACATTACATCAATTCTTTAAACTTTAATACAATGGCAATTTAGTCCACAATGTGATAGGCTTAGATCCCTGCCAGAATGACAACAATATACGTACCGCACACGTCACTGCTGATGCGCAGAGGTATGCAGAGGTAATGCAAAAAAATGTCCGGATCCTATCTAACCCCTGGGGACTATTCTCTGGTGAGGTGTCTGTGGTTATAAGTCTGTATCAGAAACTAGCAGTATTAGCTCAAAACTTCGGGAGTGATCATGCAATATTAGGCATTTCCTTACATCAAGGATTAAACTTTCAAAAGTGCCATGATTTGTCTAGTCCCAGCCCTCCATCATTTACGGACTCTGTGATGCCTCTGGTGGAATAATTCTTAACACTCTTAGATATTTGAGCCATTTAGGTTTTCTAAATTTGAATGACAGGTTGACACTTTTAAAAATATAAAGTATGTCCAAAACAGTAACTGAAAATAAAATAAAGAAAAATAAACACATCAAGTCATTAAATGCTTGTCCATGAAAATCTTAACTTGGACAACTAGCCCCGTTTGGTACGGTCTCGTGGCATCAAGTGTAGTCCAGTGCAAGCTGTCAGTAAGCTGGGAGCTGATTTTTTTTTTATATCTTGCACTAAATTTATAACTTGGGTACCTAACCGAGCTTCTGAAAGGTACACAGTGTTTCTTACGCATGGTAGCCAAACCCAGTGGAGTCAAGCCAAGTTGGTTGAGCTGAAGGAGTATTGTATTTGCCATAAGCATGCTCTCAGTTGGAAAGTGTGAAATACTGTTGTTTGAAAGTAGTTTTTACAGCAGGAGCAGATAAAGCAGACGGGTACCAGGGAACCTCTTCATCATTCTAGTGAAAAGAATCCAAAGTGCCAGGAAGCAGGGCAATATGGTAAAAAAAAAGAGCTCATTAATACACTTCTGACGCAATATACAGCTCACAATGGGGGGCATTGGTTTTCTCTAACATACATGTGCATTTGAGAGTCGAAACATAGCATTTCTCGAACATGCATGGGCATTGCGGACCTACCTATCACCACTCATCCCGAAAGTTCTATGCGTGCTCGTGCATTTCTTCTCTAAAATGCATTCTCAGCTGTGATCCTTTGCTTCTAAAGTGAGCATGAATGCTCGAGATCCCAGGATTGCATTTCTGCAGAAGAAATGCATGGGCCACCAACTTGTCATTAACACGAATATTCTCCAAGCTATTACCATTTTATCTCAATGCACCTCTAATTCAACTAAAACATGAAAACATAGTGGTGGACTCTAAGAAGCTAATTAGTTAACACACAAACAATTCCTGCTCTTTTCCAGGACCTCTACATGTGTGTGAGGTCTCATAGTTTTTTGCACTTTGTATAAGTTTATCATTTAGTAGTACAAAGCAGAAGGCAAAAAATAAGATACATAAAAACAAGGTTGATGGGTGGTTATAATAAACTGAAAGGGTGAGGGGCTGAGAGAACAGAGAGAGAGATACAGTGCTGTACAAGAATATATTTTTATTTTTGTTCTTAATATGTTTCTACGTATCAGAATCTGGGTGGTCTTTTAAGTAAATATATTTTTTAATGACATACCATCACACAGTGTGCAACTACAGCAAAGGAGAGACATACTTACCTTAAGCCCTTCTTTTAACATATCCTGCGCAAGATCACTGCAAAGCTCCTGGCACAAACTATACTGTTCGTCGGCTTTCCACATATCGTTGAACGTCCTAAATATGCAGAAAAAATGTATTTGAATTGGAAATGTGGATGCTCCTCTCAACTTTGGTAAGAGTACACCCCCCTGATCCAAGTAGACGTACTTTGCCATATAGGGCACACCATTTTTTTTGATTCAACTATTTTTTTCTTCTAGTTTTCGGCAGATGAAAATGATTTAGAACTTTTTGTCAGACCACTTATTTACCCACTATATTTTTTACGTAAACCATTTAATTCCGAGGTTAATCATGCAAACTGAGTCCTAGTGCTGGATGTTCACTATTTTCCAGCAGGCAAGTTTTAGAAAGCAGAGACATAGGACAGACCGTGTGCCAATCCCTAGCTGGAAGGCTTGGGATACATGAACCAATATCATAAATTAGCTAGCTATCCCCTAATACAAGTCAATCAAACAATATAAGTCAAACAATGAGCAGGGTCTCAATACCGGGGTTTTCTCCCATTACATGGAGAGTTTAATTTGACTCCAACACAATTGTACTGCTTAAAAGAAAAGACCATACCTTTCTGTACTCATGCTTTTCCTTTCTCCATCCCTCGAAAAAAAAGAAACAAACATTCTCAGTCACATCATTTGTTATCACAAACAAATGTGGCACACTTTTGCAGGATTCAAATGTATTCACTATTGTCATTAGTGGTAATCAGTCTGTAAATCATGGGTGTTGGGGTAGGCTTATGAAACACACTTACCAGAGTTCAGACCCACAGATCATATACTTGCAAAGAAGCACACGCTATTGGTGAAAATAATATCCAGGAAATAGACTTGCTTTGCCAAACCATTGCCAGGCACACCTTGAGAGAATCCTGCATGTGAAGTGTTGATAAATCCACAGAAGATTATCCTGGATAGGGGTGTTGTTACTAAAGAGTGACAATAGGAGAAACCAGTACCCTGCAAGGATATGTGCGGATATGAAAGAAGAGAAAGGCTGCAAGCCAGATGGACTTAGTGCAATAGAAGGATCTGTTACTAGCCACGCTGTGACAGAAAAACGATACCTTTTTGGATACCATGAAATACAATTTCATATTACTCACACAAGGACAACTGTTCCCAAGACTACCGAGCTGTTACCTCCTCAACTGCACGTTGATCCATTCCAGCAGACTGACGGCGGTAGGCTGCGTGTGTCATTGTTTTATGCAATCTCGCCTCATTTTGGCAGAAAGCATATATGAACTTTTTAAAGCAAGTAAGACTCGCATTTCATTTTTACATTCCCTACCTTCATTTCTTACTTCCCCGGTCCACCGCGGCAGTTTGTGTGGAGGGAAGTGGATCCTTCCTTTAGGACCTTTGCTGCATTACGGTGAGGTTAGCAGCCCAGTCTTTCTTTGGCCCAGCCCTTATAGGAAGCATGCTGGCCAGGACACACAGCAGACGGAAGTAGGCTGCGTGTGTGTCATTGTTTTATGCAATCTTGCCTCATTTTGGCACGAAGCACATTTAAACTTTTTTAAGCAAGTAGACTCGCATTTAATTTTTACATTCCCTACCTTCATTTCTTACTTCCCTGGTCCGCCGCAGCAGTTTGTGCTGTTTGTGCGGAGGGAAGTGGGTCCTTCCTTTAGGACCTTCTTTGGCCCAGCCCATATAGGGAGCATGCTGGCCAGTCGCGCAGCAAGCCTGTCTGTGCCCATCCGTGCCTTGACTGCGCCTTGCGCCAGAACCCCTAGCCTTTACACCAGGGAAAATATAATTGAACCACTTGCATATTCCAAGAATCAGCTCCTTGAACTACGGGGGCAGAGAAACTTGGATTGCCACCTTTTAAAACTTGACTCACTTGACAAGTTTTTTGTTTGCACCGTCTACAATTTTCAGATACCTCCTTTTAAACCTAGCCACACGCCTGCCCAGGTCCCCCCGCTTCCCGTCTGACTTATGCAAGAACTACCTCTCTGGATTCCTAAGCCTCGCGAGATCCTTGATTAAAAACAAAGTCGCCTTTTCCGATTTTGTTTCCTTTCAAAGGCCAGACTGGGTTTTCATCACAGAGACCTGGGCCAAGGACTCTTCCGGTCCTGACCTGGTTGATGCGATCCCACAGGACTATACCCTATAAAAACTTGATAGAATAGGTAAAAAGGGGGGTGGGTTAATCGATCAATCAATGCATTTGCAAAGGGTGCTACTCACCTGTGATTGTCTCAAGGCGCTGGGGGGGAGGACGGGTGCTGTTACTGCTCGAACAGCCAGGTCTTGAGAAGTCTCCTGAAGGTCAGCAGGTCCTGGGTCTGCTGCAGGTGGATGGGGAGGGTGTTCCATGTCTTGGCGGCGAGGTAGGAGAAAGACCTGCTGTCGCTCGTTGGATGTGGGGGACGGTGGTGAGGGCGAGGTCAGCGGAGTGAAGCTGGCGGTTTGGGGTGTAGAGGGTGAGTCGTTTGTTGAGGTATGCTGGTCCAGAGTTGTGGAGTGCTTTGTGAACGTGAGTGAGGAGCTTGAAGATGATCCTCTTGTTGACGGGTAGCCAGTGCAGGTCTCTCAGGTGGGATGTGATGTGGCTGTGGATGTCGAGGATGAGTCGTGCGGAGGCGTTCTGTATACGTTGTAGTCGTTTCTTGAGTTTGGCCGAGGTTCCCGCGTAGAGGGCGTTGCCGTAGTTCAGTCTGCTGCTGACGAGGGGCTGGGTGACCGTCTTTCTGGTTCCGGTGGGGATCTATCTGTAGATCTTGCGGAGCATGCGGAGGGTGTTTAAGCAGGAGGAGGAGACAGTGTTGACTTGCTGAGTCATTGACAGCGAAGAGTCCAGGATGAACTCCAGATTGCGTGTGTGGTCAGTGGGCATTGGTGCAGCTCCCAGCGCAGCCGGCCACCAGGAGTCGTCCCAGGCAGAGGGGGTGGAGCCGAGGATGAGGATCTCCGTCTTGTCCGAGTTCAGTTTCCGGCGGCTGCTCTTCATCCATTCGGCGATGGACTTCATTTCTTCGTGGAGGTTGGTATTGGCAGTGGTGGGGGCCTTGGTGAGGGAGAGGATCAGCTGGGTGTCGGCGGCGTATGAGATGATGTTGAGGTCGTGCGATTGGACGATGTTGGCGAGCAGTGCTATGTAGACGTTGAAGAGTGCCGGACTGAGGGATGATCTTTGGGGTACGCCGGAGATGATCTGGGTGTCTTTAGATCGGAATGGAGGGAGGCGGACACTCTGGGTTCTGCTGGTGAGGAAGGAGGTGATCCAGTCCAGGGGTTTGTCGTGGATCCCTGCGTTGTGGAGGCTTGTGCGTAGGGTGTGGTGGCAGATGGTGTCGATTGCAGCCGAAAGGTCCAGGAGGATGAGGTTTCTCCGTTGTCCAGCAGGGTCCTGATGTCGTCGTTGGCGGCAATGAGGGCTGTTTCGGTCCTGTGGTTGCTGTGGAATCCAGATTGGCACGGGTCCAGGATGATGATCTCTTTGAGGAAGGAGGTCAGTTGCGTGTTGACAATCTTCTCGATGACTTTCGCCGGGAAAGGGAGTAGGGAGATGGGCCGGAAGTTCTTGAGGTCCTTAGGGTCCGCCTTGGGTTTCTTGATTAAGGCATCCTTTTTAAGGATTCCTATACCTACTATACTGAGCCACTAACAGCTCCCACAGATTCCTACGATGCACTATTTTTCTCAATAAAAGTACTCCCGACAGTAAGCTTCGCAGGAGTTCTGACTTATCGGCCCCCTGGGCCTAGATCTTCCTTTACACGGGATTTTACTAATTGTATAGAACCCTGCCTGGGAAAACAGAATCTGATTATTTTGGGAGACTTTAATTTCCATCTGGAGAACACCTTCTGTAAGGCATTTCAGACTTTTAAAGAAACATTGGCATTCTGTGGTCTACCTTAACTTGTAAAGTCAACCACCCATGATGCAGGACATATATTGGATGGCATTTCCTCTACTGATCCGCGGCTCATGGTGCCCAAACCCTTTCCTCTCTCTTGGTCAGACCATTATGTCGTTCCATTCACGGTCTTGCTTCCAGTATTTCATAAAACAGCTAATTAAGGTGTTATAGGATACTTAAAAGAAATTATAACCATGTTAGCAAGGAATCACTCTCCAGGGTCTTAGCAGCCAATATTGGACCAATCATAATGACCCCAATTTGGCAGCCACAGAGTACTCACATTGGCTTATGTCAGCCATTGATTCCCTCGCTCCCCTCAAAGAATACTATGTAGGCAGGAAATAGCCCACAGCCCACTGGTTTTCAGAGAAACTCAGAAAACTCAACAAAACTGTTGCCGCAAAAGCGGATCTGGCAGAAACACTTAGACCTCATCAAAAGAGATCATCACAAGAAGACGTTAGCGGAATACAAGAAAAATCGTCATTTTATTCTCAGAAGACAGAATCGTTTAAGTCCCCCAGAGAGCTATTTAAAGTGATTAATCTTCTTTCTTCTCCGCCTGCATTATACGACAGTTTGCAGGATTTTTGTGACAGGATTCCCAAATATTTCCAATCTAAAATTCTTGAAGTTCATTCCTCCATGGACAGCCTATCTCTGAACTCTCCAATACGGCTCAAACGACTAATTCCACATCCTACATCCTTCCAAAAATGGAAAAGAGCTGGGCTGCCTGCTTTTCTTCCTCTTTCTCATGTACGGACTAATCAACTCCTAGGGGGAATTACCTCTGGGTCCCCATTGGAACCCTGTCCACTGAAGTATATGATACTGGGAAGGGAGATTATTGTGCCCCATTTAACTTCAACTCTCAATCTGGCCATTTCCTCAGGATGTTATCCTATTAGCTGGAAAACAGCGGTCGTACAGTCCCTACTGAAGAAAACCAACCTGGAACCATCAGAGCCTAAAAACTATAGGCCCACCTTGTTACCTGTTCCCGCTAAGATCTTGGAGAAACATATAAATGCCCAATTAAGCCCTTACTTGGAGCAACATCAACTGCTTGACTGCTCCAAATATGAATTCAGGAGCGGCCACGGCACTGAGACTGCCTTAATAGCTGCAGTAAATATTATACGGACCCATGTAGATGAAGGAATGAATGAAATAGCATTTATATAGCACATGACTACCCGGGAGCATCCCAGCGCTCGGGTAGATGCCGGGCATACTTCTTTGTTAATACTACTGGGCCTATCTGCGGCCTTTGATACCATCTCGCCGACAAGACTGATCAACAGTCTTCAGGAAATTAGTGTGTCAGACTCTGCTTTGGAGCTTCTGTCCTCATTCCTGACAGATAGGTAGCAGAAAGTAAAGATGGACTGTTAGACGGACCGGGAGGGTCGGCCGAGGATAAGGGGAGAGGTCTCCGGGGAGAGCCGTCTCCAGTGAATCGTACAGACAAGTAACTCCCCCCCCACAGACGGACACCACACAATGATAAAGTTCAACGATACTTTATAGGTAATTCTTCAAGTACGGTAGAATGGTACAAGGAGGTCTGGACTCAGGGGTCCCCTCTATTCTGGTCTCTGTTTGGGAAAAGGGTAGCGGGACAGTCTTGTTACCAAAGAGATGGAAATAGCTCTCAATCCTCGAGCTCGGTGGTGTAGATGAACGGGCCGCGGCGGAGCCAGCAGGGCCCGAGATGGATGAAGGAAGACGACGGTCCGCGGCAGAGCCAGCAGGTCCCGATGAAGGTGGTGGTTACAAACGGTCCGCGGCCACGCCAGCAGGTCCCGACGATGATGAAGGATAGGGTGGTTCCCAAAGCCGCGGCAGCGCCAGCAGGCAAGACGAAGGTGCACAAGACAGAGCTACGGCAGCGCCAGTAGTCCGTCAAGGATGAGTTCTTCTTTGCGTCTCTCGACTCCAAGATACAACTGCCGTCCGGCTCTGGAGCTGCCCCAGTTATAGGGCTGGTGTGCTTTGATGTCCGGACCCTCGCACTTGGAGGTCGGGAGGTCCGGGATGAGGGGGTTCAGACACCCAGCAGGGGGGTGGAGCCAGCGCCCGGGGAGGCGATGGGCGAGCGGTACTTGGCGGGGGGGAGCCATCGACACCTCTTGCTCCCATTGACTGACCAAGTAGCCCGCTCACCTCCTGGGTGGATGTTGGTGCCGGAATGTCTGAGGCCTGGCCGGGCCCAGGGTTGAGGTCGATCGGGGGCCAGGCGGCCTCGTGGTGGAGTGTCCAAGATGGCGCCCAGGATGGGCGCGCAGGCCGGTAGTGGGTCGGCCTACGCGGTCAACAGGTTCGAGTGTAGGGGTCCCTGCGGGGACGGTGGACGTGTAATGGTGGTGTGTGGTACTTGCGTGGCTGGTTCGGGCCTGGTTGGGCCGGGGGAGAGCGGCCCTTTATGTGGCCTGTCCAACATGCGTCCCCCCCAGCTGAAGGCGGCGAGAGTTACCCATTCTCTTGGGGACTCTTTTCGTCGAGGCGGAAGAACCGGGACAGGCCATCTGCGTTGGCGTGATCTGGCCCAGGCCGATGTTCAACTGTGAAGTCCATCCCTTGTAGGGAGATGGACCAGCGTAGTAACTTCGGGTTTTCCCCCCGCATCTGCATCAGCCACTGCAGGGGTCGGTGGTCGGTCTGTACCCGAAAGGGTGTGCCAAAAAGGTAGGGCCGGAGCTTCTTGAGGGCCCATACCACTGCAAAGGCCTCCCTCTCTATGGTGCTCCAGCGTTGTTCCCGTGGTAGGAGTCGCCGGCTGATGAAGGCCACCGGCTGATCACGGCCTTCGGTGTTCACTTGAGACAGGACTGCCCCAATGCCATGGTCGGAGGCATCCGTCTGGACGATGAACTCCCGGCTGTAGTCGGGGGCCTGGAGCACAGGGGCGGAGCACATGGCGGCTTTCAATTGTTCAAATGCAGCTTGACACTCTGGGGTCCAGTTGACTTTCTGGGGCTGATTTTTTGACGTGAGCTCTGTGAGGGGCCTCACGATAGTACCATAGTCTTTCACGAACCTTCGGTAATAGCCCGTGAGGCCCAGGAAGGCCCGTACCTCGGTCTGGGTAATGGGGGGCTGCCAGGACTGGATGGCGGCAATTTTTAGCTGCAGAGGGGCCACCAGGCCGCTTCCCACCTGGTGCCCGAGGTAGGTTACAGACCCTTGCCCAATTTGACATTTGCTGGCCTTGATCGTGAGGCCAGCTTGCTGAAGGGCGTGCAGCACTGCTCGGAGGTGGCGGAGGTGCTCGGACCACTGGTTGCTGTATACAGCGATGTCGTCTAGGTAGGCGGCGCTGAATCCTTCGAGCCCCGCCAGGACCTGATTGACGAGTCGTTGGAATGTTGCTGGGGCATTCTTCATGCCGAAGGGCATGACTGTGAAATGGAAATGGCCATCGGGAGTGGAGAAGGCAGAACGTTCTTGTGCCCGGGGTGTGAGGCCGATTTGCCAGTAGCCCGCCGTTAGGTCGAAGATACTGAGGTAGCGGGCAGCTCCCATGCGGTCGATTAGTTCATCTGCCCGGGGGATGGGATGTGCGTCTGTCCTGGTGACCGCATTCAAGCCCCGGTAGTCGACGCAGAACCGGAGTTCTGGTGTGGTGCCGGGGGCAGCTGCTTTGGGGACCAGTACTACAGGGCTGGCCCAGGGGCTGTCTGAGGGCTCGATGACCCCGAGCGTGAGCATTTTGGCTACTTCCTCCTGGATGCAGGCCCGTACCCGATCTGGCACGCGGTAGGCCCGGTGGCGGATAGGGGGGCTGTCCCCCGTGTCCACATCGTGCGTACACCAGGAAGTGACACCTGGGGTGAGGGAGAACAGGCTGGCGAATTGTGACAGGAGAACTTGGCACTCCTGGCGTTGCTCTCGGGTGAGGGCCTCTGAGAGTCGGACCCCCTCTACGGAACCATCTTTCTCCCGCGTTCGTAGGAGGTCCGGGAGGGGCTCGGAGTCCTCTTCAGCCCCATTGTCTGTGGCCATCAGGAGGCTGAGTTCTGTCCGTACAAAGTGCGGTTTCAGTCTGTTAGCGTGGAGGACCCGGAGGGGGTTCCGGGAAGATTCCAAGTCGATGAGATAGGTAGCCGGACCCTTGCGCTCGACCACTTTGAAGGGCCCGGTCCACTTGTCTTGTAGGGCGCAGGGTTCGGTGGGGGACATCACCCATACCTGTTGCCCAGGTTCAAATTCGATGGAGGAGGCATTCCGGTCATACCACCTTTTCATGTCCTCTTGACTGGCCTCTAGGTTGGCTTTTGCTAGTTCTCGGAATCGCCGGGTCTGGTTGCGGAGTGTTAGGAGGTAGCGGAAAACATCTGGTGGGTTCTTTAGAGGGGGCATCTCCCAGCCTTCCTTAACTAGGCTGAGCGGCCCGCGCACGGGGTGTCCATATAGCAGTTCAAATGGGCTGAAGCCCAGGGACTTCTGGGGAACCTCTCGATATGCGAAGAGGAGGCACGGCAGCAGCACATCCCACTGGCGACGGAGGGGCTCTTCCAACCCCCCGATCATCCCTTTGAGCGTGCGGTTGAACCGCTCAACGAGGCCGTTTCCTTGAGGGTGATAGGGGGTCGTGAACCGGTAGGTAACCCCGCACTGTTGCCAGAGAGATTTCATATATTTCGAAATAAAGTTCGTGCCCCTGTCACTGACGACCTCCCGGGGGAAGCCCACCCGGGAGAAGATCCCCATCAGAGCCCGGCCGACTACCGGGGCTGTCACAGTCCGCAGGGGAACAGCCTCCGGGTAGCGGGTGGCGTGGTCCACTAGCACCAGGATGAATCGATGGCCTTGTTTTGTGCGCGGGTCCAGGGGCCCTACGATATCGATTCCGACCCTCTCGAACGGGGTGGTGACCACGGGAAACGGTTGCAGGGGGGCTTTCAGTTTGCGGCCGCTCTTCCCACTGGCTTGGCACGTGGGGCAAGATCGGCAATGCTGGTGTACATTGTCCCTCATTTTGGGCCAGAAGAAGTGGGTCACCAGGCGGCTATAGGTTTTGTCTTGACCCAAGTGTCCTGCCAGGGGGACATCGTGGGCCAGGTTTAGCAGAAAGTCTCTAAAACGGAGGGGTACCACTAGGACTCGGCTGGCCCCCAGCTCCGCGATTCTTTGCTCACTGTACAGCAGATCATTGTCCCAGTAGACCCAGTGAGTTCCGGAGGTATCCCCTGCGCTTTGGGCTAGCGCTTGCTGGCGGAGTCCCTCGAGGGAGGGACAGGTCTTTTGTTCTTGGCGAAATTGTTCTTGCGTGGGCCCCCCCTCTTGAGGCCACTGGTCGAGGTTAGCGAGGTCTGGAGGTTGAGCTGGTTCGGGGGGGACGTCACGGTCGGTGGTTTCGGCGGGGGCGACCGGAGGCGGTGGCGCCGGCCATTCGAGTTCCTCTGGGCGGGTGTTGGCACGGGCGGTCATGGACCGGGTGGTGACGCACGCCCAGTCCGGGACGCCCAGCATCCCCAGGTGCTCTTTTCGTTCGACTGCTGCCCATGGAGAGCTTTCCAGGTCATTACCCAGGAGGCAGTCTACGGGGGCATCATCTCGGACCGTCACCTTCAACATGCCGGAGACCCCTCCCCATTCGAAGGGGACGCAGGCCATCCGACACAGGCTTTCTGAGTTATCGGCTGAACGTACAGGGCAGAGAATGTTTGGTAAGTATTGTTCGGGGGTCACCAGGTGACAGCGGACGGCTGTTATACTGGCCCCAGTGTCACGAAGGGCTTCAGCCCGGCGTCCATTGATGCCCACCCATTGGCTGTACTTCTGGGTATTAGCGGGTAGGGGGACCCGCGGGACCATGTCTCTCCCCCCTAGGCAGGCGAGAGCCATGGCGGCTGGCTCCCATTCTTGGTGGTCCTGTTCATATTCTTCTTGTTCCTCTGAGATCTGTTCCTCCCCCAGAGCAGCAGCGGCTACTTGGCGGGGTCTTGGGCTCTGGTACTGGGGGCAGTTTGGGTCGTTTGCATAGTGTCCGACTCGTTGGCATCGATGGCAGGTAACATTGGCTCGATGTCCCGGTCGCGCTGGGGTGCTGCCCCGGTTGGCCGGGGGAGTGGGGCTGGTAGTGAGGGTGACCGGAGCGTTGCTTCTTCCGCGTCCTTGGCCTCCACCTCCTCGGGGACGGTGCTGACCATTGTTGTTCCGGTTCTGTTCGGAGGACCCATTTCGACTCACTCTGGTGATCTCCCACCGGTCTGCTTCAGCTGCGAGCTGCCGGGGATCCGTTAACTTGCTGTCGAGGAGGTGCTGACGAAGTTCAATGAAGCAATTGTTCGACAGATGCTCCCATACCATAAGATTGAACAGTTGTTCGTAGGTTGTGACCCTGCTTCCTTTGATCCAGCCCTCGAAGGCTCGGCTAAAGTAATTGACATAGTCCACCCAAGTTGTACCTGGGATGCGGGTGCAGTCTCGGAACCTCTGACGGTACATCTCGGGTGTGAGGCCATAGCGGGTGAGGAGTGCAGCTTTCATATGGTCATAGGAGGTCATCTGGTGGTCCGGGAGTTGCAGCAGGGCGTCGCGGCCCTCATTGAGGAATCTCCCCCACAGACCGGCCCCCCAATCGCTTTTATCGATCCGGTGTGCAGTCATAGCGATTTCATAGGCCTTAAACCATTGCTGGATGTCGTCCTCTCGGAAGTATTCTCGAACGACATCCTTGGGGATGTGTACCTTCTTCTCTGTTGCCCCTGGAGTGTGGGGTTGCTCGGGCACCCCTGCTTCTTTATTCTGTTTGCGTAGGTCGATTTCAGCTAATTTCCGCTCATGTTCATATGCCAGTTTCTTTTCCTCGAGCTCCCTTTGTCTCTGTTTCTCCTCTCTTTCTTCTCGGAGACGCAGGTGCTCTAAGTTGATTTTCTGTTCGGCCAACTTTAGTTCAACGTCCATTTTGAGCCGGGCCATTTCCAGCTCGTGTAGTCGGGTTCTTTCTCGTTCCTGGATCTCGTCTGGCGAGAGACCCGTTCTTCGTTCTTCAGGGGCCATGGGGGTTTGTGCTGTGATGTCTTGATCGGGGGTTCCGGCAGCCCCGGTTTCTGCCCAAGATTCCAGGGCCTGCTTAAAGTCATCTTTGGTATTTAGTCCGGTGGTAGCGATACCTAATTCGATACAGAACTGTTTAAGTTCACGATGGTTGTACTCGTCCAATTTCTCCATCTGGAATTTCTCCGTTGATCCGCTGTCTTTAGTTGACATCGTGATTCGCCGTGGGGTGAGCTACTCTCTGTACGGTTTATGCGGTGATTCGGATCCCGTCGCTGGCCACCAATGTTAGACGGACCGGGAGGGTCGGCCGAGGATAAGGGGAGAGGTCTCCGGGGAGAGCCGTCTCCAGTGAATCGTACAGACAAGTAACTCCCCCCCCACAGACGGACACCACACAATGATAAAGTTCAACGATACTTTATAGGTAATTCTTCAAGTACGGTAGAATGGTACAAGGAGGTCTGGACTCAGGGGTCCCCTCTATTCTGGTCTCTGTTTGGGAAAAGGGTAGCGGGACAGTCTTGTTACCAAAGAGATGGAAATAGCTCTCAATCCTCGAGCTCGGTGGTGTAGATGAACGGGCCGCGGCGGAGCCAGCAGGGCCCGAGATGGATGAAGGAAGACGACGGTCCCCGGCAGAGCCAGCAGGTCCCGATGAAGGTGGTGGTTACAAACGGTCCGCGGCCACGCCAGCAGGTCCCGACGATGATGAAGGATAGGGTGGTTCCCAAAGCCGCGGCAGCGCCAGCAGGCAAGACGAAGGTGCACAAGACAGAGCTACGGCAGCGCCAGTAGTCCGTCAAGGATGAGTTCTTCTTTGCGTCTCTCGACTCCAAGATACAACTGCCGTCCGGCTCTGGAGCTGCCCCAGTTATAGGGCTGGTGTGCTTTGATGTCCGGACCCTCGCACTTGGAGGTCGGGAGGTCCGGGATGAGGGGGTTCAGACACCCAGCAGGGGGGTGGAGCCAGCGCCCGGGGAGGCGATGGGCGAGCGGTACTTGGCGGGGGGGAGCCATCGACACCTCTTGCTCCCATTGACTGACCAAGTAGCCCGCTCACCTCCTGGGTGGATGTTGGTGCCGGAATGTCTGAGGCCTGGCCGGGCCCAGGGTTGAGGTCGATCGGGGGCCAGGCGGCCTCGTGGTGGAGTGTCCAAGATGGCGCCCAGGATGGGCGCGCAGGCCGGTAGTGGGTCGGCCTACGCGGTCAACAGGTTCGAGTGTAGGGGTCCCTGCGGGGACGGTGGACGTGTAATGGTGGTGTGTGGTACTTGCGTGGCTGGTTCGGGCCTGGTTGGGCCGGGGGAGAGCGGCCCTTTATGTGGCCTGTCCAACATGGACCAATTTTATTCTGACTCTATCCCCATCTTCTGTGGAGTTCTGCAAGGTTCCACTTTGAGTCCCACTCTATTTTACATTTATGTCTCTCCATTGGCTAAGGTGATTAGATCTTTTGGGCTGGAGGCCTTAGCCTATGCGGATGACACACAAAAAATGGGTGTCCTTCACTAAGAATTTAGAGGCCTCCGGAGCTAATTTTAACAGCTGAACGCAGACAGTGGCCTCCTGGATGGTAAACAACTATATTCAACTCAATGGAGACAAAACCGAGGGCCTGGTCTTTGGCAGCCAACAATTTATATGGACCCAAGCTTGGTGGCCAGAAATGCTTGGACCATGCCCTTGCCCTGTTGCAGATCGTTCCATGTCTTTCTCTCTCTTCGTGAAAGCAAGCAGCTGTTGCCTTGATTTTGTCCAGGCTGGATTATTGTAACGCTCTATACTTGGAAATTACCAAGGGATCCATCCATAAAGTGCAATTTGTTCAGAATGCCGCAGCGAGACTCATTATGGAACTTCCCACACTTCACTCGATCTCCACTGCCATTCGTAAGTTGCATTGGCTTCCACTAGATAAACAAATTCCGTTTAAGGCCCTATGTATTGTTCATAGGGCACTTCACAATTCTGGTCTAGAAAGAATTAAACCTCTCTTCTAACTTTACGTCCCTACTAAACAGATGCGGTCGGCCAACAAAAATTGGCTGGTAATACACAGGTTTGGGAGGGCAAGGTGGGGAGAAAGAGCCTTTAGTGTGGCCGCATCTAAGCTCTGGAACACTCTCCCCCTATTGATCTCCTGCCTAGAGTCTTACCATCTCTTCTGTAAATCCTTAAAGACCTGTCTTTTTGCCCTTTAATAACTTAGCGGACTTACACCTCCTATTCCCAGACCATTGGCTCTGTCTCAGCGCCTTGATGCCTTTGGGCATAGTTTGTGCTTTATAGGATGGTCATTGGTTCATTCTCAAAAGGGAAGCCCGAGAGCTGCTCTTTTGGCCACTGAAATATACCTAACCTCATTATATGTTTTCATCACACACTACCACTTCCCAAAAGCCTCTCAAGTCTGCAGCTACTAAAATAACCATGAGAAAGCGCAAGAAAAAAATACAAAAGTAACATTTACTATAACGTTGTGACTTAGAAAACGAGATGAACAACTAGCAATCCTTAATCTATGCCAGAAAATCAGAAGACTGCTCCCAATTCCCTGCCAAACCTACAGAACACAGATGCCTTGAATTCTAAAGACCCAGGAATCAATCAAACCATTACAAAAGGTTCTATGATGCAGTTACAAAACTGATGAGCCTTTGAGGCAAACAAAGATGATGAACCAACGTGGTTATGTGAGTGGAGAAAAGAATCACAGACACGGAGAAGCACCAGTGATGGCTCACAAGCCTTACAAACAATAATGAAGGCACACAAGACGCAAAACAAATGCTTGAGGACACTGAAAACAGTGTGTCGCAATAATGTACCCATTATTGTGGTAAAGGAGAAGACAGAGTCTGCTGAGCCCATATCAAAGAAGTATTTGATGAGCATCCAGATCGCTCCCACCATGATCACTGATTCAGAGCCCAAGGACCTACCGGACTCAGGGTCTCAGACGTGGTGATGCCCGCGCCCATTCTGCTTAACTGAAGGGACAGAAGACACAAGAAAAGAACTTTCAAATCACCCATCCTAACTACTGGCAGAATGTGTCCAACTGGTGCGAAAAGGCCATTGCACTTGCCAACCAACAGAATGGATCTCGAAACGCATCCATCATGATATGGTCTTCCTGACAAGCATCCCAATCCAATCAAGAAACACAGCTGCTTTTCGACAGGAGACATTGGGGCGTTTCAATCTATTTTCGAACGCTAGGAGGCAGTGCAGCCAACCTTAATATGGCCCAGATGCTATGGCCTCTGGTGTGCACAGGAGACAAATTCAAAACTAATGGAGGCACATCTGACACATTCTGGGCCTACAGGTCCATATATCGTAAATAGTCGTTTGTGCTGGTAGAGAAGAATACGGTTAATACGAACGATCTACTCTGGTTGTTGCCGGAGTGGCCTTTCTGAAGGCAGATGGGCGTCCATTATCTCCCTTTTATCAACTCCCTTTCTCTCGCTGGGCCGGCCCATTAATATATGCGGACTGAGCGGGGGCTGGGGGCCTGAGCAAAAGTGGCCTCACTTGTTTTCAGGTATGTTTCAGCAGTGTAAACTAATCCGTGCATTTTTTTACCCTCAAACACTGCTTCGGCAAAACACTGCTTTTGTTGAAGCAGTGTTTTGCGAAAGGCAATATGCAAATATAGGCCACTCTTTTTTAAACCCAATCCAACCCTGCTCCATCCCGCAGTCTTCCTGAATTACATATATAAAACGCACAGTTCTACAAGTAAATCATAACATCTACAAAACAGAAAGTCAATAAAATGGAACATACCTTTCTATATGCGTGGAGCCCAAACCTAAGGAAATATCGAGGAAGTTATGCCACGAAGTTTCAGAAAATAGAAGAGCAAGCAGTGCCCTCTGCTGGTAAAGATCTGTGCAAGTTGTAATTCCTAGAGCCTTTAACATTTTCTCTGTTACTTTTCCTATTCCAGGCACCTGTACGAGAATCAAAACAAATCACCAATTACACTCACGAAAAAAACTGCAATGTAGGTTCTGAATACGGATCTATATTAAACCAGTCAATCTAATAACATTCACGTAAAATAGCTACGTTTTTAGAGTAGAGTTCAAGGACATCTCTGGGCACTCTGATAGCAAAGAATCTCTCAGTGCAGAAATCTTCACTTTTTTACGAATTGGAAGATTTTCTGTTATTACTGAACTTTAAAAGAGGTCCATTAAGTGTTTCACTACACCTTAATACATTT
Organism: Lissotriton helveticus; assembly: GCF_964261635.1. Lineage (NCBI taxonomy): Eukaryota > Metazoa > Chordata > Amphibia > Caudata > Salamandridae > Lissotriton > Lissotriton helveticus. The sequence continues at coordinate 565,521,848 of NC_136059.1, forward strand.
TATGATTATCTTCCATTCGCCAATGCAGTCAAGAGAAACTAATCTGCACCTTAAGGCTGTCTGTGTTCTTTATCTGCACCTCACAATGAACCACAATTATTTACCTGAACCTTAATATGGTCTGCGCTTATTGCTTTGCACCTTAATACGTTGTCGTGCTCACTTTGGTAAGGTACCAGGATATCGTGGCCTAAGAGCCTTGTCCAAAGTATTGTCTTTAATCGTTTACAAAAATATCGTCCCATTAGAGTTAATAATAATAGAAAAATTACACCCAATAATATCATCCTGTATAGCCCAAAATAGAAAATCTACACCCATTTGAGCGAAATTTTTCAATTTAATTCAATAAATAAATATTTATTCGGATACATGTGTTGTGTCCATAAAAGCACAGGTCAAATCAATTAGTTTACAGAATACTTAGAAGTTCTTTAAAATGCATAATAATACAGTGCTCAAAAAAGAGATAGCATCTGGAACATGAATTAAATTGTTACCATTCACTTATAACCATATTTTATCAAGACAAACTACAGTTTAACCTTCATCTATCACCCATGGTGGTTCGTGCACGAACAGCTGCTTTCAAAAAAGAACATACTCGAAAAATCAAAACATCTTCTTCCAAATTAAGAATTTTAGTGTAGGCTGTTTTATGGTCAGTAATAATAGAAATTTCCTTAAAAAACGGGATTAGAAACAGTTTGGTATACGTTTGATAAAAATTACAAAAGAATAAAAAGTGAACCATGGGTTGTTTACGTTGATTGTCACATGGGCACGTCTTTTGCTCAAGTTTAGTATTATACCCTAACGGAAAACAAAGCATGTATTTCATGGTGTCCGCTCTTAACCGGAACAGTAGTCCTCTTTCCCAATCGATTAATATTCTTCAAAAGATAGCCTGAAGGCAGTTTGGGTGACAAATTCTCAATTGACATATACCTTCCTACTGACTGTTTGGACATCTCTTCAGCCTGTCTTAACATACAATACTTTTCATATAGTAACCCACATACTTTGAGCCAAAAAATGATGAAATCTTCTATGTATGTCAAGTTCAGCTCCCCGAGACAAACATACTTAGAGGCAGTAATCGGGGCTCCTAACAATTTTCTACAGAATCTGTTCTCCTCGGTTTGAATACCCTTGCAGCCCGAGTATCCCCAAACCTCTGCCCCGTAGGTTGCCACCGGGATACATTGTAATTTAAAAATTTTAATGATGGGTAATACTACCTCGGCCTTTCTTGGTAGGGTTAATGACAGTGCAGAATTAATAACCTTAGCAAATTTGCTTCTAATGTGTGAAACATGAGTGGTCCACAGGCTGTTAGCTGCGAATACCATGCCCAAATAGGGAAAAGTGCAGGTGCTTTGTAAACATTCATTTCCTATGGTAAATGATTTAATAGAGTTTCTTTGGGCCACAAGCCATTAAAAAGGATTTGTAAAAAATGTGTACGAAGGTCTAAAATAGCCATAAAATCAACAAAACCCTTAAAGTGCATAGTGCATTTGGGGTGCGGCCCATTAAGATCGCATCGTCTGCATATAGTAAAGCGGGGAGAGTGCTGCCATTAATCTTAGGGACGTCATTTGTAAGCTTAGCAAGGGAGTTATGCAATTCATTAATATATACAATAAACAGCAGTGGGGCCAATACGCACCCCTGCCTAACTCCCCTGCCAATATTGATGTCCTCATTAACTTCCCTGTTTTTACCAATCTGCACTCGTGCCTTTAGGTTCCTATGTAAATACGCTAAAAGATGAACTAAAACGTTGTCCAACCCATATTTTAAAAGGATAGACCAGAGATATGACCTATTTACAAAATCAAAGGCGGACGTTAAGTCTATGAACGCCAAATAAATAGGGGATTTCCGTGCCACACTGTATTTGCCAATGATTAAATTGAGGTTAAGGCACTGTTCGACAGTGCCCACTTTACTTCTGAAACCTAGTTGGCAGGGATTTAAAATATGTTTCTCCTCGGCCCAAGTCCTGATTTTGTTAAACAGGATTCTCCCAATAATTCTTAGGGTATTGTCGATCAGGGAGATTGGTCTATCACAGCTAGGGTTGGAGCGATCACCTTTTTTAAAAATAGGGACTATAAAATTAGTAGACCATGTGCGAGGAATTGAAACAGCAGTTAAATTGTTAAAAACATTTAATAAAAGGGGTGCCCAGAATTTTGGTTCGTATTTTATGAGATCTATTGGTAGCCCATCCGGCCCCGGTGCCTTGTTGCCCAAACTCTGCTGTATAGCTTCCTCAACTTCGGATAAAGTTATCTCAATCTTGCCAGGTCTTTGGTGACAGTATGGGTCCTCAATCCCTGCTGTCGCTTCGTAAATCTTAGAGAAATGGGATACCCATACTTCACTAGAGATTGTTCAACTTATCGAGGTTAATATAAGGCCTGCTGATCTCATCTCCTTCACTGCTTGCCAAAAACCCATCCCGTTATTAAGTTTGGCAGCACACGCGAGGTTGTCCCATCTCTCTTTTGAGACAGTATCTTTCCTATGTTTTATAATGGACTTATATTGGTGCCTTAATGATTTTGTAAGTGTTTGATCCCTAGGCGTTGTTGACATGGCCTTGCGAAGAGCTCTATTGCCTCTGGAGCAGGCCCCATCAAACCAGCATGGGTCCAGATTGGGCTCAGTTAGTGGTTTGGTTAACAAAGATTTGATACCCCCACACAGTTTTGGGCAAATGCATCAACTACCTCATGGTTATGATCACCTGGGGTCAGACATCGATCAATAAATGTTCTATATGTTCTAACCATTCTAAGGAAAAGATCGCAACTATTAACACCTCTCCAGACCACTCTTAAATTATCAGTTGCGGGCACTAAATTATAAGCCCCGAGTTCTTTCTCAAAGTTTGGCCTATGTGCAACTCTTAGAGTGGTAGCAATAGGGTTGTGATCACCTAAAGATGTCTGTATTACTTCAGCTTTTACTAGTAAATCTGCCAACAAGGAGAAAATTAACTCGTAGTCAATTATGGAGGCACAGCCTCGCCCTCTGTATGTTGGTACAATTATTCGATCTTTCTGGGGTACTGCCGCAATTTCCATTACGTTCACTAGGTTGGAATTACACAGATGGGCCAACAGTTCAGTCCCCCTGTTACATGGGCGTTTGTCTGCAAACAGTTCTTTATCCAACATGTCGATATTTGATATCTTTGCATTAAAGTCACCCCCCACGCATATACCAGCTAATTTGCCTGGGAATTTTTGCTTATTCAAATTCCCAATGAAGTTAAACAAATTGTTAAAATTGACATTCGGGGCAGTATGAAAATCATTGTTATAGAAATTAATAAAACAAATAGATACTCCCCTGGTATAGATCAGCGCCTGGAAATTGTCATTCTCAGTTGATAACACTTTGGCACTACCCCTTGCTAGAATGTTGATCAAAATTGAAAGCCCGCCTGAGAGGCGACCCTGCTTGGGGATAGGGGCAGTTTTGTTAAAACATTCGAACCCTTCTTGGTATAATTCCCGGGTGGCCCATGTTTCTTGGAGCATTAAAATGTCATATCTTTTGACAGTTGTCACCCATTCATCTAAGACAATTTTAGAAGCCAAACCAGCAACGTTCCAGCTCAAGATGGTTAGTTTTAATTTGCTTTCAACAGTGGTTGGATTAGCCATGCTCAAACATGCTGGGCCTACCAGCGGGAAGATAATATCTGGGTGAGGTGAAACCTCCAGATTTGGTTCTCTCTCAATGATGGTTTGGTTAGCCAGACCCGATCATGCTGGGCCTGCCAACGGCAAGGTAATAACATCTAGCTGAGAGGTGGGGGGTGGGGGGGGGGGGGAACGTCCGGTCAGTCTTGATCATCAAGACCAGACAGATTGGAGAACCTACACCCATTTGAGCGAAATTTTAATAAACGATATTGAGTCCAGGCAATACTTTCTTTTAAATCATGGTTTCTCTTTATTTTCAATTTTAAGAACAAAAACACAGTCATTTCAAACTTACAATGTCTGTACATTTGCAGTGTCACGTAGTCCCGCTGGAACAATTTGGGGAGCTCACACAAAGATAATCAAGAGCGTTTATCTCCCAGAGCAACAACAAAGAGAGTTCGGCCTATTGGAAAAGTGAAACAAGTGTATACACTCCCTCCAGAAAGTAAGACGTTGAGTCCGGTTCCCCTGAGCCAGGCGACTACAATTACCCATTCAATTTGCAGATATCATGCTCAATATACAGCACATAGAGTACCAAATACAATAAACCCTGTGTGGGCCCTACAGGAGAGCGTACCCGATGTAGAGTGCCACCCGGCCTCTACGAGACATTGCATCCATTGCCTCACTCTGAGGGCCAGGCGATAAATACAGGGGCGATGGTCGCTAGAGTGCATTACCGACACATACATTGTGTAGGGTATTGTTGTACTCTGCGACCTGAAATCATCTCTGCCAGTGCACTGCCCACTTTACACTGGCAAGGAGGGCGGCGTAACCATGCAAGTCGGTTTGCACACGCCTCACACCTTTGCATCGGCGTGAAAGTCCCACACGGCTCAACCTGCGGCTCGCTGTAAACGCCACTACTTGCAACGGAAGTCAGCCCCCGCTGCATCTTGCGGATTGCTCCTGGTAGTCTGACCAACTGGCATGGTTGTAAATTCAGGACGGTCAGTGTAAAAATTCAGGACAAAGGGTCAAAATTCAGGACAAAAATTCAGGACGGAAGGTCAAAATGCAGGAAACAAATTGGGGACAAATTGTACGTTTTACAGACACTACGACAATGGTACATTACAGGTATGGCGCCAAAAGGCCATGAATCCCAATCACTCAGCCCTGAAGTGTCTCATTCGTGCAAGCTCAAAAGACTCTCCATTCTTAAGAACTGTTGTCTGGCTCTACTGTACTCTAGTGTCCACATCTCTGCACACGATTAGATCGGATAGTGGAGAACGGAGAATAAGTATTAATCAGACGTTCTGTGGGACTGTCATTTTTCTGTGGGTGGCCACATCCCAGAGAGTTGTGACTGTCTTTGCCCACAGTTCTCAATCAGAAACACAACCTTACTTGATTTGCACCCGGCCTTAATGATAAAACGGCGATGTTGGTGAGGGAAATAGCTATGAGATCAACACTCCCACCCTCAGTACTTGGAAACCTGGAGCGCAAATTCCTTGACATAGAATTTTCTGCAGAAGTGTTCTTGACCTTTCAAGATTTTGTCATGGGCATTATTTATGGGCGCAATGGTGACCCCCTGGTCTCAGAGGAGTAAGGGCGGTGTCAGAAATAGGAATGATAGAAAGCTCTAATGAGCCTTGTTTACTTTCTGTACCTCTGAGCTACACCATTTGAAAGTAAAGTCATGAAAGTTCTAACCAGTAGCCGGTTGTAAGCTAAGCTGCACACTTGCAAAACAATTATTTATTTCTGAAAGTGAAACCAACCCTAGTAAAAGTTAGTCTCTGTCACTCCTCCACCCCCTGAGCGCGTAAAAGGAGCAAGAAATAAGAAGTACAGCAGAGGGGGAGGAATGGGTAAAAGAGAAAAACTATGAGGGGAAAATAAGGAAGAAAGAACATGAAGAGTACACTAAAGAGAGACAGGTGAGAGACAAAGATAGGGGTGTGATAGAGAGAGGGAATAAATACATAAGAGAAGGCAACAGGTGTAAGTGAAATATAGACGTGTGAAAAAGAATGAAGCAGGTGACAGCGATTTGTGATATGCACATAGACAGGTGCCAAAGAGACAGTCAAGAATTTGAGAGAGAGGAAAACTGGTGATATGGGATAACTGTATGAGAGTTGTGATAGGAAGAGAGGAGAGACAGATGTCAGATGAGATAAAGAGACAGGGTATAAAGACTGCTGAAAGGGTGGGGTGGTAGACAGGTGAGAAAGTACACATGAAAGAAGGGAGACATTTGAGAGTGTGGTGATAATGTGACAGACAGGTTATGTTGTTTATAGTAAGAGAGAAAGAAATAGAGAAACTGGTGATAAGAAGACAGTTACAGACTAGAAAAAACAGCTGGGGGAGAGGCAGGGAGGAGGAAAGGTGAGAGCTATGGACCTGATTTTAAGAGTGGTGCTAAAGAGACAGACAAGGGGTATACGAGGGGTGGAAGACAGGTGAAAGAAGTAAAAAGGTGCCAGAACAGGTAAGAAAGTCTGTTGAGACTCCTACAGATACAGATCTGCAAAACTCCATCAAATATTTTCACCCAACCACATCCAAGTGGCAGGGAACTCTACTAGAGCCGAGTGGTGCTCACCGGAACAGCTTATTTAAATATTGTTTTTAAATCCAGACACACTATATTCCGCTCAATAGCTGATAAATGACAACGAGAGGCAGGATGAGCAAGCAACATTTATTCACAGCTCGGCTGAACTTCTTCACCTTTAGAGACTAAACCATTGATGAGTTTATTGAATCCTAAACAACATGTACCGAAAAACACACTGTGATACTGATATGATATTTTGCTCCTGCTCTCAGGAAGACTAAGGGGCCCATTTTATGTTGGATGGAATATTGTTCTCCAGATATTCCAGCTTTACTGGGTGCAGAAATGCAAATGGTAAAAACAAATGTCGTTCTGTTGAATGTGCTGGCACAAGGCCTCGAATCTGGACACACATGTAAAGTTTCACTTTAAGCATGATTTCTCCGTTTTGGGCCCAATAACTCGTGACTCCTTGAGGAAGACAGTGACTGAATTCATTACCTTCTGCCCAGTATCCCCATATCTCCCTAACAAGCGTTCCTCTTATCTTAAAGAGTGAGGCATAGTTTGAAGGGTAAAAGGGCGAGAGAAAGCTAGAGAAAGCCTAGCAACGAGTACACCAGTAAAAACAGTGAAAACAGCAAGCAAACTTCGATCAACTGGAAATAAAAGCACACATGTAAAAGAAAGATGCAAAGAACATTTATTAAGTTTACGGACCGTTTGAGAAGTTCTTTGTAAGGGGTAACGGAGCCCATGGCTAACTTTGTGGTCCGGAGACTGGGGCTGAGAGAGTCTGCAGGCCTGGCAAACGACGTCACTCTCCCAAAAATGCCTATAAACACAAAACCGAAACCGAAAGCGAGCTTCTGTACCACTAAAGTAATGCAAGGCTGGTGCCCTAAAGCTGTTCTCATTGGCCCTGAAGCATCAGTGCCAATGAGAACAGTCCTGCAGTGGAGCCTGGAGCACTGGGATTGGCTGAAGGCTTTAAAGCCAATCCTAGGTTCTCTACATATTGTCTTGGGCAATCATTAGAGAGTAAAAGCCACAAAATGATTGTCTGTCACCCAAAATCAGCAGAATTACGGACAAATGGTGTCCGTTAAAGATATTGCCACGGACAACGTACAGAAGGCGAAAATTACAGACTGTCCGTGAAATTTACGGACGGTTGGTCACCCTAGCTCCTGCTGTGTACCTCGACTCCCCCCCTTGTGCCAGCGTATACCCACCTGCTGCTCTGTGCCTGCACTGCCTGCCACGATGTGGTCAGTCAGCGCGGTGTGAAGACCGGGCATTCCCCGTACGCTGCATCACTTGTGTGGCTGGAAAAGCATCATCCTGCTGCTCGGCACCTTGTTGGTCTGAGAAACTCAGCCACCTGTTGTCTGCCCCCAAACTCGCACTATGCCGTTCTCCGTCTTCTACTGATCACTGAAGCAGACCGCTGCATCTCGATGCCACGCCCTCTGCCTGCTTTGCTTGAGAGACCTGTCGCGGCCTATAACCCAGCACGTGTCATCCCCAGCTGTCTCCTGACCAAAAGACTGCCACAGCTCAATCTCCTGCAACAGGATGAGGAAGAAGATGATGTCTTCATAGTCTGCTTCGCCGGGAGAGTAAGCAACACGGGACGACCGCCTCAAATGTGCACTGTGGAGATAAGAGGCACTCCCGTTACATCACTCAACGACATGGGGATGTTTGTAAATGTAATGGACTGTGAGCAATTGTTGATTCCTGCTCATGTTTTTAAGTCTGCCCCAGCCTTCTTTGCAACCAAACTTACTTCCCTATTTAACCACTCATTCGCAACCGCAATTTTGCCAATCTCCTGGAAAGGCTCAATTTTATTTCCAATTCATAAAAAAGGCGAGCACTCAAACCCGGCTAACTACAGACTCATTGCCCTTCTTGACATTGAAGCTAAGGTATACGCCCGCCTTCTCCTAAAGGATCTGGAGAAATGGGTGGATAAGAACAGCATTCTTCCGCCCACACAGACTGGTTTTAGGGCTAACAGTTCCACGCTGGATAACATCATAGCGCTCACGTACCTCGCGAAGAAGGCAAACTCGAGGAACAATTTACCTTTGTTCTGTTGCTTTATAGATTATTCAACGGCCTTTGACCGAGTGAACAGAAGCCGGCTATGGGCGAAACTAGTGACCTGGGGGATCCCCAAAGTCTTGCTAAAAGCCATACAAGCACTTTATGAGGGGACCTGGGTCCAGGTGAAACTAAGCTCTTCAACTACAACCACAAGAATTGCCACCAACTCTGGTTTAAAGCAGGGGTGCGTCTTGGCCCCTCTACTTTTTAATCTGTACACAGCGGACATGGGGCAAGCCCTGAAAGACGCGCACCTAGCACCCCCTAGATTAGGGAATCTGGTCCTGGGAACGCTGCAGTATGCAGATGATACAGTAATCATGGACCACACCAGGATAGGGCTCCAAAGAGCCTTAAATAGTCTTGCCACCTACAACAAGGACAATGAGCTATGTATCAACGTGAGCAAGACCAAGATAGTAATCTTTGGCAAATACCAACTTAAAACAAAAACTTCTTGGTCACTGGGGGAGCACAGAATCACCACGACTCCATCTTACAACTATCTGGGCACATGGGTATCAGAGAGGGCCACCGCAGTTAAACATCTGAAGGAGCTCAAACCAAAAATAAACAAAATAATAACGTCTCTCAGACGCTTAAGCTATGGCCTGGCCAGTCCTTCTGCGGACCCGATGTTGACAGTACTCAGGGCTAAACTGATTCCCGCCATCACGTACGGACACATAGCCTACCCAGGGGCCTTTGAGAAAGTGGTCCAAGCAGCCCAGGTGAAAGCATACAAGATGGTGCTTCGGGCCCCCAGACAGGCACGGAACAACAGGCTCAGACTAGAAATAGGCCTGAAACGACCTGATCTGGTACTACTGGGGGACTTGTTAAAATACTACATAAGAGTACTGAAATCGCCCGAAAACACCCTAAAGCATTCCCTAAAAATCGTCTTTGGCGACGCAGGGTCCCCATGGCATTCCAAGGTGGAATTAGCCATTAAAGTTCTGAATATTGAGGAAAGGAGCCTGCATCTCCAGGAAATTCCATTTACCGCCTGGGCCCAAGCCGTTAAGCGCCAAGTTCAGTCCATTTCTTTTGAACTAGATCTTTCTTCGCTCAGGTACAACCCACTAACTCTGGCGCTAGACAAGTCCTATATCTCCGGTAAACCCCAACCATATCTGCATGATTCATTAACAACCCAGGCAAGACAGAAAATTCTGTTTATGCGCCTCTTGGCTCTCAGGATCGCGGACTTTAATCCAACCTGGGCACGCACGGACGGTGCCATTGCTTGCCGTCTTTGCAACTATCACAGTGAATCCTGGCTACACCTGCTATGTTGCTGTCCAAAGTTGGCCAGCGACCGACAGCGACTGATCCGCCCGGCTTTACGGATTCTGGGCCACAGAACATGCAGAGAGGCCTCGGACTGGTGTTTTTCAGAAACTACGACCTGCTTATTAGCTAGGGTCAGCAAGTTTATCCACCAAGTTAAAACTGCACTCGATTCCCAACTACAGGCTACAGTTCCGTTGTGCCCTGACAGTGGGCTGAGTGTTCCCCCCCCCGCCGCCCCAAAGATGTCAGCCTATAGTTAACCCAGGGAATCATCGTTAAGTAATGGGAACCATCGGACTTAGGCACTTAACCTGGGTCGGCTAAGGGTCTGATGCAGAAGCCAACAGTAGTCATCTGGCTCCGCAGCGTGAGCATGGATGTCGAACCTCTACAGGTCTCTCAGACTTTAGTAGGCATGGTCCCATGGTGAACTCACAATTTTCAATTTTTAAAAAAAAACCCCGATTGGACAACAGTAGTGAACACGTCAGTCTAGTAACTATATAGTTGCACTAATGGTTTTAAATGGTTTTGGCCGAGAAGGGGGGGGGGGGGCATTTTTACTGCATTTTTACTGCTTTTTATTGCTTTTCACTGTATTTTATTGTAATTCATTGTATTTTACACTGTAAAGATTTTAAGTAATCACACAGTTTATCAATAAACCTCTGTGAGCAATTGTAGAAGCTGACGCCTCGTTCGCCGCTATCACTCAGTCAGGTGAAAATCTACACCAATGGCAGGACAGAACCGCTACCTCTCAGAGGAACCTTAGAGGTGTCCGCTGAACTCGAGTGAAATTCCATATCACAAAGGGGGGCAAGGGCACCTTACTTGGCTGCCACACAGCCGAAGACCAGTTGGTATTCTTTGCAAAGCAAGTGCATGAATCCCATACCAGCAAAATTTCCACAATTGTTCAGAGGCCTGGAAAAGTTAAAAGTTTAGCACTTGACACTTTAGTAATATAATAAGTGCTGGACAGGCACGTTAGCACTTTTTTGCGGCAGGTTCCTTGCCCAAGTAGAAGGTTTTCAAATTAGGAAAATACATCTTTGCCACGTAGCACTTTAGTATTTGACACTTTTTATTAATATAAGAAGTGTAGGACAGGCATGCTAGCACTTCTCTGAGGCAGGGTCCTTGCTCAAGTAGGTTGATAAAGTAAGAAAATACATCTTTGTCGGGTGGGCAAAGATTAATGTTACAATTATAACATAAGGGTGTCTGTTCTGGCCAGATTAAAGCACTTTGCACTACCTGAACTTTATTGAAACTATGACTGTAAAATGATTGCACTTGGCACTTTCTTGTTATTGATTTACTGCTTTGTATCAAAACTTACATTAATGAGTATTGCTAAATTGCTAAATGTTTTGAATTATAGAATTTTACTAGATTTTGCTAGATGTTTTACAACTATTTCCTGATCATTGACCATTGTATAAATGTATTAAATGCCATCTGTTCTTCTCAATAAAAAAAGAAAAAAAAAGAAATGAGAAGTATGGCCCCCAACCAAACCCGGTTCCCAGCCGCAGACTGAGAGACTTTGTCTGTCTTGTGCAAGATGCGTGAGAACTTATCCACACACTGTTAAAACATGGAAGGGATGGAGAGTGCCACTGGGTCACTATCAGGCATTGTATTCATTCCTCACTTCGAGGTCCGGGCAAGGGCTGAGAAGATAAATAAACGAGCAGATTGTTGCTCGAGGTCATTGCTGACACATACACCAAGTGAGTCACATTGTGTAGTGTTTTGTTTTACTCTGCGGCCTGGACTCCTCTCTTCCAGTGCGTTACCTACTTTACACCCATGAGGACATCGTCCGAGATAAAAAGCATGCTGTGTTGGCATGGACAGATGCGACTGTGGTCTAGAAAGAGGACAACACCGATAGTCCACGGTTGCAGCATTACATTTCCACCGGTAGTTAGAGGCCTGGTCTAGGTCTGGAAAGCCTACTGAGGGCCTACAGGACATGTAGTGTACAGTGTCGGGGCAATGGTTGTCTAGTGTATCCTAGGGGCACTGGGTGAGTGATGTGCCACGTAAGATTGTTCCCCCCGCTCTATAGAAAGTAACCGTGGGGTGCATGTGGGAATTTGGCGCTGCACCTCAGTAAGCGAGGAATAAGAGCCATGCTTAACGGACCCTCAAACAGTGTGGCCTAGGGGAGGCATGTATGTAAAACGAGTGGCAAAACAGTGGCACAGACTAGTTGGAAGCAGGCCCGGTTCTAGCGGGTGGGCCAGGCCCACCCAAACATGAGCTTGGCCCACCCAAACATGAACCTTGGCCCTCGCAGCTGAGACAGCTTCCCGGGCACACACACAGCCGCACCCGAGCACTTTACAAGTCTTTAAAAGACCACTTGCGTGTTAATGAGGCTTTGTTGTATTTCACCTCTTCTTAGCGCTCCTGCAGCTCCACTCTGCATTTTGCTGGTAGAATCAGCCCCCCCCCCCCCCACGAAATGTTTTTTTTAGACCCCCTCCCCTCTGAAATTTGGCTCTAGTTGTGCCTCTGCAGCAGAGATCCTCTGTTGTTTAAAATGCGGGAGGCAGTTATTTACCCGCATTGGTGGGAAGTAGCGTATTTTCAGAAGATGCTTAAGATCTTCTCCAGGATTTTCTTTTAATTAAGAACCGTGGTTTGTGACCACTCTGCTGTAGCAAATGCTCAGCTCTTAATGACGTTCAAACAGACTTGCTTTATTTAATTACAGCCAATCACTGGGTGAAATGTGGAATAGCCTGTGATCTGCGCGTGGAACCCAAAACTGAGTGTGTTCTCCTTGTGTAAGTAACTGGTGCTCAGGCAAAGCACTCCAATAGTATGGCAACATTAAATGTGAAATGTGGCAGACAGCGCCTTATAAATCAGATCACTCAAGATTCCGGGCACCTGTTCTTTGGATCGAGGTTGCACCAGCAGCGCTATGTGTGCCACAATTGAGACCTCTGGAGCGGAGACACTGAGGGCACTGCAAGTTTCTCATAGTGCCTGCAGTCAGTCAAAAACGTGTTCAGAATACATGGCCATCCATCCTTGGCCTCTCGGCGGAGAGCACAAAGTGGTCACATACTCCTGTTGTAATTGTGATTCTGTTGAAATGGGTGTAACGGAACCCTTTTGATGGGGCTACACAGTCTTCAAAACAATAAGGTTAAAGTAGAGTAAAAGAAAATGTAGTGCTTGCTTGCTACTTAAGTCATCCCTAACTTTACGCCCCCACCACTTCCAAATGTCACTAGCTGCCACTGACAGCGACATTAAGAAGGCCAACAGAAAATGGCCACTGAAACTTAAAACGTTCCTCTGAACTGTATTTTTCTTCTTCTAGGAGTTGCGTGATTGGGCCTGGGCTCTTTCTTACAGCTTCCCCCCCCAACCACGCATCTCCTTTTAGAAAGGTGGGCTGTGCCCTGCCCACACATGCAGTTAGAATAGGGGCATGAAGAAGGGAACACATCGTTTCTTTGACACAAATGTAAGACAACAGTAAAAATGAATGATCCTGCTGGAGAGCAATCCTTTGTTGGTAGTTTTGAAATGCACATAAACTGTAGTTTATGTGGACAGCTCAGTGGGTTACTGCCTTGCTTACAGAGATCCTTTTTTTACTTGCAGTCAGAAGTTACAATCCTAACAGGATAGCGACCTATGAACTGTCACCAAAGAGCCGCATACAAACCTGAAAGGTATAATTAGAACTTCTTTTTGTGTAGTTAATATTTTTCTAGTCTTTCATTATTCTAATGTTGCTATAAAGAGTTTGTTAGGGCAGACATACATTTTAATCAGTAAAGCCGCCCACACCACCACTGGGGTATGCTTTAAATCCTGTGTTTGTGCTTCTCCTGACCAAACTCTCTTAAAACATACTGCCCACCAATATGGATGATATGTGATTCCTACTCCTGGTAATCCTCATTGGCTTACGCGAAATTCCCTAGATGCTGATTTACACACCTGTATGATTGATTGTCTCTGCATAATGTGTGCATGATGGAAGTACTGTGACACCCTACACTATGAGTAGCGCTATACAACGAATGAAGTGCACATGAGAGAGGACCTACGTAGATATGAGGAGCACTGATGGAGGGTGGTAGTGAGGGAGTCTGAGGGGGAGATGCTACAGAAAGATGAGGTGCTCTGTTGGAGGGTGGTAGTGAGGGAGTCTGAGGAGTAGGTCATGAGTTGGAGGGGCTATGGAGAGATGAGGGACACTGGTACAGCGTGGCAGTGAGGGCATCCGAGGAGGGGGGTCATGGGGTGTAGGGGGATACAGAGAGATGAGGGACACTGGTGGAGTGTGGTAGTGAGGGAGTGTGAGGAGGAGGTCATGAGGGTGAGAGGCTACGTAGAGATGTGGGGCACTGTTGGAGGGTGGCAGTCAGGGCATCCGAGGAGGAAGGCATGAGGGGGAGGGGCTATGGAGGGATGAGGGGCACTGTTGGAGGGTGGTAGTAAAGGTATCTATGGAGAAAGAGGTCAGTGGTGAGGCACCAATAATGACTTTTGCTCCAGCGCTAAAGCCGGCCCTGTAATTGCCTTTCTGTTTTTGTTTATTTAATTAGCAGTCGGGTCATTAGGGCCTCTGTGGAATATATTTTAAAGTGTGTGCTCATTTGTTTTTACTGGTATATGCAATGATTTAAGTTTGAGGGTAATTTTCCTAATGTTTTTACAGGGAATAATAAAAATGGAGCCGGATGGTGGCTGATATGGGGCTGGGGCCCAAGGTCAGCTGTGGGCTAAGGTGCACGAGAGAAGGATGGTAGAAAATGGATAATCAGGCCAGGAAGGGAGTGTGCTGCAGAGTCCAGGGTCTCTGAAGGTAGTAATGAAGAGAGATTCTCTCTGAAGACTGGCAATGAGGGAGACTGAGTAGTGTTACTTGCCTTATGCCTTCACCTCAGAAACCTCTTCTTCCAATCTAAGGACCTTACATGGGATATATTTCAAAAAGAAAAATGAAACGTTTGTTTCATTTTCTAAGAGCAGGCAGTGTTCCGTGGGGCCCCTGCCTGCTCTTAAAAAATATTTTTGCATCCTTTCACAAAGAGAAAGGGTACTTTGATTGTTGCTGCGGACTCAGTATGTGGGATATTCACTCAGAGCGAGAATTGAGAGGACACACACACGTGCCTCGCCGGGATTGAACCGGTTCGTTACTGTTTACCAATGTGATTACACGTTGATTTCCCATCATTACTGGGTATTGATCTGACCTTGTGTGGCGTCTCCTCTGGGATCAGTCTATTATTGGCTGTCATCCATTTATCCTTTCACTGCCATCCATTTGTCTTACTACCCTGCTGGGTTGGAATTATCACCGGATGTGGGTAGTCCTATTTTGGATCCAGCCATACGGCCCTGAAGAGTTGTAGAAAACTCTCTTCTACAATGTAACACTTGTCGGCTGGCTGTTTGTAAACTGTACTGGAACCATGAATATAGTTTAAGAACAAAGATTCCTTCGTCGGACTGGCCTATCTTGCTCATAACATTTATCTATTGGATTATTTACTGCCTAAATGGGTGCACAGGTTTTCTGCTTAGCAAACGGGCCAATTGCCCGTTTGCGACTTCAAAAAAAGGTTGTACATCTGGCCCTTCGTAAACTAAAAGGCAAGTCTGTTATGTGTGCCTTACTTGTGGCTTAGATTCTTAGTGCAGATGAAACACTATTATAGCAGACTAAATCAAACAGAAAATGTGTTTTTAAATAAACTCTGTGTTGGGTGATAGGGCCCGTGTGGTGTTGGTGCTCACTCTTAGCGGTATTATGTTAATTTTTAAATAGTTGCTATGGTGCTCAAGGGAGGGTAAATCACCCCCCCCCCCCGATATGTGAACCCTAGGGATCTACCTTACAAGTGACAACAAGCCCGAGCACTTATACATCAAATGATGTGAGTGCTCCCGCTTGTTCTCACAGAAAATGTGTTTTGTACCGTGCACATCTAGAACACATGTATTTGAAGGTGCCCTGTTATGTAATGATGAAAAAAGGAGGCTTAGGGAAATAAAGGTTTGGCTAGGATCACACAATGTGGTCAAGCATGGAAGCCAGGATTGATTCCAGGATTTCTAGTTTCACATTGTGCAATTCAGCAACTAGATCAGTACAGGGAATGCTGCTCTGGGCCCCCGCGCCTTCCGACTGCAGTTGGCCACCGTCCTGAGCAGGAATCAGTACAGGGAATGCTGCGTTGGGCCTCCGTGCCTACTGACTGCAGTTGGCCGCCGTCCTGAGCTTCTTGGTTGGGAGCCTCTTGCATAGCTCCGGTAAGCCCCACGACTCTTGAGACACTTACGGCTGGTGGCAGGCCGAGCTGGCGCCCGTCCGCCTAGATTGTCTGACTCGGCTCGTGGCTGTATCGGAACAGAGCAAAACGATCTTTGACCCGATGTCTACAGGGGTACGCCGCGCGACGGAGCCTGACTGCAGTCTCTGTTCACGCAGTGGATGCGCCGGAGACCGCCTTGGGAGTTACGGTTGGAGGCTGACTTTGTGACTGGGACCGCTCTCGGAGGGACAGTGAGAGAGGGATCCTCGTTATACGTTGGGCAGCGATGTGCTACGGCACCCGTTTTAGGGGACTAATGGCGGAAATTTGACCCCTGGTCTGGGACAGTGCACGGCCGGTAAGCTCTCCATTTCTATAGAGGTTTTTGTATAGTGTGGGAACTTTGTTGCTCCTTTTGTCTATGGGAGGGTCTTGTATGAAACTTATAACCTGGACTCGCTAGTTCCTAGGTGGAAACAATTTTGCCATGGGGGAGTCTCTCCATTTCGACTCGCTCAGCCTTTGAAATTCTACCCAATTATCTCAAAATGGCGCCTATTTGATAACCCTATGGGGAACTACACTCCAGGCTGCTACCTTGTTTACCAATACTTCGACCTAAACATAGCCATAGAAAGAGGACTTGGACTGTGGTCTTGGCCATAAAACTAAACAAAGGACTAATATCACTATTGTGACTGTGGTCTTGGCCATAACACTAAACAAAGGACTAATCTCACTATTGGCTCTTGGTTCGACCAATTGGAGGCCATTTTTTTCTATTTCTCTCGTACCTGTCATGGAATCATTCTAGTTTTCCCTGCACCTGACAAAGCGGTGTGATCAGTTCCTCTCTAACTACCTGACATGAAGGGCTCCTCGATTGGTGTACGCTATGGAGGCCAACACAACCAGCCCGACCGAAGGCTCACTCTCTCAAGTGGGCCACAGTGCCTATAAGATCACCTATCCCCTACACCTCTCTAAAAATGCAGCTAAAAAATTCAACCATATCTTGATCAAAAGAAACCCGGATTCACTTATTTCAGATAGTTTTTCAGCATCTCTAATGGCAAGATCATGTCGGACCTAATCTTCTTCACGAACAAAAGGCCCAATGTAGGAAATCTCTCCTATCCTTCTTCCAGTGCAAACAAATAAAGAGAACTCCCCACAGCTTTAGTCTTTCCACTACATCCTCTCCTATTTATAAAATAGATCTCACGATCACTATCTACAATAATGGGATCACTCTCATTAAAGCTTCCAATCGAAACCTAGAGCAATTTGACAAGCTCTTTCTGAAGATCAAAGTTTCAATGGTGAACAACACATCTTGTGTACGACAAGACCTAGATCTAACACCTTTCAAAGCGATGGACTCATCTCCTCCTCAGATTTAACTCCCCTAATCCCCTTCCCTTACCCCTGCCAATCACGGCTCTGCCTGAACCTCATAATACGAGGCCGGTAACTATCACCACTACCAATTCCAGGGCCATTAAGTTCAAGAACTCCAATAAGAATCAATGAACAACCGACTACGCAGGACTTTCCTACTAACGTCTATGACCTCTCTATCCCACATAGACATCCTCCCCCCTCTCCAGATCTTCACACCAAATCTACAGACCGGTCAAGGCTTTCTGTAACTCCGCTTACACCCAATGACCAATCCTCTCCATTGGATTACCCCTTCACCGCCACAGATCTCTCTAATACACCTACACTCCCTCCTCCCTCTCCGTATCTCCACACTCAACTTCTGTCCAGTTCCCACCACCCGGATGTGCTGGCACGATTGGACGAGATCTCCCTCCAATTGCACCTTCTCTCCAACAAATTCCACGTCTTGAAAGCGCTCTCACGTGAATATCTCCCCTTGTTAAGTCCCCTCCTCGATCATCCAATCTGGCCCAGTACCACCACCAGTGTCTCAGATAAAGCTCCCTAGGACCATCCCTCCTCCCCGACTATTGTCCCTCTTCTTAACACAGCTTCTCTCCCCAGATGCTCGTTGACAGGGTCTCCACCCATCGAATCTGATAGCCTACTAAAGCCATTTTCCTCAAACACTGACACCAAATCAAGTACAAAGGGAATAATCCAAACAATTCACTCGAACCCGAACAGAGAAGCCCACCATAACTGCAGTCATAAATAATGACAACCTTAGGAGAGTGAACATCATTCAACCTCCTCCCCCCAGACTCTGGGCACACTCAAATACATACTATTCAACTGTAGGTCTGCCAACAAACATGCCTCTGAGATCTTCGACTTCATTCAACATAATGAGTTAGACATCATTATACTCACAGAAACCTGCCTCTCCCCCTCTTCCACTCCGATTCTATACCTCTTGGTGTCCCCCCTCCCATAACATTATTTGTCTAGACAGAATTACGAAATTGGGAGGTGGCCTAGCCTCATTGAAATACACTTGCGATCTCCCTTTCAGAATCCTTTTCCCCATCATCCTGCGAATACCTTTGCCTCAACATTTCCAGTAACAAACGGATGGTTTGCTAACTTCCTATATTCTATCACCCTCCGGGTGACAATCTACCATTCATTGAACAATTAAT
This sequence comes from Lissotriton helveticus, assembly GCF_964261635.1. Lineage (NCBI taxonomy): Eukaryota > Metazoa > Chordata > Amphibia > Caudata > Salamandridae > Lissotriton > Lissotriton helveticus. The sequence continues at coordinate 565,540,404 of NC_136059.1, forward strand.
GGAAATCATAGTGGACAACGTGGACTCAGTGCAGTCCCACATCTACCTGGGAGACTTTAGCCTTCATTGGTCAAACCCTAAGGACCAAGCGGTAGCATGCCTCAATTCCTTCTTGAAGGATCACGATTTGGTTCAACACTGTGACCAGTCTACCCACAGTAAAGGGGAAACTCTTGACCTCATCATCTCCAAAGGACATTCAATCACTTTGGACTCCATCAGACCTTGTGACTGGTCAGACCATCACGTCATTTCCTTCCAAATCAACTTGAAGGTTTCTCAGGGTAATGCTCAACCTTCTAAACCAACAATCTGGAAACGTGACCTCAGAAAAATAAACACAGTTGACCTAGCAACCCGCAGTAAGCGAGCCCTCTCTCCTCAAAGACACCTAGTTGAAGTACATGCACTCACAGACTTCTATAACTCTTCTATTTCTATTTCTATGACATTGCTCCATTCCAACAATAAAATGCTCCCTCAAAAATATCTGAAACCATGGTTCAATAGCAGCCTAAACTCGGAACGTCGCAATCTAAGGGCCCTAGAGCGCTCCTGGAGATCCACTCCTTCAGTGGACCACCTAAAAAAACCTCAGATCAGCTAGAAGCTCTTATAATAAACAAATCAAGACAGCCAAGGCGGAATATTTCCGATCCCAACTTAATCAAGCAGTCAATCGAAGCAAGAAACTGTTCAAAATGGTTAAACAACAATCTGTCATAGCCCCCAACTGTTCAGCCTCGGAGGTCAGTCCTCCCTCTTGTTTTGACTTGGCGGTCTTTTTTATTGAGAAAACAAGACTTATTAACATTGATCTAGAAACCAGGAGATCTCTTCTAACATCCAACGGCCCGGCACCCCCCCAGGTCACACCAGACAAGGTCACTACACCTTTACCATCCTAAATGAAAACTAAATCAATAAGGTCCTTCGGAGTATTAACCCATCTAAACACTTCAGGGACCCTCTTCCACCTACCATCTTCAAAGCAATTAAAGACTATCTCTCCCTTCTGGACAAAGATCGTTAAGGCTTCTCTCTCCCAGGGTACGATCCCAGACTGCCTTAAAGAGGCCCAGGTAACAGCTATTCTAAAAAAACATACAGCAGACAGTACGGATCTTAACAACTTCCGCCCCATCTCCAGCATCCCCACTCTAGCCAAACTCTTGGAAAAATGCATCCAGTCCCAATTATGTGCGCACATTGAAAATTTCCATTTCCTGGACCAACACCAATCGGGCTTTCATAGCGGGCATAGCACGGAATCGGCTCTCACTCACGTCATGGATGACATCCTAAGAATGCTTGACAGAAATGATTGGTGCCTCCTTATCCTACTCGACCTCTCCTCAACCTTTGACACTTTCAATCATGAAAACCTCCTAGTTATTTCGGAGCAAAAGTTGGGCCTCTCTGGACAGGTGCTGAAGTGGTTCTCGTCCTTCCTCCAGCATAGAACACAAAGAGTTGATGCAAACAATTCTCTATCCCAGCCATCCCCTGTCACCATGGGGTTTCCCCAAGAATCCTCCTTATCTCCCATTCTATTCGTTTCTGGAACCACTAGCTAATGTACTAAATTCCATTGACATTCATTTCCATATGTATGCAGACGACACCCAACTCTACCTGAAAATCTCCTCCCCGGACAACATCACTGCACTCAACTCCACCTTACTGACTTCCCAGAATTGGCTAACTAAGAATCACGTCCTGCTAAACACCTCCAAAACAGAATTCCTCCTCATCTCCTCCCTGAAACACACTCCTAATATCGACCTCTGGATGAACCAACTCACAGCCTTCGACTGCTCCCCACACATTATTGACTCAGCGAAATCTCTAGGTCTCACATTGGACAAACATCTGAATATGAAGACCCATATCAGTAACGTAAGCAAGGGAGCTAACTACCTTCTGAGAACACTTAGAAATCTCAAACCTTTCCTACCTCAAGCCGATTTCAAGCAGTTGGTCCAAGCGCTGGTTCTACCGGGGCTGGACTATGGCAGTGCTACGCTATTTGGCCTACCCAAATACACTTTGGCTCCTCTAAAGGCATCTTAGAACGCTGCGGACAGACTGATTACGGGCACTAAGCGAAATGCCCACATCTCCCCGGTCCTAAAATCGCTAAACTGGCTGCCCTACGAAGCGAGAATTCAACTAAAGATTGCAAGATTAGCGCCCATGGCCCTCCACAACCCCCAATTACCTGGCACAAAAGTTAATACTATCCGGAGGGGGTAGACCGTTGAGGAGTGCTAACTCCCTCCTCCTGAAACCCCAGATCTTCCGCAAAAACAAAACATGTCAACGAGCCTTCTCAGGTTCTGCTCCAAAAATCGGGAACTCTCTCCCACCGGAAATCCGGAGAATCTCCTCCAAGGTCGCATTCAAAAGGGAAGCAAAACGATTCCTCATGAACAAATTCCTACCTTCATAAGATGTGCGAACGTCAGTTATTAGCGCATGGGCCACACGACAAGAAAGGACATCATTCTGGTACTTTACTATTGTATTGGCTCCCCTTTGTCGTTATGTTTCAATGCTTAGCACATTTTACTCCTAACCAAGACCTATCTTGAGTCTAGTATGTGCACAACTATTGTATTGCTTTTGTATACTCTCTATATGACTCTCATACTGTTATGTTACCTCATTACCTCTAATATAAAGCGCTCGGATATCCCTCTGGATTAAGTTTGCGCTACATAAAACTTTATAAATAAATAAATAAATAAATGAAAAAGGAGCTCACGGAAACCTATGTATACATGAGTTTATGAGGGAGTTTTCAAAGAATAATAGAAGGTTACTCTATGACTGGATTGCTAGTTTTGAAATGGTCGGTGTGAAAACTGCTGGCAGTTTTCATAAAATACTAATTTCTCTTTTTTCAAATGCGTTACTGTTTTTCAAGAATTTGTATCTTTGAAAGTACATCGCAAGAGAATGACAAGAAAGTAAAATGTATCAAGTTAAATTTGTGCAGAGAAATAAGTGATGGACAAATTGCAACAAGGTAAATAGCCAGCCTTTCTAATACAATGATGTCAAGGCTTTCGTGTGGGTAATAGGGATTTCCTTAATCTTGAACTATTATAATATGCTTGGTATTCAAGTACTTGTGTTGAATCCTGGCCTGCTGGAATACGAGGGTTTCAAGTTAGGTCCAGACAATGCTCTTTCTTTCAAATAACTCTCCACATGCTCTGTATACACACAGAATCAATTCATAGTATCATAGTGACTGTTTGCAAGTATATATGATGTAATCTAGGGCTTGTAGGCTACCTGCGGAAGCAAACAATTGACCCGCAGTGCAGGGGTGGCTCCTACACTAGGGCGGAGGAGCGTTGCCCCACTACTTTCTTGCAGTGCGAGAAGCAGAAACATAAAATGGTAATAACTTACAGTTATTACCATTTTATGTTTGGTACCGGGTGGACGGGGCTGATCTGCAAGCAGGGCAGGGGAGGAGTGGCGCGCCCACTCCTGAGTGCGTAAAGACTATTTGGTCGGCGCTCTGGGGCAGCCCAAACCAGTCATGCACACTCTGTCCTTCTCCATGCTGATTAATTAGAATTAATGTTATTAAATTAAACCGCAGTGCCCCCTCCCCCCCCGCCTCCAACCCCTCCCCCGTCATGCCGGTCGTGACTGCTGCAGTGCCCCTCGTACCAACCCCCCCCCCCCAACGAAAGCACCCTTGGCCTACCCAAATAAAAATTCCTGGAGCCGGGCCTGGTTGGAAGTCAACATGCAACTCAGCAACAGTTTTCAAGCAGTCCTACTAACTGACAAGGTGGTCTAGTACTAGTATGCATCCAGTTCGATTCCATTCACCTAGTGCAGATGTGGTCGTTTCCCCATAATGGGGATTCCTCATGAAATTTGTGTTGCTTGCCCAGAAGTTGTGCCCTTTTCTGCACACATACATCATTGCCTCTATTATTGGTTAGGAGTTCTTTGCTATGTCTTTTTGTCTGTGAAAAGCAGAGAGAGAGGTCCCACCTTCCGCCAAAGTGATCTCTCCAGGAATACCCATAAAGGGGTATCCATAGAATCATAAATCAGAAACTGTATTTGTACTAACTGGCATGCTAATCAATAACGCGGGATAGGCGGATTCCCCCTCTTTCTGTGGCGGTGAATAGTTTCGCTTCAGTCAGCGTTTTCACCCAACCCATATGCTTTAGGCAGCAGGTTAGGATCATGCAGTGTACATTTCTGTAGACTGAGGGGAAACATAGATAATATGTTATTCAATTGGGGCATAATATTCCTTTTGAGAGTCTGCACCGAGCCAAAACAAAGATGGCGACATTCAGGCTGAACAAGGGGCGAAGGTCAAGTAAGCCCATGTTGATAGCAACTAATGCTTTCTCTAATGGGAGTGCACCAACACCAGCAATGTGAGAACAGTTATTGTTAACCAACATTGAGAAAGGCCAAAATTACTGAAACGCATTTGTTGGATCAATAAATGATTTCCAGAAACCCGTGAGTGCTCTTATCTCTTATGGGACTTAGGTGACTTATTTATGGGCATGCAGACACCTGCACGCAAGGAGGCACCCGTCGTGAAAATAGTTCAGCAGTTTAAAGGTGGAATTAGGTGGAAAGATTTTGTCACTGCCAGAACCATTGTGCAACCAAATAGACGGAGCACCTTTTGACACAAAGTCAGCATTACAAGAATGCAAGTTGCAAGTCACGAAACAAGCCCTTGAAGGTGTGAGGTCTGTAGCGGTAGCAGCTGCCGACGAGGGGAGTAGAGGATGGTTTCACTCCCATATTTGTAACATACTACAATTAGCCTGCATACATGGGAAAGAGGATGTGAGGCTGGGACCCAGCATATGTCTGAAGACCTACTAAAGTGTTATTAAAGTTCAGAGAACATTCCTTGCTGAATAACTTATTCAATCATGGCGACATGCAGGCTCAACAAGGGGCGAAGGTCAAGTAATCCCTTGTTGATAGCGACTGATGCTTTATGCAATTGGAGTGCACCAAGACGCTTTTAAACACAAGCAATGTGAGGACAGTTATTGTTAACCAACATTAAGAAAGGCACAAACTGCAGAAACATGTTTGTTGGATCAATAATTGGATTCTAGAAATCCGCAAGTGCTCTTATCTCTTATGGGACTTTGGTGACTTATTTATGGACGTGCAGCCACCTGCATGCGAGGAGGCACCCGTCGTGAAAAGAGTTCAGCAGTTTAAAGGTGGTAATTTTGTGGAAACATATTATATATAGATATATATATATATATATATTTTAATTTTTTTGAACGAGGTGGGGACAGAACTAAAAGGTTACGTACTCTGGACTCCAAATACATAATCGATCTGAAGACAATGGCCCCATATGGGCTCAACAATGATGAGGAGCTGTGGGTCCATTTATAATGACTATAACAGCATATGATGGAGAAAACTGAAACTGGCAAACAAACAATATGACATGAATGATTTAGAACCACTGTGAAAAGTAGACACTAGTAGAATTGTTGGATAAGCTGCGCGTAAGCAAAGACAGAAACTGTCAGGCAATCCGAATTTTTGCCCATTCAGGGCAATATAGACACTGCTTAACATCAAAACTGCCCATTCAGGGCAAAAATAGTGACGAGAAAATGTTATGATTAAGGTTAAATTTTTTCTCTCGTTATGTTCAAAGCTATCATTGAATGTGATATATTATCAATTTGCTGTCACATTGTTTTTAAAAAGGGTTTGCACGAGAGCACTTTATTTAGAAACGCCATATAGAAAGACACCAGCAATGTAAATGAGGAAACACACTACAAGATGGCCGCCATTATGGTGGCACCAAGAAAGTATACAGTTTTTTATGTTGTTGAAGAGTAGTGTGAATGGGTCTTTAAAATGGCGTCAGTACAAACACGCAAATTGACACTGACAAAGCTTGTTCTAAGCGAAGCGCGTCTGTTAAGGGTGTGGGGGTCGCAATAAACATCTAAAAATCGGAGACCTGTGTGCTAGCCTGTTTTTCAGCCCTACTGGAGTGAAACTGTGTCCGAATATATATATATATATATATATATATATATATATATATATATATATATATATATATATATATATATATATATATATATATATATATATATATATATATATATATATATATATATATATATATATATATATATATATATATATATATATATATATATATATATGTGTCCGTTCCACACTCCTACTGATCGGCTCTGAATACCGATCCGACAAACGTAGGTACAAACCACAAACAGCGCTCAAGGTATCTTCAAAAGGTGGTTTATTGCTCCCTTGTCACCAGCATGACGCGTTTCGGCTACGTCACGGTAGCCTTGATCACATGACCATAGGAACCAATAAGTGTGCTTATATACTGTGCATTTTCAGATTGTAGGGGCGTCAGCAATGAATAGACATAAAAGATATACTTTAAAAAATCACCATCCGATTTTTACGCATATTAATGTAGACCAGGTAAATTCAATACATTCAAAATATTACAAGATATTTTAAAATATTTAAAATTCGCGAACAATCACTCTAAATTCAATATAAATGTTCTATTCCGGTTAATCCATCCGAAAAAATATATGTGTCATATAACACAGTCTATATACATATTGCTGACCCAAAAGCTGAATTGGTGTAACAATCCGAAAAAAGTGCAAGTGCATAACATTATAAAGTGCTCAATTGTGCAATGTGCAAATTGTGTAAAACCTTAAAAAAGGGGAGTTAAATTCATATATGTGGGAATGCATTTGTAATAGCACGTTAAGACCTCAATTTATGAAGAGTTACATGACGCCAAAATTCAGATGCCTGTCTAAATAGCATACTGATTCTGAAAACCGGTATACACACAGTTTACTGTTGAGACAAAGCAACATTATGGCATAGTGCCCAAATTCAATAGGAGAAAAACTATTAACAGAGGCCCGTGATGAACCCTTTACCAGCCCTACTAATACATAGGCTGGCTATTAAATCGGAGGGACCGCTAAGGAGAAAAACCCCAAATCATGTACGAACACCCTAAAGAGGGTCTCTGGGGCCCTATACTAATAGACAACTGGTTACCGGCAAAAGAACCATCAGGATAAGATAATACAATCTATATCAGAATGAAAAACATGCTGAAAATTGAAAATAAGGGGGAGCCTCAGCACTATTGTAAATATACAAAATCATAAAAAACAGTGCAAATCTTCCCCTGTATTTAATCCATTCGGAATCCTGGTGTCTAAAAGTAAGATAAACTTACTTTCTAATTGTCTTAGGGCTCTCTCCCTATTGCCCCCCCTGATGTTCTTGGGTACAGCATCGATGATAAAGTACTTTAGGTCTTTTAAGTTCTTATTGTGGACCAATTCGAAGTGCCGTGCGACAGGATAGTTAACATCCGAATTGACAACAGCTCTGAGATATTGCAGGATACGGTTAAAGGCCTGTAATTTCGTGCTACCAACGTACCTGAGCCCACAAGTACATTAATAATAATAATCCACATTTGTATAGCGCACAATCACCCGTTAGGGTCTCTAGGCGCTGGGGGGCCGTCGGGAAGATTAAGCAAGCTATTGCCCAGAGTCGCATGGTGCTGGGCTAACCTGCCGCCGGAGCCGGGGATCGAACCCTGATCCCCAGATTCCAGCGTCAGTCGCCCTGGCCGCGGTGCCACACCTCTCCCAACCCATTGGAGCACGTACACCGCAAAATCAGTACGACAGGTGAAATGCTCCCTGATCTTAATGGGGTTTGGGTCAAATGCAGAGTGGTATTCACTGGTGTTAACACCAAACTTGCATGCTCTGCAAGAAATGCACTTAAAAAAACTACATTTGATTGATAACCGGTGAGACTTGATTACTACCTCCGGGCTAGATCTGACCAGAGTATCCCTCATAGATGGTGCTCTTCTAAAAACAACAGAGGGCTCATCTGGTATCAAGGGAGCTAAACTGATATCGGTCTTCAATAGCGGCCAATGCTTTTTTAATATCCCTCTCACCTTCCTCTCATCACCATTAAAAGTCGTTATCAAACTGATATTGTTACACAATTCCTCTCCCTCATTATTCAATGGTTTTGGAGTGACATTTACATTTACTGAGGCAAGATAATCATCTCTGTTGAACTGATTTGCCCTATCTTTGGCTTCTTGTAACAGAGAGGTATCATACCCCCGGGCACAGAATCTTACAAAAGCCTCATTTTGACACCTTTCCAGATCAACTTCAGAGCTGCAAATCCTCCTCATCCTAGGAAACTCCCCATATGGGATGCTTCTAATCAGATGGTTAGGATGCGAACTGCTAGCGTGCAATATCGCATTGCCCGCTGTAGGTTTTCTATGCAGACGGGTATGCAGCGTTCCTTCAGAGATGTAAATTTCTACATCAAGGAATTGAATTAGATGGGTACTGATCTGAGAGGTGAAACGCAAATTAAGATGGTTCTCATTGATTTTGTTGACAAATTCTGTAGCTGATTCAACAGAACCCCTCCATACCATGCAGATATCATCAATGAAGCGCCAAAAATGCACAATACAATTAGGAAATAGATCAGCGAGTGTACCCATGAGGACATGCTCCTCCCACCACCCTACATGTAAACATGCATAGGTGGGGGAGAAGCATGCCCCCATAGCCACTCCTCTCAATTGTTGATAAACCTCCCTGTTATACAGGAAGTAGTTGTAATTCCAAACACAATTCCAACATTCTCAGTAGCATAGTGCTATGTTGGCTATAGGCAGTACTGCGTTTACCCAAATAATACTTAACCGCATTGAGTCCTTCCACATGAGAAATACTTGTATAGAGGGAATTTATGTCTAAGGCAATAAGTACAAAATCATCTTCCCAATCAATACCATTGATTTTAGAGAGGAAGTGTCCAATGGCTTTAATAAAGGATGGCAAGGCTTCCACAAATTCATGCAAAAATTGGTCCACATATCTAGAAATAGATTCCAATAAGCTCCCCTGGGCGGAGATGATAGGTCGCCCAGGAACAGGAGATACTTGCTTATGGATCTTGGGGATCAAATAAAAGAAGGGTGTAACTGGGAAATCATTTTTCAAAAAAGCATGCTCTTGTTTGCTCAGTAATCCCACTCGCTTCCATTGGTTTAGTTCCTTGTGAATGTTGTCTTTGAGACATTTAATGTCATTGAAGCTACCTTTTCTATAGCAGGCGATGTCATTCAAATGTTTCTCCGCTTCAGCCATATAGAGATTTCGGGGCCAGATGACAGTATTGCCCCCCTTGTCCGCCTTATTGATTATTAAGTTAGAGTCGCTTCTTAACTTCTTCATCAAATTATAGTATTGTTTTTCCATATATTTGCTTCTTTTGTTCCTGCGCGTGATGTTATGTTGTAGTCCTTTCAAATCCTCCACCACTATATCACAAAATGCCTCAATATTGTCTTTTGGCATCACCGGATAAAAGGTAGAAGGAGGCTTGAATTTGGATACACAAGGACGATTCATGGGGATACCCATGTTCGATAAATTTTCCTGAGTGGTTCCTGGTTCAAACTCTTTATCACGAGCCAATTCATGCGTAACTTTAAGGGCTTTAGTGTCAGATATTTAAAACACGCTCGATGGCTGGGAATTGTCAATGATGTTGGCTGCCCGAACCTGAACATTGGATAATTTGAAATGCTTTCTTAGTTTCAGCTTGCGGATAAACTTGAAGACATCTATGCGCGTTTGCACGTAATTAAAAGAGTTTTTTGGACAATAAGACAGTCCTAATGAGAGAAGCGGCATCTCTGCTTTAGATAAAGTTGTGTCCGATAGATTGATCACAGTGTTGTTATCTGAATTCATTGCCTTCTTGTCAGCTGAAGGTGCCAATGCTTCGAGGTTCTGATCATCCACTATAAATTCAAGGGTGGGGGCCATCGCTGTATTTACCACTTTTTCCCCTTCCCCCTGCCTCTCTTTACGAAGCCTCTGCCTCCTGAGTTTCCTCCTTGCACTGCGTTTTTGTTTGCTGCTCTTCGTTTAGTTTCCGCTGTTGGCAGGTCAGCGGTCGCAGTGTCTTGAATCTGTCCTCTACGAGAAAACCCAACTCTTCGGAGGGCGTGTATTTAGTGGGTACTTTTCCTTGATTAGAACCACCCCCTGCTCCTTCATCTGAATCACAACTGCTTGCCACTGAACTCAATTCAGTTTCTGATAATTCCGCACCTTGATTATCTTTAGATGTGAGATCCATGCTTTTAGATACCAGGGCTTGTCTTTTAGCATTGTCAAATTTGCGCGCAAACGTAAATATTCTTCACGTCTCGTAATCAGTTTTATCGCGCGCAAATTTATATTGCTTTCTAATGCTGATCGTTTCCTGATGTTTCACCAGCCTGGCATCAATTTCCTCTCTATGTTTCTTGATGAAGTCTTTGTCCTCCTCTTCGTCTAACTCTTTATTCAGTTCCTCAATTTCCTTAAGTATCTCATTGCGGTCAATTTCCGCATACTTTATCAACAGACAAACCATATTCATGGAGGCGTCTAGATTCCCAGTAGCCCATTCTTTCAACAGTAGGGGATTGGGGTTCTCAAAGGATGGCGCTATAAGGACCCTCAATCCCCTCGGAACTCGCCCCACTTCCCTGTACTTTTCCAATGATCGTTTCTCCCACCATTTGGTATATATATATCCAACAATCTTCGTTCCAAACGATAATGAAAAATACTCGTGAACAAGGAGACTAGATCTCCGAGACGCGTCGAGTGAGCTTCATGAAATAAACGCACGCTGAACTAAGGATTTTGGGCCTGGACTTCATTTTTTAGGTTTCGCCTGTCGAAAGCTGCGCAAGCAGCGTTTTGCGCAGGCGAAAACTTTTGTGTAGAGTATGTGTGTGTAGTCCCGCCCCTCTGTTCCATTGGCTAGCTCCATAAATGGAGGCTAGCCATTGGAACAGAGATCTGTCCGTCAATGCCGGAGCAGATTCGTGGGCATTCCCGAGAATTTTAGGCTTTTGCCCACGTCATGCGGTTGTGGGCGTGTTTTTTTTTTTTTTAGCTTTGTTTTCGTCATTTCGGAAGAGTCCTTTGCAGGGGTGGGTTGCGCGATGTCCCGCTGCCCGGTGCTGCTCGACCCACCTGGGTCGTGTTTAGTGGTGCCTCGTTGTCGGGTGGTGGCGCCGATGGACAATACTGCATCCTTCCATGGCGGGAAGACCCTGTCGGGTCACGTCTCAGGAGTGGACCCTCCTAGGGGTACCTCTACCGAGGAGCCTTCTCTCATTTGCCTCTCCCAGGCGCTACCTCAGGGACTCTAGTCCTGGCTCATACCCTGCAGAGCTGTCTCTTTCTGGATCGCGCTCTCTCTCTGGCCGTCTGTCCTAGGGGCTGCTCCTGGGTGCCTCCACGGAGTTGGTGTCTCGCTGGCCCCTTTGCGAGTGCCGCTAGTACCTGCTGTGTTCCGTTTGTCGGCTGGCTCATTAGTTCTAGCTGCCAGAGGTCTCTTAACTGCGTTGCACGTCCGCGGGGTGTCCCCGGGAGGCCCCCAGTTGGCTCAGTGGCCCCACGTCCCTGACTCTCTCTCGATGGTGCCCCCCCCTCTAGTGGGTGCTCCTGGGGAACTCCATGCAGATGCCTCTTGGATGCAGCCTCCCTGACACTCTCTGGATGACCGTCCTAGGTGCTGTCCCTGACGGCCTCTACTAAGGGTCCGTCTCTCTGATCCTACTTCCCCGTCGCTCTCTCTACAGCACTGGGTGCTGACTCACGCGTCCGCGGCCGTCTGCCTCCTCAATGCTCTCTCGGCAGTGCTGCCTGTCCTAGGTGCTGTCTCCTGGGTGGCAGGGACGGACCTCCGCACTCTCCATAGTGGTCTTTGTGCCCAGTCCTTCGGTGCCACGTGGCATGGGCAGGGACATTTTAAGAATTAGGGGGGCCCTGGGCTAAAAGTATTTTGGGGGCCCCTGTTCGGATCTGCTTTTAATTCATGATCCAGTTTCTGCTCTTTCATGCCCTCTTTGGCCAGATTACTGACAGTTCAAATTCTAAACGTGTTTAATGTAAAATTCAAAGATAGTAAATTGGTTTTTCAATATTGTAACACAGCAGCAGCTCACACATATTACTGCAAATAATCTCTCTGGCCCATTCTCAGATGTGAGGTCCTGTTTGGATCTAAAAAACCTTTTAAAATAAATGTTCCATGAAACATAAACATAAAATGAGTTGGCAAAATGTCTGTAATAGACTCTCACATATTACCCAGATTACAAATTAATTATTGGAAATCGCTATTTGTAACAATCTATTTAAGAAATATTCAATGCCACCAGGGCATAATTTCTGCAGAATAGAGCGGACTCTATACGGGGGGCCCCTGAAAGACTGGGGCCCTGGGCCAGAGCCCACTTTGCCCATGCCTTAAAACGTGGTCTCGGGTGCCTCGGCAGCCAGGGTACAGAGCTGATGCAGGGAAGCCTTGGCAGGCACCGCTAGGTGGGCAGGCGGGAGGGAGCTGCTGATGCAGATGCAGATGCCGGCTTCGGGATGTTCTCCCCCTCCTCTCCCTCCCATCCACCCATCCCGTCACACAGCTGTTTAATCCATAGGCAGGGCACGCGCGCACCTCCTCACACGGAGAGGGAGGGGGAGACCCGAGGAGAGAACACTTCACAGGCTGCAGCCTTACCTGCAGCATCACCGCCGGCTACAGGACCAGGAGCCAGGGACGGAGGGGACGCTGCGTGCTATGGGAGAGTGCCAAGACATGCTGTGGAGGGGAGAGGTGGAGGTATCCCTCATGCCTCGGCTATCCTCGCGGCCAGGGGACCTCTCATTTCTCCCAGGGGAGGTTTCGCGCCCTTTCTTTTTTCTGCCCAGCCCGTGACCCAGACCTAAGCACCATCCCAGGAGGCCTTGGCACCTGCCACCAGGGGTACTGTCTCTACTCCTTATCTTTTTTTCCTTCTCGCCCCTCATGCTCCACCTCGTTGTCCCTTGTCCTACCCCTCTCATCATTTTCTTCATTTCTAATTTATTGAGTGCCCTCCCCGCTGTCATGTTTTATAATTATATCTATCAGAGCCCAGGCCTCTTCTTTTACGTCCTCCCTCCTCTTGCCTCTACCCTCCTTTCCTCATCTCGCTTTCCCTGCAACATTCGTCTACCCTTTTCATTCTTCCTCATTTATTTTGTCTCCCATTTCCCAGTCTTTCCCTTCTCTACTGTCTTTCACTATTCTCTTCTCCCATTCGGTTTTCTCAATTCTTTTCTCCCGTATCATTCACATTCACTTTCTTTTTCTCTCCATTCTTTCTCACACCTACCCTTTCTCCGCTTTTTTCCCTTCTCACCATCGAACTCTTCTGAATATTTCGCTACTCTTTTCTTTTTCCCTTCTCTCGCACTGTATTTTCTTCACCCAATCCCCTCCTTTCTTCCACTCTTCTCTCTCTATTCCTCATTTTTTGTGCTCCCATCTCCATTCACTCGTCCTCATTCACATCCACTTTCTTTTTCTCTCCATTCTTTCTCACACCTACCCTCTCTCCTAATTTTCCAGTTTCTTTTGATATCCCTTCTTCATCCTCTCCATTTTTCTCTTCTATTCTCTTTCTCTCTCTCCCTTAACCCTCCCCTCCGGTCGTTTCTCCTAGCACCTCTCGTCACATTGTCTGCCGCCGTCTTTTCTCCCTGCTTATCTCTCTACAATTAGCACAGCCGTAAAAAACACAGTCATTGTGTCATCAGCAACGTGCCACCATACAGCAAATACCAGCTACCACACTTCACCTCACTGTAATGCACAAATAACCACAGTTAAAGCACATCGAACACTGTGTCAAGGTGCCCCTCCACTCCCTCAGCAGAGGGTGTTTACTGCAGCCACATCCACCACACATTCTGCAAACACATCGCACGAACTTAACACACAGGAAACAATTTACACATACACTCAGTGTTCACACAGGATCACCCATGCACAATACGGCTAGGATACAGTCAACACATATTCAATGCACGACCCTTGATACCGCCAGCACAAGGCCACCACGCACCGGATGGAGTACACATATATTACACAACAGCACACACAACAAACACACATGCAACACAACAAAAAGATACTAATTTCTGAAAACACACAGAAAGTATACAGCAAACTCACACGAAACAGCCTGCACATCAACTAAACAATCAGGGTACAACCATGTGCAACCAATATACAGCTATCATATGCAGTTAGAAGCGAGCAATGGCATTACAAGCAGGCAACGCACACATGCAGTACAGAGGCAAAACTCAGCCATTGCACAACCTGCACTAGCTAGAATGCAGCCAGCAGTTAACCACAAAAAACCTACATGCAGCGCGCGCCCGCGTGCACACAAACACACCCACATAATACAGAGTCAACTGACACACAAACAGACATCCAGCAAAGATTCAAAACACAACCCAACACACCCGGCACAGAACCGGCAACAGACCAGTAGTTTTAAATACATTCGGCTTTTGGTGAGTGATTGGGGCATCATTTGGAAATGGTAATCTAAAATGGGGTACCAGCATTTAATAATTAACGGTACACTGCGTGTGTGGGTGTGGAGGGGTGCTACCACGGAAAGTGGGCAGATTAAGTTGCATTCTCTCATAACGACATATTCGAAGGAGTGGTGAGCTTTTAGAAATTCACATGAAACATTTTTTCCTGCAGCTCTCAATTAATTGGAGGAGCAAGGGAGAATCCCTGCAGCTTTCCAGTCCAAAATCAATACCAATAATTCACTCAAATCAAAGAGAGATGGGAGCGATGGCTGAGGGCGAGGGGAAAACGAGAAGAGGTGGGGGTGAGCCGCGGGGGAGGGGAGGGGAAGAAAACACGTCAGAGGACATGGTGGGGAAGCAAAGCAAGTGAGAGGAGTAGGGGAGAGAGTGGGGTGACAAGGGAAGAGTGAGGCGAGTGATGGAATGGGGTTACAAGTAGAAAGACATTGTCGAGGAGAGGGAAAGAGAAACCAAAGAGAAACGTAGTGAGGGGAGGAGGGAGCAGATATAGGGAGACAGAAAAGAGCAGAGGGTTGAAGGGAGGTGCTGTTTGCATGAGCAGGGGTGGTGAGTGGGAGCCTAATGGTAAGGAGAAGAACCAGAGCGAGAAAGGTAGCTAGAGAGTTTTTCCAGCTTCTCAGCCACCTGGCTGTATTTAAGGTGGCTTTCTGAACAGCTTCCTGGATGCCGAGCCTGACATAACAAGCTGGATCTCAAAAGCTTACTGGACTTCCTGAAGAAGCTTCCCCAATCCTTCAAGGCCTAGCTAAGCTACAGTGCTGTGTAGGTTGGGATCTGATATACCACAATTGGTTTTTGCAGATCAGGTTATCGTTTGTTATGTGCCCTGTGCGGAAACACCTCCCTCAGGATGAAGAGACTCTTGGAAATTTTAATACAGCAGTAGCCTGTTTTTCACAGTCCTCCTGGTTATTTATGCTTTTTTTGGTTGTACTTCTGGAGTATTCAGACACTCAGATTGTCTGTACGCTTTAACTACCATCAGTCCTCGGGACATCTGGAGTTACTGAATCCTTTTGAACAATTAACACCGGAGCGCTACAAAATATTCTGAAATTAAATTCTTCCATATCTGAGATCTCAAGTTGTGAAGTGTGGTAAACATATGACCCAACTGCAGCCTGGGTTAAGCAGATGGTATCCCCTAACACTTTGACAAAGTAAATAACTTTTGGGTTGATACATGCTACAAACTCACACCCAAAAGACAGAGCAACAATGTGATGAAAAGCATTTTCTGATATGAGAACATTACAATGCTTATCTACTGAGGCTTTAAGTCTCAACATCCTAGGTGCTGTTATGCTTGGAGTAAGCCATCGAACTCTGCATTGAGCTTTTGCAATGCCTCTAAGAGAACCGTGAAATACTAAGAGAACCGTGAAATGATGTGCTTGTAGCATAATTATTCAGTGCCTAGAGATATGCTGTGGTAATACTGCAACATCCTTTATCTTACCTGTCAACGATATCAAGAAAAAGTTAATATGGTATAAATGTTTGTAACATGCAGAGTAAAATGGATAACCTACTTCTTCTGTGTGCATATTTTTATATGGAACTATTAATCCTAACATCTGTGTTAAGGTTTTTACATCAATCTCCATTTTAATATGTGGATTAAGTTTCTTCTTTCTACAACTGTCTATTTGAACAAAAGTTAAATTCCAATCTTAAACTAATAAATATGGAACCTCTTCCCAGCTCTTTCTGTTCCTAGTATTTGAAAAGTGTGTGAATCTCAATCAATAGGCCTTTATACTTTCTTGACCTCTCTGTAGTGTTGTGATTGTCCATCTGCAATATCTATCCAAATTCACTTGAAATTGTACATATTTGGGACCAATGAATTTCTAATCAATATTGCAGTACAAAGGTTTGAGTGATGTTCCTTGCTGAGAAACAGAGGGCAGTCTGGCTAACAGGTACATATGTTTCTTGCAGCATTATTACTTACACCACTGAGTCCCCAAACATTTGTAATTCAGTTCTTTTTTAAATTCTTAATATGCATCAGCACATGAACGTTCATGAAATTATTGAGAATGGTATAGCCATTTTCTTCACCGGATATAATTGAGATGTTATCTTCTCTCCTTCCTTTGACTGTATGGTACTTTTTAGGTTTTGCCTGTCGAAAGCTGCGCAAGCAGCGTTTCGCGCAGGCGAAATCTTTTGTTTAGAGTATGTGTGTGTAGTCCCCCCCCTCTGTTCCATTGGCTAGCTCCATAAATGGAGGCTAGCCATTGGAACAGAGATCTGGCCGTCAATGCCGGAGCAGATTCGTGGGCGTTCCAGAGAATTTTAGGCATTTGCCCACGTCATGCGGCTGTGGGCGTATTTTTTTGTTGTTTTTTTAGCTTTGTTTTCGCCATTTCGGTAGTGTCCTTTGCAGGGGTGGGTTGCGCGATGTCCCGCTGTCCGTTCCCGCCCCCCTCCCGCTGTCCGTGAGCCCGTACCCGCTCCCGCTGTCCGTGTGCCCGTCTGTGTGTGGCTCTGTGTGTCTGTGTGTGGGGGGGGGCTCTGTTGGTGTGTGTGGGTCTGTGTGTGGGTCTGTGTGTGTATGTGGGTCTGTGTGTTTTTGTGTGGCATTTGCCAGAGATTAAACTATTGGCATTGTAAATGACAATGCCATTTATTTATCTGTTTTCAAAACCAACACACAAATACAAATTTTGTCATTTACAATGCCAATACCTCAAACTTTTCAAAAGGCGAATCCATTGCATTGTAAATGCTTGTTTCATTATCGTTTGGAACGAAGATTGTTGGATGTGTGGGAGTTGCGAACCCGTCCGGGCCCACCGCTGAGAGTGGCTGTGGCCTTCCACGCTGAAATAGAGTTGGGATGGATATATATATATAGATATATTTATATAAAAAACACACACACACGGGGTGACTCAAACAGATGGACTTGCCAAACAACAAGATATATTTTCACTACAACATTTCAGCTTTTGCTTTCCTCTGATAGTACGATATTGTTTGCTCAGTGGCTGCACAGCTGACACTGATGGGTTTTCAAAAAGCATCATGAGTGAAGGTCTGTTTTGGTCCCAGTCTAGCCTGTGCCCAGGTCCTGTGGGCAACCCCTACTGCACACGGCCAAAGACTATGCGCGGTGTGAGGTTGGCCACAGGGCCTGGTCTTTTTGGCCAACCCCTGGGGGGAGTTTGGCCCTCAAGTCAACCCCCTGCTGCACACAGCCAAAGGCCCGGTGCAGTATTGGGGGTAGGGGGGTTGGCTGCCTGCGTAAGAGGTGGCCCCTCGCCGCGCAGGGAAGCCAAAGGCCGTGCGTGGCATGATTTGGCTATACGTATATTAATAATATATTACATTATGTTACGAAAAAAAAATGAAATTTACTGAAAAAAAACAAAGGTTAAAGTAACTTTATAGTTGGGTGACATGTTCAAAAACAACATCAATATTGATGAGAAAACTGCATGGTGGGACCAGAGTTATAGCTACCTTGGGGCACGAGTTATGGTTACTTAAAATAACTAAAACTGGTTAATTTCTGTGGATATATATATATATATATATATATATATATATATATATATATATATATATATATATATATATATATATATATCCACAGAAATTAACCAGTTAACAGGGTTGCCCCCAAGGAAGAGCCACCTAAGGTAGGTTGATTTCCTTTGCTTTATTCATGAATGCTGCAAGCAGAATTTGGCAGGAAACCGGCATAAATCTTCATTTCGCATTTCGGGTTGTTTCCACCCTTCTTCATTGGCAGGCAGTACAGCAGGACGGAGAAGTGCAGCCATTTAAAGATCTTCGACCGCCCCAGTGGGCGTGGCTACTCCTGTAGCCTTCTGGTCTCAGTAGTTGCACTCATTTGTTTTGCTCAAGTGAGTCTGTCTTAAAAGTACATTTTAGCGACTTGTGCTTGCAGCCCTGATGTTAATAAAAGAAGCTTTCACCCACCTGTTGTTTGGGCTCCTTCGTCTGTGGCAAAAATCGTTTGTTATATCCAACAAACGAGTGTGATTTATTCTTTGCATGACTGACTAGGTGTGTGAGTAACTCTGTGGGAGAGTGGCAGTGTGTGAGTGTCTCTATAGCTGTATGAGTGTACATGATAGTGCTGTATTGAGGAGTGCCTGAATGTATGAGTGACTGTATGGGTGAATGAGTGGATGTGTGTGTAGACCTCGGAATCAGAGAGTGGGTATGTAGTAACTGGTATTGGTGTGTCTATGGTTTTGAAAATGGTAGTCTGTATTTTAGAGTGGGTGTATCAAATGTTATATTAAGGTATGAGGAGGTGCATCAGATTATCACGTGGATGATGTCATCAGTGATGTCATTTGAGATGACATCAGTGATGTCACTGACCAGGTCATGAATGATGTAATATGTGACGGTTGTATGACCTTACAACGCATACTTTTACAACACATACCTTTACAATGCATTCCATTACAACGCATGCCATTACAACACATTTTTAAAAACTACCTTTACAACGCATTCCATTACAACGCATACTACCTTTACAACGCATACCATTACAACGCATAACATTACATTGCATGTATGGTAAGTATTGGATAGTTTAGGGGTAAAAATTACTATTCTAACTCCAGGGGGTGCAACAGTAGGGTAAGTGTTGGATGGTAATGGTATGTGTTGTAATGGTATGCGTTGTAATGACTGTGTTGTAATAACATGCATTGTAGTGGTATGCCTTGTAATGGTTGCGTTGTAATGGCATGCGATGTAATGGATGGTGCGTTGTAAAAGTTTCGTTGTAATGGTAGTGCGTTGTAAAAGTTGCGTTGTAAAGGTTGTTTCCCATATGTGACGTCATCAGCAGTGCATTGCGGGGGCACGAGTTATAGTTAGCTTAACTAACTACAACGCCCACATTTCTCTGCTTTTATACAAGTGAAAGGTCCCTGAAACATGTGGTTTTTTTCAGTGAATTTCTAAGCTTTTTTAATGCTAATTTCTAACTATAACGTCCCTGAAACCTAAGGTTTTTTCAGTGAATTTCAAATATTTTTTGAATGCTAATCTCTAACTATAGTGTCCCTGAAACCTGTGGTTATTTTCAGTGAATTTCAAAGCTTTTCAAATGCTAATTTCTAACTATGCCTACAGAGATAGGACATGTGCAGAAAGAGGAAGAAAGGCGCAGAAAGAAGCAAGGGAAATGCAGAAAGAGGCAACAGTAGTCAAGAAAGATGGAGAAAGGTGCAGAAAGAAGCAAGAGATGTGCACAAAGAACCAACAGAGGAACAGAAAGAGGCCTTGTTGCAAGGTCATCCTGTGCCCCCAACCTTTTGCTGACGGGTACTAGTGGTAACTGACTCTGACTTACCAGGCCTAGAGCCAGTGCTATGCTAAAAGACACTTAGAATACAGTGAATACACTAGGGAACCCTATGCGTTGGGGTACCCCTGTGATTGGCATGACCGCCTCTGTAAGGCCCTAGTACATAATAGGGCAGGAGGAATAAAACTACCTGTAAGTCCGAGGTGCAGAAAGATGCTTCTTTAAGGAGTAGTCACGTTTGCAGAGTGGTGGAGAAAGGGCGCTGGGCCTCCGACCAACGCTCAGGAATTCTGCTGCATAGGACTTAGAGGAGGTACCAAGAGGGCTTCTTGGCCCCCAAAGTCCCTCAGGAGTAAATTGGACCACATCCCCCATCCCATAGTCTACCAGGAGGCGGGTTTGCAGAGTGGTGGAGAAAGGTGGGCATGTGCTCTTTAGACGTCTTAGCAATCCCACTGTATGGGACTTACCGAAGGTAACTAGTGGGGTAGTTGGCACCCAAGGACAACCTTGGGGGGCAACTACCCCTCCTATTACCTCCATTAAGTCCCACACAGCAGGATTGCTAAGTTCTCATAGTAGGCCACGCCCCCTTTGCCCACCACTTTGCAAACGCTCTTGGATGCGGGTTGAAGTCCCCTTTGCTGCTGGGAGTCCTTTAGGGGCCAACTAGCCTACCTCTTACCTCCAGTACGCCTCACACAGGGGAATTGCTGAGAGGTGGACAGAGGCCACACCCCCTTTACCCACCACTCTGCAGAAGCGCCTCATGGCACGTTCTAAGTTGGGGTATTAAGTCCCCTTCATTCCTGAGGGTCCATGGGGGTCACCTGGATTGCTGAGAGTGGTCTGAGAGTGGTCTGAGGCCAAGCCCCCTTTTTACGCCACTTTGCAAACACGGTCCCTGGCGCACTGCTGCTTGGGGGATGACGTCCACTTGTGTCTTGAGGTCGAGGACCTCATTGCCCCACCAGCAGTGCGCCAAGAGGCGCGTTTGCAGGTGTAAAAAGGGGCGTGGCCTCGGACCATATCTCTGCAAACAGCAATGTGGCACTTACTGGAGGTACCTGGTGTGCTAGTTAGCCCCCAGGGACCCCCATCATTCATGGGGACTTAATTTCCCATCTCACAACGTGCCAGGGGGTGTATTTGCAGAGTGATGCAGGGAGGAAGGCGGGGCAACAGCATGATGCTTTATTTTATTTTTTTAGAAGGGGGCTGTGTGGCCCCTTTCTTTCACTATTTTTGGGGTCCTGGGGACCCCATCCCCCAGGGCCTGACCCCCTTTATTTTTTTGGGAAAAAAAACAGGAAGGGGGGGGGGGGTGCGCAGCCTCCCTCCCATAGCCAATTTCGGGCCCGGGGACCACATCGCCCGGGGCATTACCACGTATACATTTTTTAAAACTTTTAATGGAGGGGGGCCGCGTGGACCCCCCCCCCTCCTGAGGCAACTATCTGCCCCAGGGACCCCATCTCCCAGGGCATTGCCTCTTTAAAAATTTTTTTTTATCTGCGTGGCCCTCCTCCCAGGCCACTTCTGGCCCGGGGACCCCATCCCCCAGGGCTTGGCTATTATATATTTATTATTTTTTAAAGAAGGGGGGCTGCGCATCCCCCCCCTCCCCAGGCCGATTTTGGCCCCAGGGACCCCATCCCCTGGGGCCCGGACATTTTTAAAGTAGAGGGAGAGGGGCCATGTGGCCCTACTCCCGGGCCACTTCTGGCCCCAGGGGCCCCATCTCCTGGGGCCGACCCTTTGCGTTGGGGACAGTGGGTGGAGCCTCAATGCTCCCACAATCCCGCAGGCTCCCCGCCTCCTGTGGGAGCCAACATTGCTTTTGAGCAAGGGGAGCTGCTGACATGCAATCCTGCTTTGCTTCGTTGAAGCGAGAGCAGGGTTTCCTGCTCTTGCTTCAACGAAGCAAAGCAGTGTTTGCTATGTCAGGGCGGGAGTCGTGCTCCCGCCCTGCCATAACAAACAGCAATGCCCCGGTGGTGGGCCCCCCAGGACATTGCAGGAGCGGGCCCTGGGGGGTGGCGGTCCCCAGGGGCATCAAGGGCTCCGGGAGGAGGGCCGCGCGGCCCCCCTCCCTCCGGGGATGTGGTGGTCCCCAGGATTTTTAATAATTAGCACCCCAGGGAGGTGGTGATCCCCCACACCTATTTCCTATTAATTTAAGCCCCGGGGAGGTGGTGGTCCCCGAGCCTGCGGGGCCACGTGCCCCCCCCTGGGCATAATCGAATAAAGCCCCGGGGAGTGGCAGTTGCCCGGGATGACCTGGGAGCCTCCCAAATCCAATTAAAGAATCCCCGGGGAGGTGGCGGTCCCCAGGGCTGCTGGGGGGCCAAGTGCCCCTGCATGTAATTAGCATAGCCCCGGGGAGGTGGCGGTCCCCGCTATTTAATTTTGGCATTGCCCCCAGGACCTGGCCCACCCGGGGGCCCATTAATATGAAACGCGGGAGCAACGCGCTTCATTTTTGATTCACGCACCGAGCGCAAATCCTGCAGATTTTTATTTTTTTAATGCTTTTTTTGGCCCTGTGGGACCCACTGAGCAGGCCAAGGGGGTCAGGGTGTTTCTACTCTGCCCCCTTTTCTTGTTTTTCATCTTTTTTTCACACTTTTTCTTGTGACTCGGTTACCGAGTGACAAGATGGCTGCCAACACTTCCTGGTTTGGAGTGTTGGCAGCCAATCAGATTGAAGCTCGTGTCCGGGAGGGTTGGCGAACTCTACTTGGTGCTCAGAAATCGATATTTTTATTTCTTGACTTTCTCAGGAACAACTTAACGGTTTAACACCATTTAAAAAAAGGTCTCTTTCTGAACCAAGGGATACCTTTTTGCCAAAATTGGTGGAATTCCGTTCAGCAGTTCGGGCTATAACCTGCTTCAAATTTCCTATGGAAATTAACATGGGGAAAATATGTTTTGGGACCCCCCCTTTTTTTCTCAGCTCACACTTGACGAATGTCCCCGAAACCTTGAAGACAGGAGCTGACCTGAGTGAAAAATGAGTTTTGAAAATTTCGTGAAGATACGTCAATCAGCGGCAAAGATATTTGCAAAAGAAACACACTTTTTGAATAGAAACATCCCTTAATAACTTTGCACTACTTTAACCCATGGCTGCGAAACTTAGCAGATTTGTTGCAACAGTTTTATTGTTAGAGGACAGAAAGTTTCACCACGTTTGGTCAGGGACAAGAGAGAAAAAAGGGGGGGTCCCCAAAATGGGCTGGAAATCCAATGAGTTTTACATAGGCTTCTTTATTTCACGTAGGGTGACAATGGGCAGTTGGATTTTGATTAAATTTGACAGCATTAGATATTAGGGTGCGCAGACGATTCTTTTGGGTACTGTAGGTAAGTAGAGTAAGTATTTTTTTAATTTATAAGGCTTTTCAATTTAGTGATATCTTGTAGCACCATACAACTAAAAGTAATAAGGAAGCTCAAAAAAGAAACTAGACTGCATATGTAAAGTTTCAGATTTACTACATGAACAATTGAAAGACCCATTTATGGTCACAAGTGACTGGAAACCTATGAACAAATACATAAAAAATAGAATACACCTTAATCTACATACGTTGTCTTTGCATGCACTCAGATAAAACTAGTACAGCAAGCCAAACAAAAAGCACACAAACAGAAATAAGGTTTATTCCACATCCATGCTCCAGTCCATCTCGAAAGCATTTTAAAATCAAGGCAGAAAATGAGCAGTTTTAAAGTTTGTTAGCTACTCGAACTTTAAAAAAAAAAAGAGAAGTCAGTACTTTTACATTCCAAAGGAATTGAGAATGCTAAAGTGCAAAAATCTCAGAGCTTTCCTCCGAATATAAAATAAGCATTTGCAATGCAATATGTCTCACATTTACGCAAGTTTAAGCTATTGGCATTGTAAATGACAATGCCTTTTATTTAGGCTTTAAAAAGGAAAACAACATTAAAAGGCATTATTATTTGCAATGTCAATAGCTGAAACTCGCACAATGCGAGACCTATTGCATTGCAAATGCTTGTTCTTCAAGACACCGGTCTTGTGTTGTTCCTTAGACTACCCGGCGTCAGCATAAAAATGTTTGGGTCCCAAACAAGACATATTTCAACTGTTTTTGTGTGAACCTGTTAAAGTTTAGCATATTATTTAAGAATTCGTTGGCATCGGGTGTTTTTAAATTAGCAGGCGATGTCTCGCCGAGGGCCCCCCAAAACCTTAAAATGACACTGACTTGCAGGGGTAGATTTCAGATTTAAGGGCAATTAATTGACCATATATGTACAGAGACATTTCTTGCATATTCTTCCGAGTTACACATCTGTTCCTAACAAAGTAAAACTTCTCCAAAAGTGTAAGTATGCAACATAGAATCATCCAATGAGGAAGCCCGTACATTGTACAGCGTGTAGTTCCTGTTCTAACAAGTTTTTGTAGTTAGCCTAAAGGCTACAGACTGCATTGTAGGAACTGCTTTAAACCACAGGTTCCTCTGGTAATTTCTTACCAAACAATAAATTGCCGGAAGCCAGTTATAACGTATTCCCTGCTCTAACTAATGGCATAAGGACGTATTGAGACTGATAACCGTGAGGGGCGTGGCCTCCACGCTTGCGTCTCCCTGGATACCAAGGGCGTTATCTGCTCTCCGGGCGTTACTCGTCCTGTTTACAGGCTGGTCCGACGCATGGGGCAGGGCATCCATCACACACTTCCGGAGAGATACAGTCGTCCGGGAAACCCCAACCGGTCTATCTTCTATCCTGGTCTCCCCTGTGCATCAGTTCAGCGCTTGAAGTGTCCTGTAAAATTTACAAATAACCAACGTAATATAATGGACCATAAGCTGTAACCCTGCTCCAATACAGGAAAATTGTATTTTTGCATTTTGAGGTTTCTTTTAGTTCTTGCCTCAGCGGGTTAACGTATTTATTTTTTGCACTTTTAAATAGCGCGAACTTGACCCGAAGGTGTTGGTGCGCTTTACATGAGCACCAGTAACGTTATTCAAGGGCACATTCACTTCTGGTAGGCTAGTATATTTGGAATTATACACTAACTTAACTAAACAACAAATCCCACGAAGCATATAATGAAATGAGCCTTGCGTCTCGGAAAAGTTCGTCCTGGGCTTCAGTCACACTGCAGCGCCAGCAGGCAGGGACCTCACAGTTGTTTTCCCCTCAGCAGTCGATAGACCGGGGTCCGTGAACGTGCAGTTGTCAGGATCCCAGGGCCTGCAGCCGCTGCTGCCAAGAGAACGCCACTGAGGCCTGAGTGTGCGGATGGAATTACCACGGCGCGCGCTGTCGAAATGGAACATTTAACTCCAAGGAAAGAGGAACCTTGCGGCGCAAAATGAGTACAAGTTTACTGGGCTGGCATCCAGAGAGGGACAACAAGCACCGCCCACAGGGAAAGTGTGCCAAGGCAGGCCATCGTTTAGCATAAACAGTGATGCCAGCCAATGAAAATGAGGGGCGGGGCTTCAAGTCTCCTTCTCAAATCTTTTGCGCTGCAAAGCCAGGCGAGACCTAAAACAAAGTTGAGGACAGAGTAAGCTTGTCGTCAGATATGGTCCTAATACATGTCTCTACTGAAATGAACCGAGAAAAAATGTAAGAGAGAAAGAAACCAATTGCAGAAATTCAATGTTCTCAGATAAAATCAGAACTGTTCTTCCTACAGAGCTGAATGTGTAGGAATAAAGGCTTACAGAACACAATGCTTCCATAAATAATGTTTTGTTTTAAGAAATTATGTAATACAAGTTTTTATTGTCCTAGTACACATCCTATTTTTATTCGTTTCGTTTGATCATGCAACAATTTACCATAATCCATGAAAAGGTACCATAATGTGTTAGATATGGAATCAAACACTCTCTTTGAAAAGCTGAGTGTTCTTTAGTGGTAACAAATTTTAGCATGAAAGCATTTCATTATCGCAGCCGTAGTTTGCATATTTGATTTTGAGACCAGCCTAGTGTAGAATTGATAACACAGATGAATAAATAATTCACTGAAATACAGTAATTTAGGTGTTACGTTACAGTATTGATTTCAGGGAGACTTCAGGGTGCAATTAGCACATAAGACTCAATCAAGGTGACTCCATTTAGATCAAAGACACTTGGGACAGCTGTCTTTCCTATTCAATTATTTGAAATTTCGGGGCAGGTGTATCTATCATGTGCATTGGGTCAAAGCTATTACATCACCAAGTACTGGGGTTATAACAGTGACAGAACGGCCAAAAAATCCAGCAATGTACATTTTCTGACCCAGACGTGCTTGTCATTTGACTTATGGCACTGCCTTAACATGAAAAATATCAGCGTAAAACCCACACTAGCTGATGGACTAAGATATACAAATAGGTTTGTCTAGCCCTGACATGTACATATGGCATAGTTCGAAAGTCGTGCGCTTAAATACTGAACAACAAAGCTGTGTGTTTAATCATTTTTTCATTTAATATATCTTTGATATGTCTTTAATTTTTTTATTGCATCACAATATTTATGCCCTTCAAAATAAGGGACAGATTCTACAAAGTTGCTGCACACCAGGATCAGCTTTAAAGATCTGGAATACAAAAAAGAGCTCATGTTCGAAATGATTTCCTGGTCAACACCGTCATCTTAGATGAAAATTCCTCATATCTTACCACGTTTCATAAAAGGTTATAGTCAAGAGCACCTTTTTTACAAGAAGGTAAATCAATATATTTTATTAAGTGTATATGCATTGATTGCTATCTTACTACGTTAATTAGAAAAGAAAGGACTCATTCAATAGTCCGAGGAAAATCTGGATTCTTTATTAAAATATAGGGACCGAGACAAAAGAGAATGAGAAATAATTAAAATGAGGGTATTAACGATCTGATAAAAACAACATACATTTCGTATGTAAAACAAATAACTTCAGTGGAACTCTCTCAAGAAGATCTACTAGTTTCTTTTGGCAAATCAATGATCATATTATGTTATGAATTATTAAGGTTAATTACTGAACCAAGGCTAGATTTCAATACACGTCAAGACTGCCTTAAGGTAGGCTTTTTAATTACTGATAAAGCTTGGGGGAAGTAGAACTCCAGTTGTGGCTGATCAGCCTGCTTGGAGAAACAAAGGCTTAACATCGAGCAGACCTTGCGGTGCTCTGCAGGAAGACATAATCCATCTTGTCTGTTTCTGCCCGGCCTTAAGACAACATTGAGTTCTATTGTTACAACTTGCACTCAATGAACGGGGGATTCGAACATGTTTGATGACAATAATCAAGTGTCTAGACCCTACGGACCCTAAGATTAATTGCAAATTCCTAAAATTTCTGTCATGGCACGAGAAAGAAATCAACTGCATTTGACTTCCTATGTGAGGTTTCAGGCTAAAAGAACACCACCCGACATCTAGTAATACGCTCCAAACAACTCATTGTGTAAGACATTTATAGCACACACAATGGCACATTATCTTAGTTCACTCGCGATCACCCTAGAAAATCTAAAGTATTTTACAAAGAACTTTTTTTAACAGTGAATACAGTGTGAACTTTGAGGTCTTGTACGTTTTATTAAATGACTGTATGTAACACTACTGTGACAATTTTTTACGAACTCCAATGTATTTTACAAAGAATTTTAACAGTAAATACAGTGTGAACTTTAAGACTTTATACGCTTTATGAAATGATTGTAAGAAATATTATTGTGACAGTTTTATTAACTCATAACAATAAAAGATTATTGATTGATTGAATACCCGTCATGCTCAGTGGCTGAGGCTGTTTCTGGCTACCCAGGTCTAACAGGATTAATTTAGAGGCCATCCCAGAGTCATTGGATGATCATCCAACTACCTTAGAAGTCGTTTTCACATCATCAGACATCATCAAGCTCTTGAAGTCATCAGCAGAGTTTAGAAACTTGAGTCTGATGATCTGAGAAGGACTTGGAAATGAGTATCTGATGACTTTACAAGCTGTCATGGATCCTGATGATTTCAGGATGAGTATTTGATTACTTGACAAGAGGACATTGTTCCTGATGATCTGAGGATGAATAGAAATTGGGTTTCTGATTATTACAAAGGTAGTAACCATATGGAATAATTCCTTGTGATTCAAGGATGATTTGATGAACACTTGACAAACCTATTCGCCATTTGCTCGCCATTTGTTGTTTAACAAGTTGACTAGTTGGATGATTTTGTAATTATTTGCTGATTGCTGCACAATGAACTCCATTTAGATATTATATGATTTTTTTAATTATCTGCAAATATGCATAAAGTCTGCTTAGGAATACTGTGTCGAGTCAGTCACTGGTTAATAAGGACTGGGGGAAATTTACATTGTGCCAGCATGATTCTCGTAATGCTGGGAATATTCCCAAAAGGATGCTATTTTGCCCGTTTTTTTAATTAGTCACCATTCATAGTAAAAGTAACAGCGAACCGTGCCATTTGCAGTTAACATTTACTGCTAACGCACATGACTAACAATAATGTGAGCACCCGTTGTTCATTTTGTTTAAATGTGTCCTTGAGCCAAAATACCGAAAACTGACGCAGGGGCGCATTTCGTGCTAAAATATAGCATGAAACAACAGAAGTCCACTTCATGTAATTTTGCTGAAATTACATGAAAACAATTAACGGAAATTTCGCACACCCCTAGATACTATTTTTTGGTCTTTCTTTACTTTTAAACCATTTGGACAGATATTAATGGGTAAAAGCAAGCATTGAGTGTTAAAAAGATCAATGCATGATATGGATAATAAAATTGGGACATTATGGACAGATCTACTAAAATTAGGTGGCAAAGAACTATGCAATTAGGGTGTGGGTTTACTAAATTAGGTGTGAGGGTGTGCACATTTAAAAAAAAAAAAGGCAAATTAGACAACACTGTGTTATGGAATCTACTTGACACTTTATTTTGGTATATGTAAAGTTACACATTTTGGTAAACCGCAACTGTGGAACATTTTTATGTGCTCTCATGCAAAAATGAAATGGACAAAGAAATTTAGAAAACATACACATACTCTGGGTGAGTTACAGCAAAGGCACAGTGTTTTATGTTGATACCGGGAGACAGTGGGCAGCCATTAAGACTGCACTCTCTGTTTTACATATTAAAAACCCTGAGGGTGGGGGGCGTGGCTTGGACGGCAATGGAGACGGTCGTCTAGGTCCGTCAGCTCCGCATCCCTGAGGGGTAAACAGCCAGCCAAACCAAACTGAGGACAACAAAAAAGACAGCACGAGGTGTGCGAAGGGTCGGTGCAACAGAAAGCGAAGCAAGAAACAAAGAGCGAAGCCGAAGGAGGAGGAACGAGCGCCCGATAGCCACCGAGCACCCACAAGCAGCGCAGAGAAGCAAGATGGCGGTGCGAGCCTAGAAGGGGACGGCCACGAAGAGGCAGAGCGAGAGACGGAGCGAAATATAAGAAAGAGGCCCCAACCTTCAGAGGCAAGGCTGCTACGCCTGCTGGGACAGACAAAAGCCAGACAGCGTAAGGCGACTCGAATGAACAAAAGAGCCCAGACGCAGCGACAACAAAGGAGGAAGATCGAAGCGCAAGGGGAAATAAGCAGAAGCAAGCGACCCCAACCTACCCGAAGCCGAAGCCGAACTGCCTTCAGCGTCGGGGGACCAAACCCAAGAGAACCGGAAGTATGAGGCTACAAGGCGCCATTGCCGGAAGTCTTCCCCGAATCTAAGCGGAAGACGGAGGGCAGGCGACCCGGAAGCGGAAGGAGACACGAAGCGGTGAAGAAAGCGACAACGGGCAAAGACGGAGACGCGCGACCACCAGGCGCTCAAGGAAGGCGCTCAAGGAAGGTGCGCATCTGACACCGGAGCTGGAAAGGCCGCGGAGATCGCCGCCTGAGAGAGAGGGGCGTGCCGAGTGCGCAAGGCGCAAGGGGAAGTCCAACGGAGGCAAGATGGAGAGAAGCCCAGCAGCGCCCGGTATCTGACAGGGCCGGCAGGTAATGAGGCGAGGGACCGGCTGTGGAAGGCAAGCGGGGCAGTCTGCGTGCATTCAGAAGGGGGCAGCACAGAGCAAAAGGGACGCAATACCAGGCACCCCCTACCGCACGCCAGACGCAAGACGCAAAGGGGGGATAGAAGAAAGAAGCAGCGCCCGAGCAAAGGCTCCGAGCAGGGGCGTTGCCACACTGCAGCCGATCCGGCGAAACAAAAGGCGGAGAAAGTCGAAACGAGCAGTAACAAGAAGTCAAGTCAGATGAGCAGAGCGAGTGCCGCCACCCCAAAACAATCACAGCCGAAGCGACCACTAACAGCCACAACATTAACATAAACAGGCAACCAAGCCCAGGTAGCGACCACGTACAACAGAGGTGCACAGAGCGGAGAGAGTGCCACAACTCCCATCTACAGGGCGATACGCCACCACCCCGCAAAAACAACCCACAGGCCCACCTAGGGCAGCGCCCCAACGAAGTCTGAACTGCAAAGAGAGGCGCAAAAGAGCCCGAAAGAGACACAAAAGAACAAGAGAGCTAAGAGCCCTGGAACAAGGGCAGCCTGCACGCTGGCAGGACCAAAGGCAAAAACAAGAACGAGACACATCAGGGAACCGAGCAGATACAGACAAGCTGCCCAACCACCCACTCAAAAACCAACGAGTACATCAAAGGTGGCACTAGCGGGAGGGAGGTTGGTCAGCATCCTGTCAAGAAGGGGCATCGGAACGATGGCGGGCAGCGATGGGAAACTAACAAGTGAACAACAGAAGAAACCCAAATTTGACAATCAGGGGTCCCCGACCAAAGCAAGGGGCGAGCCGGTCACACTGGAGACCATCCTGCGGAAAGTGAACGAAGGCAATGAGGTCGGAAGAGAGACAAAGCTCAAGCTGGAGAACATGCAACTGGAGATGGTGGCCATTAGAGCGGACCTCCACAAAACCAACACAAGAATGGAAGCCGCAGAAAGCCGAATAAGCTCGGTTGAAGATGAGACAAGCAGGCACACCAAGGCTATAGCAGAGCTGAGAACTGCCACAAACGCTGTACAAAAACAGCTAGCGGAGAAAGATGACAGGGCAAGAAGGGGCAATGTAAGAATACTAGGAGTGCCGGAAGGGGCTGAAGATAAGGCAGGCTCCTGTGCCGCAATGCTGGAGGAGATGATCCCACAACTCACAGGTATCACCTTCCAAAGAGGCTTCGAGGTACAAAAGGCATACAGAGTTCCAGCGGGGAAACCAACCACAGGCAGAGGCCCAAGAGCAATAATCTGCAACCCACTGAGACTAAATCAAACTGAAGCCATTTTTGCCTTCGCCAGGAAAAATCAGAACCTAACGTGGGCCGGAAACAAGATAGTACTGACCCAAGACTATTCCAAGCCTACAGTGGAGCTAAGGAAGGGATTCCTGGCACAAAGAGACACACTGCGGAGAAGAGGAGCAACGTTCAGCTTTGTTAGCCCAACAAAATTCAAGGTAACGGACAAATGGAAGACGATGTTTTTTGAATGCCCAGAGGCCCTAAAACGATACCTGCAAGGACCAGCAGTGGAGGACATGGAGGAGAACAAAAGCCCAGGGGCAGCAAAAAGGAGTGCGTCGCCGCTGAACGAACAGTCGGATTAAGAGACACACGTCAAGCTTAAGCAGGAGGGCGCAGAACAGCGATCTACCTCAGAATGCAAGACGAGGAAGGCTACCGGAAATAGGAAGACTGAAGGACACAAAAGAGACTCGAGCAAAGAGCACATAATCAGCCAGAGAAGGAACCAACTCTACCTCAGGGATGATGCGAGCAGAGGAACTTTGTCGTCGCACACCCTTATTGCAAGTAAGGGAGGGAGGGGGGCGGGAAGGCGAGTATGGGGGAGGGGGGAGGGGGGGAAAAGGGGAGGGGAGGGTTCAGTACATGGGCTTATTGACTATCTTTCATTTCTATGCAGCTCTTGCATCTTTCACTTCTCTCTCACACTTACACTTAGTAGGAGCAAAAGGAACCACGGAGACATGACCAGGCACAGAACAAGGACAGAAAGGGAGCCTAAGGGTAGCCCACCAGTACAGCGCACACAAAGCAGCATCAATGACACATAACGGCCAGAATAGCATAGGGTCAGATATCAAAATAGTCTCCCTTAATGTCAAGGGGCTGAACAGCCCAGTAAAAAGAAGGAAGGTGCTCGAACACCTAAAGAAACTCAAAAGTGACATCTATGTGCTACAAGAGACCAGGCTTGAAGAGGCAGACATACAACGACTAAGAGCTAACTGGATAGGAGAGGTGGTGGGGTCGCCAGCCCTGAACAAAAAGAATGGGGTAATAACACTACTCAGCAAAAATTCGAACCTATCTCTCACAAGCTACCAAGCAGACACCCAGGGCAGGACACTAGTGACCAGTCTCAAGCGAGCAGGAGAGACCTACCATGTCGCAAACATATACGGCCCCAACAGTGAGGACAAACAATTCTGGGAGGGGATAGGCACCCAGCTACACAACCTTCCAATGGAAGACCTATTGATCGTCGCCGGAGACTTTAACCAAGTCCTAGACCCAGCAATAGACAAGCACCCCTGCAGACGCTCCCCTACTATTAGCCCCAACATCCTGAGAAACCTGTGCACAAAGCTGAGGCTGAAGGACCCTTGGCGCCTAAGCAACCCGGATGCAAGAGAATATACATTCTACTCCAACCCTCACAACTCCTATAGTCGGATCGACTACATACTAATGTCAGAAACACACACACACCTCATAGATCACACGGAGATAGGTCCCAGAACAATATCAGATCACGCACACATAAGCCTATCCCTATCAGGCAGACATAATGAGAAGCCAACACGCAGGTGGCGATTCGATGACGGCCTTCTTCAACACACGTCTGCAAAGGCAGAAATAGAAACAGCAATTAGAGAGTATCTGACAATCAACGACACACCAGAGACTCCTAGAGAGGTACTATGGGATGCCCTTAAAGCGACCATACGGGGGGTAGTAATGACAATAAAAGGGAAAATGAACAAAGCAAGGAACAAGAGGATAGAGAACCTGGAGAAAGAGATCAAAACACTGGAGAACAGCCACATAGCAAGCCTAGAAGACAAAAATACACTCACAGAGCTAACCAAGCTGAAGTACGAGCTGAATAGAATACTAAGCGAAAGAGCAGGGACCTGGATCAACAAATATAAATCAATCAATCTTTGCACGGCCAACAAAGCGGGGAAAAATCTAGCAACCTATTTGAAAGGGAAACAAAAGCAGCACACAATTGGGGCGATCAAGGACAAACATAATAAGGCCCAGACTGCCAATAAGGACATTCTGGAGGTATTCAGGGACTTCTATGAGGGTCTTTACACAAGAGACGACACGCTAAAAGAGGACGGGGGAGAGGAACTCCTCAACGGCATAGCCACTCCCACCCTAACAGAGAGAGAACGAGAAGTCCTAGAGCTAACAGTCACAGAGGATGAGATAAAGAAGGCCACGGCCAGCCTCAAAGAGAACAAGGCACCAGGGCCTGACGGCTTTACAGCAGGTTTCTATAAACAATACCTGACCACACTCCAACCCACTTTGAAACAGGTATTTGAGGAGTGCGTCCACAAAGGACGCATGACCCCATCAATGGCTGAGGCTAATATAATAGTCATACCAAAGGAAGGGAAGGACACGACAGAGGCGAAGAACTTCAGGCCGATCTCACTCATAAATGTAGACTGCAAGATATACGCGAAGATACTAGCCAACAGACTTAACGCCTACCTACCTAAACTCATACACAACTCCCAGGTAGGATACCTCAAAAACCGCATGTCCCATGACAACACCAGACTACTATGCCATATAATCAACCACTCGGCCCAAAGCAGTAAAGCTGCCGTAATGATAGCCCTGGACGCCGAAAAAGCGTTTGACAGTCTCATGGCCCTATCTAGATCACTGCATGGGGAAATTCGGGCTAGGACCCAACTACAGGAGGATGGTGATGGCGCTGTACAACAGCCCCAAGGCGCGAGTGGTAGTGAACGGCGGCATCTCAAACATACTAAACCTGGGCAGAGGCACGCGACAAGGCTGTCCACTCTCACCTGGCCTCTTCCTACTGGCAATAGAGCCACTCCTTACAATGATACGAACGAACGAGGATATAGCTGGGGTGCCAATCGGAGGAGAAAAATTTAAGCTAGCGGCGTATGCAGACGATGTGTTAATAATGACAGAAGACCCTGAGAGATCTATCAAGGCACTGACAGATACAATTGAGAGGTACGCCCAGGTCTCAGGGTACAAACTCAACAAGGACAAATCAGAATGCAAGCCCCTAAACATCCACACAACAAGTACAGTACTAGGGACGTCAGGCCTAGCGTGGCAAACTAAACCTATTAAGTATCTAGGTATCCTCTTCGAGAGAAACCTGAGCACGACACTAGAACATAATGAACAGGTTATAATCCAGAAAATCAAGGCCAAAGTAGACGGGTGGTCACCCAAGTTCACAACATGGTGGGGGAGGGTAGAAACAATAAAAATGATGCTCACACCTATGGTGAACTATATGCTAGCCATGCTACCCCTAACCAACACAGATGACTTCCACAAAAAGATAGACAAGATACTGAACGATTTCCTATGGAGAGGGAAGAGGGCCAGAATAAGCATGCAAAAGCTCAGATTATCAAAGGAACAGGGGGGGCTAAACATAACAAACTTCAAACGATTCCACGAGGCGTGCTTAGCTAGACAGGGACTGCACTGGCTGGACCCAAGACAGGACTACACACCGGCATGGCTAACACTAGAACAGGGGCTGCTAAAAGGTATGAAACCCATCTCCCTCCTCACGGCCACCAAACACCCGGCAATCAAAGACAACCCGGTACTCAGAAACACAAAACGAGCTCTGCTAAAAATTGACAAACTTCTCAACACAAGTATCAAAGGAGGGCCTCTCGAATCTATCTGGCACAACCCATCCTTAAAATACAGGGGGAAGGTCCTCGACATGCACGACTGGTATAGCCTAGGGATATCCACAGCCAGGGATCTTAAGAACAAGGGTGCAGATGTAACATTCGACACCCTGAAAGGAGAGTACAACCTAAACAGCGTAGAACTATACAACTTCCTGAAGATAAAAGTCGCAATTAGGAAGGCGAACCTCAACACCCAGACACCCTCGATAATACAGCTGGCCAACAGCCTGAACACGCTAGGACACCAGGTGGCACACCTCTACAAGATCCTAGGCCCCAAACACACCAAACTCAATGACAAGGTCCTAAACTTCTGGGGATAGGCAGCAGGTCAAGCACTCAGTCAGGAAGCCAAGGCAGAGCTATGGAGGTCCACTAGCAGGAAAAAAGTGACGGCCACGCTGAATCAGACAAAATTCTGGCTGATACACAAGGCATATTGGACACCAGCCCGATTAGCCACTGTGGGCATTAGAGACAGCGACATGTGCTGGAACTGTGATAGAGAAAGGGGAGACTTAGAACACCTCCTTCTAAAATGCCCAAAAATCAAGGACTTCTGGGGGAAGATCAGAACACTCATCCGCGAGATCACAGGCATAGACATACCAATGAACCTCACAAGTCTGGCTCTAGGGTTCACGTCACAGGCAATCACAAAGGCTGAGGACAGGGACCTCATAGATCTCCTGCTGACGGCCGCAGTCAAAGTAGTCCTAACTAACTGGAAGGACACATCAAAGGCGGCTCCACAGGCATGGCTCAACTGGGTCACGTTCCTTAGGGGGGCGGACAACATAACAGCAAAACACACACCGAAGACGCACAAGCAGTCGACCATGTGGGGATCTTTAGACCACTACCTGTCATCACACAAGCCACCGTAGGCGTGAACGTGATACATCTGAGGTCACGGGCAGATACAGACTAGAGCCAACAGAGCACTGTGTACATCTCCTACTTAACCTATAACCTATATCTCTCTCCACTATCCCCCGGGGCGGCGCGGGGAGCATGATGCTTGGTCACAAACGCCAAGGAACACCAATGGACGCAATATGACTATGAGACTATGAGACTTTGGACTATGAGACTACGAACTGGCGAATGATCTCAAGAGTACGGAATGCCACCCCCCCCTTTTTTTCTTTTTCTCTTTTCTCTCTTTTTTCTCTCTTCTCTTCTTTCCTCTCATGTATAAGCCTCTTCCCTGTATGTAAAATTATATTTTTATATATACAATAAAGATTTTCGGAAATAAAAAAAAAAAAAAAACCCTGAGGGTGAGGGCAAAAATGTCTCAGCACCTCAGGACCTGTTGCCAAGTATGTTAAAAGGAGTACCACTTTGGGCATAATCTTCACATTCGAAATCATGCACGAGACTCGTGACGTGTCTGTGCACAAACAAACATCAGGCCTGCAAGAGTGATATATCGGGACTCTGGGGGTCACAGCGCCTGGGACCTTCGACCCTAAAAGTACTTTGGACGTGGAGGGCCCTTTATTACCGGAGTTATCCAGTTTCAAACCTGCAGAGTGTGGCCAACAATGCACCGATAAGCACTTGGGTGATTTGCCTGCAATCACACATAATGAGGCGGTGCGCCGTGATTAGAATTCCGGTTTTATGATCCCACAGGAAAATTGAGTGAGCGCATGGACTCTAGAGTTGGCGCTGAACCCATCCTGGGGTTGGAACTGTGTAACTGTCAACTCGCTGCTTTCCCTCTGGAGGTGCGTTGTCCTATCCCAGAAAAGCAGAGGCAACCGATAAGCGAAGGTGGAAGAGGCATACATACTGGGTATGGAGGGGGGACAGAGAGAGCGAGAAGCAGAAGTTACACACACAGCTCAGGAGTGTACAACTAGGCCCATGGAGGCTAAGACACCAGCAGAGCTACTCCGTGGAACACCAGGTCAGTCTCTGTACCCTGCGCCCCTGAGCCCAGGCACGGCTCTAAGAAAGGCGGGTCCTGCCAGAACGTATACAAGGCAGTAATTCAAAACTGACGTTGAAAGGGGTCCCTGTCTGTTCCAATATTAATCTTAGTCAAGTAGGCAGAATCAAGTGACCAAGCATATGTGCATCTTAATTTGTGTGCCTAACAGTGTACATTATTTTATATAATTTATATTATTTTTTATGCAAAAGCACTAAATAAAATTACAGCTGCACCCTGCGCTGAGAGCGCTGTAGCAGAGTCAGGAATTCTCTTTGCGGCAAAATTCAGATGCTGACAGCCCTCCCTCCCAGAAGCTCCATTTCCCACTTCCAAACAATGAACCCGTGATGTTGTATAGCATTTTAGGACCTTAGTGAAATTTTCCCGATTCATGCCTTTATATAGGTATAAATCACCTTGTCCTTATATAGGAATAGAAATCATAACCATATTTAGACATAGCCCCTGCAGTCCAAATACAGGCAAGGCTACTTCCACTAGTTCCGAAAAGCCACAACGATTTCTTGGAAAACTCTGCTTCAGCAGTCAGGGACTTCCCATTGCTTGAATATTGATTTATCCAAGAACTCAGAGTTTTCAAAGAACTTCGACTCTTTGATGACATTATTATGTCAAACTCGGCACCTTCAAGGTATAAATATGCCCACACTTGCCATAACAAACACACGGTGGTTTGGAGCAGTTCGACTATCTACTTGCGCGACGCAGCTCGCTACAGCAAGTGTCGAAGGAAACCGACCCTCCAGCAGACACACAGAGAGACGCTGTCTTTTCTCTTTCCGAGAAATCCAGCTCCAGTGTTTCCAAGCTCCCCTTGCGGGGTGTTGGGAAATCGAGACTGGAGACAGAGAGACACCAGGCCTCTTTCATTCTACACCAAGGTACGGAACTGGTTAGACCCTGAAGAAATCTTGGATAGATTCTTGGCAAAAGAATACTAAACTTATGCTACACCACACTTACTTCTTCCCTCGTACTAGACTTAGGTTAGGTACATCGGGGTAGGCGTATTTTAGAAGCACCAGTTGAGTACTTTTAGTCTTTATTTATTTATGTATGTATTTTATGGCTTAGAAACCATACCACGCTTTTACAGTATTATTTAATAATACTCTTCTTGCTGTACACATTATACATTACAGCCAGTATTACAATTGTAGCAGTTAATTTCTTCTGCCTGAGAAAGAAGACTGTTCAATAAATACTTTTATCGAAAACGCCCGTCTCTCAATTTCTATGCACCTCTGATGAAACGAAGCATGCACGATTGACTGATTAAAATATCCATCTATTTTTTCCACGACTCTGAAGATACGGTTTATCTTGGGGGAACAAAGTTGTCAGGTTTATGCGGTTGTCAGAAACTAATCCCTTCTTGTTCACTCGAGAAAAGTTTCTAGTGACCTCTGAGCTAGCTGGCACTCATAATTAAGTTTAATATATTCTATAGAGACCTAGTCGACCTAAGTCCTACGTCACATCTATAGGATATATTATTCCAATGCGCAGAGCCTATTGGGAATATAGGAACTACACTACACTGAGGGGATAATGAGGGACTTACTAGAGACTCTCATCGGTGAAGGGCGCAAGCAAAGAGTATCGCAACACCAACACAAAAGCCGAACCTGACCAGATTTAAATCCCGGCGTCAGCTCAACACGTTGTCATTCTAAGCAAATCATTTAACATCTCCAAGCCTAAAGAAAATATCTGATCTTGAGTAAATCATTCTGGTGCTCAAGTAAAGCTAGTTTTCGCTACATAGAATGTGCAGAAAACAAAACTTGCACATACTTGAAAAACCATCAACATCATGTTTTGGCATAAGATTAAAAATTATTTAGCAACATCAGCAATTATGTTATTTCCATCTGAGCTTTTTCGGCGCTGCTTTTCATGGTTTTGTATTTGTTACGTCGTGCTACACTTGAAACTACATGTCCCATAATGCAATACGGAAAAGAAGAAAGGGGACCTGTGAAGCTTGCCTGGTGCCCGAGATGCAGCTCAAACAAGCACCTCAAATACAGCCAAATCCATATTTTGCACCGTTTCAGCTATGGATTTCCGCATCCTTTCACATGCACTAGTAGTAGGAGCAATTAGACTGGCAGATTTCTTACTGACGAACTTCCAGTCACGCCGGAAGTTCTGCAGTAGGAAAGCCATGTTTGGCAAGTGTTGCGATGGCAAGTGAGAGCCGTCGAGATCTTTGGGGGTTGATAGATGGTGGTTGCAGACATGCCAACCCTCCCGATTCAGGCGTGAGACTACCGATTTCAGGGCTAGTCTCCCGCCTCCCGATTCCTGCAAGGAAAAACCCGATTCCACAGGGGTTTCAGCTGACAGGGCTTGGTATTGTGTAACCTGCTAATTCTTCCAGCTAAAAAGTCAGAGTGGCGATGCAGGGGCTAGAAGGGGTGATTAACAAGCGCATGGTCTTTTAAAGACCTGTGGAGTACTGGGGGGGCTGTGTATGTGCCCTGTTTTGGGGGGGGCAATGCACTGCCAGCAACCTGCCAGGCCAGGCAGTGTTCAACACTTGCATCACCCTTTCTCTGCCTGTCATTGCGCTCCATGCTTCTGAAAGGTAAGAAAAAGAACGTGCATTTGCGTTTCAAATGTCCGATCCTGCAGCAGCATACTTTCAAAGCCCACACATGAAAGAAACCCGATTAAAGTCCCCATTCTCCCGATTTTTTAAAAAATCTCCCACTTTGCTCTTCTGAAATGTTGGCATGTATGTGGTTGCTTTGTGGTTTCGGAGACCTGGTTATGGGAAGATTTTGCAAACATAATAATTGGAGATTCTTTATACTAACAGGAGGTTCAGGTAATGATTGTGGAGCATGGTTCTGGGATTGTCTGGTTTTTTTTGGGGGGGGGGAGGGGGCAGTTTTGTTTAGCGCGAACTCGACCGGAAGGTATCCGATCACTTTACATGAGCACCAGTCGCGTTAAAGGGGTATATCTTAATTTTTTTGTTACGCACGGGGAAATAAAGCGATTTGCCCAGAATCCCACAATGTTGAGCAGACGTGATTCGAACCCGATTCCCCAACTCTAAATTCTGCATCTCTGGCCTTAGGCCACATCCTCTCAAGGTTGGGTTGTATTACTACGTGTCCAAGACACGATTTTTATAGCGCAAAATGTATTTTGTTATTTAAAAAGGCATGCCTTCTTTGAGGTCTTACTAGCCCAGTATTACCTTCAGCACGAGCTGGCGTAAGTTATCTGCACGTTTGTGCAGGTAAGAGCTGTTTCTGCTTTTCCAATTTTTTGGATTCAGAGGAAGCGATGATCTTCATTAGGTCAACTACAGCAAGCATGATATATAAAATCAATCATTCTCTTTCAGTTTTGCGAGGGGGCGGATTCGAGCACATGCAAATTGTAACAGAAAGCTTTGTTCAACACTCACAAGCCCCTTTTAAGTTTTACATGTTGTGGCTTTCATTAAATACTTTCAAGTAACACCCTTCTTTTTCTGACCACTCTTGGCAGCTGGTGGCATGCTGTGCTAGTATGCACTGAACTAGGCTCTTGTTTTCCGCAGTCATTTTCACATGAAAGGGCTGTCTTAGTGCTGAGGAGCCAGGCGCCCCTGCCTTGCCACCATGAAAATGCTGAGGCCTTATTTTGTGACCAAAACCTGGGCCGACCTGATCTCCTATCCCTCGTAGGACCTAGATTTGGGTCTGAAAAGCTGCCACTTCTTTGGGAGTGCCAGATCACCACAGGCTTCTGGAAGGAGACTATGTTTATCCTGATTCATTTGTTGCCAAGTGCCAGAGCAGGCCAAGTGTTTGAGTCCTATTGTGCCTGTCACCCAGCTGCCCATTCATTGTACCTGAGCCTGCCTGAAATGTCCATTTCCATACTTACTGTAACCTTTCAGGTAATGCTTTATCTCAACCACTGTCATAATGTTCATATTTTAATGATTTCAGCTACATTAGTGGGTCTTTGCCCTGCCTACAAGTACATTACATGTACTAAAGCGTGTGTGTATTGGCTCACCTGTTCTGCCTAAGTTCCTACTGTTTACAGCTCAGTCTGCATCCACCATCATTCTCCACTTTTCTACATTTTCACTGTGATCAGATTATGCATACAGCCACTGGCATATGCCAACACAACTACCACCATGCATCAAACAAGCCCACTTCTGTAAGGTTCACCCACTGTCATGTCCACTCTCCCGCTGTCCTTCTCCAACACATCCACCATTATAGGTATGCACAACCAACATCATGTGACAACTTATCCACCATCAGACCACCACACTGGCAGCAGTCTGCCAAAACATGAAACTTCATAGGGCCACATACACGTCCTCATACATACATGCAACCACCGTCCTACGCCAACAAACCTATCACATGTCCACGCACCACCATATGCTGAACACACTTTCCATCCTATGGCCACACAACTAGTATCATACACCAATACAGCCACCATATTACGTCCGTATGAGAAGCATTATATATTAATGTGTCCACCATCATACATCCACACAGCTTATTTAATAAAAATCACATGACCTTATGTACACCCAACCACTGGTGTATGCCAAAACACACCAACATCACAAGTGCGCACAGCTGCCATAATGATTCCGAACTACTGCTGTCACACTTCCACCATTGTGTCCAGCCAATCCCAGTCATTCGCCAATAAAACCAAGATACTCCACACTCTCACTGGGATACATTGACATAAATTCCATCATGCACCAGCACATCCGCCATCATACATCAGCAAAAATACACTGTGCAACCATTTATCAATCTCATAGGTCCACACAATCAACATTATACAACGACCATCATCATACAAGCAACACCAGATGTCCACACAATTAACCTCTTGTTAGCATGTTCGCTATAGTACGTCCACAGAACCACCATTATAAGCTAACATGGAGAGAAAATAAAATTCTGTAGGAAAGTTAAAGGGGAGTTAAAATTCTCTAATATGTTAACTGGTGCTTCAAAATTGAAAAGCTATGGCAATTTTGAGTTAAGGTGCTTCTTTCACCTCATGTTACACCTCTTTATTAGGTAACATCTTCTGTCAATAAACTCACCTTCTCCTGTATTATATCCCACCCAACATAACTTATAACTGCACACCAAGTGTTACGTCTGCAGAACAAGTATGCCCCCATATGTTGGTACACCCAGAATTAATTGTCTACATCAGCAACAACATGCACACCATTATATATATCTGCACAGCTAACATTCTATATCCACACACGCTCCCCTTGGTTAACCACACAATCATGTATGGCCGTGCGCTGTGTGGGGTTGGCCACAGGCCCGACTGTGCAGGGTGGAGGGCTAGCTTTACAAATGGTAATAAAATATTACTGTTTAAAAAAAAAAAAAAAAAAGAATTC
This sequence comes from Lissotriton helveticus, assembly GCF_964261635.1. Classification (NCBI taxonomy): domain Eukaryota; kingdom Metazoa; phylum Chordata; class Amphibia; order Caudata; family Salamandridae; genus Lissotriton; species Lissotriton helveticus. The sequence continues at coordinate 565,582,695 of NC_136059.1, forward strand.
ACTGGAAAAAAACCAACTAAAGTAAGGTCATAGTTAGGTTAAATGTTCCATAACAAAGTAAAGTTTTAAACATTAGAACACAGAAATAAACATGATATAGTTATCTCAAGTAACTATAACTTGTGCCCTTGCAATGCACTGCTAACTACCCCACATATTACATCACTCATGACATCTTCTATACCATCATTGATAGGATGACTCCAACATTTACAATTAAATTATTGATGAGAAACCTGTGCATGGCAGGGGTGTGAGTTATAGTTACTTGAAAACTATAACTGGTGAATTTGTTGTTTTTAGAGTTTAAACTTAATGTTACTGAATATTTCACCTAACTATAAGGTTACTTTACGCTTTTGCTTTTTCAGTGAATATATACAAATCAATTAGGTTTTGGTGGGTTTTTTTCTATTGCACATAACAGCCAATATATCGTAGGGTACCGTAAAATATGCAGACATTTTTACAGTTGCCAGTGAAATACGGATTTCATAATTGTAACGACAGCCCCCAAACCACCCTGCTACAAGGTTATCTAAATTCTGCAGCAAAAAAATGCATAATATATGGCTAATTATCTACCAATAGTTTGATCTATTAGAGCTAGAAAGAACATTTTTGGGTGAAATCAAGTAATATTAGAGCTAGAAAGAACATTTTTGGGTGAGATCAAGTAAATTAAATGGTAAATGCAGTAAATCTATAATTATGCCATAAACACTGCAGGTACAGACTAGCATAAATCTACTGACCCTCGCCATTGCTATTTTTGTAATCAACAAATTGTTTATTCAAGATTAAATCTAAATATTCTAATCCCAACCAGTTCTCACTTTTAGGTGCACTGTGAAGCAAACTGTTATTTCAAGTAAGTACCAGACCCCCAGGATTTTGTGGCTTTGAGCGGCAAATATTGCACCCCAAAACCTCCAAATTTGAGGTATTTTTGCGGTGGGCAGAGAATGTGCTAGCTACAAAAATACTGAAATCTTGTGCACTGTCACTGCTGGAGACTGTGCTATGTCACAGTCTGTAACTTTTCAGAGTTTCCAGAAGTGCAGAGCCTGGAACCGGAGGGTGTCTGATATCAAAGAGAGCAGATTACCAAAAGAAACCTGCTCTCTTTGGCATCAGACAACTTGTGCACATGGGTGAAATGCTGGGAGGGGTGGGGGTGGTGGCAGAGAAGGTTGAGGGTAGGCAAAAAAAAAACAATAGGAAATGTGAGAGGTTAGGGGTTAGGCTGCAGGAGGCACTCAAACGTGAAATATTGCTCAGGAGGGGGCTAGCAGCATTTCAAAGGCAGGCAGCAGAGGCATTTGACACCTCAGCTACCTTCTGGCCTGTTACTCACCCTCTCTTTACTGGCTCAGTGGCAGCACAGAGCCAGTAAAGAGAGGATGAACTGCAGGTTTTAAAAAAAAAAACATTTTGCGGGCACTTTTGTAAAAATCCCTGCATTTTTAGAAAAGTGCCGATTTCACGATTTGTTTTGCATATTGTGAAATCCTGGGGGGTCTGGACTACCCCATCTCTTTACAAACCTAGACCTTTCTCATTATGCCTTCTACCCCCTTGACAAATACTTAAACTTTAATACTAAAACACTATACAATCTGCCAAGAAATACTCCCACGTCTTACCATCGCTATTAGTTTTGCACTAATAATATTCTTTACACATTTCTAATCCATGCCTTCAGTGCTGCTCATGGGATATCCCAGGTAATTATCCAGATACACCAGCACACACAACTATATTTCACCTTTTTAGCATTTCCCAAACACACTGAAATAGTTCTCAGCACTGTCGAGATTCTGCTCCTTCGCCATCTTGAACTCGTGCAATGGAACGCTCAAATGACAGAATCCAAACAACTTGCTACACATTTTCCAGTTGAGGATGTGGATTGTAACAGTGATTTCACCTCACCATGTTATTAATTGGTGTCAGAAAATTGTATCATATTCGAGAACTGACTATTCACGCCGAACCTGTTCACAAGGGCATAATATGCTCTGTGCTTAATGTATCTACACACAGAGGTTTAATGTTCAGAGTTCCGTGTTCAAGGAGTCAACTCTATAAAATGTCTGCAACAAACTTAATTTTGCTCCACCAGCATTGATGTGGATTTCTTCTAAGCTTTGACGTCACCAATAACGGTCCTCAAAATCAGAATTTCTAATTCATCTACCATTAAACGGTTACATGTAGTAAAACACAGAATTTACACAATTGTAGTAACAGTTACACATATTCCTGTTTTTTTGCTGAAGAATTTCCTAATGTATATGCCTAATAATTATTTTCTTGGACCATCTAGGAAATCACTGTCCTTTATTAGTAGAAATGACAGCTATTGAATTGATTGCACTGCTGGTTCCCTGAATGAAAGTGCATTGTTACAGGCAGAAGTGAGCGGTTTAGAAGTTGAGAGTGATTCTTTGAAAGGTAAGTGATTGATATATTAAAAGCCAGGTAAATAATAGCTGTGGTGTTTTCTGTGCCATATAACCCATAGAACTTAATTCCATTACACTTTTTCCCGTTATTCCTCTTCTGTGTTCATCAAAGGAGTCCCCTTAAACAAAACTCTTATTTTGCTTTTTATTGTAGCATGTTTATGGTGCACTAAAGAAAATGTCAATTAGTTGGGCATAAAGCATTTTCAAGAAGCCCCATCTACCATAACAAATTCAAGGACGGTTACGTTTGAAACATCCTCAACTATACAGTGGATCATAAAAGATGTCTTCTTTTTATTTTTCATTTTTTACTGTATTGTTTCTGTTAGAATCCTGAATGTAACAATGGCCAGTATAGTTTTGGTAAAAACTCGCCAGTTCTTGATCATCTTTACTTACGTTGTGTATAGCTGTCAATTAATCGCCAATCACAAACAACCACTTTTATTTTTACAGAATGTGTAAAGTAACACAATTGCATGTTTGAAGATAAGCTACCTAACACGATGATTTTTTTCAGGATAAATCCCATTTCACCAAGAGAGCTTACATCCGTGAAAAGGTTCAGCCTAACAATGGCTGCCCTTGATGTACACTGGATTGGTACTTTAATGGCTAAAACATGCCCAATCCTTCATGTCTCAAAGCATCAGGCCAAACATGTATATTGTTGGTGAAACACAATCCATACACAAAGGAGCAGAGCTTCTCTGGTCTTGCACTTAAAGGTCAACCGGATATCTGGGCGACAGAAAAACTAATTGATAGCACACACCTTCCCTTCCAACTTTACCAGGTCCTTGAATTCTTTAAACCAAAAACCCTCTTCCTAGCACTTGAATGTAGGCCCCTATAAAGGATTGATTACTGTTCGACAGGACATTTTTTTTAACAAGCACAGTTCAATAGTCCTTCTACCACGCAGCCAAGGCCTGGATCGACTTCCCCTTCCACCTATGGCAAATCCCTACACTGCTCTAGTTCAGGAAGGACCTCAAGACCTGCCTCTCCGGATGACCGCAGAACTCAAAGGAGCTGCCCCCCTCCCACCCCCAGCACCTTGAGACACTCGTTGGTGAGTAGCTGTGCTTTACCAACCCTGATTGATTGATACCAAATTTCCCTCAGATACCCATATTAAAGCCAGAATATTTTGACCAAAGGGCCATATCATGAGCCTCACAAGGCACTGTTAATGAGGTGTACAGGCACAAAGAGGGACAGTTGCCGTATTATATATAATGCACTGGCTCCAGGGCAGCTCATTAGTGAAAGGTGAATCCGTTTTTTTTTACAGTGAAGGATTGAAGGCGGCATCAGGTCTGCAGTTCAAAGGGAGTCAAGGGATCCTCTCGCAGGCAGGTGCAGTGAATGACTGTACCCACTTGCAGGGGTATAACAGGGGTATCCATTAGAATGCCCTTTGGAGAGGGGACAGTCAGTGCGCCTCCAGATGGCCTCTTTGCATCTGCATCAGTGTGCATAGTATGGTTTGGGCGCCAAGGTAAAGTTTTTTTCTCCTAATTGCATGAGGATACACCCCGAAGCAATTGAGGAAAGTGCACCTTATGATAGGGCTCGAATTGCCTATTTTATAGAGGGGCTGCACAAGAGTCTATAGCCCCTTTTGCCATATTAAACTGCCTGCAGAAAAGTGTTAAGTGGGTGTACACACCCGTTGTGCTTCTGTGGCACTTTACATAATATGCCGCTGGTGGTCCATATTGCTTGTAACTCTGGGAAACTCAGTTGCCTTTTCTAAATCAAAAACAACAGTTTGAAATATGAAAAGGAGCACTTCTGGGGATGGATGGCTGCTTCCTTACACACTGGGACTGTTCTCCTGTAACTTTAACTAGCACCCTCACACCTAAACATCAGAAAGCAACTTGCACATGTTCTAATTTCACTCTATCTCCCCTGAACCCTCCACTCAAAAGAAAGTGCACCCAGAGTTAACTGCTCATGTGCCATAGTAATCTCATTCCCCATACTATACAGTGTAGGGGGTTCCTTTGCTGTTTTTAAAGGTGGGCTGGTTACATTAAAAGGTAAAATTAAGTGTTTGAAACAAGCTACTGATGTATGTTTTTATTTTTTCAGATATGTGAAATCTTTGTGCAAGGCCAACAACACTGGTCATCCCTAGACAACATGAGTAGGAAGTGTGCCTTAGAGATCTGCAATGCTAAAAAAGGCCTTACGAAATCTCAGATTGTGGAACTACACTTTGTAGTTGTTTTTATTCTTAATTATTACTCTTTGTATACTTATTAATGTTATTGTAATGTGCAGTATCATGGGTCCCTACAAGGCCAAGTACCTACTTTACTTAATAAATCGCATGCTCTCACATTTCAGATGTTTCATTGTAATCATTTTTTTCCAGTCCTTTGACATAGGGAGTCTCCATATTTGTAAAGGAAAACATTAAATAATGGCTTGCACCTTCAGTGAAGGAAAGATCCACGAGTATGGTAAAGTGAACAGCTGCAAGGCGTCTTTACAATGCTGAATCTTTGACTGACTTGCCTGCACCTCATTTTATTGCAGATTCATTTTATACCACTGTCTAACACTTTGCCATTGTGCTTCATTAAATAGTCGGCTAAAGAATTAATACCAGTTGGCCTGATGGCTAATTATTTATAATTCCTAGTATACAGTTAATAGAAATGTCGCATCCCACCACAATGTCCTTTTTGTCATGGAGGAAGTGGTCTTCCTAATATTTATTTACCAGCAAATGTGGGTTTCTAAATTTTGCTTGAGGAACCGTGAATTCCAAGTGGCATTCGCAGAGTATGTTCTTGTATAACACAAACCTCACGAACGTATATCAAACCATTTCTGATATTTAATCTTTCAGGAGTAATCCCCGGAAATTCCTGTAGTAATCTTATTGCACAGTTGACAGGAAATCATCTAAGAAATTCATGCTTCTCCTGAAGTTGTCATGAAAGCATCCTAAAGTAATCCACACTCATCTTGAAGTTGAATTGAAATCATCCAGAACTAATCTGCACTCATTCTAACGTTATCATGAAATCATCCTAGTGTAATTGATGCTCATAACAAAGTTGTCCTGGAATTATCCAGGAGCAATCCACTCTCATCCTGAAGTTGTCACTTAGTATTCCTGGAGCAGTAGGAGATCATCACACACTTTTAATTGAAGTCATCCAGAACTAATCCTGGAGTAGTTTCCCTGATGACTTCTAGACTCATCTCATTTAAAAATGTATCCCTATAGGCATACTTCAGGATGGCTTCGGATGACTTCCCCAGATAATTGCAGGAATAGCCTGCCTGAAGTCATCGGATGGCTTCAGAATGACTCCAGGATGATCTTCCTTTTTGACCTGGGTAGCTGATGGAATCCAAGATGGTGGACGGGCAATGCAGGGCACCTCACTCCACTTCATTTCGGGATGAGGAACCTGGATTTCCCCAGCATCGTAACCGGTATCCATCTGCTTGTTTATCCTCTACTCCCCCACTCCCAGCCTCGCTGAAACAAAAGATTACTAAAACCGGTGGGAGCAAAGCCTTGGCAGATCACGCGGGAAGAGGTCTGACTGCATTTTTCTTGCTGCAAGTCTGACCCACGGTTGGGAAAGCCGAATAGATGAAGGATTCTAAAAATGGCTACATGGTATTCCAGCTCCTGCTCAACTCCCCAGCCTCAGACAAGTGAAAATATTGACCGAGAAAGTGAGGGCAGCTATTTTGGGGGAAGTTGTATTTTGTGCTACCAGATTGGAAGTAAATTCCCCAAAACGCCTGGATATTTGTAAAAAAATGTTTGCCTGTTGTGTCGCATGATTAAGGTGTAGCCCTGGTGTGACGATGGCAATAATGTCCATGGTGAAAGCGAGAGCGGTGCAAGAGGGGTGGGGGACCAAGGTGGAATGCGAGGCACTTTAACAGCACTTTAAGGCAGTGTTACCTAGCTTCAGGGAAGCACTTATCAACACAGCTTGGAATGAGCTAATCTGAGGGGACAGTTAGACTCTCACAGCCAGCAGCCCTACAGCTAGTAGTCTCAACTCGCTCCCCAGAAGGGGCAATGGCTTCCCTTTGGGGGGGGGGGGGAGGGGAGGAGTATTCCTGTGGATAGTAGCGGAGGTGGGCCTGTGTAGTCGCAGGTGCCACGGACATCTCCCAGTGCTGGTCTACATGAACGATGAAGAGGCTTTCAAGGCGCTTGACAACTAAGAATCGCGTGGCTGCACATCCTGAATGCAGCACAAAATATCGCAGTCATACCACCTCTGTTTCGGGAGTCAGACTTACATTTTCTGACATAGAATTCAACAGCATTTCCCCTGAACGAGTATCTGGGCTGGAGACCCGTACAGAAAAGGACAGAGCAGTTCTTGAATCCCTGTGAAGACATTTTTGTGCGTAATAAGGAAGCCCAAGCATCCATGAAACCCAAAACCAGCGTCTCTGCATCCACAGGCACACTATGCATCCGGCAAAGGCTAAACAGTCTAACGTAACTCCACTGGGGAGATCTCAGGACGGATTGGACGCAGGAGAGAGGGCCAATCTAATTGTCTAACAACACTCCAGGAACCAAGCAATTACAAGTATACCACTTGTTTTTCAGTACTAGTGCCAAAGAGCGACATAAGAAAGGAGGGTATTCGTCATCGAGGGACAGCTCAATCCTGGAAATGTATGAGTGCAGCAGGTTCGAATTTAGTGACTATTGCTCCTCCATTACTCATGGTATAGGAAGGCATGCAGGCGAGCAAAGTAGCTATCGCAGGAACATCATCTCGAATACCCGAGACCCCGTGGATTCAATCAGAAGAACAAACCTTTGGGGTTGGTGAATCCCAAGCAGCATCGATGAGTTTGTTTCTCCACCAGATCTTAGGGGAACTAAAACAAATTAAAATCTCCCAAGATGAGGTGCATAAAAAAAGATTAACAACTCAGTTTACTCTATACCAATATGCAGCAGCTTACCGCACAAATCTCATGGGCAGAGCAACAAGTCTCCGACTTGGAAGATGTCAATCCACACCAAGAAGCCCTGATGAATAAAAACAGACCAAAGTGACAGAATTCCGGAAGAAGCTGGATGATGCAGAGTACAGGTCGTATCGCTCCAATTTAAGATTTACAGGGATACCTCAGGGGCGCAAGAATGGGCAGTCTGTTGCCAGCTTATTTTGGACCTTATCATTAAACAGGTTTATCCTGAGGCTGTTGTGCAAAAAACAGATTTAACAACTATGCAAGCCCATTGTGTCCCTGCTGTTCAACTTCCGACGCAAAATATCCTCAGATGATTGTAGTGAATTTTGGGGACTTCAGGATCAAGGAACGTATCCTGGCCAATGCCATCAGAGATAAAAAATATCAGACCTCTGAGAACTTTTCTTTTAAAATCTTTTCTAACAAGTCTGTATTTTCTGCACGACATCCCAAAGAATTTAAAGGCATGATTAACTGTTTTCAGAATCTTGGTGCCTCAGCAGGTATTATCCAGCAGTCGAAGTTAAAAGTTCTATACAAGGGGCGGGCACATATTTTTCAGTCTCTTGAGCAAGCACAAGACTTTCTACATTCTATCCAGCAGTTGGGGGGGAGGGGGCTTGGGGGTGGAGGGGTAGGTGGGGAGCCAGATCCTTTAAGATTGTTGAAAAAGTGCAAATCTTCATTTGGAAGAATGTGGTGTTTTTTGTGCTATGTTTTTATAGTGGTTATATACTCTACATGTTGCTCTCAGCAGCCCCAGACAGCCTCCAGGCGCCATATCACGGAGAGGGGAGGGATTGCACCGAGGCATTGAGGAGTGGGAGGGAATCTCAAACGAACTCCAGGAGGAGAGGGCTCCAGGGACAAGAATTTGGGGGAAGGAAGGGGGTGCTTGGGGGAGGGGGAAAGGTGGGGGAGGCAGAAAAAAAAAGATAATCAGGATTACATTCGCTGCAGAAACATAACACATTGGATCTTCGCAAGTGATCTTAAATCAAGGAATCTGGAAAATATAGTATATTTTAGTCAAACTGATATTGATACAGTGGTGGACAAAGGTGTGAAGGTAGCTAAAAGGGGAGAAGCCAGTATGATTACCCCAAGATCTAAAAATGGAAATCATTAGAATTGATTCATGCAACACCAATGGAATCAACAACCAGAGCAAATTTAGGTCTATTTGATCATGGCTTAAATCAATAAGTGCACAAATAATTTTGCTCCAAGAGACGCATTTGAAAGCATCAGGTAACCAACCCACTATGCCCAAATTTGTATCGCAGTTATTTTTTGCATCCTCAAATCCGGTGGTTAGGGGGATTGCCATTCTATTAACTCAGAAGTTAATCGGCAAAGTGTTGCGGGTGGTGCAGTACTCCAATGCCAGGTTGATTTTGGTGAGCTTAAAGGCCTACAACCAAGTCATTCATCTAGTAAGCTTGTACGGGCCTATTGAGGATAAGGTGACACCACTAGCAGAGGTTTACAATATTCTAGCCCCACTTATGGGACTAGTACTAATTGTGGGATTGACTTTAACCTCATCCAGAAGGTAAGATGTGACTGCTCCAGTCAAAATAAACATCAGAACAAACCACAATAAGCACGGTTTTTAGCTTATCTGGGAAAGGATCTCACTTTGATTGAACCCTTGAGAGCCAGCCATCCAATGCGGCGTGAGTTTACTTGCTTCTCTAAACGTTTCAACTCTGCGTCTTGGATTGACTATTTTTTTTATATCAGGTAGCGGGAGAAGAGCTGGATCAGTCATACCTTTGAACCCATTTTCTGATCATTCTGTTTCATAAATATATCTTAAAATGAATGGCCCGCTGAAGGAAAAAACACGATGGTCCTTAGACAAATCTCTACTAATGCATGAGGGCTAGGTTGCAGCTATGCGTGCTGCATTAACCGAGTTTTTACAGAAAAAAATACTGGCACGGCCTTGAGCTATTCAGTTTGAGGGGCATGTAAATCCTTTACATGGGGAGAAGCTATCGCCTATACAGCACAAATAAACAGAGTAAGACGCAGGGAAATCACCACTCTGCTTGTAAATGGCCAAATGAGCAGACCTTAGTTTATACACCACTGAATCCAACGCTAATCTGGTGGGGACAAGTCAGAATCTCAAAGACTATTTTACTTCTAGAGAAATAATCAATCAGAGGTCCAGCTTCCAGAACTTTAATGAAAATGGTGAACACGCCAGTAGCTTCTTAGCGTCGTCAGTTCCAAAGAAATGTAATCAGGGTGCCATAAAAGCGATCTTAGACGTAAAGCAGAATTGCATCGTGACAGATATAGATCAGATAGGCAGGGTGTTTTTAGACCATTAAACTGAGTTTTACGCCTTCAGTAGCAATCCCTTGCCTAGTACGATCAAAGCTTTTTTGCATCTGATCAAACCTCCCTTATTAGATAACGTATTTCGGGAAAGGATAGAAGCTCCCATTACGTGGGCGGAAATCCAAGATGCTATCAACTCCTTCTAAAACCGAAGCAACGATAGCAACCATCCAAATTTTATAAGACATTTGACTCACAGCTGGTGGATTTCCTAGTTGTTTATTTAGCAAAAAGGGAGTGAAATTCTGAATGAATTCACAGAGGCAGACATCGTTATAATATCCCCAAGAAAGACAACACCCCCTGAATGGGCTGGCTCATAAATTCCTACAAGCCTTTTGAACTCAAAGACTATAAACTCTTCGCCAAAATCATGATGTTAAGGCTACCCTCCCCAGCATTGTCAGTGGTGTATGGAGACCAAAATATACTTTTGCCTGGAAGATCTATATCATTGAATACGAACTTTCGAGTGGAGGAAATTATTATTCAGCTAAAAACATAGAAGCAGCTATAATTATGCGTTGGACCACGTACAGTTGGAGGTCTTGCTTACGATCCTTCTGAGTTTTGGATTTGCTGCTAAAGTTATAGGGCTGCTGCGTAATTTATAGGCCAAGGCGTGGCCAAAATCCTGATCAACTCCTGAGCAGCAGGAATCAACCCAATACATAAAGGGACGCTCCAGGGCTCTGGTATTGTTTGCTCGTTTGTACAGCCTTTGGCGATGATTCGGCCAGCGCTACCCAGCGCCCCAATTAAAACTATTCGCCGATGACATCATTCTTTATTTAGCAGGCACAACCTGCAATGTCCATAACACTTTTACAAAAATATAATCTTTCTCAGATATTGGGGGCTATAATATCAATCAGGCCCAATTAGAAGTGCTTCTACACCACTGCTCACCTTTGATTTTACCATTAGGTATGCAACAGCCTTTTTTGGCTCCTTGCACCAGGGCATCTTAATTTCTGATGATTTCCTATGTAAAAAGGCAGAGCCGAATTCGACCAAGAACCCTTCAGTATTTGCCCGGCGTTAGCCGCCTCTCATACCATTCAATATTACCAAACAAAGAGGCAGGCGCTGGAGACTGGAAGGCAAGAAACAGGAGTTTATTCCGACGGAGCAGAACACGTCAAATCAGACAACAGGGTATCTTCTCGAGGTGCTCTAACCGCATCTCTGAGGCCTGGCCTCTTATACACGAGTTTATGGCTTTATTACATTTATGACACCGTGGTATTGCTTTGAAGTACCAAAAAGGCATCTTTGGAATCCCCGGTTCAGGCCCGTTCTCACACATATCTACAGTAGGGGTCCCCACCCAAATCTCAGCATGATGGCTATCGCGCAGCTGGACATTCCGCTGGGAACAGGAATGCGGGCGATCGGTCGGATCTAGGGGTGTGAAGGCATTGATTAATCCCCGCTCCTTTGATGTGAGGCGAGGTCCTACTGTAGGGGGCAATAAACTGCATCTGTTGGGCTAGGTGATGGCCTGGGATCAGGCCGGACAATCGGGCAGGGAGGAAGAAGTTATCAAAGGGCCTGTTCTATGAATGAGATGAAAGAGTGAGGGGGTTCAGCACGGGATGTGGCTCGGAGACAGGGTCGCACTGGAGGTGCATTTATGGCCCAAGCAGGAGAGACCGGGGGCTGTCGGGGCGCGGGGGGGATGCTTGCGAGGCCGGGGAGTGAGGGGGAGAGACGCGCAGGCTATTGGCAGTGGGCAGAGAGGCTATGGCACACAAAATGGCTGCCACTTACGTGCATGAAGGGGCCTAAAAAGAGACAAGATGGCGTGGCCATTGTTTCACGATTTTCACTTTACTTTCGACAGTGGCTGTGGTGAACATAAATGAACGCCGCTTATGTATACCTAATTTAGTCATTTTCCACAGTCCCCAGTTTTTATCATAAGTTAGTTCATTTCTGTTCATGTCACAGGTGAGGATGTACAAGCTGACATTAGTTATACAATTCGCTTTGGTAGCCCATATGCATTACGGGTAGATGGAAATAATTCTGCTATCAATGCTGGCAGAATCGTACATAACCATGTGTAGTCAATGTGATAGGCGAGGAGGCAGTGCATACAAAATTACATTAGCTGTGTCATACATTAGACCTGGAGATGGGGACATTACTTAGATGATGTAGGGAATTCGTTCGAATACAAACATGATGTCATACAAAAAAATGTTCTGGCAGAATAAGGGCTATTAAGTACATTACTTGAGGTCTGGACTCCGTGGGGATCAAAACTAGACAGCATGTTCATGTGTATGACTGGTGTTCTTTAATCGTCATGATACAGGGTTAACGCTTTCTTAGTTATCCATGCACAGTTGAAAGTGATCGATGTAAGGTTTCAAAAGCTCAATTGGGTGATAATCAATACAATGTGGTTGGGAGAGGAATTCGACTTAATACAAGTGACAGTCAAGGGGTGGTAATGTTCAAAAAGGGTTCTTCTTTCCAGTGTCTTATTACAGCGAGCCATCACTGGTAGGCTCTCATTGTTCTTCCTCTTTTTTTTTTCGTTGGCACTGTTGAGCACCGGCGGTGGAGCTATGCGTCCAGCTCTAATCCAGATTTTGCGTTGCAGGGTGTGGCCATTCTTTGCTCTCGGACCACAGTCCTGTTTGTCTTGTTCCTAACTGATCTAACATAGGTACTTTAGGCGGGGTACCCGCATTCCGTTCTTCTTTTGTGACAAACCCTATTCTATCTTTGTGCTGTGTTTCTTCTTTAAGTCAAGTTAAAAAAAAACTCCATATGGAAAAAAGGGGGGGATGGGGGCGTGCTTTGGGAGGCCGAGGGAAGAGAGGGTGGAGTGGGATCAGATCTGAAATGGACCAAGGAGGGCAGAAATCTCAAGCAAGTGGGCCCATCAATCGGGCTCAATGGGCTGGGACTTTCGGCACGAGCTGGTCAACATGCAGGGGCTTCTGGACAGCCCTTCTTTCTTTCATTTTCCATGTTGAGAATGGTGCCTCGTCCCGCATCTCTTTGCTCTGTGGCTCCGCCTTGGTCGAGGTCATAGATGTTCCCCGATCTGCAGCCAGGCTGTGCGTCACGTCCGGCCCCTCTCCTCCGACGACTGCATGTTATCTTTAAATAAGTACAAAAACAAGTCTTAGAGAACTGGCAGGGGAAGACGTTCACACACTTCAATTTCTCTCCCAACCCCAAGTAGTTGGGGAAATGTTTATCGGTCACGATAGGGTGGATGTTTATTAATCCTTACATCGGGGTATGCTATTAACTCATGAATCATTGCTGTGGTGCAGGTTTGCAGGCATTTTTACTATTTTCCATCATCATGTCTGTTTGGTGTTTATTAAGTTACATTCGCGAACGTGATTTATCTTTAAAAACAAGGTCATCAGCTACACTCTTTAAGGTTTTCTGGGGCGGCTGGTACAGAACTGGGACCATTCTGGAAAAACGGGGACGTTTCGGACACTCTACTTTTGTGCAATGGGCGGTGGTAATCTGAATGATGAAGGTGGTGTTACTAAAGCACTAAAAAAGCCACTGACATATAGCTCCCTTTTAAGGGCCATATTAGGGGACATCAGTCGTCTTACCTGTCCTTTCTTTCTCAGCCAATTAAGTTCCATCATTTTACAGAAAGGAGAGGTAGTAAGATACGATCGTTTTGTTTCTGTCAATTTGTTCAAACACTGTCGTGTTCAAAGCCAATTATACATGTACCGGCGAGGTACAGTGTCGTCATTTATTCAAAAGGGAGCAAGGGAGCCCTCAGAGGGAGAGAGCGTCGTGCGCACCAAATAGGCTATTAGTACACGTACAACATAAAGAGAGAGAGAGAGACACATAAGCATTCATACGGCACAAATCAGGGCCTATGCGCACATTCATACCATACAAATTTTTCACGCTCCCAGAGATCGCTCCTGTATACAATGTACCATCTCACAGAGCTAGCCTATTTTTTTTCTTTTTGCGTGGAACACGGTGCGTTTTAGGTCTTCTCCATACTTCAGCTGAAATTCCGATATTAACCTGCAGAAAAAGAAAAGAGGGGGAGGGGGGGCAGCGTTCAAAGCACATCAGCGTGCATAAACACAAAAATGTTTTTACTTACCACATACCTGACTTATCTCTTTGGGATGCAGTACCTTGCATCTCGGCATTGAAGCCCAGAGGAACTGGTAGTGCGGCAAAGACAACCGATGATAGGCTGTTTATTACATAGATCGCCCGAGGGTGGTAGTACAGACCGCATGTAGGAAAGGGTCAAAAGCCAGGGGTATTCAGTATAAGGTGAGGGGGGGGTGACGGAGTCATGTTTTCATTTGAAGGAAAGAAATGGTCTACAGTGGTATAGGGTCGTTCCTATTCGCAGAGCATGGAAACTATTGGGGGGTGGCAAGTTTCACTGAGGGCTTTCGTGCCTTCAATAGTATGCGTTTTGCCTAACGTTAGACTAGAGGGCATTCCTCTGGTGAGTTTTAGGAGCGTTTAAAAACTCCTCTGATACACAGGGTGGGTAAAACAAGGATTATGATGTTTAGGATTCCGAGGACCAGAATGCGCTTGGGGTTCATCACTAACAATACTTCGGGTCAATGTACTTCTTCGGGGAATTTACAACTGTAGTGTAATTAAAGATTCCTAGTTTGAAAAAGGCGCGCTTTCGATCCACAAGGGGGCTGTGAGGTAAAAGAGGTCTGGTCTACTGTCCTATTCATAGATATATCTAAATATCAGGATCTTTACCTATTACTTATGCTGCAGGAATGTAAAATACGACAGATCTTGACTATTCTTTTCGCATTATTTCTGTATACTATGTCCTTTTAATTTTTCATAATCAAAATTGCTTCATTTTACTTGCCCTTTATTTATTTGAGGATAGTAGCCTTTATTCGAAAACCTACCAATCTAAGTGGAGAAGTGTGGCTCACTGGTTAGAGGCGGCAGATCCGTAAGCAGAGAACGGCCTGGGACCAGGGTTCGATTCCCGACGCGGCAGGGTCGTGGACCAGGGTCAGCGGACTCGATAATTCTCGCCTCGGTGCCTACTCTAGTCAGAAACCACACTCGGCAACTCTGGGCATCAGCTTGCCTCATCTTCACAACGGCCCCCCCAGACCGCCGGGGATGCTTGGTCGCACCTTAGAGATACCCATCAGGGACCATCTCTCAGGGTGAGCCAGGACGGGTTCCCCAGCGGTCGAAGCGTGGAGATACTCCTCCGGGAGTCGATTCCTAGCGCTATATAAACCCACAATTAAGTGACTGTTATGATGCTAGTTCCATATATTAAAAAACCTTTATTTGTGAAGATGTCAGCATTCAAATACGGGCCTCCAACCATATAGGCCGGTCACGGAGCAGACAGGAAACGCATGAGGTAAGGAGAGATTACACTGTAGTATAGAAGTACGTAACGGGCGAGCCATTTAATTAAAAAAAACTAAACGTGACTAACGGTTGCAGGATCAGTTAAGGTCAATTTTATAATTGGAAGTATAACAGGATCAGTTACAATAAAATCGTCCATACGCACACCATGGGCGAATATCATGAGTAACATTACTTCGAAGCTATAATAATACAATAATCAATAATGAATAAAAACCCACATCAATAGGGTTGTCCGCATGCCCAGTCAGTACCCTTCCTCGCCCGCCGTGTGCACAAAGACCGCATACATATCCCATAACAACAAGGCTAAGCAACTAGAACGTCATAAGGAGTTGCAAGTCCCGCCTATACTGGCGCCATTTTGGTCGAGGCCGGGCAGGTCCAGAGTATAGTCCAAAATGCCTCCAATAACTAGCGGTCAGACCAGAACCCCTTTCGGCAGTTCAAAAAAATTCCGTTAACGCCAACGGAAAGAACAGGCGGCATGAACCGTGACTTAAAGGTGAGGAAGGCAGAATCTTCTCTACCGGGCCACGCTGAGGTCCCACCGGAACTGATCGAGTTGGTAGTCTACAGTATCTCTTAGTAATTTAGGACAAAAGCTGGCATTAGCATGAGAGCACCGCCATCTCGTGACAACGTCGTGGCCACTCCGGAGAGCGGGACAGCAGGCGTATCCCTCTGTCGATGCACTGAATCATACTCCCTCACGGCACCAGATTAGGGTAAGGCGGCGGTCACCCCCACCGGAAGCCCGCGGGAGTCGGGGGCCAACGACTTCCGTAGAATCTCTAGAGCTGAGAGAACGTCTTCAAGAGTGGGGTTCATGCCCGAGCAGGCAAGCATCCGAGTCCCATGGTAGCCCAGAGCCATCTTAGTGGACCAGGCCCAAATCCGGGGAGCCGGCCGCCATCTTGACAGTCCCACAGCAGCTGCCCTTCACCATGGCCACCGGAGCGCCCCCCCCCCCCCCCCGGTCAGCCAGCCGCGGGGGATCCGCAAGTGGAACGCGAATGGCAATCTTGGTGCAGGAGAGGAACCTCCACCTGGAGGGGGCCGTCCGCGCCGCCTCTCCGCGGGCGCCCCACGCCATCTCCTGGCGCAGGTATACAAAATGGCGGGACCAGGCAACAAAGGGGGGAGCCATCAGCAAGGCATCCCCCGCACACAACTTGCTGGACACCACCTATGGACGATCCGGGGACGGGCCTCGGCGCGTTGTGTTGCCTCCGGCTTATTCGCACAACGGTCCCTTTTGGTCGGCCTCCATCCTCCACCCCGGGCCGCCACCGATGTCACCTCGCCGGCTGATGACTGCAGGCAAGGCCCCGGTCGCCACGTGCCGGAGGCCTCATTTTCCGGACGAGCGTAGCTGCGGATCTGCTGCACTCCGGAGCCCCCAGGACGGATGGTAGGTATCAGCAGATAAGGTTGTCGTTATTGGGCAGGGTGGGCGGCAGGATAGACACGTTTTGGGCAGCGGGGTCGGCGGAGCCGAGCTACCTTGCGGCCATCACGGTGTCGAGCTCGGCTCCTCCCACTAGTTTCATATTTCTCATGAAGGGCTGTTCCTAGTGTTTCTATTTTAGCGGGGTCAAAAAGATCCCATCAGTGGTCTACTGACTTTGCTCGATTCCTTTTGTTTTTCCTAGCAATTTTTATGTCATAGTTTGTTTGAAAGATACAGCGGCTAATCCGTATTTTATATACATGTCCTTTTTATTAGGGGTGCCCTCCGGTGGAGCCGGATGATCTACCTCTAATAAACGGTCCGGGCTGAACCAACTACTGAACAATGGGGAGAAGATAGGCATGACGGGTTACAATGGGGACAAAAGTCTGCACTACCTATCCTTCACTACTTTGCAAAGACTAGGCAGAATATTTCTATTCTACAGTATTCGCAAATAGGGAATACCCAAAGAGAGAACTAATTCCAAACAGTCAATGTTCGGACAAACAATCAATCAATCAAATGAGGAATAAAATAGGCGCGACGGGTTACAACGGGGGAAAAAGCCTGCGCTACCTACCCTTCACTATCTACAAAGAGAGAGGGAAATTCCTGTTCCTCCCCGTTTGTAAGCAGAGAAGATCCTTTCAAAGAACCAATTTCGAACAGTTAATGCTCGAACAAACAATCAATCAATGGAGAGGGAAGTAGGCGCGATGGGTTACAACGGGGGCAAAAGCCAGCGCTACCTACCCTTCACTATCTGCAAAGGGAGAATACTCCTATCCTTCCCCGTTTGTAGACAGAGAATCTCTCAGAACCAAACAATCAAATGCGTAATACTAGTATTTTCCAAGACAATCAAACAATCAATTCGCAATTCGTCGTGTTACACGACCTTACCCGGACCGCATGGACAGTTTCTCGTCTTCCGCTTCCAGCGCCTGATCGTCCTCTATTCTCCGTAATTGCTGTGGCACTCCTGATGGTTCCCAGTCAGGACCGTAGATCACTCGAGAGAGGTCTGCTTGGAACCGGTGAAGTTCGGATGATCGGCTGCCAGACGAGGGTCTATCGGGCAGGTGCACTTCCCGATCGTTGCAGTCGTTCACTCTGTCGTTGGGACCTCTCCCACTGGATCCACGTGTCGCTGATGGGCCCCATGTTTGGGACGCCAATTGTAAAAAGGCAGAGCCGAATTCGACCAAGAACCCTTCAGTATTTGCCCGGCGTTAGCCGCCTCTCATACCATTCAATATTACCAAGCAAAGAGGCAGGCGCTGGAGACTGGAAGGCAAGAAACAGGAGTTTATTCCGACGGAGCAGAACACGTCAAATCAGACAACAGGGTATCTTCTCGAGGTGCTCTAACCGCATCTCTGAGGCCTGGCCTCTTATACACAAGTTTATGGCTTTATTACATTTATGACATCCGTGGCTTTGAAGTACGAAAAAGGCATCTTTGGAATCCCCGGTTCAGGCCCGTTCTCACACATATCTACAGTAGGGGTCCCCACCCAAATCTCAGCATGATGGCTATCGCGCAGCTGGACATTCCGCTGGGAACAGGAATGCGGGCGATCGGTCGGATCTAGGGGTGTGAAGGCATTGATTAATCCCCGCTCCTTTGATGTGAGGCGAGGTCCTACTGTAGGGGGCAATAAACTGCATCTGTTGGGCTAGGTGATGGCCTGGGATCAGGCCGGACAATCGGGCAGGGAGGAAGAAGTTATCAAAGGGCCTGTTCTATGAATGAGATGAAAGAGTGAGGGGGTTCAGCACGGGATGTGGCTCGGAGACAGGGTCGCGGTGGAGGTGCGTTTATGGCCCAAGCAGGAGAGACCGGGGGCTGTCGGGGCGCGGGGGGGATGCTTGCGAGGCCGGGGAGTGAGGGGGAGAGACGCGCAGGCTATTGGCAGTGGGCAGAGAGGCTATGGCACACAAAATGGCTGCCACTTACGTGCATGAAGGGGCCTAAAAAGGGACAAGATGGCGTGGCCATTGTTTCACGATTTTCACTTTACTTTCGACAGTGGCTGTGGTGAACATAAATGAACGCCGCTTATGTATACCTAATTTAGTCATTTTCCACACCTAGATTTGTTTAAACTAAACTATGCCGCCATCCTTAGTGAGGCACATGCCATTTTAACTAGCTGGCACAACTTACCGTTATCTATCATCAGAAGGGTGGTGGTAATTAAAATGTGGATTCTTCCACTGTTTACTTTTGTTTTCTCAAATATTTTGATCACCGTTAGGCAACCTTTTTTTACGGAGGTGGATCAAATGTTGCATTACTTCTTATGGTGAGGGAAGAAACACAGCACATAACTTACTATGCTTCATCGCTTTCTTTTTTGGGGGTGGTGGGGTTTATATAGTGTTAACTCGACCCGAAGGTATCTGGTATCAGAGCGCTTTATATGAGCACCAGTTGTGTTACAGACAGACACATTCATTGTGATATGCACAAAGAGATTAAGTGATCTGCCCAGAACCAAAGGATGTTGATCATCCCTGCCGAGACTTGAACCCGGTTCACCAGCTTCAAGGTCGATCGCTCCAGCCGTTCGACCACATACTGTCCCCAAGCTCTGTATTGAAGATGGTGATCTGGCACTCCCTCATATGTAGAAGTATTATCAAGCCACTTTTCTTGATTGGGTAAATCGTGCAGCCTCAGAAAATATCTCTTACAGCTACTTTTATTTGCAGAAAATGTTTATCAAGAATGAGATTCAGCTACCAGACTTTAAAAAAATTCCGAGCCGCCCAGGCGCTCCCGGTATAAGTTTCTGCAAGTAATCAAGAAAAAGTTATTATGACTCCAAGAAGAATACCAGTTCCCTCGGCTGCAAACCCAGATGCCATTGAAGGAATGCGGGCTAATAGGCTTAACCCTGCAACGTAGCATTGTTGAAAAATGAGCAATTACAGGGTATCATAATCTTGGCAAATTTGTACTAGCTGGGCAGACAAAAACCTGGGAACAGAAGACGACGGATAATGCTAATATTTCACCTGACCTTGCATTCTCATATTTTCACCTTCATGATCATCTTGGGACCTATATTCAGGTATCCAGCACTGCTAAAGAACATATCAGCTTTGGCCATTTTTCGAATAAACTGTTGGGGCTAGGAAACTGGTATTGAGTTTTGCATTTGTACATGCACAAGCCGATTGCTCTCATGGCATTCACCCTGATTTCGCAAAATATAGAGGGAAAAATTGATTTAGCCTGTTCGGGCAGATTCAATCGCATGTCCCATAAGGCCGTATGAAGACTAAATTTCAAGCATATGTCTTTCTACTATAAATGGACTCTTTACTATACCCCATATCGTCTGCAGGAAATGTTTCCGACCTCGTCTGCTAAATGCGGGCCTTCACGAGGAGATTGGGCACATGTGGGGTTTTTATGACCCAAGTTATTCGATTTTTTAAATAAAATTATTGTGTTCTTGGGTGAAAAGCCACAAGTTCTCATTGAACCAAACTTTAGAGGGCCTTATTCAGGATTCTGCCCTCTGTCAACTAAAGATGGGACAGCAAAAGTACTTTTTCATTCGGTCGCTGGTTGCTAAGTTGCTAATTCTCCAATAGTGGAAATCCCCGATCTCTCCCACATTTGAAATCTGGGTAACGAAAATCGATGCTAAAAGGGTGAACGTGTTGAAAAAAGTCAAGGGAATCTGGAATTTCACATGGAGGCAATACTAGATGAATGATTGTGTTTTATTTTTCGGACAACACTTTTTGTAAGGTCATAAAAAATAACTAATAGGTAATGTCATAATGATTATTTTTCTATATTTATATAATAAGGGACTTTTAGATTCTTTTGGCGATTTGGAGTTTCTCTATAATAGTTGCTCTTGATAAAGAAGAATGTTTTGCCACATCTTTGCAGGAGCAAACAAATATTAGCCCTTATCTGGGGCAAACGTGAATTAAAGTATGCATCTCCATGACAGTCGTCTTCTCTTAGATAGTCAATAATATAGGTTCTGCCATAGGATAGAAATCTCGTGCCTACTATAAATTATGTAAAACTGCATTTAGTTTCCAGCTATAATCAAGCTACTGCTTTCTGAGCTGAGTATGGAACAGTGGAGAACTATAACAGTAACTGAAAATATTGATAATTTTGGACTCATTTAAAACATAGTCATTTATTTGATGAGGAATACCTACTTTTCTTTGTACAACTGCGTTAGTTGTAAGATCAAAACCCAATATTGCGCCTGAGAACTATGCACTCTGAAAGTTTCCAATTGACTGTTTCACTTTTTATGACAGATGTTTTATAGTTTGGGTAAAAAAATCTTACCAGAAATAACAATGTCATTCTCCCATCAGTAAAACTACCAAGAACACCACCCAAAATTGCTTATGACCTAATCATTAATTTCCTTTTCCAAGTTAGTTTCTTAACACCAACATTTTTCAAACATAAGCTTTACTTTTCTTCAAGCATTGCTATTGCTCCACATAATCAATTTGACTGCCGTTTTCATGTTCCTCCCTTGCTGTACAACCATGCAGCGCAAAGACACGACTGAACTTGAGCACTACACAAAACCCAATACATGAATCAATAAACAACACATATTCAATCTTATTTTTAGGGAGCAAAAATGGAAAGCACACCACAAGGTATCTACTGGAGATTTGCAAACCTCTACAGCACAGGTGCAAATCTGCAAATTATGACCTGGAGCTGCCCAAGTAACTAAACCCGAGTCTTTCAAGCTTCAAATACACAACTTAATACAGTTATTAATTTTTTTAAACATTTAGGGAGAATCTAAGTAACTAAGGGCCAGATGTATCAAGATACACTTTTGCGATTCTCAAATAGTGATTTTTAAGGAATCGCTATTTGAGAATTGCAAAATGGTATGTATGTAAAAATTCGCTATTTTTTAGCGATTTCTTAAAATTCCTTAATTGCGATTAGCAAATTGCTAATCGCAATTAAGGAAGAATTTCCCATTCATTTCTATTGGCCAGGAGGCCCATAGGAATGAATGTGAAATTATTCTCAATTTGCGATTCGCAATTTGCGAATCGCAAATTGAGAATAATTTCAAGGGTGCAGGGGTGTCCAAAGGACACCCTGTTGCACCCCTGAAATAAGCATGGGTGCACATGTAGTGCACATACATGCCCTAAGGGCATGTATGTGCATCACATGGCACTTAGAAAAATGCTAAAATGGGCATTTTTCAAGAAATTCGCATATATCCACCAACTTGAAGTTGGTGGTAATTTGCGATTCCTTAGGGACAATTAGCAATTTTTTTTGCATCATACATTGCATTTAAGGAAATCGCAAATTTTGCAATTCCTTAAATGCAATCGCAAAATTCGAATTTCGGCGTTTGCGAACCCATTTGAGCTTCATACATCTGGCCCCATGTTGCTCTTTAGCAAGGTTCAAGCCTATAAATACCCATTACTTATATAGTATGTGAAAACAAGTTGCACTTAATTAAAAACAAGCATTTGCAATGCAATAGGTCTTGCATTAATTAAGTTTCAGCTATTGGCATTGCTAAATATTGCAACAGCAATTGCCACAAAAGTCTATAAATTATAGGCCTAAAAAATGTATATTTATTTTTGTAGCAATGTTGGCATGCTGCGCTTTAGATGAATATGTTTAAAAGTAAAGTGCGCCATACTGCGATTGCTACAATAGTTAATTGTGGATGCGTTAACAATTGATGTGTGCACTGATGGCTGGTGGTGTGTGTGCCTGTAGAAATTGTGCACTGATGGCTCGTGGTGTGTGTGCCTGGTGGAAGCATGCACTGACAGCTGGTGGTGTGTGTGCCTGGTGAAAGCATGCACTGACGGCTGGTGGTGTGTGCCTGGTGAAAGTGTGCACTGAAGGCTGGTGGTGTGTGTGCCTGGTGAAAGCGTGCACTGACATCTGGTGGTGTGTGTGCCTGGTGAAAGCGTGCACTGACATCTGGTGGTGTGTGCCTGGTGGAAGCGTGCACTGACGTCTGGTGGTGTGTGCCTGGTGGAAGCGTGCACTGACGTCTGGTGGTGTGTGCCTGGTGCACTGACGGCTGGTGGTGGTTGTGCCCGGTGAAAGTGTGCATTGGCGACTGATGGTGTCTGTTGAAAGTGTGCACCTAAAGTGTGGTTGTGTGTGTGGTTGTATGTGTGTGTATGGTTGTATGTGTGTGTGGTTGTATGTGTGTGTGTGGTCGGGTGTAGTTGTGTGTGTGGTTGTGTGTGGTTGTTGGTTGTGTGTGGTTATATCATAGCATAACCATTAAACCTGGACGTTTTAACTCATAAAAAGTTCATACAAAGTGATGATAGGGCCTTTTACTGGCTTCACAAACACTGCCTCCTGCACGTGTCACAGAGCTGCCTCGGTGCGGTATCCTCGGTGCAAAACCTATTAGCATTTTGCAGGACGCCCTGATTTTATTTCTTATAAAATGCCAAGAATCTTTTAGAAATCCAAACTTCTGTTCACTAGCTCAGGGGAGGATAATAAAACATGCATTTACATTGCGGCCAGCCTGCATGTAATCTTCGGCGGCTCTCTAGGTAAACAAACACCGCGCTCGCACTATAGACACTGGATTGCGCGCACTGAAAGAACAAGCACTGGCAAAATCAGCAAGTCAAGTGGGTGCCTGCTAAAATATGGCACCCATGTTAATAATGCTGAAAGTTTAGCTTGCCGCCCGGGGGCAGGACAGCAATGAGAAAGCTGCTTGATGCGTGGCCAAACAAAAAAAAAGTAGCACAGTACGGATTAAAGACAATTTGCAAAAAGAAATTGAAAAATCGATAAAAGGAGGGAAAATCAAACAGCATGAAAGATAGAAGGGCCGGGAGAGGCACAACAAGCTGCAAGTCTACAAACATCCCCCAATAACATGAGATGCTCCATATTTGGGATGCTCGAATCGATCCTGCATGCCATATGTTTTCTTGGAATTACACCATCAAATGCATTTACATTGTTGAAAAACAATCTAGAAACGAGAGCAGCTCGGAAGAAATGGCGTCCTGGAGCACGTATTTAATATAATGTGTGGTATAGTGCTTCAAAGTCCACATCAAGCTGGAATACTAAAGAAACAGAATCATCAGTAAGTCTATAGAAGACACTTCGCGAGAGAAGCATATGAGGACGTAAACATGGTCTGGGTACACTCAGAGACCACTAATGTCAATGAACATTACAACCCTTTATAGACAATACAATATTACTTTTTCCAGCATGACCAATGAAAATATGGCAAAGATTTCCCTGTACGGGACTTTAAACACGCTGCCCAGATAACCCCGTGGGATTAGCTTTCTTCTGCCTGCAAAGTAAACACCACCCCCTTTTCTGAATCGTTTTTGGCCACTACAGGTGTGGCAGGGTATACTCAGACATGAGTCCCTTTCTCACTGCTCCATCAGGATTCAAGCAAGCCGGGCCGAAGAGGCTGAAATACCAGAAACCGGTCCCCGGTAGCTTGTCTCCTTTCTGGTGAAGAATTGGCTTGGTAGTTTGGTCTGCCCTGTTCCCATGATGCACTGGGCCAGGGACAGACTAATTTGCATATAGCCAGGTTCTGAGCTGGGATGGGGCAGTGAGATAAATAACGGTGATGGATCAAGCCCTGATCTTTGGACTGGGTAAGAGTGGTCTGCTTAATTCAGACACTCTGTTCATCACCACCCCCTTTTCTGAATCGTTTTTGGCCACTATAGGTGTGGCAGGGTATACTCAGACATGAGTCCCTTTCTCACTGCTCCATCAGGATTCAAGCAAGCCGGGCCGAAGAGGCTGAAATGCCAGAAACCGGTCCCCGGTAGCTTGTCTCCTTTCTGGTGAAGAATTGGCTTGGTAGTTTGGTCTGCCCTGTTCCCATGATGCACTGGGCAAGGGACAGACTAATTTGCATATAGCCAGGTTCTGAGCAGGGATGGGGCAGTGAGATAAATAACGGTGATGGATCAAGCCCTGATCTTTGGACTGGGTAAGAGTGGTCTGCTTAATTCAGACACTCTGTTCATCACCACCCCCTTTTCTGAATCGTTTTTGGCCACTATAGGTGTGGCAGGGTATACTCAGACATGAGTCCCTTTCTCACTGCTCCATCAGGATTCAAGCAAGCCGGGCCGAAGAGGCTGAAATGCCAGAAACCGGTCCCCGGTAGCTTGTCTCCTTTCTGGTGAAGAATTGGCTTGGTAGTTTGGTCTGCCCTGTTCCCATGATGCACTGGGCCAGGGACAGACTAATTTGCATATAGCCAGGTTCTGAGCTGGGATGGGGCAGTGAGATAAATAACGGTGATGGATCAAGCCCTGATCTTTGGACTGGGTAAGAGTGGTCTGCTTAATTCAGACACTCTGTTCATCACCACCCCCTTTTCTGAATCGTTTTTGGCCACTATAGGTGTGGCAGGGTATACTCAGACATGAGTCCCTTTCTCACTGCTCCATCAGGATTCAAGCAAGCCGGGCCGAAGAGGCTGAAATGCCAGAAACCGGTCCCCGGTAGCTTGTCTCCTTTCTGGTGAAGAATTGGCTTGGTAGTTTGGTCTGCCCTGTTCCCATGATGCACTGGGCCAGGGACAGACTAATTTGCATATAGCCAGGTTCTGAGCTGGGATGGGGCAGTGAGATAAATAACGGTGATGGATCAAGCCCTGATCTTTGGACTGGGTAAGAGTGGTCTGCTTAATTCAGACACTCTGTTCATCACCACCCCCTTTTCTGAATCGTTTTTGGCCACTATAGGTGTGGCAGGGTATACTCAGACATGAGTCCCTTTCTCACTGCTCCATCAGGATTCAAGCAAGCCGGGCCGAAGAGGCTGAAATGCCAGAAACCGGTCCCCGGTAGCTTGTCTCCTTTCTGGTGAAGAATTGGCTTGGTAGTTTGGTCTGCCCTGTTCCCATGATGCACTGGGCAAGGGACAGACTAATTTGCATATAGCCAGGTTCTGAGCAGGGATGGGGCAGTGAGATAAATAACGGTGATGGATCAAGCCCTGATCTTTGGACTGGGTAAGAGTGGTCTGCTTAATTCAGACACTCTGTTCATCACCACCCCCTTTTCTGAATCGTTTTTGGCCACTATAGGTGTGGCAGGGTATACTCAGACATGAGTCCCTTTCTCACTGCTCCATCAGGATTCAAGCAAGCCGGGCCGAAGAGGCTGAAATGCCAGAAACCGGTCCCCGGTAGCTTGTCTCCTTTCTGGTGAAGAATTGGCTTGGTAGTTTGGTCTGCCCTGTTCCCATGATGCACTGGGCCAGGGACAGACTAATTTGCATATAGCCAGGTTCTGAGCTGGGATGGGGCAGTGAGATAAATAACGGTGATGGATCAAGCCCTGATCTTTGGACTGGGTAAGAGTGGTCTGCTTAATTCAGACACTCTGTTCATCACCACCCCCTTTTCTGAATTGCAAAGTAAACAGAGCAGGTAAGGTGCGCAGTACAAGCATCCTGGCCTGCAGCGGGAGCAGGGCGCAGCCATCCATTCCCAGCCAATTAACCACTTAGGGAGCAGCTGTGAAGGTACCCCTGGGGAGCTGCCTGCACTAGACACCGAACGCAGGGAGAACTGCAGGGCGCCGAAATGGAGACTGGCACAAAAACTATTTTTTTTACAAGTGAACAAATTATAAAAGCAAACGCTAAATTACATGCGACAAAAGTGACAATAGTGAGCAACCAAAATACAAAACGTAGCAATCGATACATTACAGGAGGAAAAAGTGATGTGTGCAGGTTACAAAAGCGTACAGAAGACAGAATTAAAAGATGGAGCGCGTGAAATGGCACGGAAGGTGAACAAGAGAACGGGGCACAACAGAAAGAGGAGGAGGGTTAAAAGGAAGGCTCAACTGCACAGGGAAAGAAAATTAGTATGAAAGAAGAGGAGAGTAACCGGCAGAAAGGAGGGCTGGGGGTCCGCTGCCTTTAAGGGGCTTTGTGAGGAGAACTGAGCGTCTTGCGGTAACTGTAAAAGATGAGCCTCCAGGCAGAAAACTAAGAATGGGGGCGGAGAGTAAGAAAGACAAGAAAGTAAGCACCAGGAGTGGGGCTGTAGGAAAGAAGGGGAAGAAAGACATGAGACGAGAGCAAAACCGCGAGTCGACACAGGAGATAGGTTCACCTGAGACTTACCTTTCTGCCAAGAAACAGAACAGGATCCTCTGTCCGTAACACAGGAAGAGAGGAAAGTTGGGCAGATGAGGCGGGGGTGGGGGGACGAGAAGGGGGTGTTGAAGGAGGGAGGAGAGCTGGGATTAAGGCAGACCCAGCCCTGCAGCTGCCTCTGGTTACATGCTGGCACTGGGAAGCTCCTGCTCTCATGGCATGGGGCGCGAGCCCCCACTGAACACTCATTAGTGCCCAGGAAGCGGCCGCGCAGAACACGCAGTGCGAGGGTACAGGGGGAGGGGCAGACACCCCCTCCAAAACACAGCGTGAGCGCGCTTGGCTCCCAAAGCTACTCACTGTGGGAGCTGCTGAAGAAAAACAAGTGTATGATCTTAACAGAGTTGCAATTAAAATAAAGCCGTACCAGCCAAATACTGCAGTGCATGCGCGTTTCAGGCACGTAAGTAGCGGCAACTATGGAATTATTTTGTGCTGCACTGCTACTTGAGTGCATGCGTCCTGCACCGTTCAGAGTATACAACAAGCTGAGGATCGCTGGGCGCGAAACAGCGCGGAGGGCGCGCAGGAGACGCAGTGGCCGTGAGCATGCACATCAGCTGATGATCGCCGGAGACGACACGCCGACCTCCGAGTCTGCCTGCTGCCGAGCCTGACCCGCTGCGGAGGGAGAGGGACATGCGGAAAGAGCCCGGTGAGTGGGGGGCTGAGTGGGAGGGGATGTGTGTGCGTGTGTGCCTGTGTGTGTGTGTGTTTGCCTGCTGTGTGTGTGTGTTTGTGTAAACAGCATGCTGGAATCGGAGCGCGTGCTCACGCACGCTCCAATTCCGGCGTGCTGCGAGTGGCCATCTCTTGTCTCACTGTAAGCAGTGAAACTGAATGCTGGTTTGGCTGCGGGACAGGAGATGTGCGCGCACGCGTGCCTGTACGTGCAGGTCCACAGTCCCGAATCGCCGCGTGTGCCCCGGTCTGTCTCCCTTGAGAGGCATCTCCACAACAATAGGTCTCGAGAGAGAGACCTAAAAAAATCTTAAATCATATGTACATTACTACAGCACACATTTAGGTGACAGCCAAACACGGCAACCACAGACAAATACAGGACCAACACTGCTTCTGCAATTTGTGGAGGATCAACAGTGAAACGACCTTGACATTCCATCATTTTTGTCCACTATTACCTTTCAGTTTTAATGGTTTGGTAGGCAGAGGAAGGGTGCAAGCCTTGCTCTAATACCAAAAGAAGAATGTGATTGAAAAGGTTCACTCCATAAAGGGGATTATGTTGGATCTTGAAAGGACCATAAGGTCTCTGTTCTATTTTCCTTGCCCTCTTCTCTCTCTGCCACTGCTGCCCCAGAGGCTCCTCCCCCCTCCAGTGTGTCCTTTCCACTCCGCCTCCCAGCTCACTGCCCTCCCCCTGACCCCTACTTAATGGCAGCCACGCGCAGCAGGAGCGGCGCTGGCACATCGAAGGCGCATCAAAGGCAAGCTAGTATGCGCACGGCCAGTGCCAGGGACCCTGGTGCTCCGATACGCCTCCGCTACGACTCCAGCACCCTGCAAGTTCTCAACGCCGGATGCAGCAACAACTGCCAGGTTTCGACACCGAACAACACCCTAGGTCCGATCTCCTGTCAACACTGCAGCTCCACCTACACCCACAGCCAGACCCCAGCAGCAGCCCCAAGCCTACCGGACATCACCGATCAGAAACCACTCAACTGCATTCTCCTCAACGTGCGCTCCTACACAGGCATGCCATAGAAATTCCGCGCCAAACATCGCCACCGCCATACCTGACGAATACAAGATCCTGCAAAAAGACCACCCCAACCGCCAAATGAGGAGACATCGCCATTGTCCACAAAGCTCCCTCAGTATGACAACCACCGGCACGGACGACACCACGATCCTCATGGAGCATCTCCACTTCCAGAACCAGACCAACCCTAAAAACGACTCTCCGTGGAACCCTCATCTACAGGCTGCCCGGCCCTCACGCTCGTTTCACTGACACCATCGCCGACCTCATCGTACCCCACACCTTCGCCTCCACTGACTACATCCTACTAAGAGACCTAAACTTCCACCTGGACAACAGCTACAACCCCAACACCACCGTCCTCCTAGAGAACCTCTCCAACACAGGACTGAAGCAAATTGTCACGGCCCCAAGCACACTGTGGGACACACACTTGACCCCATCATCACAGAAGGAAACAGCGTTTCCTACAGCCACACCACGGAACTCCTTTGAACTGACCACCACTGCATCCACTTCTCCTTCAGAAAACCCACCATACGCAAGCACGCCCACCGCCACACCAGCAGAAATGGGAACAAAGTCACTGCACAACAGCTCACCTCTGTCCTCACAGAACTCCACCTCCGATGACGCTAGACGCTAACACTGAGGCATGCAACCTCCACCTCTGGATCACAAACTGCGCCAACACAATCTCTCCCTCAAGAAAGCTATAGGATGACACAGCAAGAAAGCAAGCAGGCTCATCCCTGGACTCCAAGAATCCAAGCGCTCCTGCCAACGACTCGATAAGACATAGAGGAACAGCAAAACCCCAGAAACACGCACCGCCTGCAGAACAGCCACCACAGCACACCACCAACTCATCAAATCCACAAAGAAGAACTTCCTCCAAGACAGAATCCTCACCAACGCCCATAACTCCAAAGAAGTCTTCTCCATCAAGGAATATGCCAAACCCATCAGCGAAAAAGAGATGTCCCACCCTCCCAAGATCTCTGCAACAGATTCAGCACTTTTTTCACCTCAAGATTAAGACGCACTACAACTTCAACAACCAAGACCTCTGAATCACTCCAGCCCCCATCCCCAGTGACGCCACCTTACAGAACCTGCTCAAGTGAACCCTGCTCATTACAGAAGACACCTTACAGACCATGAAGAGCATCCACTCCGGAGCACCAACCGACCCCTGCCCTCCCCACATCTTCCACAGATTCACCAGGGCCATCGCACCCAAACTACGCCGGAAGATCAACTGCTACCTCGAAACCCCCACCCTCCATGACAACTGAAAACACACTGAAGTCAACCCCCTCCTGAAGAAACCCTCCACAGACCAGACGGACCTCAAAAACTTCAGGCCATTCGCAGCCAAGGTCATCGAAAAGGCCGTCAACATCCAGCTAGCAAACTTCATCGAAGCCAACAACATTGTGGACATCTCCCAATCTGGATCCGCAGCAACCACAGTACCAAGACCGCCCTACTCGCTGCCACCGACGACATGCGCTCCCTCCTCAACCAGGGCCAAACAGCAGCCCTCATCTTCCGGCACCTCTCAGCTGCCTTAGACACTATCTCCCACCACACACTAGCCACCAGACTCCACTGTGTCAGCATCCCTGGAAAGGCCCTCGACTGGATATGCTCATTTCTCACAGGCTGAAGCGAGTCAGACTCCTGCCCTACCTCTCGGAACCAAAAGAGACCAGATGTGAGGTGCCACAGGGATCCTCCCTCAGCCCCACCCTCTTCAACATCTACATGGTCCCCCTCACAACCATCGTCAGAAACCACAGGCTCAACATCGTTTCCTATGCTGACGACACCCAGCTCATCCTCTCCCTGACCAAAGAACCCAACATCACCAGGCACAACTTCCAAGAAGGGATGAAAGACGCCACCACCTGGATGAAGAAGAACTGCCTGAAACTCAACTCTGAGAAAACAGAAGTCCTCATCCTTAGCTCCACTCAACTCTGCATGGGACGACACCTAGGGGCCTCCGCCCTTGGAAACCCCCTCGCCCGACAGACCATGCACAAAACCTCGGCATCACACTAGACTCCTCGCTAACGATGAACCGCCAGGTCAACGCCATATCCTCGGCCTACTTCAATACCCTCTACATACTCCAAAAAATGTTCAGGTGGATCCCATCCGAATCCAGAAAGACAGGCATACATGCCGTTATCAGCAGCAGACTGGACTACGTCAACGTTCTCTATGCCGGACTCAACAAGAAACTCCTTTGCAAGCTCCAGACCATCCTAACGCTGCAGCCAGACTGATCCTACACATCCCCCCATCACAACCACATCACCCAACACCGCAGAGATCTCCACTGGCTCCCCATTGAAGGAAGAATAACCTTCAAGCTCCTCACTCAGCATGCAAGGCCCTCCACAACATCAGACCAGCATAACTAACAACTGCCTCTCCTTCCATGCACCCAAAAGAAACATCTAATGAGCTGAACTCTCTCTCTGGCCACCATACCAGGCATCTACAAGACCAGAACGGGAGGTAAGTCCTTCTCCTACCTCAGAGCCAAGACCTAGAACGGCCTCCCCTCCCCCCCACCTTTAGCAAAGCCCTACACTGCTCCAGTTCAGGAAGGACCTCAATAACTGGCTAATCGGATGACCCCAGCACCCAACGGAGCTACCTCCTCCCCCAGCGCCTTAAGACCCTGGCGGGTGAGGAGCAGCACTTTACAAGCCGCTGATTGATAAGTGACCCACCATCGTGGCCTCTATTAGATGCTCAAGCTCCCACCCATGACACCTCTTCCACTTTTTGCTCAGGGCATTGACACACTGGATGTCATCCGCTTCACGAGACAGCAGTCAAGCTGCCTAGGCTTGTGCTATAACATAAGGGATACCTCGCTGTTAGCCCCCACCCCTCCATTACCAGCACAGTCACCCTGTCCCCATGTGGGCATCCTAAAAGCCATGGCTGTAGGCCCCATATTAGTGACAGGCTACAGTGGTATTCAAGGATCTACTACAGGATTCAAAGATCCGGGAATTCCAGGATCTACCACAGGATTTGAGGACACCAGTATTCAAGATTTACTGCAGAACTGGAGAACACTGCAGTCTATAAAAGACGCAAGCCACGCACTTTTGATTAGTGGAAGTCTCTGCATGAGCTCTGCTCTTCACCTGTGTTCCTCTGTTTGGGCTCAGTTTTCACCTGTGTTTCTGGCTTTCCAGCAAAAATTATCTCCAAGTCACACATCAAGAACATCTTTGGTGAAGTTTTCTATTTGTAGTGCTTCTTGAAAGTCCTTCTGCAATGTCACCTCAAATAATTTCCTTGCATCCTTGGAATTATTGAACCTCTTCCAGCACTGTTTTCAGAGGCCTCAGGTTAGTGACAGGTAGAGAGAGTTAAATATTACTTGTTTGGATTGAGGGACTCCTGTTGGGCCCACTGTACTGTCCACTGCACCTAAATATGGGGTTTCTGCCACACCATCAACTTGTGCGGTAACATCCGTCTCTTTAGCCTCCGTAGCGTTATATGCAGATCCAATGTGAACTGCTATTTCTGATCTGTGTCTCACTCAAAATGTGTAGTATTAACAATCACTGTAGGATATCGTAAAATGACTAGTCTCATGATGTTTCTTTTGGCTTTAACAACAATACGTATTGTGATACTGATATAATATAGTGAATGTTTACCACAGTGCATCAGCTACCAGAGTAAATCTTGAAGATGTCTCATTTCAAGTAGTATGTTAGCATCTCATGCAAAATCCACAAACATGAAACAACTGCATTATTTTAGGTTGATATGAGAGCAGAGCATAACAGTAGCATTGTATTTTATTTAGTAGAAAAATAAATCACTTATAAAGTACTGCATAAAATCCTCCATTCCTTCTATCTTCCATTCTCTAGGTGAGCTGTGTAACTGCAGATAGATTTGGGTCTGCCTGCTGTTAGATGCTTAGAACTGTAAATGGGGAAGGAGGGTGATGATTTCCACCTCATTCCCATTCAAAATTTGGATGTACGGGTTAGTGGTGACTTAAGTTCGACAGCCACCAACTTATGTAGAACTAAAAACGGAGGCTTATTCCCACAGAATACTATGACGAGGTAAACTGAATGGCAAGGGATACATGCATAAGCAAATAAGGAACTTTATATGATGTTTTGGACAAAACAAGTTGTCTATTGACCTGGAAGAACAAGAGAGATGTGTCGGGAAAATAACTGAGCAAACACAAGGAGATGATGTACAGAGCGCTGAAACTTTTCAGACACTCACCCCTAGTCACAGATCTGGGTTGAATCCATCATCGTTCTTTAGCTCTCTTCACCACCCCAGTTCCGACACAGCTATATGCAAATCAGTCTTGACCCTGTGCCTCATGGGAACATTACAGCCTGAACTGCCAAGCCATGTCTTCCCTGGACCGGAAACAAGCATCCTGGGTCCAGATGCATGCTAACAGCCCTCATCTGCCAGGCTAGCTTGAATCCAGTGGCAAAGTGAGCAAGGGACCCACGTCTGGGCATACCCTGCCAACTAAGGGCGAACAAAGCAAACACAAGGAGATGATGGACGGAGATCTGAAACTTTTCAGACACTCACCCCCAGTCACAGTTCTGGGTTGAATCCATTATCGTTCTTTAGCTCACTTCGCCACCCACTTTCCGACACAGAAATATGCAAATCCGTCTTGACCCTGTGCCTCATGCGAACAGTCCAGGCTGAACTGCCAAGCCATGTCTTTCCTGGACCGGAAACAAGCATCCTGGGACCAGATTCAGGCTAACAGCCCTCATCAGCCAGGTTAGCTTGAATCCAGTGGCAAAGTGAGCAAGGGACCCACGTCTGCGCATACCCGGACAACTTAGGGTAAACAAAGCAAACACAAGGAGATGATGGACGGAGAACTGAAACATTTCAAACATTCACCCCCAGTCACAGATCTGGGTTGAATCCATCACCTGTCTTGGCAGTTCGGCCTGGACTGTTCCCATGAGGCACAGGGTCAAGACAGATTTGCATATAGCTGGGTCTGAACTGAGGTGATGAAGTGAGCTACAGAATGATGATGGATTCAACCTAGATCGGTGACTGGAGGTGAGTTTCTGAAAAGTTTCAGCGCACCGTCCATCATCTCGTGTTTGATAAGGAAAATAATTGACAGAGGGCAGAACTGCAACTTCTAACAAAGAAATAGCATTGGCCTCTACAGATTACTTTACGGATCTGCTACAAAGATGAGACTTGTGGGGACTCTGAAATCAGTACTTTTGAAAATACCCTTCCCAATGCTAACAGTGGCGGATGCTAGTAACTTAGATAGCAATGTAACAACAGAAGAAGTAGTAGATTTCATTCAGCAGATGTAGAGTCTCAAGCCAAGCCCCAATGGTCTTCCCATGGAATGTTATAAGCATCGAGCCTCACATGTAATGGTGAGACCCCAGATATGCCACCATCATAACCATAGGTAAGAAAGGATAGCCCAAGATGGACTACTATTCAACATCTCAAAGATTTCACTCCTAAATGTGGAGGAAAGGTGCTGGCCAAAGTAATAGTAAATAGAATACTAAAAATCAATACAATATACATATACTCAGCCTCTATACCACAAAGGTCCACTTTAATGAACCTATAACAACTGCTAAACTGTTGAACAAACAGAGGAACTGAAGAACCATTAGCGATCCCATCTCTTGCTGTTGAAATTAGATTGCCCCCCCCCCCCCCCGCGACTAGCAATATCTATGATTCTAGAATGGTACAGTTTCACTTTAACAATAAGGGGCCTAGATACACCTGATCTTCACAAAGCCCACTGCTGCAGTGAAAGTTAACTAGGAGCTTTGTAGGGTGTTTGGGCTGGACAGAGGCATAAGGAGGTGCTACTGCCTCTCGCTGTTCTTATTTGTGCTGACAGTGAAACCTCTAATGTGCCAGTCAGGTTGGAAACCTAAATCTGTAGATTCTGCTCTGGCACAGGGCTGAAGGATAAAGATCTTACTATAAGCAGATTACATACTGTGGTACGTAGCAACCCCCTGTAGGCAAGATCTGAAGTGGTTTCCATGATCCAAATACTTGGAGAACATGTAGGGTACCAAATAAACTGGGTTAAAACAACTGACTTACAAATAAAGTACTGTAACACGAAAACATTTCAGGCACTAGGTCTCAACATGACAGAGCTGAGTTTAGATATATAGATTACATTAGACGGAAAGGAATTCTTTGACCACATCCTAGAGGTGATAGTGGCACATTACAGCAATGAAGTGAGACAGCAGTGTAAAAAAAAAAAGTGGTTATATTCAAAATGATAACCTTCCCCAATCTGTAATAAGCAACACAAAATACTCTATATGACATTCCGGAGGTCTTCCTTAAAAGACTGGATTTAGAAATATGCTCTATGATATGATGGGTTCCTTCAATAGCATTGATGGTATTCAACAGATGGATATATACAGGTGGCAGTGCACTCCTTAACCTTTTCGTCATGAGGCACTGTGCTCAGGTGCTCATGAGCTCGTCAAGGCCCGTGGAATGCTCACACGCAGGGATAATTCCCCTGCTGTGCTGAGCGTTCCATGGGAATGGGTGTGGCCGTGACGAGCTCAGCTCGTCATGAGCACCTGAGCACTGTGCCTCATGACGAGCTGAGCTCGTCACGGCCACACCCATTCCCAGACACGAGGAAGGCCTTGCTTCCAGGTTTGGGGTTGGTTTGTAATTTTCACAAGTGATCAGCAACAAGTTATATTTATGAATTGTGATTTGTCGGAGAATGATCTTCAATGCAATTATGTGTGTATATATTATTTCTTGTAAGAGATTTTTTTGATAAAGTGTAAATATCTGACGAGATGAGCTCGTCATGAGCATGGGGGTGCTGTGCGCGCTCCCCCACCCCCCAGCACAGCGGGGGGAATAACCCCTGCTGCGAAGGGGTTAACATCAAACTCTACTAATCTGCCTCTCATGTCCTAGCCATAAATGACTGGATATTGGTACCTCATGATAAACCATCGGTGCATCTAGATAGAGCCGCCATGGGTGATGCCACTTATCTAAACTACATATATGTGGGAAAAGAGCAAAACAAATTGAGAATAGCGATAGCATTCGAAATACAAACCTGTAAAACGTTACAACATTCCTTGATTGGAAAGGCAGGATTACGAAATAAACCACCTTACCGACCGGCGTGACACTTCAGAGCATAGCTGGATTGAGATGGTGAAACTCCATTGGCATCTATGAAGTGTGATACTTAGTTGGAGTTGGCATAATCACAATTACAACTTGAGTACAACCTTATGCTCTCAACGGAATTTAAGTACCTACAGGTCCGCCATGCTCTGACAACCTACGCACTAGATTGGTTGACCTTCTGGAGAAAAACCCCCTGGAATACAGGGCCTTATCTGGAGAAATGACAGAGCGGCAGGGGGGTGGGGTGGTAGTCTCGACTTTTTCTCAAAAACGTACACAAACAAATACCTATTTACAATACTTCAGAGACACATGGGAGAGAGATGTAGAACCTCTAAAGTATATATAATGAGAAGTCACCTTTATGCAACCTAGAGAGATGCCAATCCAAGTAGGTCTGAGGTTAATACACCTGAAAATCCTACCAAGAGACTACTTCCTAAGGAGAAGACAACATAACATGGGCTTGGCAGCAGAAGGTAGATGACTGAAGTGGGGGATGAATAGGGCACTTTCCTACGCACTATTTGGACAAGCAAAACAATCAGAGCTTGTCAACCATGCCCTGCAAAGGGGAAATGGTATACTATATATCATCTCAATGTATGAGGTAGAGAGGTACATTTTTAAAAGCAAGGTATGCTCCTAGAAATTTTAGAAAAATGGGGTTTGTGGAGTAGACCCTCTGGACAGGATGCTGCTAGGAGCAGTTGGCATCTCATCCAAGAGAAGATGCTACAAGGTAATCCTTGTCCTACAAACCCAGAGTGAGCGGCAAACTTTAGGGAAATGGAGTCTGAGCTGGGAAATGCACTAATATTGCCACAAATATGCACGATACACTGCACAGCTGAACATGGAGATATGGACTGCATGACATGAAAAAGCCCTATAGATTGTTAAAATGCTTGTTTGATATTTTTTTGTTATTATGAACATAAAATACATTTTAAAACGTTACCCTTCGAATCGGTAAATCTTTGATGAAGTCCATCACAGCTTGTCTGTCACTAGGAATCCTGTATTGACCATTCGGCTTGTTCTTATCACTACAAACTTTTGCTAACATCATATTTGGAGCAATTCCTAAAACATAAAAAGTTGTTTTTTTATTTGCTTGATGTAGGAAGCACAAGTACTGCTGACATTAGACGGTTATACCGTAACCAATACAAGTAACCTTGTGGCCATCCTTACAAAAAAGAGGGGTCAACAGGCAAATGCATACTGCTGGAAAAGCATGGCATATGTAGCAGAGGTAAAAGAATAGGTGACAATAAAGCATATGCAAATAGAAGAACTAGATTAAACTTTCTCAAAGTATTGGCTTAAGAGCTCTGTTTTGTGCTGTTTTCTGAAAGACTCGCAGTGTGGATTCTGTCCACATTTAACATTGTAATAAATTCGATATTGAAGTTGCTGAATATGAATAATAATAATAACATGTTTATTGCCCATTTAATAAAAACAGTTACAAAAAAAAGAACAAAATAAATACACCCATAAAAAGCTACCTTAGTTAAAACATACGATAAGATAAACGTCAATTATGTTCCCATTGATCTGTGTAGATATAAACACTACCATAGGCAGTATAAATTGTGTCACAGGGGATCATTAATCTTCTCCAATAACTTACATAGCAATAGATCAAACAGACAAAGTGACAGAGCATAATGGTTCTACGGGTCGATAGAAGGAAGCTTGTAAAGTGATAGTGCTCTGGAGATCAGCCTAGCATGCAGCTCAGTGGACCCCACTGCTTCCCACTCTCAGCACCACCAGCTGAGGGCAGAAAGTTCTTAATGGCTGAAATTTCGCGAAATGCTGGAGCCAATGAAGTTGCCTTATATTTAGCTTTACAAAATATGGCACAATTGCTTTCCAAGTACCACACTTTTTTAATACTTCAACTGCTAACATAGGGAGAAGCTAGAACTATTGCGAGTCCGGGCAATCGGATGTACTATATATAATCATTGACTTTACTCCGGTCCGTAGACTGATAAAAGGCTTCATCTGTAATGATCTATTCTGATCGTTGAGCCAACTTGCTCCAAATTGTTCTCCACGGGATGCTCAAATATACTTAACTGGCCTAGACAGAGCCTTGTAGCTTTCAGATTAACCTTCATTAATCTATGGCAGTCTCCAGTGATTTTATTGAATACTGCATACGTTTCATGACTGGCTGCGAGCTGGGGCGACTGCAGGGATAGACAGGCAGTAATTGCTTCCCTGCATGATCTTAAAAGGACTTGCAGAAAAAACAGGCACAACCAGTAGCATCTATAAACTAGTACTGGATCACAAATGCAAACAATGTGCATTAAATACTCCTAGACAGCCCCACAAAGCCTCCGACCCTATCTTTTCTGGTTATACGTCAAAATGGTAGTCTTTAACAGGAATTATGACACTCCTTAACCTAGTAATTGCTTTTTCTTGTAAAGTTTCAGTGGCTAGTCCAGGAACTTTGTGATACTACCTGGGTTGCATTGAAGTGGAGCAGTACTGATAAAGGCCAGATTGTGAACCGCTTCAGTGCCAAGGTCTTTCGAAATATATCTTGCAGGTTTAGTCAAAATTCTGCCTATCGTTTTAGGTGGTATGGAACATTCCTAGAGATTGAGGCTTAATTAATTTAATTGAGGCTCTCAAACATTTATGCCACTTTAGTTTTTCGTCAGAAAGGATTTGCCAAATTGAATATTTCAATGAGGCCCTAACTGCCTTCTTCACTTTCAAACCGTATGCCAAGAAGTGCGCAAGATTTGCCTTGGTAAATTGAATTCCAGTCGCAGACAGGATGCCGGAGAGGAGATTGGAAGGGGAACACTGAGTGGGAGCATTTATTTAGTGCCTGATCCAGTCAAGTCTAAAGGCGGTCTCTAAACGTGAATGTTCCATACATTAGGGTTGGCATTAGAATACGGACGATCAGGAGAGCAGCACTTGTTTCATTCTTTTTTACAGAGTTTTATATAGCGCAAACTTGACCCGAATCGGGTATCAGAGCGCTTTACATAGCACTAGTTGCAGTACACGAGGACACATTCATTTTTTTGTTAGGTAAGGGAAGATTAAGTAATTTGCCCAGAATCACAGGATGTTCAGCGTCATTGCAGAGATTCGAACCCAGTTCCCCAGATTCGAGGTCGACCGCCCTAGCCTTTAGGCCAATTCCTCTCCCTCTCTCTTGTGTTTAGTTTTAGGAGTTTCCATCCTAAGGATATTTTGACTCCTTTGGTTTTTAGGGGCTTGATTAGGCAAAAGGGAGCAGAATAGTGAAGGTTAATGTATGGAATTATGCTTCTTCCAGTTGGTTGCCCAATTAATGCACGAAGAGATGCCTTTTACAGAGCTATGGTTGGTGTTGAGCTGACTAATGCTTGGACTACATTTAGTTTATCAGAGGCAGGGATGAAGTATTTATTCTTCCTGACAAGAAAGGGTTGACACTTGACTAAATGAACAAGCTTGGCCATCTTTAATTGATTCAACATTAATTGATTCAACTGTAATAGTAAACTGCTCGTCTTCCAGAACCTACCAGAGTAACTGTCTAAGTTAACTCATTTATTCCAGACTAGCTTCAGTTGGGCAGCTAGCATTTGACTCATGCTAATGGAAAATCTTAGGCCTCCTTAACAGACGGACCTACACAAGACGTTTTTGGCTATACTCATCAAGCAGTATATTAGCCCAGAAGAAGTTTAACAATTTACTCTACATTGCTTTCTGAGAATCAGCTGGGAGTTTGATCAGTAAGGTGTGAGTAACATACAGAAAAGGTGGCAAACATTAAATTAATTTAATGTAGCTATTCTCACAAACTATG
The DNA here is from genome assembly GCF_964261635.1 of Lissotriton helveticus. Classification (NCBI taxonomy): domain Eukaryota; kingdom Metazoa; phylum Chordata; class Amphibia; order Caudata; family Salamandridae; genus Lissotriton; species Lissotriton helveticus. Next base: position 565,622,379 of record NC_136059.1, read on the forward strand.
AGACTTTCAGTCTGAAACATCAAGGTGAGTCTTTGTGCAGGACATTTAGAAGCTCTGAACATATGTGCAAATTCCCTTCTCTTAGAACAACTTACAAAAAATCCTAAATAGTTAATTTTGTGAACTGACCAACTGAACACAACTGTGGTGGAAGATTATGACTATCATTACCACTTTTTAATACAATCATGAATATAGATTTTTGATAATTTACCTTTGAGCCCAAGACCTCTCTTAATAGCACTGCTCTTTGACCACGATGGAGAAACTGGGCTTGGTTGTAGGGAGGATTACTTCACCCCTAAACAAGGCAGCTTTATAGAGGCCGCTAGCTATGCATAAGTCTGTTTTGGCTATTGTTTACTTTATTAGAAGTACCGCTAATAGTACAAACAGGAAAGGGAACACGAGACACCCATGCGTCGTTTCTTAGATACTATTATTGTTTCAGTAGGTTATTTACTTTCAATTTTTTTGTAAAGGTAGCTAGTACAAAAGGGTTCAGAGTCTAGAGCTCATACTTCTTTCAGACTATAACCTCATTAAGAAGACCCAATCCAATCTATCAAATGCGTACTCTGGGTCCGGCATATTAAATTTTGACCATTAAAGCCAATCTTCAACATTTAGGAACAGCGTCACATTGGGCAATGCTTGTTTTACTTTTATGGAGACTGATTGAGAGCTGGAGAGATATATTGTCATAGCTCTTCATGGTGGATGGTAAATGTTCAGGAAGATATTACTAGATTAACGTTTAGCAACTGAATTGGGCATAAGGAGCTCCATTGGTCAGGGTCCCTATCTAGCTTTACTCACATAAGGGCAACTGGACCCTGAAAAAGGGAATAAACAGGCCAAACCTCAATGATCTTAATACATAAACCAGTCCACCTCCTTATTTAAATAAAAGATACAGTTATCTTTGGGAGGTGTGCGCCGATTAGTGGTTAACAAATGTTTTACACATCATCAGACCTATTGATATAGGCAGTCTCTTAAATTATAAGAAATCATACATCCAATAGTAGTATGTAACAGACAGAGTAGTTTTGCGAGGTATCTATTAATTCACCACAGGTCTAGGGACACTAGACAGAGAGTATCTCTGAAAATATTTTTTTTCTGTCTCTCGGTATGATCAATAGACGTACTATAAAAGCAGGTGAGAGCATACGACAGACAGACACACAGACACACACAACAATCTTTTTCACACAGGGATGCAAGTTTAGCCAGGAAGAAAGCCTCAGATCTGTTTGGACTTGCTGTGAGGGCCGAAATATGTTGGCATTCTCTTAAATCAAGGTTAATTGAACAATATATCTCAACTATAACCTTGTCTTTTTTATATTTTTAAACATACGCCCAGTATCCGAGACTAATAAAGTATTTGTCTTGGGATATACTGTGAGGTATGTTTAAACTCACTATCCACCATCCCTGCACTATCCAGTTTCATTTTATCTAAGAACTTTCACAAATGTTTTTCTGGTAGAGTCCGCCTTGGTGATATTACCCTACCAAGGTTTGGATATGCGCCGATGATGAAGCATGTCACAATTATTGAGTGAGGCATCTACTCCAATCTCTTGGGATACCCCGGGAAGATAATAGAGGTTTAGCCTGTTTTTCCCTCTTTCAGCGTCCAATTGCCCTTAAGTGAGTAAGTGTATGTTTCTGGGAGAATGCAACTGGACTAAAAATCTCCCGCTCTCTGGAAGAGAGACAGATATCTAGCTTTGCTAGTAAGAGTATCATTGATTAAATCATCCAATTGGTAACAAATCCCAAATTAATCAGGGCTTGAAAAATCAACAAATTGCAACTCGACCCCCCAAATCAAGCAACCTAATAAAGTTAACCCAAAAGGTCTCAGTTTATCCTTGTTTTCTTAAGGTAATATATATTTTAGGCACAGTTGTTTTCATTTGTCAAAAATATTTTCATCAAGAAATACAAAAGTGGTGGACCAGAGTAAATGAAATGTTTAACGATGCTTGTTACATGGCTGACTTTTCACCAACTCTAGTGTCCTTTCAGATGCAACACTGAAAAATAGATTGTGCACCATCCTAGCCAGCCCGTCAGAGGTGATTATGACATGTGACTAGCCGTACTTCGAATACTAATCTTTCCCTCTCTGGGTTGACATGTGAATAAATCTGTAAAAGCGCTACAAGATTTTGAGAGGGAAATTTGTCATCTAACTGATTCTAGCCCAGCCTGGATGTCATTTTAAATGTGACTTACCAATTTAATGACTGTTCCTCAGTTCTGCTAGCCTTGCTCGAAATGTGTCTGTGTGTCAGAGCTACTGCAACATGTAACTGTGGCGATATCAAGTTACCCAATGTTATGTATGGCACCTTCACAGTCAGTGTGAGATTTTTATTTAGCAGTTTTCTGCTTTCTGGGACTCATTTTTCTCTTCTCCGTTATAATTGTGGGGAAATTCTTGTCATTGTAAGCACGAAAAAGCCAGTGCTAAATGTGGTTACTGATCCTGACAAGGAACCACTTGGTCTATATGTTACTAACTGTACAATAACCCTACCAACGTTGCACTGGCTGGTTATGAAGAGGCATTCATACATACACAAAAACACAGTATGATATTAGCATAACAAGTATTGCCTGCATTAACTCACAGTTTACTAGATAGTAAACAAGTGAAACCTTTATGCACTGTATCTTCACCATGGACTGATTCATTCCTTATTACTACATAGAAACAAAAAGGGAGAAGAAGAGAGAATAGGGCTACTGATGGCCGGCTCTCCAAGCTTCCAGCTGCACAATTTCTTAACTTCCAAGGGAGGTTGCTACTGTAAAGTAATTTACACAACGCTTTGATCACGTACAGAGGACAAACATGTTGACCTGCTTTTAAATTGTGAGATGGTAAGAACTTTTTAAGGACTTTAAGTTAAATGCCTTTGTGAGCAGGACAAGTAACACGGGGTTAATATGTTAGAATGTTATTAGTAAACAATCGAGCCAGGTGCCTTGTTAAAGGGAAAATTAGATATGGTAGTCTTGTTTTCTAATTCTCTAATTGTTCTCTAATACGGCTGTCAATTACCTCAGGACTCAAAGTTGGAAACTGCATTTCATTTTATAGGTAATTAATTTTGATCTCGCGATTTAGATGCTGGAGAGTACTGACAATATTTCCTGGGCTAGTGTGCGAATATCCATCCTGATCTTGTATTTGTGCTTTTTACCCACTTGCTCTAATTTATTATGCTACAAGTGTATCCACTTCCCAACCTTGGTCTTAACATATTTGTTTAATGCACAGGTGACATCCTTCATCATAAAAGCCTCTGGTTCGACCCTTGCTCTCTTCAATATTTTATTCGCTTTCCGGGAATATATGGCTGTATGTACAGCGCCTAGGTTAGCTACCTGATTTTCTAAATCCTTCCACCTCAAAGAAACTTTCTAGTAAGGGTGATGTGTTCCCCTCTCAACAGTGATTTTGAGGCATTTCATATGGTGCTACCCGAGACCGCTTTGGTTGCACTTGTATTAAAGTAATGAGTTGCTGTGTCCTTAATATTGTACATTAATAGAAGATATTGGAACACTAATTCATTTAGTTTTCCTTGTCTAATAGTAAGAGGAGTCCTTTAGATATTGTTCCAAATCACTCTGACCAGGGTATGATCTGTGTAGCTAAATTTGTGTAGCTAAATTTAGATTTGTGTAGCTAAATTTTCCACAACAAAGGCTACTTGCAGGGAGATACTAAAGAAAAAGTTATTTAATGCAAATTATCTATCTAATGGTTGTTGTGCTCCCCAAGTGCCCACCAAATCTAAGTTGCCTATACCTGTAATCTATGGCCCGGGAGGTGCAGCTTGGTAACTGTTTATTGCTGATGCTCAAAACAGGATTTATTGCTTTTTTAAAGTATTACCCTAGGATCAGCTCGACTCTAGTGAAAGCTACCCACCTGTGGAAAGATTCTGTCTTAGAACGCTTCCTTGTCTTCAGTAGGACCATAGATAAAAGCCCCTTTTATGCTGATGATTTGCCCATACTTAACTATATATATCGCTTGCAAATTACATGGAACTCCTGCTTTATTTAACTATGGGCATTCTTTTTGCCTGACCACCAGCTAAAGACTGACACTGAAGGGGATAGCACTTGGATTTCAATCTTTCTTTGTTTCTCCATAGAAGGCAACATTCTTGCAAAAACGTTTTGTGTTTATAGCCACTTCAAGACAGCAATTGTTTTAACTTTTAAGTTTATCCTAGAACGTTCAGGGTAAATATTTTAAGGATTAAATGTAACATTCAAAATGAGCTGACCTTTACTTTTGCCTCCAGAACAAGACACATTCATTTTATAACAAGACATCTGTAGTCATCGTTTTAAGTCTACGGATAAGGTATTGTAGAATTTAGAGCATGAGATGTAAATGAGTTTTTTGGGATGTCAACGTTAATTCCCATGATTCACAGGCTTTTGCTATGAGATCTGTTCTAGCTATCGTCAACATTTTGGGCTATTTACTTGTGGTGTTGCTCTAATGATGCTATTTTGGTAGGAAATTGGTCAATTGCATGTGATTGTCTCTTCAGGTTGTCACCAGTTCATCAACTTGAAGCTACACCTTCGTGCTGTACGTTTGATTTCAAGGATGGTGCTGGAGGATCTAAAGCTTGCTATTTGCCTTTGCTCTTATTTCCTTCTGGTAAGTTATCAGCTATATGTTAATTTTCTCCAATGATTCTAGTACAGCAAAATATGTTTTATTAAAGATTATTTACGTTCTTTTTTCTTTACCAGTGACATATTCTGTGATCTGGGAAGAAAGGAGTTGGAACGAAAATCGCACAGGAAGTCATCTGGGGGGACAAAGCCTATGTTGTGACATCTACAAGCTGCAAATACAAGCCAATGCATCTTGAGGCTGACACCCACTTGCTGGTTGTTATATATGGATCAGATTGAATGACTTTGTATTGTTCTTTCACACTGGCCTCACCAGGATCATAACCACTGTCTCACCTTCACACTTACTGATGGGCACTTATGGACTGGACTTTGTAGGCCTTGCAGATCAACCAGGGAAAAGGTCACCACTTTTCTGTGCAGTGCTAGAATTCTCTCGAATTCTTCCACGTCACTCTTGAGCTCCCTGTCCAACATCCAGTCAACTAGCTTGCAGTGTTGCCAGTGGGAAGGCTGTTTCTTCTTTTTGTTCAATCCTTAGTGCCATTGTGTTGCACTGGGTGATCTCATTTATCAGAGAATTTTACAGGTCACCCTGTTTAGGCCTTCCCTAAAACCAAAAAGAGGGGTCATGGAGAGATGCTACCAAGCGCTGGTGTACGCACAACTCACTTTGAAAAGTAGTTTCTGTTTGAGGGGCAATGACTCCACAGCTTTTCAGTTTCTTTCAACACAGGAATCACATTGCAGAAGTCTTCCAGGATCCCACAACCCTCCGCCGTTGCTCATAGTTGCAGGACAGCATCGCACAGAGGTGCATGGGCCAACCACATGCTGCCGTCTTGATGTTTATTCTCACCAGCTCCAGCTGTCATTTTCCTTCTTGTTATAGAGCCTAAGCATGCAGATCTTATTCTCCTGTGTCGCAGGGAGGTGACATCTCCTTTCAGAGTCCATACCGTGCTTCTCCTCCTCATATAGCTATGTGTTCATATAGCTATGTATCTTATCTGTGCTGTAATGATTTGCCCAAAGGGTAAACCATTCTCTTAACTAGATCCCTGGTGACTAATCTGCGTTGAAGGTACGGTTTCTTGACAGCAATAGCTGCTGCATTGCTTACTTTTCACAAAATACTCATTTAAACTTTGCACCTTTTAGGTAGGTAGGCAATGGGGCAGACAAAATGAGCCATAAGCCTAACCAAATGAACCAAAATCGTGTTGGGTACCAAGGGATCACATTTTAAAGCACCAGTTGCTATAGTGTTCACAAGATAAAATATTACTTTAACTGAGTCAGGTATTTATTTAGGCAGGTAGGTGATGTTGAAAGATCCTTCTGTGTTGCAGTAAGTGTTATGATTTTGACTGATCTCTCCCGAATTTGGAGTATTTTGTTTTTTGGACATTATGAGAAAGGGTCATGGGAAACAATAAGGTAGTCGTTAGACTCGTACACCTCAAATTGTAGATCAGAATGATAGACTTCCATTCTCTGTTTCCCTTTACTAAAGCATTCTGAGCATCTCCTTTACTGGATCTCATCGGCATGTTAATCCACACCCTGTCCCGCAACCAGCCTTGTGCTTACAGTTGAGGTTCTGCCTTTGGTTCTTCAGTTCTAGTGAGTGCTCACTTTGGTCCCTAGTGCCCTGTGCACCGCATCCTTTCCTCACTCAGCATTATGAGAAGCCTCGCCGCCCTGCCAGTGATGTACTCTCATGCTCCAGCATAGAGCTCCTGTGAATTTTCTGTTTGCCATGCAATGACCTCCCATCAATGTGCCACACCAGTCTGACATATACCTTCTTCTGACATATGCCTTCTTCTGTGTCCCTTGTCTATCTCCTAGGCTCTACTTTCTTGCAGGGCTTCTGCTAGCCAAGCCCCGAAGGCTGTCACTTCAAGGCCACCAACTCTTTCCTAAAATTTGAATGAAATGCGACTAACTCAGCCAAAATCACTCAGGGGTCATTGTTCATCTCTGTTGTCACCACTGATCCCTGTCTGGGCCCTAGAATCATTTCTCACCTTCTGTGTCTGTGGAAGACTCGTGTGGGCAAATCTCCATAAGCTGCTGCCAGGCCAGGCCCTCGGTTTTCCTCCAACTCCTTCGTACACTCAGTCTATCTCATTCATTTGGGCTCACATTTCACAAAACCATTCATTTATGGATGTACGACATTACAACGCATGCTTTTACATCGCATACTTTTACAACGCGAGTTTTACAACGCATACCATTACAACGCATAGTGCTATGGGGCGCTGGATAGTGAATTATTTAATTTACTATTCCAACTCCAGTCCCCGTGGATAGTAGGGAAGGTGTTGGATAGTAAATTAAATATATTCCCTATCCTAGAGCGCCCCCCAGCGCAATGCGGTGTAATGGTTTGCGTTGTAAAAGCTGCGATGTAAAAGTATTGCGTGGTAAAAGTTGCGTTGTAAGTGATGTTTCCCTTCATTTATACAAGAATAGTTGCACTATGCGATTGCTGCGTGAATGTGTATACGTGCAGACAGATCGTGGCAGCAGGAGAGAGATTTTGGATGTTGTTGATGCGCAGAGGGCTTATATTATGAATCTGAAAATCAATGACATGGGACTTTTCCCCGGGCAGCCATAAAGCATTATAAATGATGCCTTGTACCCAAGGGTTTCCGTCAAGTGCCACTTTGCTCGCAATAAAAAATAGGCCTAGGCAAAACTGACGCCAGCATAATTTGTGTCGCTTCGGGAAAGTCATGTTAAGCTTATTATGCAAAATTCGAGTAATCGCGCACCATTTTACAGCAAACTTTTACAGCAAAAGCGCCATTCACAGTAAAAACGGACTGCTTGTTTTTTTTTAAACCATTTAATGGTGTAAAATGTGTTCTTGCATTTAAACCGGACACGAGAAGGCATTTCACACAAAATGCAGCGCAAAATAACAGATTTGCATTTCACATAATTACACTTAGCTTAGCGTACTTTTGTCTAAATTTCACGCAATTACAAAAAAGCAGATTACGCACATCTCTACTAAAGAATTCATCCTCAGGTACATATGGGGATTTCAATATTAAGTTAAGTCACCTTCAGCACACCAGTGTGTGATATTGCCAAATCATGTAAACTCCTGATGACAAGTGGCTTTCCCGAGTATTTATTAGGCCAGTGGTGCTGGTAAGGCCAGGTGAACCGAAATTCAGGCGCGGCAAGTGGTGCTGCACTTTCAAGATGGAAGGTACCAAAAGAAGAAGGCAGGGAGGTCTGGAGAATTGGCTGTGTTTGTCGGCCTCCTCGTCACTGGGCCGAAATTTAAGATGGCTACTGCACTACATCGAGGTAATTGAAGACACTTGGTGACCATCCTGGTAGCATGCGTGCTGCTATACACACGCAGTACAAAAAGGGGGGTGGTGATGGACGGAGTATCTGAACCAATCAAACACTCACACCCAGTCAACAGATCTGGGTTTAATCCATCACCGTTCTTTAGCCCACTCTGCCACCCCAGTTCAGACATAGCCATATGCAAATCAGTCTGACCCTGTGCCTCATGGGAACAGTCCAGCCCGAACTGCCAAGCCATGCCTTCCCTGGATCGGAAACAAGCTTCCTAGGACCGGTTTCTGGCATTTCAGCCGTCTTCAGCCAGGCTTACTTGAATCCAGTGGCAAAGTGAGCAAGGGACTCACGTCCGAGCATTCCCTGCCAACTGATGGCGAACAATGCGGTACAAAAGGGGTGGTGCAGTTAGAACGGGATATCACAGAATAAAGTGAGGGAATGCCATTGGATGGTAGACTATTTTTAGGAGACATCTTGACCTAGAGGCCGAAACCACTAGACTTGAGTCTGAACACATATACCAATGGCTCTAAACGTACACATAGAGAATGACCAGGGCTCAAGGAAAGTTAGACACTACCAATAAATTACTGGTTGTAAAACAAAGACTATTATTAGAAAGGTAAGAAGGCAAACAGACTGCAGGTGCATGAAAATAAGAAAGCTAGAATGCAGATTTACACACGTTCAGTGAAAAACGCTAAGGAGTCAAAATGTGAGATCATCGAGTCATCAATGCTTTTGCCTAGTTTTACTCACGCCTTTATCAAAAAGAACCTTGCGACTCCCCTCTGCAAGAATAATACCTAGAAGGAGCCCGGGTCCCCAAATAATCGAGGTAATCGAGGACCTGATCTCAGAGAAAAAATGCCATAAAATTACTACCCAATAATAAGACACCAAGACCAGATGAGATACAGAATTCTTTTTTACAAGATGTCCAGGGACATACTGATCCCCCTCGGACAAAGGTTTTACATACCTTTTCTGAGTCTGAGGCAGCGACCAATCATGATGGAGTCAATCCTCATACTGATACTGCAACCTAACAAGGACCCAAGTTCTGTGGATGCTATAGGCTGATAACCCTCCTAAATAGCGATCTGAAGATATCTAAGAAAATCCCCACAACAATAAAGAACTAATGGTCAACACTGACATCACGCAGGTTTCATAAGAGAAAGACAGACAGGGAACAATATCAGAATCGCATTCAGTGTCACATAAAAAGTTATTCGAGAAGCTACCCTGTTACTCCTTCTCTCACTTGCCGCTGAGAAGGTGTATATGAGAGTTAACTGTGAATATCTCAAGAAAACATTGATCAAATCCAGTCTGGAAACGAGGATGCTCTAATTTATCTTAGCCATCTTCGTTCGACCTCCTTAATTGAAGATGAGGTGTTCCCCATTATCTTATTTAGAGGGACGAGACAGGGATGTCTGGTGTTGCAGTTTGTATTAACTAAGGAAACTTTCATACAGAATGTAATAGGGATTAAGAGTCTGCTCACGAAAGAGGGTCTGTCGCACGGCTTGTACCTCTCTCAGTAAAACTGCACATTTTTCGGACAACATAAATGTCGGGATTGTGTCAGACTGATTCTGTGCACACTCTCAGGATAGGCTGGCCTATTTCCCTACTAGCCACAGTGCACCATCAATACCCCTAACCTTACAGGGCAAAAAATGTATGAGCAACCTTAGAACATGACAACACTGATCCCCCAAGGAAATCGTTGTTACAAATCTAGAAATATTTTGTTTGGATTCTTGTGCATACCCAAAGAAATACACAGGAAATACCCAGCAAGGCTTTTCAACATTTATTAAAGCATTTTGATTCTTGCATAAAATATGTGTGCTGCGATAATTAGTAGAATGAAACAGATTAGCGTAATTAGCATCACAAGAACAGCACCATTGTGCTAAGACAGTGAATATATACAGGCGTATAGGTACTGTGTACAGTTGTACTTTTACCTAGAGCTCCCTAATCTAGTTTTGCTTAGGTTGGGTGATCTGCCCAATCCCTGCCAGGATGGACTAACTCCCTGTTACATCTGGGTACATGTCATATGGCCACTCCATCTTGGTGTAGAGCTGGACAGCCCTCATGTTGGTGCGCAAGAATCAGCTGAGATGGAATTCCGACTTATAGTAACCCTGCAGTGTCAGTTGAGGATATATATATACACATACATACATATATATATATATATATCTCAATCTCAATAGAGCCCACGTGGCCATGTCGCTTTTGGACAATAACATTTATGAAGTGAACGTTATCCCTTGTAGTGAATGTTGGAGGTATCATGATAGTGTGCCTTCGAAGTGGACATTTAAGCAAAGCAGATTCAAAGAATGTTATTCTGCAAGGTCAGGCACGCAAAAGTATGTCAAAAGTCACTGTGTGTAAAAGAGAAGGCAACTTAATAAACGTGAGCATGTACAATGGCCGCGTTTCTAACCAGGCCTATCCCGACCACATGACAGGTCAACATAAAACCCCAAACAAGGTCCACAAAAGCAGTGTACCACCATTTCTAGAGAGGCTGTGCAAAGACTTGTACAGATAGTGAAAACTCAAAATCTTGTTGATAGGGAGAATATATTGTGTGAAGGAGAAATTCATGCCTAGATTACTATACTTGACCAGAGCATTGCCTCTATTGCTCCCAACAGATGCCACGAAGAAGCTCTGGAACTTTATTTGGGACACAATCCTCAAGTAGCTAAGGAAATACTCTTTAGAGTCACCGTAGGAAGGACAGCTCGATGCCACAGACATCAATATATACATACCAGCCATGCGTATAGCACCACCGTTCACATGGTTCTCCCCAACAAACCATGATGCAAACTAGAACAAGCATGTAAGCTACCTTTGCCGAACCTTCTGGGGCACGCCCCACTAACTCATGGCATGCAGCGCCCTACAATGCTCAACTGATTCACTGGAACAGAGCAGTGAGTACACGCCAAGTTACTAGGTTTCCGTCGCCCATGAGTCTGGTAGTGGGGAATCCAGGCTTTAAACCAGGTATGACTAACAGGGAATAGTTGGGCTAGGTTGAGGGGCCATTCCTTTCAAACAGCTCCCTGTTTGATGACGGGGCCCTAAAAGGAAGGGAATAATGCTTTTGTAGACTTCCAGTTGGGTCCAAAAGCTATCTTCAGAATAATCTGATTTTTGCATTGGGAACAACAAAAGCAAAAGCGGGAGGGAGCAGGGAAACTAAGAAAGCATAAGAATGATTATTTGAGGGGGGGGGCATGGGCTATATCCCACTTGTATAAAGCTATTGAGACTAACCTACTTGTTCAGTCCCTCCCTTAAAGAGCGGTACTTTCAAAACAAAGATAATAATTGGTATTGCTTAGCAATGTGGAAGAAAAAGGAGTATACCCATTGTCTTCCATAGGTAAGCTGATTTCACAATTCTTGTTGGTTGTCAGATTATCAACTGCACAGAAATGGAGAGCCACAGACCCCCAACAAAAATGTGGATGAAGATTTGCAATGGAGAAAGTGACAGTAAACGATACATGGTTACAATTTGACAGAATTTATACACTTTTCTCAAACGTACTCATGATGAGCAGTTTGCACATTCTGTATTTCACTTCTATATGAACTAGAGTCACCTATTAATTTTCTCTGTTTTGATAATTATGTGGTTCTTCAAGATTTCAGAGTACGATTATAAATGTGTACAGATACTATTGACCCTGGTATCATGCCCAAGACGTTTTCTTTTGATGTGTTTTGGTTGCGGACTTCTGCTGGAGACACAGGACTATATTTTTGTATTTCTTTGGACACCACCTTTCATCATTGTACACAGGATTCCAGAGACAAAGATATGTAAGAAAGAAAAGACCAGAAAACAGGCCTTTTGGTTACACACCCCCAAAATCTGGACCAACATTCTATTTTTGAGGTGCCTAAATTCTCGTCCAACTTAAGAAAATAGCTAAAGACTCTCCTCATCAAAGAACACAACATTTCAAAAGCTCTGAAAGTTCCTTTCCCTTTTAAGTCTTCAGCTGACCCCCACGTTGGAAACAATAACAGATCATAATCTTGGCCGCCTTGTACAGCACTCTGTTCCCATTTGGTAGGTTTATGTAATAGACCTAACCTCTTCAGAATGGAAGAAAGAGCTAGGAGGGATATTTCAGATTAGACGTGGGACCGTATTTGGAGCAAGATACTCCTAATGCTTCCGAAGCATACAACACAGAGAATCAGAACCAGTCAGGGGGTGACAATCATACTGTGAAGAAGTACTTAGTTATAAAGTTACTTCCACATCAAGTAACTTCGATCCTCAACTGCAATCTGTTACAGGGACACCTCAATTTTCCATCATGGCCAAAGAAAAAACCCTGCCGTCACTGCCCTCCATCACCAGAGTCGAAACCACTGCTACCATGAAGACTATCCACTCGTGGGCCCCATTTAACCCTTGTCTCCTACACGTCTTAACCAAAGGATTCCTACCGAACATCAAAGCACTAATACCTATACTGAACGGTTCCATCAACTCAGCCACATTCCCAGACACATGAAAACATGCCACGGTCACACCCCTGATGAAGAAGCCATCTGCTGACCCAGCCTCACCTTCCAACTACAGACCCATTGGCCTCTGACCTGACAAAGGTCTTAGAGAAGCTAATCAACCAAGGCCTCACCGACCAGGTCAGCAACCACCACCTCTTTAACACCACTCATATCAGATTCAGGCCCAACCACAGTACAGAAACAGCGATCATCACCGCCACATACGACAACCCCATTATCCTTGACAGAGGAGACATAGCGCCATCATTCTCCTGGACATCTCTGCAGGATTTGACACAGTCTCACACCCCATTCTCATCAAGCGCCTGCATGAGATTGGCATCAAAGGACCTGCTCTCTGCTGAATATGCTCCTTCTTAACGGATAGAAAATAAGCTGTCAACCTGGCACCTTACTCTATACCAGCACTCACACTCATCTGTAGAGTGTCTTAAGGTTCATCACTCAGCCTCACCCTCTTCAACATATCCATGATCCTATTGGCCAACGTCATTCGCACACAACATTAACATCCTCTCCTACGCCGACAACATGTAACTCATTCTCTCCCTCTCAGATAAGACCCCCAACACAAGCAACAAGTTCACAGCCTTCATGATCAAAGATGTTAACTGAATGAAATCCAGCTGTCTCAAGTTCAACACGGACACAACAGAAGTAATGAACTTCATCAAGAACAAGACACTATGAAACTCCAACTGGTGGCCAGCTGAACTCGGACCCACAACCACACCCAGGATGCACACCAGGAAGCTCAGAATTATCCTTGACAGCAAAGTGGACATTTACGCACAAGTCAATGCCGTCACTGCATCCTACTTTTACACCTGGAATATGCTGAGGAAAATGTTCAAATGGATCCCAAGCAACTCTAGAAAAACAGCCAGTAACGCCCTAGTAACCAGGAAGTTTAATTAATGGGATTCACCAGAAGACTACAAACTATCCACTGCTTGACAGCCAGACTTATCCTCAACCTCCCACACAGAACTTGCACCACAGCTCAGGGAACTCCACTGGCCCCTGATACACAAATGCGCTGATTTCAAACTCTTCAAACACACAGTCAAAGCACTATACAACTTAGACCTCACCTACCCGAAAAGTGACATCTCCTTCAACCACCCAGACAGACACATCTGCTCTGCAGGATTCCTACATGCACACATCACACATACACAGATCTAGATTAGGAGGCATTCTCTTACATCACTCCTAAAGTGTGTAACGATCTCCCACTCCACATCAGTGCCGCCTCCTCTCTTCGGGAATTCTGCAAGAAGCTGAAGACCAGGCTTTTTAAATACCCAATCTACCATAGGCTGGGCTAGTCACACACCTGCTGAGTACTAGAATACCCCTGTGGTTGATAGTGTGCTATACAAATTCACATAACATATAATTGAGATCCTGAGTTGGCCTGTAGCTAGGGTTTCAGATGACTTTTTACTACATGCAGGAGAGAGAGTAAGACGCATTCAAGGGGGGGAGAAGGTTGGGGGTGAATACACCAAATATTCGGCTTCAATAATTATTTAAGGCAGTTAACGACCCACTATTGTACGCTGCAAAAAGAAGGAATCCCCTGTGGCGTTACCATGGGTTTACTGCATGTGGTAAACCCTTGTTCTGGAAAAACCCACTCATGATATTCACCACACAGTTGAGACTTCAGATAAATCTGGAATCGGCTGGTTGAACACTTGGCACTGTTAGCTCAACTGAGAGACATTACCCCCAAGTAAGGGCATTAGAACTGCATTGCTGGGTAAGGCGATGCCCATAGTTCCACAGGACATATTATAGGTTATACAGCTGCAATTCAGTTATAACCTTAGGGAGTGGAAAAGTAGCCCAGGGAGGAGAGTAGGGAATAGTTTAGGAGTTGGGAGTTCATGGAGTAGTGGCCCCGTGCAGACTATAGAGACTGCAGGTGATACACTAGTGGGCAGTATGTCTTTATTAAGAAATTGCCAAATCATCCTTTAGTAGTAACTGTTATTATGATATGTAACAGAGGCTCAATTGGGAGTTTTATGCTTTGATCTCTGTTCAAAAACAATATAAAGTTTCACATAAAAGTACCCACATAAAACAAACATTTACATATATATTCATTCTCTCTCTCTCTCTCTCTCTCTCTCTCTCTCTCTCTCTCTCTCTCTCTCTCTCTCTCTCTCTCTCTCTCTCTGTCTCTGTCTCTGTCTCTGTCTCTGTCTCTGTCTCTGTCTCTGTCTCTGTCTCTGTCTCTGTCTCTGTCTCTGTCTCTGTCTCTGTCTCTGTGTTAAATTTGTGAAAACCACAGGCAGGAAAATGCTATTGCTCCCTCATATGCTTTGTTAATTGGCATACTTGGTTTTGCCCACTAACTTGATGTTTGCTTTGAACGGGCCTTGCATCTGTTTGAATTCTGGAAACATCAGTATTAGGCCTGACTTACTTGACACTAGAAAGGCAACTGTTCCTTGTAATGAAATGTAGGATGTTGCATTTAGTTTACTTTTACATTACCTCTGTACCACGAGATAGACCTATTGATTTAATTCTGTCACGTGTAATAAAGAAAGACATGTCAGGGGCTCAGATAGAGGAATCCATATGTTAATGTAAATAATAGAATGGTCTTGAAAAAGCATCAGTAGAGTTCACCACCTTGCCACGCCCACGGATCGATCATTAATTTGTTCTATAACCAACTGGCTAATCAATTATCTTCACAGATGAGGGGGAAGCGCTGATAGCTCCAGGACGTGCAGTAGGAACCTCCCTCTGTTCTGAGTCACGAGGTCCTTCCCTCCTAAAGCAGGTCGGAGGAAGAACAGCAACAAATAGAGCTCTTGTTCTCCCAGCAGATGCAATTATGGAACGTAAGAGAACACATGTAGAGTTTCGTATTTCGATGCATGTGCCACTATATGACGTTTTAAAAGAGGGCATCATAGTATATAATAACTGATTCCATCTCGATCAAGTATTTTTGTACAAAGTCGATTGATACTGCCCGCTATGTATGGGGAGACCCAGCTCGTTCAATAAATAGCCCCGCCATGAAGAGGTCTCCACAGACAGAAGGGTGCATGTGCTGTTACAGGATAGGAGAGGCGAAGGGGCATACTGCTGGCTACAAAGGACATAATCTCTTTGGAATGCACATCCTTGCCTTATTCTTCTTCGTCCCAAAACTGAGACGAAGTGGGGTACCCTTGGATGTAAGCATGACAACGGTTCCCAGAAGTCAGCAGTGGTGAAAGCCACTTAGTCCAATGTCTTGTACCTGCCTGGATGTGTAGGCGTGAGCTATGACTTTGTCCGTGTATAAAGACCCGCGCCACAGAGCCTTGGGGTTCAACAGCCATGGACAGTATCTTCCGTGACAGCTAGCTGTCTGTCATTATTTAGTGCCCTGCATTAATTCCTTCTCTGGGGTGTGCCTCCAGTATTTGCAGTAGTTACCATACAGAGCCCTTTTATCCTCACCTAAAGGCTTGTTACAACCCCTCCATCACATGGGGAGCCACTGATTAGTGATCATAACATCCTCTGCTCATAACATCTCATAGCATCCATATATGCCGGACGCTGCGCGGCCGTGCCAAAGGCGCGCCTAAGGCAAGCCCATCTGCGCCCGGACCGCGCCCAGTGCCAGAACCCCTGGAGCCCGCGAACGCCACAACACCAGACTCCGCTACGATGCCAGCACCCTCCACGCACTCAACGCCGGCCGAAACCACACCTGCTTCCAGGCCGCCCCGAAACTGACCCATGGACCATTCTCTTGCCGCAACTGCAGCTTCACCTGCGACAGAACCACCAAACCTCCAAGGACTGGACCCAACCACCTCCACTGCATACTCCTCAACACCCGCTCCGCACGGAAACACGCCGTCGAGCTCTGGGATCTGCTCGACACCTCCTCCCCAGACGTGGCCTTCCTGACCGAGACCTGGTGGATCGACTCCTCGGCGCCGACTTCGCCATAGCCATCCCGGATGGCTACAAGATCGCCCGCAGGGATCGCGCCAACGGAATCGGAGGAGGTATAGCCATTGTCCACAAGTCTACCCTCAAGTTCGCCACCCACGCAGACGACACCCTCAACACTGCCGAACACCTGCACTTCCGGATCCACACCGACCCCAACACCACCCTCAGAGGAACACTCATCTACAGACCACCCAGACCCTGAGCTCAGTTCAACGACTCCATCGCCGACCTCGCCAGCATCCACGCACTCGTCTACACGGACTACATCCTCCTCGGGGACCTGAACTTCCACCTCGAGAACAACAACGACGCCAACTCCGCCACCCTGATCGACAACCTCGCCAACCTCGGCCTCAGACAGCTCGTCACCACACCCACCCACGCCGCCGGCCACACGCTGGACCCTGTCTTCTCCACAGGCACCCACGTCGCCTTCTACCACACCACCCAACTCCACTGGACCGACCACCGCTGCATCCATTTCACCTTCAAGAAACCAACCACACACCACTGCACCCAACAGCTACCTCGCCGCTGCTGGAGAAAAGTCACCGAAGACCAGCTGATCACCACCCTCGCCCAGAACCCACCGTCACAGACTATTCTTTCACTTTACGCCGCTTTACGTTGTCTCATAATCACTTGTGTCACTACGCCGTTTATTCACTCACCCTTGCCAGTACAGTTTTGGTTGTTATGGTTACTGCAATTTATTTGTGCCAGTGTGCTTCTATATGCAAATAATAACGTTTTGAACTATACCTTGGTCTCCCTTACTCATTTCCTTGTGCTATGTGATTTATTCACGCCTTTATTTGTCTGTTAATGTGATATTCCTGTTCAGACACTGTATCTTGGTTATAACTTGCACCCGGTCTCAACTGGGTTAACGGGCTTTCTCCTGTTGTGCTTTTTCACACCACATATTCAACAAAGCAGACACAGCCATCGCACACCAACTACGGAAGGTCATCAACATCTCCTTCAAAGACATTCCCGGAAAGCTGGAAGCACGCCGAAATCAACGCCCTCCTCAAGAAGCCCAAGACGGACCCCTAGAACTTCCGGCCCATCTCCCTGCTCCCGGCGAAGGTCATCGAGAAAATCGTCAACATGCAACTGGCCCGCCACCTGGAAGACAACAACATCTTGGACCCGTCCCAGTCCGGGTTCCTACGAAACCACAGCACCGAGACAGCCCTCAGGACCGCCACAGACGACATCAGGCTCCAACTAGACAACGGCGAAACATCAGCCCTCATCCTCCTGGACCTGTCAGTCCCCTTCGACACGGTCTGCCATCGCACTCTAAAGACACGCCTCCTAGAAGCCGGAATCCAAGAAAAGTCCCTTGAATGGACCACGTCCTTCCCCTCAGGCAGAACCCAGAGCGTCCGTCTCCCGCCCTTCCGATCCGAAGCCATCGACATCATCTGCGGCGTCCCCCAGGGCTCATCCCTCAGCCAGATGCTGTTCAACGTCTACATGGCCCCCCTCGCACAAGTGGCCCGACATCACGACCTCAACATCATCTCCTACGCCGACGACACCCAGCTCATCCTCTCCCTTACCAAAGACCCACACACCGCCAAAATGATCCTCCACGAGGGAATGAAGGCCGACGCCGACTGGATGAGGAGCAGCCGTCTGAAACTGAATTCGGACAAGATGGAGGTCCTCATCCTTGGACCCCCCCTCAGCCTGGGACGACTCCTGGTGGCCAACCACACTGGGAACAGCACCGACACCCACCGACCATGTACGCAACCTAGGATTCATCCTCGACTCCTCCCTCTCCATGTCTAAACAGGTCAACGCTGTCTCTTCCTCCTGCTACAACACCCTCCGCATGCTCCGCAGGATCTACAAGTGGATCCCGACCGAAACAAGAAGAACGGTGACACAGGCCCTCGTCAGCAGCAGACTGGACTATGGCAACGCACTCTACGCAGGAATCCCAACCAAACACCTACGACGACTACAACGCATCCAAAACGCCTCTGCCCGACTGATCGTCAACGTCCCCCGCTGCAGCCACAGCAACCTTGAGAGACCTACACTGGCTCCCCGTCGACAAGAGGATCACCTTCAAGCTCCTCACCCACGCACACAAAGCACTCCACAACGCCGGACCAGAATACCTTAACAGCAGACTCAGCTTCTACACCCCCATCCGCCAGCTCCGCTCCGCCAGCCCCGCCCTCGCCGCTGTCCCCCACATCCAACGAACAACCTCCGGCAGCAGATCCTTCTCCTACCTCACCGCCAAGACCTGGAACACCCTCCTACGGCAGACCCAAGACCTAGTCGCTTTCAGAAGACTCCTCAAGACCTGGCTCTTCGAGCAGTAGCGGCACCCCCCCTCCCCTCAGCGCCTTGAGACCCTCATGGGTAAGTAGCGCGCTTTGATTGATGGATTGATCTGCTCTGGATTCATCACACCTTCAGAGGAGAAAGCTGAAGCTTACATGATGTCACTGGATGGGAGCCAAAGCTCTCAATATTGGTTGGGTCTCAGCTTCTAAGATGTAAAGTTCCTCAAGGTCACGTGACAGTGCCAGATGGTGCCAGTACTCCAAGCGTCTCATGGCGTGCAATTTGGCCTGGCAAGAATTATCTAGAGAATCTGGTGAAGTTAAACTGAAGGAAAGATAAGCGTATAATTATCTTTCCTTTTTTTTTGCCACATTGGCCCTCTATTGTTTGTAAAAGCTCGAGCTAAAGAACCCACATTCAGAGACTAGAAGATATCTCTCACTTATGCTGAGTTCCCGGTGAACTGAGGACTTGATATCGGGACTGTGCTAGCTGATGGTTCCCTGACGGGCTACCAGATATATTGCGGCGCTAAATCTGCCGAAGACGGTCTTCTGTTTGGAGCACACATACTGGGATTTCTCAATGTCTACCTGGTAGCTCGATGGTGCTGGGTTCAACATGCTAACGTCCTAAAGTAAATGGCCGTGTGCTTTGGACTGAGAGCATGAAGCTGTGTTGGGAGGACTTCTGGACTTGAACGTATTGTTTGTGGATTTAATTATAAGCCTGATCGCAAATGGACTGATTGTCAAACCTATTATTCAAGATTTCTGAAACTTTGGTTACATACTACAACCACTCATAGAAACTGAGCACTAAAAATAGTGCTAAAACAACTATTTGCTCTGAGAACCATTGATGAGACTGGAACAACCATCACTATCCATGAAAAAAAGACTCAAACCACCATAGAAAATCTAAATGTTTAAAGACCTTCCAAAGCTAAATCAATGAATCACAACCCAGTTATTGAAGCACTGCCGGGCTTCACCCATCTGCAGCATCTACTTAGCTTGTAAGAGTCCAGAAAATCTGAAAAAGAAAATAATTACCAAAAGGTAGCTTTAAGACAAACAAAAGTCTAATAGGATATCATCAGAAGTACTATCCTGTTGGTCTACTTATTTTCCCATGCCAAAGATTAATAATAAAATTATAATTTTTCACTCTCCATAATGTTCTCGTAGATTATCTATTACCAATAGTACAGGCTGTACTTGGGCCCTAGGAGATAGTTATTTTTTCTAACATCTTACCTTTTCCCACGTACTGACATTGGCCACCCTGATTGCCATGTTGATGGATGACACCACTGGTTTTCAATGGTAGCACAATACCTATTTGTTTTCTTTTGATGACTCCTTTTCCTTTTCCTAATTGTTGTGTTTGGTGCTTTAAATTATTTGTCTTTCAACACTGGTCCTACACAGACAGGCTTCCACCCTGCTCACAGCATTGATTCGACTTTTGCTGTGCCAATGGATGACATCTGAATAGCCTCGAATGGCTTCAGTGACACATCATTAATCATTCTGTGTCTTTCTACCGGCATTGATACCATCATCATTCCAAGCTTGTCTTTACACATTATGGAATCATTGGTCTTTGCCTAGATCTGTCCTTTCTTCCTGGCTAGCAGTCAGGCTTCTCATTCAACAGAAAGAATGATTATAAAGAAGTAGCAGCAAAGGGATGCTCCTTACACTGTTCAGTGCTTAAGTATCCTGCTCTGACACCACTAACAGGTTTCACATATTTCATTTATGCTGATAATACCCAACTCCTCATCAGGTTGAATGTGAAACACTAGAGCTACCTATTGCCTTCCTCGGTGCATGGTGGGTTTGGCCACCCAAACTTCAGAACATATGCTAAAACTCGGTTTTCACAAAACTGGCTGAGGTAGTAATCTTGCGGGGTTCAACCTCAGAATGGACCCAGCATTAGGCTTCGAAGTTGTAGGCAACCCTATCATTCTAGCCTCCATTTTTTGCAGTCTGGAAGCACTGTTTAATCAGTCTCTCTTCTTTGTTCTCCAAATGTACAAAGCCTCTTCTGTGTGCTTCTTGATTTTCAATAACCTGGCAAGACCCTTCCATTGAAAAAGAGACAGATGGGGATCCAAGATACAGTATCAACCTGCCTGTATGCTGGGAACATTCTCGAATTTGGGTCTTCCTAAGTATTTGATCGTCCATATACAGGTTTTCCAAGATACTGCACATCACGTGATACTTGGTATTAGTTTATGAAACCTGGCCTTCCCCTATCTAGCTTACTAGATATAGGGTGTGTGCACCGCCTTGTATTATTAACAATGATACAGCATTAACACTGGTGCCATGGGAGATGCATCTATGATCTAATAGGTGTGCAACCAGGGTGGCTTCCCCTATCTAGCCCATAAACCACAAGCAACATATGAAAAAACTAAGTCTTAAACACTTTCAATTTTGTTCACCATGCTGTCTTCAGTAATGGTCTCCCATTTCTCCAATCTCCAATCTCCCTTCTTGGTCTACATCTATTCGCACTCGAAGATCATCTTTCTTAGCCATTCTGAAGATTTCCTTACCTACTCTGCATGCACAAGAGCAAACTGTTCTTTAGCTGTTATACTGCTTCCCTCTGCAATATTCTTCCCTTATTCCATTGAGTTAACTCTGATCCCACTCATCTTTTATCAGCATAATCATTACCTTTGGGCCTCAAATGTTCTTGTTTCAAAACCAAATAGGCAGGGCCAAACTGGGGAACCAAAAACAGCCCTGTCAAAAATGCTCAAACCTGCCTCACTCCTTTTGTCTCCCCGCGCAATCTCTCTCTTTCCATTCAACCATTTTATCTCCTTCTCTCCTATCCCTCTCTGATGGCATTTTCTATACCTTATTCTCTTTACCGCTCCCTCTAAGCCTTCTTGTGCCTGCTACAATTAAGTTCAGAGAGCTGAGGAACGTCAAAATTACACCAGAAGTGGCCCTGTGCTTTCAAAATCAGCCTCCAAGGACTCCAGCCCACCAAGAAAATACAGAGGTGGAATAAAAGGCCCTTCCGGCCTTGCAAATAGAACCAGAGCACCTTTCACTACTGTTGCTCTTTACAATTTCAAAATTCACTATACCTCTGAGTAGGTGTTGTTTTGCACTCTACTAAACAGAGTTAAGACTTGAGTTCAGCCAAGCTCTGGGAGTGAGGCCAGGAGTAGCTCTGGAAGACTTGGTTTGTCTGTAAGGGATCTGCCAGATCAGGTTGTTGTCAGAGCCTTACTGCAGTATGTATCAAAATCTTTGCCCCTCTCCCTCTCAAACTGGCAGTTGGGTAGATATCTTACAACATGTTTGAAGAAAGAGGTTATAGTGACCTCTACCTATGAACAACTCTCGTCATTAAATGTTATTTACAGTGAGCATAACAGAAAGGAAATGTATTGTGAGTTATATTAAAAGGTTACCATCAACCGGTTTCTTTAAAATAAAGCAGCGTGTATGAATACATAAAATGTCATACCTGCGCTTGCAGTCAGAGTAGTCTTTTGTTCAATTCTGAATCTCAATTCTTTTACAGCATCTTCCACTGATTTTCCAAATATTACTGCATTCTTCATCGACACAGTCTCACCCTGTGGTTCACACGTAGGAGCATCCCTCTCCAGTGACAGAGGGGGGCTGTCTTCAAAGAGTACCGGAGAGGTGGAAAGAGTGTCCTCAACCTCTGTTACCTTCAGCTCATCTTCAGAAACTTTACCTTAAAAAAGCAATAGAATTTAGTGTTCCTTCTGCTTCCTTTATTACACAATCGACTTCAAAATGTATAATTTCCACCAAAGATTTAAAAGGAACAGCTTTTGCTGAAAAACTGAAAACCGCTGTAACTCTACGTCAGCTGAACACTATGTTGACTACTTAGTCTTGAGATTTTCTTTGATTACAATTTTGACTAGTAAAACATTGAGATAAGGTACTTTTTTTTATTATGCATGATTAGTTAATACTGTTGAATACATTAAATAATCTTTAAAATCTAATTCCACTATTACAAAAATGTGACTAGTTTTCAAAATAATTCACCATTACAAAAAAAATTAGCCAGTTTTGAAATAATCCACGCTGTACCTTACATAAAACTGTTTAAAATGCAATTAATGTTTTAATCAGGTTAAAAGTCTATCTCATGTGGGTTGTGTTATTGAGCCATCCGCCCTCAGATCCATTGTCAAGTGATTTTATTCAGTGTGTTAATATTTTTGTCCATGGTGTTCTCTTGCCACTCAGGTTGATCGTGGCAACAAGATGGCATCAAGATGTAACTGCTGGTGTGGTCCTGATGCTATGCTTACATTGAGGATAACTTTCCTAAGCTGACTAGATTAGTTCCAAGGACCATCATATGGTGCTAGTTCGTGGCCAGTAGAGATATATTGTCAGTCTCTGTTCAGTGAGATCAAGGAATTTAGGAAGGCGACAATTCAGCTGTGCTAGGGTTGGATTGAATCACAGGATTACCGCCTGCCTACAGGACCTGATGCCATGCTCGGTAAAGGATGGTTTTAATAAAGTTTTCCTTATATCTTTTAATTTGTCGCAGATACAAATGATGTGGATGAGGTTCTCGATTCCACAAGCACATAGCCTGAAAGGCTAGTCTCCTCCTCTACTTTCCCAAGGTGGTAAAAATGGGTTAATTGAACCAACTCCCAAGTAAAGCTTCAAAAAATGTTCTTTAGTTGTTATCTCTATTCCTGCAGTTAGGTACGGTTGAGGTTTACCGGCTTCGTAAGTGTTGAGCACAACCCAGCCATGAGCTAGTTTTGACAGTGCTTCCTTATCCTCTACAGTAGATTTAAGTCTTATTGACTTTGTGACTAGATTTTTTAACACACACTGAGCCGTTGAGGTATTCCAAAGGTCTGTCAGACCTTGAGCTTTAATGGAATCCGAGAGATATTTGTTAGCTGGTGATTTCCCTGTTCGTGTTAGTTCTACCCAAAGATGGTTATTTAGGGAACCATTCTCGACAGCTCTGATTTTATGCCAGCATTTTGCATAGGCTCCCATTCTCTCTGCCGCTTGGTTTTGTAGCCCAAATTCCAGCCGTATTTGGGGCGGAGAAATGTATTTAGGGAGCTGAAATATTACTGCATCTCTTCCTCTCATTGGCTCACTCCCGTAGGTGATCGTGGGCTGCAATTTGGCTCGCAGGACTTTTAAGAAAGGATCTAGGGACAGGTCCGGCAACATCTTCTTCAAGGGTTTAAGTGCCAGATAGGTCATAGCACCCTTCCTTCGCAAGGATTCTAGCTGCGGGTTGAAGGAATTGTTTTGATCTAAAAGTATCCCCAAACAAATATCAATAAAGCAATGGATTACATACAAATATGGAGAATGGTGTGTGCCCGAGTGCCTGACTTAAAGATGATCGCACCAGTGTGACGCTCCTAGGACAAAGAGCAAGTATTCAGCAGAATCATGGACTTTGGGCAGAAATATTCTGCACCTAAGCACTGCAAAATAACTGGACCCTTGATGGTGGGTAGTTGCACCCAATCAGTGGCGGACACACTGAGCAATTGAGTTTGGAGTGGCCGGGCGTTGTCTGGGATGAAGAGGAGAGAGTGGCGTGGCCCAGACACGAGCACTGTGGGAGACTGAAATGATTGTCACTGCAGGTGTTGACAGGAGACAAGGAGCCTCAAGATGACGCCTGCCGTGCGATGATGATTCTTACTCCCACCCCGAGTTGCGGACCTGCATTACCCATTGAGACAGCTGCGCATGAGACCGAGGATCTGCAGGGGTTGCATAGGTAGGCCTGCCAGGGCTTTCTGGGCAATGAGGCTGTGACTCAATTAGTGCCTGCACAAACATTGGGTAGGACGATGTGACCTATCATTTAATTCATACTTGTTTGTGAATTATGGGGAGGCCCAGCCCATGTTGCACCAGGCATCTTGCTTCAACTTGGTCCCTGGTGTGTATTTACTGAACTGAGCAATTTCTGTCTCTCTGTGGGGCCCCAATTCACGTGATATTATCAGACAATGGAACATTGAATGATTTGTGTTCTGAAGACACTACTGAACACAAGGCCACCGTAATGGTGCATTGAGGATACTTCACACTGGTGATTTACTGACGGCACTCTGAGGGGATGGAGTGTTTGTAGGATGGGGTAGTTTATCTGTGGTGCAGTGTGCTTCTCATCTGTCCTTTGGTACAGCTTAAATTGCTCAGTGAGTGTGCAGTGGCACCTGGACACCCGTAGGGGCTGCAGGGACAACTATGGTGGCACTTTGGTTCATCAATAATTGCGCATATCTGCCATGGAGATATAAACGCATGGTATGCATTCCCTGTAGGCCCTAGCCCCAGAGGGAGCAGGAACTTGAACATTAGACTGCGGCACCACTTGTCTCCTGTTGCTTACCATCCTCTGTTACTAGTCATGTTGGTGCCTGAAGTGAGAGGTTCAGACAAACTTAAAAGATATTAGTTAGGAGGGTGGGGGACCAGAGGCAGGCGAAGCTCACATTAGATACCAGCCAAACCAGCCAGTGCGATAGAGGGTGAGCAGGCTGCGGCTACATCTGAACATTCAGTCTCAGAGGCTGTGGCTGTAGAATTAGAGGGGAACACACTGCGACTGGAGATGCCGAAAAGTATGCTGTCTGTAGAAAACATTTGATCACCTGACCTCCTTTACAGGCCTTATGAAAACCATGTTAGATAAGTACCAGGAATAAATTGAGGCAATGAAACAAAGAATCAGATGCTGTAGACGCTGCCAACAACAGCAATGAGAAGCTACTCGATTTGTAAAAATACTCTGTCTCATCATGGCCAAAAAAGAGGGCTAGAAGCCCAGATCGCGCAGAAACAACCTGAGATTTCTGGGTATGCCGGAATCCAGAAACAGGCATACTAGAGAATTATACTGAAAAAAACCTCATGCTCTTAGGGGCCGATAGCTTTTCCTACCTTGTGATTCTTTAAAGAATACACCAATCGCTGGCACCTTGGCCACCCACCTAGAGCATCCTCCTACCCATCATTGCCGCCCTCCCCAATTTCAGGGACCGAGACACAGCTCTCCAATTGGTCAGGAAAATAGGGTAACTGGAGAATGAGGACAACTCCATTGCCCTCCTTCCGGATTTCACTATAATGGTCAGGAGATCAGCAGTGATTTTATGAAAAACTGCAACAGGCTGGCCTATGTCAAGAAATGCTCTACCCAGCCCTTCTTAAGATTACTGTGAAGGGCAAAGTCCAGGTTTTCAGTAATCATAAACAGGCAATGGCACTTTTGCATAAGTTGGAATCACAAGGGCATGGGCACTCCAAGGCATCATCGGCCTCTTCATCACTGAGCCAAAATGATGACAACTACTAACTTTGTCTCACAGTGCACCTACCTAACCCCAGTTTCCCTGAAGCGTATCTCTGGGAATAGAGGAGGCAGATGCCCTAGATGTAACGCTGAGAAAGCGGGCTTCCTACACTTAGCCTGGGACTGCTCTTTGGTCAGGCGATTCGGGTTGGGGGTGGGGGTGGGGGTGCTGGAGCGAATAGTCGCAGCGACAGGCCTTCGGATGTCACTCGAACCCCTGCATGGTCTGCTTGCATTAGTCCGGAAACCCAAGAAAAAAAAGCTTTCATATAAATTCCTACAATTAATGTTGGTACTAGCCGGGCGCAGGGTGGTGATAACTTGGATGGGGCAGAGGGCCCCGGAGGTGCCCATTTGGCTCAGAGATGCATGGGAGTGGTCCCTGGCTGAGGAAACACACATGCAACTCATTCCGAGAGATGAGAAGCAGCAGGACGACTTAATGGCCTGGCGCATCATGTGTGCGTCGGGGCTAGCAGAAGAGGAGCTCTCCGCACAGGGCACGACTGATAGTGGGGCAGTGGGTAGGATACGCCCGTTGGGTCTGGGTCTGACGGGGAGCGAGGGGGTGGGCCCTAGTGATGTTTGCCACCTGCATCAGCTACAAGCCTGGTTCCTTCCTCACGGTGCTTTAATTGTATGCTATTGTAACCCTTCCCCATGAGTCCGTTCCCCCCACCTGATGCCGCCTGCAGTCCTAAAGGCCACTAATGAGGTCATCGATCCGCTTACATACACTGATTTGATGCCAGTTGTGTGTTATTGTTTATGATGTATAAACTGAAGAAAAAAAAGAAAAAAAATTAAAAAACGTTACCTCATATTAAGCAGACAGTATGGTCGGTGCTCATGTCTTTGATACAAATATCTGACTTACTATCGCCTAAGTTAGAGGGCCTGCAGTAGATAAGGTAGAGCGCGCCAAAATGCACCTTGGCAGCGGTTTCACATCATGACTGGGAGTTAACGGCCCTAACATTAATTTGCTGCACTAGCTCAGTCAACTACGATTTCACTGCTCTGTACAGTTATTAACAAGCCTTCCTACCGTCACTGTAACTGTAACTACACTAGCCCCCTGGCTACCTTCGTATTGTCCAAGCCTGTTGGCCATAGTTGATGTCTTTACCCATGATTAAATCCTCCATGATGCTCAGCATTTTATTTGCCGAGTTGTTAGGGGTTGTTGTTGTTTGTAAGGGTTGGGAGCGGAGGTGTGGGTAGAGCTAACATGGTCAAAACTGAATTGGAAGACCCCGTTGTGGGACATAAAACAGCTGGGACGACTGAGGCACTCCAAGGGCTTCGACCGCTGGGATGCTATCGACATGTCGACCATTGGAGATCTATGGCAGAAGGGGCAGGTGCTACCTTTCGAGACACTGCAACAGCAATATGATTTGGCACTGACAGAACGTTTCAGGTACGCACAGGTGCGCCATGCGTTGACAACAGCGTTCGAGTCCGGAACGGATATCCCAGAGGCGTCCCCACTCGAAGACAGGCTTCTGACTGACTTTATGCCTTCGAAGGCGACATCTCTAACCTACAGGAAACTGGTAAACAACTTACCTGACCCTCTAGAGGCCCTGCGGGAGAAATGGACGCACGACTGTGGTGACATTGATGACTCGGAGTGGCAGGAGGCAACTTCATCACCAAAAGAAATTGGTGTCCCCTCGCGTCTTCGCCTGGTACAACTCCGTATACTTCACAGATCATACTACACGAGGGATGCACTACACAAGATGAAAAGGATTGCACACCCATACTGCCTGAGGGGATGTGGGGAAATAGGTAGCTTCTACCACACGATATGGGAATGCCCCCACATTGCACACTACTGGGTTCAAGTGATGCGCACCATGTCTCAATCTGAGGAACTCTCCATACTGCCTGACCACAGGCGATGCCTTTTAAACATTTGGGAACCCAACGATCTCACACGATATGGGCAGAACTGGATGACATTGGGTATGATGGAAGCGAAACGAAATATAGCGCAGAGGTGGGGAGGGGGGATGTCGCCTTCAATTTCGGCCTGGAGGCAGGATATGGACGCTGCGATGATTGCAGACGGGCAGTGTTTCGAAATAGAGGTTGTCCCAAGAAATGGAGTAGGGTCTGGGGGGCATGGAATAAATACAGGGGGAACATTTGCGACCCACCTTCTGATACGGACAGCACTAGCTCTGATACGGAATAGAACTTTAAAACTTCAAATTTGGTTAACCACCCATGCTTTGATTTGTAAAACAGAATGCTCCTGTGTTAAAGATGTACTCTCGCATGTTTCTGTTGCCAAACTACGGTGCCTAACTTATTTTGTGTCTGTATGTGACATTGTATCGCGTTGTTTCAAAATGCCAATAAAAATAATTAAAAAAAAAAAAACTGAATTGGAAGGTTGGTATAGGTGGATGTTTCTGGGAATGCTTTTTCACACAAATTGATATCACTTAGGTGTCAATAATGTAATACAAACATGTGCATTGCCCTACAGTTCTCAGTCAAGGTAATTGCACTCTACGTCTTTGCCTGACTTATAGCGAACATGTATGGTGACAGAACTCAAACATTCATGACACGGAGCATGAGAGGACTGAACAGCCAAACACAAAATACGCCATGGCCTAGTAAATTTGGATAGACACAATGTATGAATTACAATATTACAAGTAAGATATGGGACTGCCACATCACAACCCAACTTTGCCACATCAGTATTCATATTTGGAACACACAGGTGTGTATATAAATATACTGCATCACACTCATCTTATGCACAAGAGGTGGAGGGGCTTGTCAGGAAGAGAGTGCAGTTTCATCCTCTTCATTCAATATCGGATAACCATGGTCGAAGACTTATCATTCAGGGGGTACCTGAACACCCATTGTTCTTTCAAAAGGATAGAATCAGATGTATGTTGTTTGCGCCTCAAGGACTCTTGGGG
Source organism: Lissotriton helveticus (assembly GCF_964261635.1). Classification (NCBI taxonomy): domain Eukaryota; kingdom Metazoa; phylum Chordata; class Amphibia; order Caudata; family Salamandridae; genus Lissotriton; species Lissotriton helveticus. Next base: position 565,651,649 of record NC_136059.1, read on the forward strand.
GAAGAGGGCGTGTGGAGACACTGCCTGGTGAGAACACTATTGGACCACCCACCACTGCTTCTGGAACTCTGGATCCTTGGTGCAAGTCATCCACAGAGGGTGGCGTTCAATGCCCGGAGCACTACAGGATATGGTGTTCAGAGATGAGCTAAAGAAAGAGATTTTGAAGAATACATCGCTATTATAAAGGGCTTTATGGAAAGTCACAGTATCCTTTAGAAAACCTTTAAGCTGGTCATTAGGGATGTTTGCGCTGCCAAACAACATGGTATACTATCATTACTCAGGACGCATGTCTAGATTAGAGAAACATATTAGAGAGTTGGAAATAAAGCATATGGGCATACCAGTGGTTGCTGCCCTTGCAGACACAGAATATTATGAGATTGCGGATAGAGGGAGAAAATACCTAGGTAGGGATAACCCGCCTGGATATTTGGTGCAGATGAGAGGGTCGATCGATCCCTGGATAACCTACTTAAGTACCGATAGGGTGCAAATGACACTACAAATATGAACTCTGGATAACCTAATTAAGCACCTATGGTTCTCCAATATAACACTGTGAAACTTGGTCTTAATAAAGATGCAGAAATGCATGTGTGGCTGGGGAATGAGTTAACAGACATGTTTGGACCACCTGTGATCCCTCCGTACTCTTACATTACATCCCTTGTAACTAAGGCTTGAGGACATTCTTATTACATTATTTTGAACATGACCTACCTAACAAATTGGCAAATTCTCGCCAAGTGAGACTCCTCAGGTCCTGCATGTCCGCCACCTCCGGCACCTCCTAGATTCCCATCGGCCAGTTACCGACCGCCAGGAGCGGTCTGGCCCCCGCTAGTACTTGATCCCTTGGCTGTTACTTAACAATGCCAGGTGCATGTTTCTCTCCTTTGCTTTTTCCTATTTTCTTCGCTCCACGTACACTCAGAGAATCTCTAGAGGCATTTGCCATGACATCCATTCTCTTTCTTTTCTTGTGGGGTCCTTGTTATTCTAATGCTGCTCCCCAGAGACCTCTTCTCTCCTCCCCAAGCGCGAGTATGGCTGTATTTCGCTCAACTTCCTTTGTCACCCACAAGAAATTTGAACACATAGTGTATCCTGCCCGATAGCATTGTTTTGCCACGTAATATAGCTGTGCGATCCCCGTGTCCTTCTTCCGTTTTTTCACTGGCAAGGGTCAGTAAGACTTATTACTGCCACTCCAATACCCTGAACCAGAGTCCAGGCTCCAATACGGGCTTTTCTCCAGTGCATACGGTACTCATCAGTTCTAGGGTACCGGGCCATAGTTTGTATTACGCTCTCTGGCATCCTACGTGCCAAGTGTTACAACAGTCCACTCCCCAGTTCCCAATACTTCATTAGTGCATACTTCCAGTAGGGTGGGTACAGTAACAATACCTGCAGTATCACCATTAGCCGTACACCGAGCCCATATCTTATGGAGTTTTCACCACTCCAATATGGCGCAGAGCATGGACAAGAACACTCTGACCTTTTGACCCAGAACCGGAAGCATTGCGTGACGCATTCCCGTCTAAAGCGCATTGCTCCCCTGGTTCCCTGCCGAATGCCGACTGACTGCAACAGACGCCTGTACAGTTTATCGCCGAATCACAAGTAAGTAGCAGCCTGGGCTACAGAGACGAGGGTAGTGCTCGACCCGCAACATTTCGAGATAGATTTGTGGTCTCCGATTAATAAGTGAGACCAGACCTTTCATGCAGTCTAAACCGTGACCATTCTTATCTTTCTCCTCCTTGCGTTTGTTTTTTCCCCTATCTCTCTTCCAGTACTGCCGCACTGCAGATCTCTGGGTAAGGACAGATTGTTATTCCTAACCCAGCAAACTGACAGACCACGGTAAGCGCTGCCTAGAACACTTACCTAGCATTAATAGTATTGCTGCACACAAACCTTGATTAGTGTTTCTCCCATAATTAGGCACAGCAGGTAATCCCCTCACCGTCCTCGATTCCCTTGAAGGACTTACCACCTCACTGTACACTTGAGCACTCACACAGGCCACAGATCATTCTATCACAGGAGCTTACCAATCCCTAGAACAGGCCGGTTGGATCCAAAATATGTCCTTTAAGACAACCAAACTGGCCTAAAAACTGTTTTTTTACTTTTTTCCCCCAATGTCTCGTGTATGCTAACATGTCGCTGTATATTTTCCTTGACTGGTACTCTCAACCTTGGAACTGTGATAATCTTGTACTTGATCACATATGTACCATATGTTTTTCAAATCCTTATCATGTCTGGAACAACCTGGTAATCAATTTTATGTAATGTTTTTACAATTTTAATCTCTTTTAAATATGCCTGTAAAATGTAATATGCAATGCATCTTTTATGGTCTTAAAGGCCGAAATAAAGAATTTTTGGATTGGACATATGTACCATGTTACCCTATGTTTTGTCAATGTCATATGATATGTGCTGTGATACATGCCCATGAATATTTGAAATGCCATATCTGACTTGCTCTCTTGACTTATCTTGCTTATGCTATGTTATTTCTTCTAAATCACCCACATTGCATACAGATATGTCTGTTTATCTATCTGTTCTTCTTCCCTCTCTATCTTCACACTCTACTTTGGTCTATGCTGCTATTGGTGTCAGTACCACATACCTCACTTCTCTTGTTTTTGATGCCCTGCAAATCTCTTGCACACCACCCACTATGGTTTGGAGTCACTTTCTTGCCTTCTAACTCGCATCTTTTTGGACTTGTTATTTCTGATTTTGGGTTCTGTCATTGAATGTGTCCCACTATGTGTAGCCCTGAGGAAGCCCCAGGCCAGATGGCCAATGTGAAGGGGCGAAACACGTGTTGGCTATAAATGTTCTCACTTTCCAATGAATCATGACATTATAAATTGGAATTGATTCCAGGGAATAATTGATTTCTTCTACACGTTCAGATACTTTCAGACATCTACTAAAAAGTGTTGTCACAACGGTGAAAGAATGGGTAGTGCTGCACCTATCGCTTCTGGATCACACTGCCCATATGAAAATGTAAAATTGTACCTGTTTCCTCACATACACGTGGTCTTTTCCCAACATTTATTCCAAATGGTGAGGTCCCTCGTGGTAAATTTATTATGGGCCAATAGACTACCTCAGATTAGTTGGAAAGTCTTAATTCACCTATATGGTCAGGACAGCTTCATGGCACCTGATGGTAGATTACAAGATTTATGCATGCAGGCACATTTTATAAGCTATTGCTATTATTCACAACGAGTATGGCCCAGGTAGAGACTGAAAAAAGTAATGTTCATCCTAGGTCACTTATAGCAGCGGGTTGTCATCAATTGCCAAGTACACATAGCAGAATAGTTTGGGTGGCCTACACAACTATGGCTTGGCATAAACTCCGTCTCGGAGCTAGATGGACTTCTTGAAATTCCTGTAGCTGCCTCTTATAAATCACTGCAGGTTGGCTTTGATGAAGAAACAGAAGGCGATTCAGCAATTACGCTCCATGGGTTTGGTTACACTGGGCAATATTTTTCAAGACTGGCACGTCAATAACCTCCAAAATATTGTTGGTGCCCCTCCACACCAAGTTATATCTAATTCTATATTGTAGGCTTCGGGCAGCTTGCCGAAGTATGTTTTCATTGTTCCCACAGCAACCACTGCAGTTTCAAACACTTTTAATGCAAATTTTCTCACATAGCAGTATGCGAATTATTTCACGATATAATGCTACACAGAGGGACACCCACTTTTAATCTCAATGCTAAAAGAAAAGTGATGTTTTGGAGTTAGGGGTACAGATGAGGACTGGGGTCACTATTGTGCACAGTGTGCAGCTCATAGTTGATATTGAATGATTCATTTCAAATACTTGCATACCCTCTATCAAGTCGCTTTAAGTCTGCATCCGCGTGTCTTGACCACAGATTTTAAACGTAGGTGCTGTGGCACCACAGAACCAAGCTTCTTGCCTTTGGCATGGCTCTGTCCATTGGTCTATAAATACTTGAGCACAGTTATTGCATAACTTAATATGATGGTTGAATGCCTATCTTAGTGGTCCATACAATCACCCTGCTGGGCCTGTTAAGAAGGATACCTGTGGGGTTCGCAAGTTCACAGCAATTGACTAAGCAGGAGATGTCCAGACACGGATGTACAACATTGCAATACGAACAATTAGCACGCATGCCCTAACTACACATTTTTTACTACGCAAATATTTACCATACATATGCGTTTACCACGCATGGATAGTCTATTTAAGGTAAGTATAATTAAGGTAAGTGTTGCGTATATAAATAAAAGTATACACACACATATATGCTCCCTCACGTAGTCACTCACCAACCCGTGGTTCAGCAGTACCAAGCACAGAAACATTTCACAGCAGTTCTTTAATGCAAAGTTACTTTTACTACAATAATCCTTTAACAACCTCATCAAAAAGTATATAAAGTGCAATATACAAAGAAAAAAAGATTCTCTATTCTATAAATGTTTATGTTTTTGGAGGGATACTGACCCAAATCCTCCTTTTTTAATTACCCTTAACACCAAATACCTTGACCCACCCCTAAACTCAAAAAATACACTGACCACCTAAAACCTTTACCCACTCCTAAACTCTAAAAATACATTTACCACCCAATATCCTTACCACCCATAAACCTTAAAAACACTCTTACCACCCAATATCCCTACCCACCCCTAAACCCTAAAAGCACGGTTACCACCTAATACCCTTACCCTCACCTATAAAACAACTTTGCCATCCAATACCCCAATCCACCCCAAACCCCATATACCCGTTACCACCCTATACTCCTACCCATCCCTAAACCCAAAACCCCTACCCAATCCTAAACCTAAAACCTTAAATGTGCACATATGTATATATACACACAAATGCATGTGTGGTAAAAGCATATGCATGTTAAAAATGTGTGTGGTAAAAAATGAGTAGTAAAGGCACTGAGTGTTAATTACTGTATGGTAAAGGCTCTCTCCCCCAAACACAGAGGCACATGGTCTGCACTGATACACAATAGTTGACCTAAAGAATTAACTTACTGTAATGAGCAACTGTTGAAAAAGACACTCCTGCAGGCGTCAAGCGCCAAGTTTCTTGTGCCCCCTACATGCATTTCGATTGAGTCCCAATTTAGGCCAAGGAACTTAAAGTACATACTCTTTCGTTCTAATGGTGTAGGGAAATGATATATAGATGGCTGTCCTATAATGTACTGCTTCGTAATATTGCCTTGTAATGAATGTGATGCTCATCCTACATCCTTCAACTCCTTGGGTGTATTTGATTGATTCCTACAGTGGACACTGAACATAGAACAGGTGTATGCTATTATTCTGCAGATCTGGATCACCTACCAAGTATTAGTCGAACCCTCATTAGTGAATTGTTTTACTATATCGTACGTTTTGGTGAAAAGTAAAATAGAGTAAGGAGGATAATGTGTCTGTATTCTCATTTTCACTATTATGAAATCTGATATTAAACGGGCTGGCAAAAAGGAGGCAGCAGCCTAAAACAACAAAGTGGGCTGCATTGATTGATATAGTACATCACAAGTGAATTCTACATACATATTGCTGTGACATAACATTGCTGTTTGTGGAAAAATAAATGTACACATTTGAGACAAAAACTTGAGCAGAATAAATGCGTCTCGAGGTACTCTAGTTCTTTTTTTTGCAGTCTAATGTCTTAGAATATTTTATTTCCAATGACATTTTGAAAATCTTAAGCTCACTCTTCCAGTGCAGTAATTAAATAGAAAATGTAGTTGACCGCTGTTTTGGTGTATGTTGAAAGAATGTACACAATGGTGATTGTGGCACAAACAGCAAAATTTAGCAAGTGGCAATCGAAAAGGTATGATTTCAAAAATAACCCATCATGGTTTTTTTTTTTAGAGTGTACAACATGCTGCAGAAACCAGTACAAATGAGGAAAAATGTACAGAGATCTACTCGTCAAAAAAACAGAATTTGTGATATCTTTCATATCATACTTCTACTTCAAGAGGCCGGTGCAATGAAAAATAGTACTAACGAAGCCGGCATTATGGCTCCAGCAACTTTGTGATTTCCGTGTACAGAGACACTGCATCATGTCTCTAAACCTCCTTAGACTTTTAGTCCAAAGAACCTTCGGTAAAGATCTTTTTGGTGGATACGCTATCTAACTACAGGTTCCTCACCTTTGCAATATCCCCAGGTGCCAGACCGGATCCAAATGTTCTCAGCAGTGCTCCTGTGTGGCGCTGGGTGGTGCTGTGCAGCGCGGACCTGCATATAACAGCCACACCTGCGCACCGATGTCAGTATCCTGCAGGACTCTTTTTGTATCCTAGGTGGCAGAGCACACAGCAGGTGGAGGTACCAGTGTGCAGGCCTCTAAGGAGGGATGGTTTTAGATGGTAAAAGAGACTGCTCCACAGAACAGCGAGGTGGGAGTCAAGTGAGGAGCCTGTGGTTATTTAGCCTATCCGTTAGAAAGAGGGTTCCTGAGGTAAGTTGTTCTTGTGATGAACACTTCCAACCACAGATTCCTTACCTTTAGGACAGACACCAAAGCCAAAACAGTACCTACCGAAGGTGGACGGTGTGTGGAGGGGGTTCACACAAAAAGTCCAGCGGGACCGACTGAGTGAAATGCTCCTCAATCTGTAAAGACAGTAGTGATTCGTAAAAGCGTCCACTGATGCCCATGTCGTGGCCTGAAAGCTGTCCAGGCAGGCACTCAGTGTGCCAGCGCAGTCATGGCAGCTTTAGCCCTGGTTAAACTGGCTTAAAGACAATTTCGGGCTGCTTTTTATGCAAACCCAAAGCAGACCTCAATACAAAGGATTAGCCACCTTGAGAGAGTCCTTTTCTGCATAGACTTTATTTCTTTGCTCCAGAGAACCCCACATAAGACTGATTGGCCACCCGTTGGTCTTTGGTGCTATCAATGTAATAGCTTATATCCCTTTTGGATTGCAGCAGATGAAATCGTTTCTCCTGTTTCAAAGGGTAGGGCAGGGCAAAGAAAGCTGGAAGAATGACAGATTGCCCAATGTGAAATTACGTTAAAACTTTCAGCAAAAATGCCACCAGAGTCCTCAGTATCAGTTTGTCTGCAAAAGGAAGTGTACTGAGATTGTACCAAAAGAGCCTTGAGTTTTCTCATGCAACAGGCTGAAGTTATCGTAATGAGGAAGACAGTCTTTAGCGTCAGAAGATGCAACAAGCAGCTGTGCAATTGGCTCAAAGGGGGTGCGCATGAGGAATGCCAGGAACAAGTTAAAGTCCAACTACTACATTACAAAATGTTTGGGAGGGAACATTTGAGTTAAACCTGTATGAAATCCCATCACAACAGATGATTTAAACAAGGATGATTGGTCCGGGAAACGCAAAAAGAGAGAAAGGGAAGACAAATAACCTTTGATAGTGCCCACTCAAAGACGTTGCTTTGCAAAGACAAAACATACAAGAAAACACCTTACAGGTTGGCTTGTAAGGGGTCTGTGTTGCAGACCCCACGCCAGTCCACAACTCTGTCCAAACACCTGCATTAATTTACTTTGTAGAGGGACTCTGGTAGTAAAGAGGACAACCAAAACCTCAAGTGGAATATCAAACCCAGGAAACTGCTGCCACTCCTGCTCCAAAAATGGCTGTATGGATTGTGTAGGTTCTGTTGCAGAACCCTGCTCTATTGCTGCGACAGAAGATTCTCCTGAAGTGGTGGCCTGATGAAGGACCAATGCTCATTCACAGAAGTTCCGGCCACTATACTGTCCTAGCACTATCTGGAACCTCTAGGCTGATTTGGCCCAAGTCGTTTTTGATCTTCTTCAGAACCCAGGCAGGTGAGGCAGGGGAGGGAATACAGATAGAAATCCTGTGTTTTACTCTGGCCAGTAGGTGTCTCCTAGTGAGAGCTGTCTTGGAAACTCCAACGCGCAAAACTTTAGACACTGGGAATTCTCAATGGTGGCAAAAAGATCCAGCCAGGGTTCTCCCCACTGTTGGAAGATGCCCTACACCAGCTGGGGTGTAACTGCCATTCGTGATCTGCCAGGTGCTGCCGGCTGAGGTTATCTGCTGCGACATTTAAAGATTCCACCAGGTGCTTCATGGTCAGATAGATGCTCGGACGCTCCAGGCAACTGGAGAGGCTCAATGTCTCGTGGCATGGGGCCCACAAACCAACTCCACCCTACTTGTTAGAGTGCTTAATGGCAGGGCTGTTGTCTGTAAGAATATGCACTAGCCTCCCCCTCGTGGACAGCAAGAAGGACTTTAACACCAGGCAAATGGCCTGCAACTCCAACAGAGTGATGGGGAGCTTGGTTTCCACTGGAGACTAGGTCCTCTGATCACCACTTTCCCCAGCCGTGACACATCAGTCACCACAGCCATCTCTGGGTGGGGCAGAGAGCATCCAACTCTACAGCTCTGATGCAGTTTCCTCCGAAACCTAGATGGAATCCTATATGCATCCTTTGTGCTGAGATCACTGAGAAGTCAGATTCTATTGCAGAGTCCACATATGGAACCTAGTGTTTTCGACAAGCAGGATGCAGGCGGTTAACAGGCCCAGAAGACTTAAAAAGGCTCTCACTGGAACCCAGAAGCAAGACTGAAACAAGAGGTTCAAAGCCCAAATATTTTGGACTTGTGGCAGAGGGAAAGCCCTGAGATGCACGATGTCCAAGGCAGCTCCTAAAGAAGGAAACCTTTGCGAATGAGTTAAGTGCGACTTCAGCACATTGAGCTAAAACCCAAATTACATCAGGAGGTTCTGAATCTGGCAATCACTGAAGGCATTTTTCCATCCTCCTGGAAACTGGCTGTGGTTAAACCTCTGTTGAAAAAGCCCACTCTGGACCCTGAGATACTAAAGAACTTCCGTCCGATATCCCTGCTGCCTGCCCCAGCAAAAATGCTTGAGGTACATCTTAACCAACATCTGTCCGCCTTTCTAGATGCCTCCTGCCTGTTGGATCCTGCTCAACCCGGTTTTCGAAGGGCCCATAGTACTGAGTCTGCCCTCACGGTGGTCACTAATAACATCCGCTCGAAGGTCGACAGGGGCCAGACCACCCTCCTGGTCCTGCTTGATCTGACAGCCGCCTTCGATACCTTGTCCCCCTCAGTCCTGGTGACACAGCTCAGGGAGATGGGGGTGGAGGGCCCAGCACTGAGTCTCCTGACCTCCTTTCTTAATCAGAGAGAACAGGAAGTCAAGCTAGGAGAGTTTCTCTCCACCGCTAAACCTGTGCAGTGTGGGGTCCCTCAGGGATCGGCCTTGAGACCCACTCTTTTTAACATCTATGTGGCCCCACTTGCCAGGTTAGTAAGATCCTTCGGGTTGGAGGTGTTGTCATATGCTGACGACACCCAAATCATGGTATCCCTTTCCCACTCGGTGAGTACCTCCGCTCTTAACTTCAGGAACTGTATGGAGGCAGTTTCACAGTGGATGATTCTTAACTCATTGAAGTTAAATGGTGAGAAATCCGAGGTTCTGAGCTTGGGTGGAGATCAGGACATCTGGTCAAGCGATTGGTGGCCTCCGTCACTCGGAGCATGCCCCTTGCCCTCTCAATCCGCCTGGAATTTGGGTGTGTTGATAGACACCAATCTCTCTTTTGACAGCCAGGTCAATAGGACTGTTGCAACGTGCTGCTGTGTCATTAGGATCCTGAGAAGGATAGCACACTATCTTTCTCCAGAAGCTTGAAAACAGATCGTGGTGGCCCTGGTCTCTTGGAGACTAGATTATTGTAATGCGCTCTATTTAGGCATCAACAAGAAGCTCATTCAGCGTTTGCAGACTGTACAAAATACGGCGGCCAGATTTGTTCTTGATACCCCTAGCTTCTCCTCTGCCACGCTAGCCAGGAAGAACCTGCACTAACTACCGATCCAGGCCAGGATCTCTTTTAAGATCCTTTGCCTGGTTTATGGGGCCGTGTCTGGAGTAAGCTCAGAAGGCATACAACCTATTCTCCCAGTAGAACACTTCGTTCCTCTAACAAAAACCTTCTGTCTGTCCCCCGGGTTCTTAGAGCCAGGTGGGAAGGGAGGGCTTTTTCCTCTCTCGCCCCTAGGCTGTAGAAGTCTCTCTCCCCGGAATTAAAAGGGCAACCATCCGCCCGCTTTTCCGGAAAGCATTGAAAACATGGCTCTTTGCAGAGGCTTATGTCTAATCTGGTGTCGGCTCATATTACATATTGTACCATTCTTTAGGCGCCTTGATGCCCTTCGGGGTTAAGTTGCGCGATATAAAACTGAATTCATTCATTCATTCATCTGAAGTTGGTCGCCGACTGACTGTCCCGAACCTGCCTTCAACAGTCTATCATTGAGGTAGGGGAAAACTGGCAACCCCAACCTCCCAAGATGGGCAGCGCACATCACCATCACTTTCGTGAACATTAGAGGGGAGGTGACAAGGCCTAAGGGGAGCACGCCAAACTTGTGATGCTCTACCTTCAACGGCAAATAACGTTTATGGGACCACAGGATAGGTACGAAAACTGCAAGTCCTGAAGGTCCAAAGCCACAATCCAGTCCTCCAACTACCTGGGCCAGCATGAGCATTTTGAATCTGTCCTTCTACAGGAAGGCATTCAGAGGGAAAAGATCTAAGACGCAGGCCTTCATTCTTCTATGGCACAAAGAAATAGCAGCTGTAACCATTCTTCCGCAACCAGTACCATCTCAGTGGCCCCTTTGGAAAGTAGAGCTTGCACCTCTTGCAGCAAGATGAAAAGGTGCTCTTCTGACAGTCGCTCTGATGTGGGAGGAGCTGCGGAACTTCAAAAAGGGACAGATGGGCAGAGTCCTGATGGACAATCTGAAGGACTCATCTGTCGGATATGATGGATTGCAATTGTAGGAGAAAGCGCTGGATCCTGCCTCCTACAGGATGGATATGTGCTGCTAAAGGCAAATAAAGCAGTTGCTGGATAATCTGCAGGATCTATCTGTCGGAAGTGATGGATTGCAATCCTGGAACAAAGCGCTGGATACTGCCAGCCACAGAATGGCATGTGTCACTAAAGCAAACAAAGCAGATTGGTAGCTAATACAAGAGGGGTTGGGGACTAGGAAGATTTGTGTTCTTGGGAACCTGGGTGGTGGCTTCTTGAACCCTATTCCGCCATGAAAAACTGGGGTAACGACTGCGTGGAAGAGAACCAACCCTCCTGAGTAGCCCTGGAAAGGCCGAAACTGGTGGATGAAACTGTATGACAGGGGTTAAAAAGCCTAAACAATATGCCGGAGACCCAGCTCTCCTTAAAAGGCTCCATGATGGCGTTTTTTGCCAGATAGATGGGATCCATCAAAAGGCATATTCATAAGGGATGCCTGCGTATCTCCTAAGAACCCTGTGCATGACTTCCATGGGTAGCAAAGGTGCTGACCACTCACCAAAGACAATCAAAAGTATCCAGGGGTTCCAGGGAATGAATTGAGATTCACTTTGCTGGTGAGAGCCTGGACCACAAAACTCTCTGGAGTAAGATGCTGCATAAGAAATTCAGGGTTGCCGGTCTGTGGTGTCTCATTACCTGCCTGTTCACTGGAGGGCAAGAACAAGAATTAAACCAAGTGCCCATCAAAATGTCAGTCAGAGATTCACTGAGTGGTAGTAAGGCTTGAAAGGATACAGGATACAGGCCCAAGCTATAGAACTTCAATAAGAGCGATCATTTTTACTTTCACATAAGACAGTCGCAGGTCTATGACTCAGCAGCATGTCTAATTAATACAGCAAAGAAACCACTGCGTTCATTTGGGGCCCAAGGGGAGAAACCAACCTTGTATAAGGGGATGGATCAAGCCCACTGGCCTCCTGTAGGTCCATATGTAAACTGTCATCATCGTAATGCAGGGGTAAATCATCACCACTGGCATCTCTGGGAGATAGCTTCTGGTGCCTATGAGGACAGCTCTGCAGCAGTGATAGCACATGGCAGAATAAGGCTGTACAGGATCCGAATGTGCTGGAGTTAAAGCGGAGCACAACATTGGTCAGGGTAGAGACAGATTCAGCTCGGGGTCGAACACTGGAGTCACCAAAGGAAGGAACTGACAACAGCATGCATGGGTAGTGCTTTATGTGGCTTAGCTCTACCACTTCAAGGGTAGACTGAAGCCAAACAGGAGCTCATAGCACCACGAAGCAGCCTGCAGGAGTACTGCAAAAAAAAGTCGGAATCAGGTCTGACCCCAGGAGATATTACAAAGATGAGGAATCTGCGATTAGACATATCCATCAGAAAATATTTTCCTTTTTAGACCTCATGTCTCAAGTATATAGACGAATGGGACTCAAAACCTTTGGCAGAACTTTGATCAGGTTAGTTAACACCAAGTATAGCTCACAAGGAGGACGTGAATCCCTATAGGTACAAACACCTTCTGCAGTCCTTCTAAAAAAATATTTAATTACAGGTATTCTGAAGAAAGATGCCTGATCTGGACATTTTCTCTATGTTATAATTGCAGCAATGTAAATGTTAATAGAAGAGAACTGAACTTTTTCAGTGAGCCAGATATAAAAGAATGACATCGTCCTGACAGGTGCTTGGATTGTTGAGACTCTGCTGATACCACAAACAAAACCTCTTGCATTTAAAGCAAGAGTATGATCTAGTTGAAATAATTTTGTCTTCCTTCCGGATAGCCATGCTTCACTAAGTGAGGTTGTTCAAATCTCTGTATTGTCTAATTTCAGGAGCCATGCTGCCAGGTTCAGGTGAAACAACTTGTCCTAAGAACTACTCAAAAGTTCAGTCTGCTGTTCCACGTCTTGTACCCATCTGAATGACATATCTTATAAGTGTATCTGGGCCAGTCCGGAGAAATAAGGAAAGTTGTCAATTGGTAGCTCCAGAGGACCAGAAAGTAATGGAATAAGTGGAAAAGTGTAGAGAAACCAGTGCATCACAAGATCATTGCCCAGTGAACCTGGATTCAGAAGCCTGTATGTAAAGTCTTGGCATTTTTTGTTTGGTGATGTTGCAAAGAGGTGTCACCTTGGAAAACTGCCCTATAAAAAAAGATGTGATGAGGAACGTTGTCTTATTGGACACAAGTATGATTCTCTTCATAGAATTGGCTTAGGAACTCCGAGTTGATTCAAGGTTCCTGGCAATAACGACTTTAAGTGACAGACCCACAACTGTGGATAGCTCAATTAGTCAGACCAACATAAATATGCATCTGAAGTAAGATCAACAACGTAGTTTTTTAAACAAATGACTAAGAATAGTGTTTGGTGAGTTGACATGTGCAGTTTGCTAGGAAGAGGCCAGGTATCAATCTTGAGAATCCTTTCACTGAAATATAGTATTGAAATAGCTCGGTCTGAATAATTACAAACACGTCTTTGGACGTGCACTAATCAGAAAAAACAATATCGGTTATTTTATGAAGCACTCGATGAGTATAGGAAAAGCATAGAATAGGGTTTGATGGCACTTCACAGGTGATTCCTTTCCCATTTTGATAGCCTTTTGGTGGATCGGAAAGAGTCACGCCTCTAAGCCAAAGTTGGACTCTCCTAGATATTTATACATTTAGGGGTATCTCTAAAATTGGAAAATTGGTAGCAATATCTCTGTTTACAGAAAACCCCTAACCAAGCGCACAGGCATGAAGTGGATAAGCAAATCAGATATCTATTGGATGATTTGGTAAAATGTACTGAAGATAAGTATTTTGTCTAGAAAGAATTGGTTTTATGGAAAATTGTACAAAAGAATAACTATGAAAATAAAACTTTTAAAAGAAGAAAAAGCAAACATGTTCTTGCAAATTTACAGAACAGTGAAAAAGAAGCATGTTTGTACAATATTTAATTATGTAATTCTGCACAGTGAGTGCCAATGTGTGATATGGCAAAAAGAAGAAGTTTGTTCTTTGTCACTGCTATGTGCCTGGGCAATTCATCTGTACACCCATATTTATAAATACGTTTTTTTTAAAAAAAGAACTAGTAATATAGAACATATCGAGGCACATTTTGGATCAAATGAAGTGTATGCTACAGGTATCATTAAATATTGATATTGAGAATGGCCTTTATACCGGGAGTGCCATCAAGGAGGATATCAAGTGAGAAAACAGTATCAACGGCAAGGACGCTGTTAAGTGCTTGGAATACTTCGACATTGAAGGTGATGCCATTGCTATTGAATGTCTCAACGTTGATGACTTGGAAGAATGGAGCCAGTGATGATATTGTACCATTAACACCCATCCCTTTGCCAGAGAACATGTCAGGCTGATGCTTTTCACAGTGATGCCATGGCCTTTGACTGTGATTGAGTTCATCAGCCGTGAGAACGATGGTGACAATGTCTTCTCTCACCTTTTTTGCCACTTCTCTCTCTGGATCATTATCTGTAGGCATACTTTGGGGAATTTTACACATTCCCATTGAAACTAGAGTCCCTGGAGGGCGTTTCTGTTTTTTTCCCTTCTGCTGCTCCCTTAGACTTTTATAGCTTGCCTGTAAGCCATATTCTTTCTCTTTCCTTCAAGGACGCTTTGGACATCTTCGGACAAAAGTCACATTTCTTAAAGGAATGAGAAGGATGCAGACAAACAACACAAACTCGGTATAGGTCTGACACAGCTTCCTTCTTCCCACGAGGGGCTCTTAACAATGAGGGAGAGCATTATGACAGAAAACAAGCAAGAAGTTAAACAAAAAAGCTTTAAACTTCAGCTGGTTGTATATAAACATTGAGTGAATGCAGAAAAATGTAATAATTGAGAGAACATTCTTTGAGAAAAAGGTGTGCAAAATCCAGTGAGTGCCTAGGATCCAAGTTATGCAAATAAATGATGGACGGAATGTTGAATGAATCATACATTCAACCCCCCCCCCTGTCAAGAGATCTGGGTTAAAACCATCGATTGTTTGCTCACTGTGCAACCCCAGTTTAGACGCAGCCATATGCAAATCAGTCTTGACCCTGTTCTTTATGGGAACAGTACAGCCCGAATCACCAAGCCAGGTCGTCCCCGGACTGGAAACAAGAATCCTGGGACCGGTTTTGTGGTATTATCCCTCGTCAGCCAGGTTAGCTTGAATTCAGTGGCACACTGAGCAAGGGACCCACGTCTGGGCATACCCATCCTACTTAGGGCAAAAAGTGTTATGCAAACAAATGACAGATGGAATGCTGAATGAATCATACATTTACCCCAAGTCAATAGATCTGGGTTAAATCCATTGTTCTTTTGCTCACCATGCCACCCCAGTTTAGACCAAGCCACACGCAAATCAGTCTTGACCCTATTCCCTATGGGACCAGTCCAGTCAGATCTGCCAAGCCAGGTTGTCCCTGGACTAAAACAAGCATCCAGGGATCAGTTTCGGGGCATTACCCCTCATCAGCCAGGCTAGCTTGATTCCAGTGGCACAGTAAGCAAGGGACCCACGTTTGGGCATACCCATCCCGCTTAGGGCGAAAAGTGTTACGTAAACAAATGGACGGAATACAGAATGAATCATACATTCACGCCCAGTCACAAGATTTGGGATAAATCCATTGTTCTTTGCGTTCAGTTTAGACCCAGTTACGTTATGGCTGGGGAAAAAACTGGCTCTGTGAGGCAACTGCCAGAACAAAGCATAATGGAAGCTCCTGGTGCCTTATGTGCACAGATGCCTTTTTCAACTCTTGAAATGCAAAGCTATCAAGCTGTACTTTTTTACAAGCTAGCCCGGCTGATGATGGGTGATACCCCAAAACCGATCCCAGGATGCTTGTTTCCGGTTCATGAAGGACCTAGCTTGGCAGTTTGGGCTGGACTGTTCCCATGTGGAGCAGGGTCAAGACTGATTTGCATATGGCTGGGTCCAAACTGGAATGGCGTGACGAGCGGAAAAAAAGATTGATTTACACAAGTCTCTGACTGAGGGTGAATGTTTGATTTGTACAGCATTCTGTCCATCATCTTTTCTTTTTGCATTTGTTGCATTAAGTGGGAAGAATATGCTCAGATGAGGGTCCAGTACTTGCTATGCTGTCGGATTCAAGCAAGCTTAGCTGATCAGGGCTGATACCCTGAAACTGGTCCGGGATGCTTGTTTCTGGTACAGGGAGGATCTGGCCTGGCAGGTCGGGCTGAAATGTTCCATGGGGTGCACGGTCAAGAGCGATTTGCAAATGTCTGTGTCCAAACTGGAATTACGTGGTTAACAAAAAACAATGGATTTAACCAAGATCTGTGACTTGGGGTGAAAGATATATTTGTTCAGCATTTCGCCCAGCATCTGTTCAATTTGCATTTGTCGCTCTAAGAGAGAAGGGTATGCCCAGACGGGGATCCTGTGCGAACTATGCCACAGGATTCAAGATAACCAGGCTGATGAGGGGTGATACTCCGAAACCGATCCCAGGAGGTTTGTTTCCGGTCCAGTGACGACCTGGCCCTGCAGTTCGGGCTAGACTGTTCCCATTGCAAGCAGAGTCAAGACTGATTTGCTAATGGCTGGGTCCAAACTGAAATGGCGTGGTGAGCAACAAAGCAATAGATTTAACCCAGATCTGTGAACGGGGTGAACTTTTGATTTGTTCAGCATTCCGTCCATCATCTGTTCTTTTTCCATTTCCACATTACTTAGGCATTAGCCAGTGAGTTCTATAATACAGGCTGCAATCTATTTTCAGACAAAGATTAAAAAAACATTGTGACTTTGATAGGCTTTCACACAGTGCTCAGCAACACGTGGAAGAGTTTAATTCTTCATCCATTCTACTAACTTATGGACATATGCAACACCCGATTCAAAAACTGCATTTTACAATACGTAAAACAGTGCTTCAATAAACACTACAACTGAGGTACTACACAATGCAATTCACAAACATACGTCCGGAGACCTCCTGTCAAGACAGGTCTTCTTGGAGAAGGCTGTAGGATCTTCTTGAAGTGTAGGAACAGTCTACTATCTCCAGGAACAACCCCAGATGCCAGAATTAAACTGGGTGCCTAGAATTACTTCAGAAGAGCAAGCAAGCATATTTGAGAAACAGTTGAACCCATGTGATACCAAACAGGATGTGATGTGATGTAATCTAGAAATTGTTCAGCCATCGTGGATTGGGAAAACTAATATTACAAAATAACACCCAAAAAAAACATACGTACTTCTCTTCAAGATCTTTCAGAAAATGTATATGCACAAACATATATATTTTATGTTCTATGAAGTTTGCCGTAAGCCATGAGATCTGTAAATTCCCCTGCATATGGCATTAACAATTGCCTCAGGATTGCTTGTGGTGGGTCAACTTGAATCGACATACGCATTGAAATAGAGAAAAATGGTTCTTGAGGTTGTGAATATTTTAATTCTTGGTTTGCTGATGAATTAACTCAAGAAAGCTAGCAATAGTGGAAGAAATAAATGTATGAGGAACAATGATCTTTCCTGTGATCCTGGAGGCATTTTAATCTGGATGTCTGATCCAGGAATGTATGCACGGAAAAATAAACTAATTGTTCAAAAAAAGATGCCAAGCAGTCTTCTCTATTACTTCTATTTGAGGTGTTGGAGGACTTGAAAATGTTTGTGGTCGGTGCAGACAATTAAGCCAAAATTTGTCTCATAGTAATAACCTCCAATCGAAAAACGGCTGATTTCATGTCAAGAAGTTAATTTTACGTAACTGAATAATTTCTTTCTGCTGGGGTGAATTTTTGTAAAAAAATAAAATAAAAGATTGGATGCTCTTCTTCATCTTTATTGACCCAAATCAACACAATTCCCATAGCCTGGTCTGAAGCAGCTGACTCATGGATGAATTGCTTGGAGACTTGAAAAAAGGGAGCTCAAATTAACTCTTATTTTCAAACTTTTAAAGGTAAATGTAATATTATGATTTCCATTAAAAACAGTTATTCTTTTTGAGAGGTCTGTAACGGGGGAGACATGATTACAGAAATTCTGAATGAATTTCGGACAATAATTTGCCAGATCCAATTACCTTTGTTTCTCCTTTACTGAAGAAGGAATGTCCAATCCAAAATGGCTTGAACTTTCTAGAGCTCTTGGCTATTCCTTCAGAGGAAAGAAAGTAGCCCACGTAATATTTACCAAACAAACACTTTACAAGTTTGGGCAGCAATATATTCTCCCTCAGATGTTTTAAAACTTGTCTGACATGAAATGTATGTTCTGCCGTATCTTCAGAAAACATCATAACTTAATTAAGATAGACAACAATAGTCGGGAGAATCAAATCAGAAAATATGGTGTTACTGAAGAGCAGGAAGCCCATAGGGGCATTACATAGGCCAAATCGCACCACATGATATTCGTAACGCCAAAAGGGTATTCTAAATGTTGTTTTCCACTCATGCGCAGATCAGTTCTTGAGACCAGAAAAACCTTCCACCTATTCAGGCTGAAGAGCAAAGCATAACTAATATCAAAAAGGGGGAGTGAAGAGTTGGTGCTCAGCGGCACCAAGGTGGGCGCATCCTCCTCTCCTGAAAGTACGGTTTATCAAAAAGGTCCACCTCAAACTGAGTTAATGTGTGTCCAGATGTTCGTGAAATACACAATGTGTGTTAAAATACCCCTCACACACCAAAAGGGCCCTTGGTGTCATGCTTCATCATTGGGGTCTTCCCGCCCCGCTGCGAGACGGGGCGTGCTGCAACAAGCGACTACGCTGGAGCATCTTTCTTATGTGGGTGCTATGTGAGTGTATTGGAGTGAGTGTCAGTAGGGTCAGGGGTGATATATAAGGTGATGTTAAAAAATACCTGGCCTAGTGGTAGAATTTTTTTTTAATAGACACTGGCTGGTATTGTTAAAAAAAGTGATTCGGAGAGATAAAGCAAGTTAATGGGCTTTCTCTCCTGTCCGGGTCAACATGTTTCGGGGCGCCGTGCCCCTTTGTCAGGACCGGGGTCAGATCCCCCTGTCACTCACTAATGTCTTACCACAGAAAAATAATTCAAACTGTATGTACAAAGGTGTGTTATAATATTGTAATTATCAATGTGTATTGATATATAGTTTATATAGTTTGTAGTTTTCCATCAATGGGATAGATGTTCAGATCAAGGAACACAAGGTTCTCCTTAGAAACTGTGTGAGTGAATTTTAGGAACCGGTCATTGATGGAAAACTACAAACAAGCACCCATTTCAAGCCCACTGCAAAGAACAGTCGGTTACTATACAGCAGCTTTCACCCGCGACACCTACGCGACAATCTACCCTATGGGCAATTCCTTCGTTTACGACGGAATTGCAGTAACATCAAAGATTTCAAAACTCAAGCAGCTGATTTAGAGCCCAAACTATTGAACAGAAACTACCCGCAAACTGTTGTGAAGAAAGGCCTAAAAAGAGCCTGTAATAGCAACAGAGAGGCCCTGTTAGAACCGCGCCCCATCTGCGTAACAATGTACAATACTAACTATGCTAAAATCACTAAGATTGTTAATAAAAATTGGAAAGTGCTCAACTGTGGCAAACTTGACTTTCTGAAACCCATGTTTTCGCACAAAAGGGGTAAAAATCTGAAGGATCTGCTGGTCCACACTAGACCAAAGAACATTAGCAACAATGACCCTCCAAAACTAACAGAGGTTAATGGCCATCACCCATGTGGCTCATGTGCGTCCTGTCAGTACACGCAGAAAAGCCGCACCATCACCTTCTCTAACCAGTCTACATGGGAACAGCGTTCCTTCACTAACTGTAACAGCCGCAATGTAGTCTATCTTATCACCTGCCCATGCAAGAAAGAATACGTGGGCATGACCACCAGGCCAGTGAAAATACGCATGGGCGAACATCGCAGTAACGTGCGGTGCAAAAAGACTACCACCAGAATGTCGACACACTATTTGACAATGGGACACAGCATCCATGATTTGAAATGGACTGTTATTGAGGCATTTAGGAGCGACAAGGACCTTTTAGAAAAGGAGCAGCGTTGGGTGTACCGACTGTGCACTCACCAAACAGGCCTAAATGATGAAATACCTTGGTCTCAATTCAATATTTAAGAATATATATCTATAACAAGCCAGTTTTCCGAAAACCCCCTTGTCTTAAAAACATTGACAGCACAACTGCTTGAATGTATCACACGAGCTAACATCATAGGACAGTGTGTTCCATGACTTCTGTACCCCATGATCGTGTTCATCGTGTATCACACGATTTATTTATAAAACTTTTGTAATAATCCTCTGCAGGCTCTCCAGCCTGCACGGGTTCACAATTTTGAACAGCCCTGTCCGCCCTGTCTTCATGAAATCGCTCTGCAACCGTAGAGCAGTGTTACAGTTTTTACTCCATTGCGCATGCGCGTAGATGCGACCCTTTCACATTATCACACATGCGCCCCTACTTTATCTGCCGGATTCCTACTATTGGCGTAGAAGGGCATTTCAAAGTAATTTCTCTACGTAAACAATGCTTAAACTTACTGCTTTGTTTAGCGGTTTGGGCACGGCTGGTGTTTACGAAGGCAGAGTGACTCGACAACATGTGATAGCACCCATTCAACGATGGCCGCCTCAGTACCTAGTAATTACGATCTTTCTTCATAGCACACCTGTCCCGAGTCTTAGCTCATTATTCAATTAATCAAACTATATAAGGCCCGCCCAATCGTGGCATTCCACAACACGGAAGCCACGGACGAAGGAGGAAGCAATGAGCAGCTGGGGTTGAGTAAGTACGCATAGCCGACTGGGAGAAACTACTGTGCATTTGCCATTTAACCTCCTAGAGCCTGGACACCAGGGCTACCATTACAAACCAGGGAACTAGAATATATTCCTTTTTTTCCCTTTTTCCATCTGCAGTTGGATCCTAATATACCCTTTGTTCAGACTTGGCTCATGGGGCACTGACTCCATTCTCTCTCAGTATGTATTTTGGCCATAGTACATGCATTTAAAGCTAACTTACTGTGTTTTAATGTTTGTGTGTTCCACTGTACCTTGTCCAAGACCCAACTGTTCCAAAAACGGGTATTTTCCATTTGACAGGGACCTACAGTACTACTGTCTCTATGTGTGTTTGCCTTTTTTTCTTGCCTTTTTTCATCCCTTACAGGTGATATAAGTCAAGCGCAATGGGATTCGCGCATTAGTAATCACGTGCTCTTGTTTTTCAGGCTTATTACATCAGGATTTCTGACAGAGCTAGAGAAACTAATGATATAAACTATATATCAATACACATTGATAATGACAATATTATCACACACCTTTGTACATACACTTTGAATTATTTTTCTGTGGTAAGACATTAGTGAGTGACAGGAGGATCTGACCCCGGTCCTGACAAAGGGGCACGGCGCCCCGAAACATGTTGACCCGCACAGGAGAGAAAGCCCATTAACTTGCTTTATCTCTCTCTGTTAACAATACCAGCCAGTGTCTATTAAAAAAAAATTCTACCACTAGGCCAGGTATTTTTTAACATCACCTTATATATCACCCCTGACCCTACTGACACTCACTCCAATACACTCACATAGCACCCACATAAGAAAGGTGCTCCAGCGTAGTCGCTTGTTGCAGCACGCCCCGTCCCGCAGCGGGGCGGGAAGACCCCAATGATGAAGCATGACACCAAGGGCCCTTTTGGTGTGTGAGGGGTATTTTAACACACATTGTGTATTCCACGAACATCTCGACACACATTAACTCAGTTTGAGCTGGACCTTTTTGATGAAGAGCAAAGAAAGCTGAAGTTGAACCTAAAACAGGGGAAGGTGGAATACCGCAATCCAGCGAGTGAGCAATTCTACAAACATTACTGCGATTCAACATGATTCAGTGGGAACTCCCCTTATATAGTGCCAAACACGATATGTGGTAATCTGGAAAATGGTTTGGCTATCTCGGATTGGGAAAACAAATATTATAAAATCACACAAAAAATATAATAACAATAAGCATTTCTGTTCAAGATCTTTCAGAAAAACAGTATGCACAAACATATATGCTTAGCATCCTATGGCGTTTCTAGAATTCTTTGGTTCCTCTAATTTCCCCTGCAAGCAATGGTACCAAGACACCAGCATGCTGGGAATTACTCACCCCAGGATTCCATGCGCTGGGCAAGCTCAACCTGATACGCATAAGAAGAAGACAAGATGGTACTCGAGAAGTCCATTGGAACTGCGGGCAAAGACCTGCAGGAAGCCGGAGCCACAACGTCTGACTAAGGTAGGAAGAAGTCTGTGTGGAGGACTTCACCATGTGTGCAGAGCTCTCCACACAAGTAGGGATACATTTGTGTAGAAAATGTGGGTGTGACAAATGGGAATGGTTGGAAAATCAGGAACACTTAATACTAAATGGTAGGGCTTTTGGGAAATTTAAGTAGGAGGTTCGGATGGTAAACTAATGCAAAACAATGACCCACAAAAGAGAAATACAGTTGCAATTACCAAAATACACTTCAAGAGTTACTTCAATCCAAAAGGTGTCAAGATGTAAAAAAAGGTGTAAATATACTCCAGCTCAGACATGGAGAAAGTGAAGCACCATAAATTGGCAACCACTGGTAGTGCAATACACTCACATAAAAATCTATGGAGAAAGGGAATTAATTAACACCAAATAGGAACTAATGTTTGATTAATTAAATTAGTTCACCATTTAACATGAGTTCACATAACATAAGCCAATCATATAAGTGATTACAAAATTATATATATTTATTTATATTTTTGATGAAGTGTAGTTTAACAATAAAATGTGTTTAAACTTGTACATGTTTAAAAGAAAAGTAAAAGGTTTTAAATTAACTATATAACTTTTAACCACGTTTACTAATTATTAAAGAAAAATGTTAGAGATGGTAAGTATTTTTTATAATTATTGATTACTTTTTGCAGGTTAATACATATTTTAAATAAATGTAATATATTTAGATACAAACACAAAAAACTTTATTGAATGTCCATATACTTCTCCATCTCAGGTGGAAGTTTCTGTCCTTGTCTGTGGCCAACCAGATGGAGTGTAAAATACGATTGCTACTTACATATAGCAACTTTAAAATTGTAAATAAAATTCCAGGAGGCTTCACTCCTTTATTGGAGGTATGTAGGTCTAGATGTACATCTCCATTCAGAAATGGTGAATAGCAAAAAAAAAGTGCAGCATTACACTTAGGTTTAGGTAGGATATATATGTGTGCGCATTTACCGGTGTAAATTAGGACCATTTTGCTTTTAATATAAACTTTTTTATTGTTTAGATATAAATAAACAACGGTCAGAAAACAGTACAATGACATGTTTTACACAGCATCTACCTGCCTCAGTCCTGCCCACCGCACGCTAGCCTTAACAGCCAGTAAACATCTAGAGAATACATGTAGCCAATGCCTCTTCCCAGTAACATTACTCCAGTCTAAGAGACATGTCCTGACCACCGTCTCAGGGCAGTATGTGTATGTGTGCCCCCTCCCCCAGCCCCACCTTCTCAAGGGTTTCCATAGTTCCCATATCCATTGTCCCAGCCACTCTGCGTGATAATGTAGCAACCACTTTTGGGCTACAGGCCCCAAATTTTCTCAAATTTCCGTGGCCAGTATGGGCCTTTATTCACCTTTCTCTAGATCTGCATGAATCTCTTCAACCAGGTCACTCAATACTGCACGGTAGGCGTGATTCCACTGCCCCCTCTCTGGGCTATATCCGTTTTAGCCACCATGCACCCGATATTCACTAGGATCTTTTCATATCTGGACGCATCCGTAGACTCCCAACCCCCCCATAGTGCACGCTTGGGCTGCAGTTCAATTCTTCCGCCAATTGCTCCTCACCAGTGAGGCAGCAACTTTCTCCCAAAAAGGGCACACCCTAGTGCAACTCCACAGAGTGTGCCTTCCATCCCGCAATTTGGGAGACACTGTGCGACTCGCACCTTTCCCATTTTATACAGCAAGGCTCTCGTATGGTATGTTCTATGCAGGATTTTCAGCTGAATCAACCAATACGATGGATTCTGAGGGTAAGCCCAGCGCTGGATTCTAATCTTCCACATTCAGTTCCCCAAATTCTTGATGTCACTGTTCCCGAAGCTTCCCCAGCATGAGGTTGTTCAGCATGAGCATCCTGTATGTCAATGAAATTGCCTTCAAAACAGACACGACCATCCAGTAACCAAAATTCCAACAAGGATTCCTCCCGGGTCTCTTCCTCCCTGGATATGCGCCCCTGCGGTGCGTCTCAACGTTCTGTACTAAAGCTATTGCGTGATGAGCATCTGATATTCCTTCCACAGGTGCTCAAGTGAGACTATCCCATTTACATCCCATACCTCAGCCAGCATGGGGACACCAACGTCATCCTACCTCAGGAAACCCTGCAGGTTTTCCATAAGCCCCAGTCTGGTTCCTTCCCAGGCCCATATTGTTGAAGAAGTGTTCCAGGGACCCCGAACGAGGCAGGGGGTTGTTCTTATGTTCATGGCAATCAATTAAGATCATAGGAACCAGAACTTACACTTTAACCAATAAATGTGTGTGAAAAATAAATTTCATAATAGAATTTTAAGGCGATCTTCAATGTTCATGTTATTTAGGCTTGATATGATAAGAGTTTCATACACTTACTGCTCTCTGCTGTGTCTGTCCTCAAGAAGTATGTCCTTTTGTCTTCAGGACAGTTATTTCTTTCTTTCAGATGCTCCGTAAGATCCAAATAAGCTTCATCAAGACTCATTGGCAAAAAATTCGGGTCATATTCGGCTAACACCTCTCTCACCTTAAAAGACATACGGAACAGGTATAAAAAAAACAGCAGAAGCTCTGAGTAGAGAGTACAAGACTTTCTGCACACCTCACTAAGGAAAGTACTTGGCAAACCTGGGGGACTGGAAGGAATAATGGTAAACTCCATGACTCACACAGGTGTATAATGGAAACGCCTGGCAGACAAGGGGGCCGAGGACATGATTCCTGAACAAATGCACTTTACCCTGTGTCTACCAATAGCAAGAGCTGGTCAGCTGGGAATGGATTAGACAAAAACCAATAACTAAAAGGAACAATTTCAGAGAACGAAGAATCCTTGCCTAAGAGATGCACTTGACTGCATCCCCCCAGCTACTGCTTCACAAGTTTTTTTTCATGTAGAATCCCTTCCTGCAAGTGCACTTAACAATCATCGGATCTGCCTTTCAAGGTTTTGTGGGGTTGACATACAGCACATGCATAGGCCGTATATTGCGGGAGTAAACTAATACTGAAATCTTTATTGTTCACTAATGGGCACAAATCATCACAACAGCTCCAGTAACAACCCCCAATGGACGATGCTGAGGCATCATTTTTCATGTCTCTCGCAGGCAGTGCGGTAACTATCATCTCTGGAGACAATATATGTCATTAGACAGCCTATATTCAATAACCTGTCTTTCAGCCGGCAAAAACACGGGTATAAAAAGGTTTCTGCAGAGCTCTAGTGATCTTAATAAAAAAATAATCGGAAAATGGACAAGCAACTTCATCTCTGCTAGAGACTATTTAATGTGATGCAGAAAACAGCGATTTGTTTTACTTTTTTTCCATAAATGCAAAATGCTTGGCTCTGCATTAACTTTTCATACCCTTCCTCGACTCTTTCCTTACTTGAGTAGATACGTCCATTCATCTATCAACCATAATTTTCTTAAGCTGTTTTCTATTTTTACTAAAAGTAAGGGAAGACTATAAGCCCTCTCCCTCCTGATATGTCTTCCTGTTTCGTTTATGTGCATTTGTCATACTTTTGAGCTGTTGAAAGGTTAATAGGGCATAAGAACAATCTCAGTGTGAGGAGGGGGAGGGCCTTGAAGGGGGCGGTGCCCCGTGTGGAGAAGTACCAGGCACTTTAGAACCCCTCCTGCCCCCAAGTCCCCTGCTCCCTTAAAAAAAACAAGCATTGGAAATGCACTAGGTCTCGCATTAGAAAAGTTGGAGCTATTGGTCTTGTAAATGACAAATATTTTATTTATGTGTTGGTTTTTAAAATAGCTAAATGGATAGGTTTGTCATTTACAATGCCAATAGTTATAACTTTCGCGAATGTGACACCTATAGCATTTGGAATGCAACATGTTTTGTATTTACGTGACTTAGATGGCAGCTCTGGTCGTTAGGCCACATCTCTAGAGAGCACGAGAGTGCAGCAGGGGAGAGAAGCACAGAGAGGGAGCAGAGAGTGCAGCAAGGAAGAGAAGCAGGGAGAGGGAGCCCAAGAGTGAAGCAAGGGTGAGATGCACGGACAGGGAGCCTGAGAGTGCAGCAGGGGACAGAAGCATGGAGAGGGAGACAGAGTGTATCAGGGGCGAGAAGTACGGACAGGGAGCCCAAGAGCGAAGCAAGAGAGAGAAGCCATGAGAGGGAGTCTGAGATTATAGAAAGGGAGAGAGTTGAGTATAGAAAGGGAGAAGATGAGTTTGGGAGAGAGGCATGAGAGAAAAAAATGGCTTTGCACTTACTGCTACACCCAACCCACATGCATGCACTCTTGGCACAGGGCGTTAGTACCTTCAAAAAGCAAGCCATGCCGCAATCGTACGGAACGGTCTCATTTGCAGATTCAGAAAGTAAGCAAACAAGTTTTCATGCGCGCTTTTTAAAAAGAGCGAAATTGAACGGCTATCTAAGCAGCTAATTAAATTTGAGGGTCTTGAAACGGACTATGAAAACATTGTGAAAATAATTATTTTACATGATACTTTCAAAAGGCAAAAGAGAAGATGTTTGCACACAAGACGAAAAAAATAGACGGCTCGCAAACTCTTAAAAACAAGCAAAAGGCTGTGGGAGTGACCATTTGGTAAACAAGACGGAGGGCATTGCTGTGGGGAGGGGGGAGGAGAAATGCGACACGGCGGGCAGGGGAGGGGGCGGAGTGGGGAGAGCGGCGATGAGGGTGTGAAGCAGCAGGGGCCTTTGAAGTGAAGCTAAGCTTCACTTCAAAGGTGTGGGAGGAGTGCTGCTGGGGAACAGATGGCGATTTGATGATGTGCACGCGCATTTTAGGTCAATGCGCTTATGCATTGACCTAAAAGCGCACGGGCACAGCATCAAATCGCCAGTCAATCGCCAGTCTAGGTAAACCTTATTTAAGCCCCTATAGTCTCGCTCAATGCGCATGCGCATTGAGAGGCGAGACCTAAAAAAGCTGGGTGAGGCGTGTGCCGATGTCCTGTGGTGCTTTGACACCCTTTAATGTTCGTCGGCACTTCACAGCCTCTGAAAACGAACTGTAAAACCACTATTTACAGTGGTTTTGAGCTCGTTTTCCCTGCCACGGTCGGCTCCTCACTGGGAGACCGTGTGATTGGAACCGATGTAGTGTGTCACACAGTGGTGCTGTGTGAGTTGACAGGTATGCTAGGGCAACTTTCATGTTTTTTTGAGTATCATAGAGGCGAGGGTGCAGAGGCCCTTCGCATCGAAACCTACTTTCTAGAGACAGTGATTCAATCCATGATCGAGCAGGTAAGTCTTATTTTTACTTCCTCCCCTACCGTTGTCGTGCATGGGGCACGCAGGGATTTGGATCTAGTGATCGAGCAGGTATGTGTTATTTCTTCTCTTGCTTTTTTTCAGTCGAAGTGCAGGGGTGGGAAGTGTCACTTGTCTGTAAGTGATGCTAGTGACCTACATATAACAAACTTTCATTATTTAAGCTTGATGGTGCAATGGCCTGTTTATACAGCATTACTTTATTAGATCAAGCTGTAGCGTCTGTGTACATACGCAGGGGCCTGACACAGGCCTCTGCAGCCCCCGCGGTGCGGGGGGCCCTCACCCTCCAGGGGGCCCCGTCAGCACCGCACTTCTGCTGGGGAGCTCTAGATTGAGTCCGGAGGGGGGCCCTTCATGTACCCTGCAGGGGGGCCCCCTCAAGGTTCGCCACTGTGCATACGCTGTTCGCTCTGCGAGGCATGCAGTAGTAGAAGGATGGGAGACAAGCTGCCCTCACTCTCTGCCCATATTTTTCATTGGCTTCTGTCTTTGTCCTTCATAAATTCTGTCTCCTAATGAATATGAGGCTTGTTAGTCCTGCCTTAATATGGCCATGTCGCCATTTGTACCCTACCATGGCTCTTGGCCCCTTTACTTCGAGTGTTACACTGTATGGTATGTGTTATTTAGAGCACTATTTTTCCCCCTCCCCTGCCCACAATCCCTTGGCCTTGCCTTCTCCACCCTCCCTATGCCCGCACTCCCATTGTCTGTGCATTCTTGCCCCCCTCCCGTTAGCCGTGCCTTCTTGCCCCCTACACGCACTCCCGTTGTCAGTGCCTTCTAACACCCCCGCCGCACTCAAGCTGTCCGTGACGTCTCGCTCCCTGCCCCCACTCCAGTTTGCAATGCAATAGGTCTCGCGTAAATGCAAGTCCTATTGCATTGCAAATGCTTGTTTTACCACTGTCCTCACCATCCTATTGTTTAACCGCATGCGCGCTAGCGGTTTTCCCGCTGTGCGCTGCGTTTAAAAAAAAACACGTTACATGACGAGCTCAGCTCGTCATGAGCGCGGAAGGGGTTAAGAGGAAAGCTTCATCGGCAAGACTAGTACAGTATACAAGGCACGCCAGGTAAGCGACCCACCATTATACATTATACAGAAGATGAGAATGGGGGCGAGAGCATCTGCGTGTATGTTTGTACACACACCAGAATGTGTCAGGCAAACACTGCCCCGTGAAGAGACCTGCCAGAAAACCCATTTTTGTCGCCATCAGCTACAAGCGGCATGAGCATCAGTTAGGCGCAGATACTGATTGCAGGGCAAAGGTAAGAGAAAAAATCTGCTTCACCCTCGAGTTGGTCTGATGCAGGTAGCCCGTGGCCCTTGCCAACAGGAATGCTCCCTCTTTAAGCTCTTCCTTATTAGGGAGCAGATCTCACAATGGAGGCTGCCAAAAACCTGCCCGTTCGGGCACAGGACACAAAGTCTGGCACGCTAGCTCCAGTCTCTCTTACGTGGTTTGCTTCACATCTATTGTAAAAATGTTGAGGGTGTGAAAGTGGTGAACAAGAATCTGTAATTTTGAATTTTTTTTAACGCTATTATATAGCACAAACCTGTCCACGAGGGCATTAGATGGCCAAGCACCTGAACAGTTCCACGTTTTTAAAAGGCGGGGAAGATTCAGTGATATGAACAGGATCACAGGATGTTCAGCCAAGGCAGGGATTCGCCATCAAAGGAATTAGAGAAACGTGCCACATTTCAAGCAGCAGAGCACTTTTGGCCTCTCTTGATCACAAAACACCTATACATGTACTGTTTTAATCATGAAGGTGAGTTTGTGAGGTCTTTACTGTGAAATCTGGGATAGGAAGTGGTTGCCAGCTATTATTCGTGCTGTGTTTATTTATTTAATGCGATTTTATACAGCACAAACTTTACCCAAAGGTGTCGGAGCGCTTTACAAACGAACCAGTTACATTACATAAGGACTTCGGAGTACATGAATAACATAAAAGATACAAACAGAAAAACTCTAAATTCACAAAAGAATGATAGCAAGTACATCCGTCTACTACAGATACTAGTGGTTAGAGTTGCATATATACAAGTTGAAAATTCACTCCAGGAAAAGATACAAACATAAAAACTCTAAATTCACATAAGATGGTAATAAGTACATACGTCTATGACAGATACTAGTGGTTAGAGTTACATATATACAAGTTGCAAATCACTCAAGATTACATTTTAAAAAGCGATAAGGGTTGGACTATTATATATTACATATTTACAGAGCATGACATTCTTGCCGTCGTTCAGCCAGGCGTTCAGGTGGTGTTGCATTTATGGGCAGTGGTCTTGGGTCTTTAGGGATCTCCGAGGTGGAGATGGTCGGAGGGGTAGAAGGCCAGGTGGTGGTGGGCGGAAGCAGCATGCTGGCCTCAGCCCCAGTGCGCTCCCCAGCTGTGGATCAGGCTATTTCCCCCGGCAAGGCCGCAACCACCGCTCCTTCACCGCTTTTCTCTCCCCTATAGAGAGCTAGGCAAGCGCTCAGCTCATCAGTGGGGTCCCAGCCCAGTGCCAAGCCCCCGCTGTTGTCCTCCCGTTCGCCGGTTGGCCCACAGAGGCGCGCTCACCTTCACAAGTTAGATGCCATCATCTCGGGGGCCGCAGCGCAGCTGCCTTGGGTCCTCTTCAGTCACAGCTCTGTGTACGACCACGTGAATCCGCTATCGGGCCAGCACCTGCCGCTTCTCTGCGCCTCCATGCTCACAATGGGGAGTTCCCGGGCTAGTACGAGGCACACAGAGGTAGAGTTGAATCCCCTTCCGACCCAGGGGCTCTGATGCTATTTCTGCCACAGCAAATGGGGCCTCAGTGCTGTGGTCACTGCCTCTTCATGGGTGCCACCATTTTGGAATGCCCTGCGTCGCATGTAAATGTAAATGTAAATGTAAATGTAGTTGAGCTTATATAGCGCACAGATACCCGCAGTGGGTGTCCCGGCGCTTGCTTAGGGAACCCTTCCTGGTATTCCCCTGTGAGACAGCAGGGTATCCACAAGGTGAAAGTCAGGCATCCCGCCGCGAGGGGCTGTTGTGGAGATTAAGCAAGCTATTGCCCAGAGTCGCAGAGTGTGAACCCGTGAGTCGAGGAGGCACCGGGGCGAGAATTATCGAGTCCGTGGAATTTTTAGCCCAAGACCCGCCGAGGCGGGGAATTGAACCCTGGTCCAGGACCGATCTCAGCTTCCGGGTCTGCTGCCTCTAACCCCTGAGCCACACTTCTCCACTCTGTGCAGTTGTTTACTACTGATGGCCGAGTACCTCAGGTAATACTCTACTACATTTAGCAAACGACTTCGCTCCTTCCGTATACTTCACTGTATAGGGGTAGTGAGAACTAACAGGCAGGAAGTAGTAGGTTTGGCACTTGGGTATTGTTTCACGCAAGTACTTATGTAAACTCAATGCCTAGTCAGAACTACTGCTTTATTAAATATAATAGGTCATTTATTTAGGGGTAGGAAAGCAGGACAGGCCAAATAAAGGTCTACACAAAAAAGCAGAAGATCCCAGCGCATTCTTGGACCGATGTACCACCCAAACACACAAAGTAATCATGTCATAAAGTGCTAGAATGCAAGTAAAACTGTGCCACCGGCCAGTGTTATCTTATGACGGAACCTTTAGTTTTACTATTACCACAGCCAATCAATGTGGTTGAGGTGCATTAGAGAATAGACTGTGGTCATGTTAGCGACGATATGCCTCTCATTTGTCCTTTCTCTGCTCAACCAGTCAGTCGGTTTTAATCTAGGTGTCTGAGAATCCAGATAAAATAGCACCAATCCTGCCATACATTCTGTTCAAAATTAAAACTCAGCAAAGTCTGTGATGATGTGGTGATCGCTCCAGATAATGGGCTGTATTCATTTGACTTGGAAATGGTCCTTTCCATCAAATGTGGCATTAAGGGTATGGCTAGCACCATGTTTGGCCCCAATGAAAAGTGGGTCATACTTGAGCACTGCATTGTTATTTGGCATGGCTATTATCCGGTGGAGATTTATTTTTCAAACCAGGTATTGCAATATATTAGTATGCATCGGTGTGGTGGTCTGTTGTGATAACTAATATGGGGTCCAGACTATTGCTTAGTCGGAAGGTGGTCGATAGGTTAAAAAGCAATCAGTTGGTGAAAGTTAGGAGGAGTGAGCAGCATGTAAGTAAGGATTTACCCTGTTATATGGAGTAATATTCGATCATGGAAGACACTATGTGGAGCACTTCCTCCTGCCAACTCCTAGGATCACCGTCTCTACCAATGCACCTCTATTTTGACCAAACCCACTAATTGGTCCACACGTCTATGCCAGATCACCTCTATCCCCACCTGCAGCGTCACCTTCCACCAAGTGATGAGATCACACCACAGTGCTGTACCAGTGCTTATCTTTGCGACATTCGGTCCTATGCAACTAATACAAATGCATACAATCAGCAGCCTGTCACTCCAAGTGTACTGTTCTTGCGACTGCAGGTGACGTGATGGCTGAGCTCATCTCCTTGATGATTTTCTAGGTGCTGAGCTGATACAGTGGGCTTTCTTTCCAGCTGTGCTACGTGATTTGCTGAGTATTGAGCAGGCTGTACAAATCTCAACAGAAAAAGATACACAACAGAGTTCTTTGTTTTATTAAGGTGCGGAGGGCATATTCTTACCAAGTGCATTACGTTTTGGCCATTTACATCATGTATGAAACTAATTTTGAAGGCATCATTTATAGGCGTTTGTGTGCCATGGAAGGCAGCCCTCAACAGCACACCACCTCATTAAACTCCACTACATACCACTCACAACACAAAATACCATTCCACTCAATTACACCCCAAAACACACAACCCCACTCCACATTAGTCCAGTACACTTAATACCACATAATTACTAGCCACATATTTCCACGGCACACCATGCCACATAATTCCAATACACA
Organism: Lissotriton helveticus; assembly: GCF_964261635.1. Taxonomy (NCBI): domain Eukaryota; kingdom Metazoa; phylum Chordata; class Amphibia; order Caudata; family Salamandridae; genus Lissotriton; species Lissotriton helveticus. The sequence goes on from NC_136059.1 coordinate 565,684,177, forward strand.
AATCCACTCCACACGATTACACAACTAATCCATTCCAACTTACATAATTCCACAATACACCATATACATACACTCCATAATACATGAGTAAAAACATTGCCATTTACAATGCCAATAGCTCCAACTCCAACAAATGCTAGACCTATTGCATTTCTAATGCTTGTTTTTAGTCTGCTTCTGGTTTTTGATCTTCCTTCCTCATGGCTGCCTGGGATCTCCTGCTTCACCACTACAGAGACAGGGGAGGTTAAGAAACCGGCATTGGTAAATGCAATAGGTTTCGCCTATGTGATTAATAATACTTTTTTAAAAAGTTTTTGCTTGATGAGCAGTAGTGCTATATAAGTGAAAGAAACTCCATAAAAGTGTTATGACTTGCTTATAGAGATGTACCTATATATTGCGCAGTAAAAGGTGGTAATATAATGTATGCCTGAACTAATGTCAGTAATGCTGCACAGTGGAGTAACGAAACTTGAGACCCCCCTCCACCGCCCCGGTGCATGGAGGGGCCCCCACTCCGGATTTACTCCGAACCCGTCAGGCCACAGTAGGGGCTGGGGAGTGGAGGGGCTCACTGCAGCACTGATGCTGCAAAATCAGATTTTTTTTTACATCTCAGATCTGCTTTCGGCAGCCCCAACTGCAGCTTTTGAGTTTTGATGACATTTGTAGGGATGTTTTGATGAGTTTGGGTTAACTTCGAGCTATATGAAATAGCAAACAAAATAAAAGCCTCTCCCCCTGGCACTGGGCGTTGTGTTGCTGAGTAATTCAACTTGTGTGCATGCAAACCACTCTGATACCTTTGGGTCTAGTTTGCGCTGCATAAAAATGCAAACAATTTTTAAAAAAAGAACGGGGAGGGGCTGGTAAATAACACAACGAAGTGACAGGCAAGCTTGAAATGGACGAAGCCACGGCGACATTAGATAAAGGGTGGAGTATAAAAGTACAATTCTTAGCAAGGATGTATTACATTTTGAAAAGCATGTTGGGTATTTGTGAATGGGGAAAGGTGAGAAAATCTGTGTAAGGGTAATTTAGCAGTGTGAATCAGCGTATGATAGTTTTAGAGCAAATATACAGTAAATGGTTAACACTGGTTATTTAGGAAAGCGACAGAATTGCAAAATAAAAGAATATCTTAAAGATAAGGTTCACTAACCATATCCTGTCTTTAGAAATATCTATGTTACCAGGGCACAAGTCCTAAAAACAGAAGTGGACTAACCTAGTTATTCAGTATGCAAGTGACATCATGGCGCAAGACATCACAGGAAGTGGCATCATTAGAAGTGACATCAGATCTTAAGCCCTCACATATGTGTTTAACATGTCTATCATGATTACATTGGAGCACATTTCGAGTATACAGGGAAACCCTCCTGATTTAGGCAGAAGGTTCAGACCTTTGTAAGCTACACATAAAACAATGTTGCCTTTTGTCAGTGTAAACTTCCTCTCCCCATAATGCTTTACAAGAAAAAAAATAGAGACATCTAAATTATTTCAACGCCTTCTCAGGTGCAGTAAGCACTAGATAAATGCTATTTATTTTGTGTAAATACTGGGAAAGACCAACACATCCCAAATTCTTACCGTACATGCATATCTTGTAAACAGGGACTGGACAAAGTGAAAAGCTGCCTCTCTTTAGTATGTGTAAAGTGCTAACAGGGTGTGAGCCTTTGTTTCCCCTCTGCTGCGTTTGCATCAGGTGTGAGGCTCCTGACTGCTGCCAGCCACAAGACTCCAACAAAAGGAGGCCCGATGACCCCTCAGATTCTGCCACTGTAATGGGCCCGCACACAAATGATGGACGGAATGCTGAATAAATCATACATTCACCCCGAGTCAAGAGATCTGGGTTAAATCCATCGTTCTTTTGCTCACAATGCCACCCCAGTTTAGACCCAGCCATATGCAAATCAGTATTGACCCTGTAAAAAAAAAAAATTAGTAAATTGATACTTGTATAGCGCACTACTCACCCGCAAGGGTCTCAAGGCGCTTGTACGAATACCGCTGTGGAACCCATCCTGGCTTTCCCTGTGAGGTGTCCACTCCTGGGCACCCCCAAGGTGGAGGCCAGACATCCTTAGCGTTGTGGGGGCCGTTGTGGAGATTAAGCAAGCTATTGCCCAGAGTTGCAGAGTGGGACTCCATGATTGGAATAGGCACCGAGGCGAGAATTATCAGGTCCGTCAGGGTCTGCCGCTCTTACCATTGAGCCACACTTCTCCACCCTGTGCCTCATGAGTACAGTCTAGACCGAACTGCCAAGCCAGTTCCTCCCTGGACCGGAAACAAGCATCCTGGGACTGGTTTCTGGGTATTACCCTTCATCAGCCAGGCTAGCTTGAATCCAGTGGCACAGTGAGCAAGGGACCCACGTCTGGGCATACCTAACCCACTTAGGGTGAAAGGTGCTAGGCATATAAATGATGGACGGAATGCTGAATAAATCATACATTCACCCCCAGTCAAGAGATCTGGGTTAAATCCATTGTTCTTTTGCTCACCATCCCACCACAGTTTAGACCCAGCCATATGCAAATCAGTCTTGACCCTGTGCCTCAAGGGAACAGTCCAGACCGAACTGCCAAGCCAGGTCCTCCCTGGACAGGAAACAAGCATCTTTCTGGGTATTACCCTTCATCAGCCAGGCTAGCTTGAATCCAGTGGCACAGTGTGCTCTCCATGCCACTGGAATCAAGCTATTCTGGCTAAAGAGGGGTGAAACCCCGAAACCGCTCCTAGAATGCTTGTTTCCAGACCACGGAGTACCTGGATTGGTAGTTCGGGCTGAACTGTTTCCATTGGGCACAGGGTCATGACTGATATGCATATGGCTGGGTCCAAACTGGAATGGCATGATGAGCAAAAAAACGATGGATTTAGGCCCAGATCTCTGTACTGGGGTGAATGTATGACATTATTCTGCATTCTGTCCATCAATCGTTCTTTTAGCATTTGTAATTGGCCCAGCAGGAGTGTGAAATAAAGCCCAATCCCCTCCCCGCCTGCACATTGCTGGGGACTGAAAGTAGACAATGTGCAGGCGCTGCTGAATGTGTCCCGGTGTTTGCAAATTACAACCGGGACGAATTCAGCATATTTTGCAGTGGGACCCAACTTCGTGGCAGGGCCGGCATCGTCCACCCTGTGAAAATAGTGCCTGGGAGCCGTCCACCCGCGTGTACCCCTAACTTGTGCCCTGTAGGTTACTGTTTTGTGGAATCTCAATGTGCCCTGACGGCATAGTATTTTGCACTGTGCCATGAACTATGCCGATTTGTCACCATAACTACAGAAGCATGCTTTATTAACCCTGCTTTTTACGAGAGCATGGAGAGTGTTGTGCAGTTACTCGCCGTGATTCATTGACTGCATTCCATTAGACAAAGTATTTGAGTGTTAATGAGTCACAATTCATCACCATCAACTGTGAGCAGCCCATACAAATGGGGGACCCTAGTGATTACTACTATAGGTGGAAATGCTGGGAATCCTGTGGTGACCGGTCGAGTGGGAAGACACGTGTCTTAGGTGATGCTTTCCACAGTAGCTAGCTGTATAACTCTTGCTTGTTACTATACCGTTTCTGCATCTACGTAACGTGCATTGAGGAATAGGGCTTTCATATACATGATTTAGTCCTTCTGTCTTCCCAGAGGGTCGCCTGAAATCGGCATCCCATGGCGGAAACTGGAACGGGCCTTAAAAGAAGGAGCAGTTTTATGCTAGCTGCAAAAAACAACAGCTGAAACTCAGCAGGCTCTGTGCTTCTGGGGCAGGAGCAGCTGACTCGCCGCTCAACTTGTCGATTTCATCTCACTTTCCGAGGCAGAGTTTAGTGCCGGTGCCTGCATGCCTGCCAGAGTGGGGAGTGGGCAGAGCTGAGGATTGAACACATCGGTTTTGCCGTAAACCGGCTTCACGGTCCGGCTATAAACAGTCCTCGCATAAAGAGCATCATTAAGGTGCGCACAGGACGCAGTCCCACTCTCCCGCTCTGCGCCTGCTCGCTCATGTTACTGCAGTCTGCCTGCCTTTCACGTGTGATGGCAGACAAATACCAAAAGGCCAATGCCAAATGAACACTATAAACTCGAAATAGGTTTACCATACCATATCCTAAAAAAAGAATAAAAAAAACAAACGTGATAGAAAAAAAAGATGGCCGGCACTGCTTTGGAATGCATAATGGTAATGCATGCCATGAAGACTGGACCCAATAAAGCCTAGTTGGTCAGGTCAATTAGCTGGCCTTTTTGTCAGTTCAACTTGCAAGCCAGCACAGAATGAAGATTTTGACATAAAAGATACGCAGAGAGATGAGCCCATTTGGCGTGATCCTTTGGTGGCTTAGAGTTCATGGATATTAGAGCTTTCTGCAAAGTGAAAGACCTTGTGTCCAAAAAGGAGTTCTTGAGGTCAACATGATTCTGGGCCAGCGTTCAACAGAGCTTTTTGAAGAGGAAAGACATTTTGGCAAGTCCATTTAATAAACTGTTGATGGTGGATATGGGTTTTTTGGCATTTTTAGTCAACAGACAGAGGAGACATCCGCTTGGCTAATCCTGAGGCCTTAAGACACCCCGTGGCTACAAAGACACTACCAAGAACTTCCTAAACTGGAGGGGTTGGACCAAAGGAGATTGCCTGCACTGCCCTGCACATAAATATCTTTTGGTGTCCTGTCTCACAACATGTCAACAATAGAATTCATGATCATAGAGAAAAGCTTGAAAGCCAACAGGCACTCTCCTCATCTTCATCCAAATTGTTTCTTTGATTGACCTTGATTGATTGACTAACCCTGTCTAATCAGGATTCGGAGCCTCCACATGCAGTCTCAGTACCATTATCTTTGTCAATAAGTTCTTGGGCAAGAAGCGTTTGTGTCTTTCTTCAGGACTATCACTTTATTAGTAAGCATGGTGTGCAGGTATTCCCTTTCCCAATACACTCGTGAGGATGCAGGCTATATATGATATGTCCTTGATCAGAGCTTTGAAGGATATGAGGGAATTGCCTTTAAGTGCCCTCCACTCCATTTCCTGGGAAGAAAATATGATAGTGTTTCCTTAAGATCTACAATGATTTTATTTATGAGCACTATATCATCCACTCGCCATGATCGTTGCCTATGATTGGAAGGCTTGTCACATAGAATCATATAATTAAGACATATCAAATAAATATGGTCTAATGATGAGGTTTGGAACCTGTGTACCTTAGCCACATTTCCCCACTAACAAATGTTCGTCCCATGCTGTTATTTATTGACCAAAAACTTCAAATGGTCCTGGGAGAGTTGCACTGATTCCAGTGGGGCTGGCCCATGTCAATGGTAGTGTCCCGTCATTTTCCTCAAGCTTTTGAGCCCTTGGTGCACTTTGACTGATGCCTCTCTTTCCCCTGTTCTGTCTCACATATTTGCCACATGGTTGACACCTTGGCAAGCCCCCAGGAGCACAAGTGTGTGACTACTGTCACCACTGACCAGAACAATTGTGCTGGATTGTGATGCACATTGTTAAGAGTACAGCTCACATTCTCTTAAGCAGAATGTATTCTCTTCACTAGATGCCTGGCACTCACTAAATAGATGGTCAAATGTGTTGAGGGTTTCTGTAGGCACCCTATATGCTTTATCGCACCACTTGAAGGAAATATTTTCAAAGTATTTAAGGCCAGATTGTATCGGTGAAAAAAAAGAAGGCCCCACTCAGTTTGACAGTTAGGGTCTGCAGGTCATTAACGACAAGGTTCCTTCCAGAGTAGTTCTGTACCTCAAACAATTTGCAAGACCTTGCTGCATTGGTAACTACAAAGGTAACCGCAGCCCACAAGACAGTGGCTCTCAGTTCTGCCATCACATTGTAGATGCTACTGAGAGAAGACAACTGGGTTCTGAGGCCACTGGCTTGCTCCCAGTTCAGTTCAGTAGTGTGCTTGGAACTTTCAATATTTATGATCACACTAAGGCACTGGCGCTCTGTAATCCTTGAGGGCTTGTCTGCCAAGTGGAGAGGACAGTGTATACATACCACTAAATTAAGAATCATAACCTGGGGGCATACACAGACATACTTTTCATATCCCTGTTTTTCCACTTTTAATTGCAACAGCATGTGTCATCTGGGCATCAAAGTTTATGATGGAGCTGCCAGCCGTTACAAAATAACGGTACACTCCCTGTTCTCCTGCTCACCTAGCAGAGCCAGACACTCTCCAGGGTTGGGGGCAGAGGCTCGATCTTTGTAAACTGACCTTCACATTTCGTTCGTATCTTGTCACATTTACTGTGCTTTCAAAGACAGAGGTGAAAATGTCAGGCTCCGTCTTCAGAGGGAGCTCTTCTTTCGCTGACTTCAAAGTATGAGGATTTATTTGACAATCTGGGGTGTGAAAGGAAAGGCTTTTTCTAGAACACAATACAATTGAAATGCCTGTAAAGGAACTGTGCAAATATTTTAGAATATATCAGAATTAGGAGAACACAAATGAAGAACTTTTTTGGAATTCAGAAGTGTGCTGAGAACAAATATTTTAATACAATAAAAACAAATGAATACACTAGGTGAAGCCATTTACACACATTAGTGTTTGTCTGCTGTACAGTTTTATCAGTAAAACTGTATGTCTGTGCAAATGTAATGGTCATTTCAATTGAAAATGTGTTGTCGGTAATGGCAGTGCATAATCACACAAAGCGCACACTATGTCACTACACCCTATGATACTCTACTCTATGCCACTCAACTTCACTTCACTTTATGGCAAAGTACACTGCAAAACTCCACTGCACTCTACGAAACTCCACTTGATGCCATTCCATGCCACTTTATTCCACTCTACGATATTCCACGCAATGCAACCCCACTCTATGACACTTTACTCCACTCTATGCTAAGAAACTCCACTCTATTTTACTGCACTTCACTCTAAAACACTTTACATCATTCTACGTCACTCCACTCCATTATATGTCACTCTATGCAACTCAACTCTACAGCACGCTATGCCACTCTACGATACTCCATGCCACTTTATCTCACTCCAGTCTAATCTATGCCACTCTATTTTAAAACACTTTACTGCACTCTACAACACTTTACTTTATCCCACTCCACGCCACTCTACAGCCCTCCACATCACTCAACTCCACTCCACGACCCTCCATGCCACGGCAGTATACATCACTCTACTTCACGTTACAACACTCTATGCTACACCGCTCTACAACACTCTAATCTGTGCCACTCTACTCTACTCCATCCCACTCTATGACACTCTGCTTCACTCTACGCAACTCCCTCTATGCCAATCCTCTTTACGACACTCTATGCCATTCAACTCTATGACACTCTACTCTACTCTACTCTATGCCCCTCCACTCTTCACAACACTCCACTCTACACTGCGACACTTCATTCTCCTCTGCGCATTTTATCAACAATTCTGTTCACTCCACAAACCCTCCAATCCATTCTAAGCTACTCCATGACACTCTGCTCTATGCCACTCCACTGTCCTCCATGCGACTAACTCTTAGTCACGCTGAACAGAAGCCACGCTGGTGTACAACATGCCTAAAATACATTGGCAAAGCCAATAGGTCTTGAAAAGGGGCGTCCTACTGGCTTTGCCAATGCTTGATATTACACTCTTTCTTGAAGAAACAGCTTTCTTCTAATCAAGTGTCTGCTCAATAAAGGGGCTACACACCCGAGTTCTATACTGCTGTAGCCCATGAGATCGTTTAATTCTTCACTGTGTTAACAGGTGACCTGACCTGGTCAGAGCCGGTCGCTCCTCCCGCCGCGTGGCCCACCCCAAGGGTCCCGGTATCCGCCGCCACTGCCGCTGCCAGTTCATCCTCTGTGCTCTGTGATAAGTATTGTGCCGTAATTGTTTGCCTGTCCTCTGTGCCCTGTGCTCTGTGATAAGTATTGTGCCGTAATTGTTTGCCTGTCCCCTGTGCCCTGTGATTAGTATTGTGCCGTAATTGTTTTGCCTGCCCTCTGCGCCCCTGATTTTTGTGCCGTATCTGTGCCCCTGCTCGCTCCTGTGCCTCCACCGCCGACCCAACCCGCTCCCTGCCGCTGCTCCCCGCGGCCCCACCCCGCTCCCTCCAGCATCACCGCTCCCCTCCCCACTCGCCACCCCGCTCCTGCCTCCCAACTGCTCCTCCCTCCCACTGGATTCAAAAGGTGGTGTCCGCGAGGCGGGGAGCTGTGACCTGACCTGACCAGGTCAGAGCCGGTCGTTCCTCCCGCCGCGTGGCCCACCCCGAGGGTCCCGGTATCCGCCGCCACTGCCGCTGCCAGTTCATCCTCTGTGCTCTGTGATAAGTATTGTGCTGTAATTGTTTGCCTGTCCTCTGTGCCCTGTGCTAAGTATTGTGCCGTAATTGTTTTGCCTGCCCTCTGCGCCCCTGATTTTTGTGCCGTATCTGTGCCCCTGCTCGCTCCTGTGCCTCCGCCGCCGACCCACCCCGCTCCCTGCCGCTGCTCCCCCACGGCCCCACCCCCGCTCCCTCCAGCATCACCGCTCCCCTCCCCACTCGCCACCCTGCCTCCCAGCTGCTCCTCCCTTGCTCCGCCCGCTCCACTCTCCACTTATGGCAGAGTCCGCGCGTACGCGCAGCGGTCATGCGCAGCGGGCGCGCCGATTGCACGCCAAAGGCAAGCCCGTCTGCGCGCGTCCGCGCCTGTACCGCGCCCAGCGCCAGACCCCTTGGCCCCCGAGGATGCCAGCCCACCCACCGGACTTACGACTACGCCACCCTCAACGCACTCAACACCGGCCGGATCCCCGGCTGTTACCGAGCCACCCCAGGACGCACCCACGGACCCTTCACCTGCCATTCCTGCAAGTTCTCCTGCATCCGGACCTGCACCGCACACGCCAAGACAAGCACCTGAAGTGCATCCTGCTCAACACCCGCTCCGTCCACAGGCACGCCGTAGAACTCTGGAACCTCCTCGACACCACATCTCCAGACGTCGCCTTCCTCACGGAAACCTGGATGAACGCCTCCTCAGCACCCGACATCGCCATCGCCATCCCGGACGGATACAAGATCACCCGGAGGGACCGCGGCAACAAGACTGGAGGAGGCATCGCCATTGTCCACAAGAACACCATCCGCATCACGACCAACGCCGAAGACACCCTCAGAGCCGCCGAACACCTGCACTTGCAGATCCACACCGACCCCAAGACCACCATCAGAGGCACCCTCATCTACAGACCCCCAGGACCACGCACACAATTCAGCGAAGACATCGCCGAGTTCATCATCCCGCACGCCCTCCCCTCCGCTGACTACATCCTCCTCGGGGACCTCAACTTACACCTGGAGAACAACAACGACCGCAACACCACCACCCTGCTGGACAACCTCGCCAACCTTGGAATCAAGCAACTGGTGACCACCCCCACCCACTATGCCGGCCACACGCTTGACCCCGTCTTCTCCTCCAGCAAGGACATCGCCTTCAGCCACGCCACTGGACTCCACTGGACAGACCACAGCTGCGTCCACTTCAGCTTCAGAAGGACCACGCTCCACCACCACCCACAACAGATCCCCCGCAGAAGCTGGAAAAGATCACAGCCGACCAGCTCACCACATCCCTGAGCCAGAACCCTCTCGCCAGCTCAGCGAACCCCAACCAAGCCACCAACAACCTCACGAGGTGGATCAGCAACTGCGCAGACGACCTCGCTCCACTGAAGACCTCCCCGCCAGACCCGGCACCAAGAAAGCATCCTGGTTTACCGACAAACACAAGAGCTCCAAGAAGAACTGCCGGGCCCTCGAGAAAGCCTGGCGCAGAGACCCAACCACAGACAACATGACCACCCTCAAGCTCGCCACTCGAAGACATCACCAGCTGATCTACGCCACCAAGAAAACCGCATTCAAGGAACGACTGGACAACAATGCCCACAACAGCAAGGAACTCTTCAACATCGTCAAAGAGCTCTCGAACCCCAACGCCGGAAACAACAACATCACTCCCTCGCAAGACCTCTGCAACTCGCTCGCCTCGTTCTTCCACAGCAAGATCGCAGACATACACAACAGTTTCAGCACACAGCCGATGCTCCCTACGACCGTACCGACGCTCCCTACGACCGTACCAACGCCCCCCACCACCACCCTCCGCGCCTGGACCCCGGTCAACACCGAAGACACCATCCGCACGATGACTCCATCCACTCCGGATCTCCAACCGACCCCTGCCCTCACCACAACTTCAACAAGGCCGACTCCGTCATTGCACCCCATCTACGGGACATCATCAACGCCTCCTTCGACACCGCCACCTTCCCAGAGAGCTGGAAGCACGCCGAACTCAGCGCCCTACTGAAGAAACCATCAGCGGACCCCACCGACCTCAAAAACTACCGCCCCATCTCGCTCCTTCCTTTTCCGGCCAAAGTCATCGAGAAGACAGTCAACGGACAGCTGGCCGCCTTCCTCGAAACTAATGGATCCCTCGACCACTCGCAGTCCGGCTTCCGGGCCAACCACAGCACCGAGACCGCCCTCATCGCAGCCACCGACGACATCCGAACCCTGCTCGACAACGGGGAAACAGCGGCCCTCATCCTCATGGACCTCTCCGCGGCGTTCGACACGGTCTGCCACCGCACCCTAGTGCAGCGCCTAAACAACATCAGAATCCAGGAGAAGGCACTGGAATCATCTCCTTCCTCGCCGGAAGAACACAGAGAGTCCGCCTTCCCCCGTTCAGATCAGAGGCCACCGAAGTCATCTGCGGCGTACCACAAGGATCATCACTCAGCCCCACCCTCTTCAACGTCTACATAAGCCCCCTCGCAGCCATCGCACGCCAACACAACCTCAACATCATCTCCTACGCCGACGACACCCAGCTGATCCTCTCCCTCACCAACGACCTCGCCACCGCCAGAACCAACCTACATGAAGGGATGAAAGACGTAGCCGAGTGGATGATGAACAGCCGCCTGAAACTGAACTCAGACAAGACGGAAGTCCTCATCCTGGGATCATCACCCTCCGCCTGGGACGACTCCTGGTGGCCCCCTGCCCTTGGCAGCGCACCCAAACCAACAGACCACGCACGCAACCTGGGCTTCATCCTGGACTCCTCCCTCTCCATGACCAGACAAGTCAACGCCGTCTCCTCGTCATGCTTCAAAGACTGTCACCCAGGCCCTCGTCACCAGCCGACTGGACTACAGCAACCCCCTCTACACCGGAACCACAGCCAAACTCCAGAAAAGACTCCAGCGCATCCAGAACGCCTCAGCACGCCTCATCCTGGACATTCCCCGTCACAGCCACATCACCGCACACCTAAGAAACCTGCACTGGCTCCCCGTTAGCAAGAGAATCACGTTCCCACTCCCCACCCACGCACACAAGGCTCTCCACAACCAAGGCCCAAGATACCTCAACGACCGCCTGACCTTCTACACTCCCACCCGCCAGCTTCGATCGACCAGCCACGCCCTCGCCGCCGTCCCCCGCATCCGAAGAGCCACAACGGGAGGAAGATCCTTCTCCTACCTGGCTGCCAAGACGTGGAACTACCTCCCCATCCACCTCCGCCTCACCCAAGACCACCTTTCCTTCAGGAAGCAACTCAAGACCTGGCTGTTCGAGCAGTAGCGGACCCCCCCCCCCCAAGCGCCTTGAGACCCTCCGGGTGAGTAGCGCGCTATACAAATGCATTGATTGATTGATTGATTGATTGATACTATCGTAATGACATCTTAATTGTTGGCTTATGGATTTTTTGTTGAGGAGACGTGTCAAGTTTATCTTCATGGCAGGCTAAGGCTATTCATTAATCTCCCTAGCAAGTTAATCTGTTTTACTTTGCTGTCTTGATAACATATAGTTGGACTTGGGGCATTTTTGTTCACAAAGTAAAGTTGTGCACGCAAACAAATGCTCTTAGGCTGTACCAACAACACTAGACAATTGTCAATAATTATGCCTAATTAATTAACATACAAACTCCATCTCCTGACGCTTTTCTATAGCACTCCTCTCCGTGTACAGCTTTTTCTTCTAATGTGGTCTGTTCAATAAAGGGGTTAAATTTTGCTGAAGCCCTTCAAGTTGTTTCATTATGATATGGTATGTTATGGTATGGTATAACTGGGATGTTCGACATGCTTCAGATCTAGAAGAACATATCCCACGATGCAACAAAACAATGATGCAGATAAAATGTAAGACATTGAGGTTGCTGGAGAAACCTACAATATAAAATTCGTCAAGTTTTGAAAGGATGACTGCACAAACTTTGAAGTAAGAATTTGCTATTTGCGTAGATCATACAAGGGGTGTTTCATTCTATTCTTAAAGGGTAGATAAAAAGTAGAGAACTAATACTACTTACTTGTTTACTCACATCTCGATACTTATCAAAGTTTAAAGGAACTATGGCAAGACCTGGGCAAAGTTTCTTGGCAATAAATCCAGGCATTGCAGCACGCACCCCAAACCTCCTTGCAAGATAATTTGAAGTAGACTATAAAAAGAAACATAAATACCATTTAATTAATCTAGAAACACTTTCAACAAAGCTCTGCATCAATTGGGCTGGTAAACATGGAATAGAAGCATGAAATAAGGTCTTGTTACAACTAACCTCACATTGACTAAGCTGAACGACAAGTTCCACTATTCCTGTATATAAGTACATACTTTACAATTCTAGATACTGTTTTTGACATGACAGTCTGCATATACTTGTAATACATTATTGATACAGTTTACGGCATGACTGTCAGCTTACACTTGACATACCATTAATCCATAATCATGTTATGACTAATCGTGTCACTTGTCTTTCTGCGAGAGGTTCATCTACCATGACCACCACCTACAATGTTTTATTTCATTCATCAACTTCATTGCATTCAGACATATCAAACTATTATCTGTAAAACAAATTAGGCAACAACTTTTTCTTCTACTACAAATGTAGGTTTAAATAATTCCTTTGCATCTGCAATAAAGGATGTACCACAGCAAAGTTTTGATATAATTTTGCCAACACGTTTATGTGGAAGGGCATGATCCACAATGCACAGATGTATAGTTATCCGCTATTTATCACCACCCGTACTCTACAGGGTTATTGGAGATTGTTAGCAGCTATGGCTTTGGTATTTGAAAGGGGCAGCCTACCAAAAGGTTAACAAAATGATCCTACCCTTCCAAGGTCAGAAAAAGAGATGGATGGACTAGGATGAGTGCCACCTGATATTTCCACAGCTGGTCATATTGCTCTATCGATGATTTACAAGAGGTGCCCACATGGAGCTTGGTGTGGGGTACCACCATTAGCTAGGACGTCTGGAATACCAAAAGCCTGCGGAACCTCCCGGCCGTCACTCTCTCATTGGTCAAGAAGTGACACACTCACAGGCTGATGGCCATTACCCTAACTGGGGAGGGCAGGACTTTACCAGAATCACCCCAGGAACTGAATCCATTTGAAGTGAATCAAAAGGAATTAGTGGTAGTTCACCGAGCACACAAGCTTGTGTTAGGTCTCTAATGTTTGTGTGGCCAAGAAATACCAGGGTAACACTGGAGTGAGGCACTCACCTCAATATGAGTAACAGAGGACCTTCTGTTGGCAAAGAAAGAATGCCACTGGTGCCAGGACCTTTGTAAAGGCCTGATGGACAAAAGTATGTCCTTTACAGGCAGTACTGGTTTGCCATTGAGAACAGAGGTCATCCTGGCTTTTTCTCCTGATGATGCATGTAAGTTGGTGTCCTAAAAGTCAACTGAGCATATCCAGTGGTTGCCCTAGGTAATCTGCTCATACATCAGTCAAAGAAAGCATTTTGTGATTCTGCAGGGAGATAAACAGGTTTAGATCCATAAGGTTTATGAAGGGGTGGAGCCTCCTCGCTTTCTCTTGCAACGACGTAGTGGCAGCAGTATACTGGTCCCCATTCTGTGGTCTTGACTTGTGCAATCTTATTGAAATTGAGAAACATTTCTCCCTTTTCTTGACATTCTTGGGATGCCAACTGGGGCAGAGGTAGCCAGGAGGAAGTTGTTGGTGTTCATGCTTGCTGTGAAACACAGCTGTTCTTAGTCACTTAGAGAACCAAAAGACTAGAAGGCATTCATCTGTTGCAAAAGAAGAAGTGATCTGAACAGTATCAGTCTTGAACTGGAGGAGAAACTCATTCATCAAGGAAATGGATAGATTCTTCCCTTCAAATTGCAGAACAATGAGTCCCTCCTCAGATTTTTGGTCCACGCACTTGAGCTCCTAGCGGCCATGTTCAAGAGTTCTCAGGACCTCAAATATTTCTGCTGTGTTGGTCCCTTGCTTCTCCAGAGGAGCCAGAGATGTCTTCAGACTCTCTTTTTCTATTCATTCCATTTTGAACCAAATTAGAAACACTCCTATAATCCAACGGCCAAATGCTGAGATCAAAAAAGTCTACTATTCAGCATATTCTCAAATTCTATCAAATAACTTGAGAACTGGCATGTCAGGCCCAACGAATTTCGTTGCAAAAGGGTAGTAAAAGTCAAAGTCATGTCCTAGTAAACAGATTCATAAACCTTTGTGGAGGATGAAAGTAAGCCAAAGAACGGGGATAGTAAAAAAGCTAGAGATCAAACAAGTTCTCAAGCTATGGTAAAATCCTCTGTTTCAAGTTCAAAAAGTCAACCTAAGCAAGATCAGCTATGCAACCCAATGTAAGGAATAAGTCCAATGATACATTAAAAGAGATGCTTTTGAATGGGTAAAGCTAGATTGCATACCAAAACCAAGAGGCAGTGGTGGCTGGCATGGATCGGAGTGGCGAGGAGGCTGAGGCAAGACAGGGAGGGGGGGAGGGGGGGAGAAAAGAAAATACCACTTACCTCTTTGCCGCGTCTCTCCTCCTCGTCCCTTCGCTCGCCGGAACAGGAAGCACCGACCTCCCCTGAGCCAATCACAACACTGCAATGCAGTATTGTGATTGTTTTGAGCACTGTTGTTCGGCGCTCATGCAGGGACTGGGGGCCTGTGCATGTTCTCCACCCAGGCTGTAATGTAGCCTGGGTGGAGAACACATTAAAGCCTGGGTGGAGAACATGCAAAGTGAGTAAGAATGTTTGGCCGGCTCCAGACAGCCGGCCAAACATTCATGCGCACTTTACAGAGTGCCACCACTCCTCCCCTTCTCCATGAGCAGAGCAGCCCCTCCCTGCCCAACCAAGCTGCTGTAGCAGGACAACATAAAATGATAATAAAGTTGAGCTATTATCATTTTATTTTTCCTTTATTTACACTGCCTAAAAGCAGTGGGGCGACACTCCTACGCCTTAGCAGACGAACCATCAGTGCCAAGAGATTATAGCTTGAAATATTAAGAAGCACAAAAAGAGGTAATAACTTGGGACCCATAAACCACTCTCGGATATTGTAATTTTTTTCAAGTTGTCATTCCTTAAAATAAATATCTTCAAATTATATAAACTCTGTGGGTTTTGTAAAAGAAAAAATATGAATATGGTGCTCTTCCATGGACACCTAGTAAGGATGTGGTTTTAGATGCAGAAAGGGGTCTCCAATTACAATGGACACTATTTGATGGCTCTCAAGAGATGGAAAGTATTAACTCTGCGACAAGGCCATTCCTTTGCCATCATACAAGTCTACAATTAATCAGATATCTTTTGCACCAGAGTTAGAAGCCCAATGACCGACTGCAAAAAAAATGTGAGACATACAGCGAAGTATTCATTATAGATAACTTGTCAGAGAATAAGATTTTGCCCCATCCTTATGACCCACCTTGAGTGAGAATCGTTTTAATTATTTGGCAAATAATGCTGAATCTTGGAGTGATACAACAATATTAAATGCGATAGATTATGGCAACGGGTCTCACATAACCTAAGTGTTCCCCTGGAATATCCATGGTCTCTTAATAATTTTAGAGTTCAATGCCCTTTTAAACATTTTCAAGTAAAATTCAATTATTTGTCTACAGGAGAAATGGTTGTACGAGGAGGGTCTTAAGATAAAGTTTTTTTTTCAGTCACAAAAAAGGGTAACCTCTATTCTCAGAGGTCAGGACTGCAAAGGCTTTTTAACCTTAATTTCCTTTAGGACAACAATGGATATCAGCATTTTGCCAACAAGGAGTAACTTGATTGCATTTACCCTTGTTAAAATATGTAAAAATGAGGGCGTGGCCACAGAGGCCAAAGAGGGGCGGCGGCGGAAGTGTGACACCACATCCCTGACCCTGATCTGCTTTTCTAGGCTCTCCTTCTCGTTTTCTCCCAGCTCCCCCTCCTCTTGCCTTCCTTTTTGGGACCTCCGTAGGGGAGGGGTTAGGGAGCTTGCCCTGTGGGGAGGACTTGGTCCTTCCAAAGGTGTCGACCAGCCAACCAGTGGAGAGGGCCTGGACTCTGAGGCTGGCTTTGCGGCCCTATTGGGTGAGCTGCCCCTCCCAGTTAAGACCTGGCTGCCCGTGCTGCCTGAGGGTAGGCGTGCCAGTGGGGGGGGTCAACCCGGGCTTTGACCCCCATACTTGGCTCTGTTGTAGTCATGATGGGCAAGGACAACGCCCGCAGCTCCGCACAGGCCCAAACCAAGATGGACCGGTTCACCACTACGCTGGTGGGCCGTGGAGACTCGGCCTTCTCCTCCTCTGTGATAACTCCTCAAGTGCTTGCACAGCCTGATCTTGCTACTATCGTCAAGGCCATCCAAGACTCAAAATGCGCACTGGAGACTGAAGTGGATGTTTTGCTCTTCCTTAGGAATATTGCTACCTATGTCACAGATGCCGAGCACCGGGTGTTCTTGGTGGAGGATATTTACGAAGACCCTAATTGCAGATATGTTGGCTTAAAGGGCTTACTAGAAGGCAGACAGCACTATTTTGTGTATATATATATATATATATATATATATATATATATATATATATATATATATATATATATATATATATATATATATATATATATATATATATATATATATATATATATATATATTCCTCCAGGTGCCCCAGTACTACAGAGACGCTACTCCACGGGCGATAGTTTTCACAAACTTTATTAGGAAGAGCCACAAAGACAGCCCCGCCTAGTGTGTGTCCCGACGCGTTTCGGTGCGCCTGCACCTTAATCATGGGAAGGGGAGATGGCAAGCCCGGACTGGAACATCAAAATCCTTGTCCCTTATGGCATCACGCTCTCCAGTGAGCTGAATGCCGGGTATTGAAGTCCTAATTAACCCTCTCAGTAGGGTCCGTAGTTCATGCCACATATTTACTCCCGTTTTTCTTTCAATGTTTTAAGCCCTCCAGTGGGCTGCAGGGCTGTATTCCTGGCTCCGTTTTTGAATCGTCCGTGCTGGCAGGCTGATGAAGTTCCAACCTCGCAGTCCTGTAAAAGTTCACAAGCGGTGCATCTCTCGCGGCTTGGAGCCTGCCGCGTGACCCTACTGAGAGGGTTAATTAGGACTTCAATACCCGTGTTCCAGTCCGGGCTTGCCATCTCCCCTTCCCATGATTAAGGTGCAGGCGCACCGAAACGCGTCGGGACACACACTAGGCGGGGCTGTCTTTGTGGCTCATCCTAATAAAGTTTGTGAAAACTATCGCCCGTGGAGTAGCGTCTCTGTAGTACTGGGGCACCTGGAGGAAGGAATATATATATATATACATACCCAATCATGCACCCTCCACCACACTGATCTCACTGACTTGCTCTCTAACCTCCCTGTAGGCAGTACTATCCTTGGCGGGGACTTTAACGCTGCACCAGTTCCGGATTACCATATAAGCAAAGTAGGCGGCAGCCTATGGGCCCCAAGACAACGGATCAAAATACAACTTTAAGTACATAAACCAGAGACATCAGATTCACATAACAGTTTGTTTTTATACGCTCATCTTCTGGCAGCTGTCAGTTTGTAAAAAAATCAGGTGCACTGGGTATTAGGAAGGTGCCCCTCCACAGGGTTTAATCTGGCACTGGCACTGCGCTGCGCTCTAACAGGAGATGAATGTGATTTCCCTGCCACCCAGGATATGCCTCATGTGCACAACAACTTGCCTAACCTGGACAGATTTCCTGGGGCTCTGCAACTTGTGGAGGGTTTGACACCCCAACGATTACATGTACATGCATACCCCAGCAGCCTACAAAACAGAGTGTTGGATAGCTCTCTTCCTCTTACCTGCCACTGACGTCTGCCATGTGACATGTTTAAGTATCCTCCCACAGGGATCTCTGACCATGCTTCTTTGACCCTGACCATAGCTACCACAGACCCAACCCAGAGGCCCAAGTGGCACCTCAACGCTTGGTACCTCACAGACCCCCACTTTGATATCTACTTGGAGTCCGAACTCAGTTCCTACTTTGAGATTAACCAAGGGTCGGTGGACTCAGCAGGTGTGTTCTGGGCGGCTAGTAAGCCTGTGATTTGAGGTCTTGTAAAAGGGTTTATCTGAGGTAGGGAGAAAGAGAAAGAGAAACTAGCACAGGTTACAGCTCCCGAGACTCAGATTCGTACCCTCGATAATCTAGGCATAGGTGGAGGATCTAAGCGTCCCCGCTCATCGAGTGGCAGCAGCCAGAGGCCAAATGCAACAGATTTCGCTGGAAGAGGCCAGAGATTTCTGGAGGGCTAGGACGAGGAGTATATACATGAGCACAGTGATAAATCCGGGAAATTTCTCTACTGGCTCGCAACCCGAGACATTGCTTCTAGAATAGTACCCCATATTGTGGCTGCAGAGAGCCAGCGACTGATGCACACTCCTGACATTCTACATGCATTTGCTACCTTTTACAGAGATTTGTATGTTTGCTGATCACAACCCCACTTCCCTCCCGGTAGTTGGATCACCTCTTGCTAGAAGACATTTAATGCCCTTGATTCCCCTCACCCTGGCCCAAGATTTGGACCAAACCATTACGGCGAATGAGATCGTAACCGCCCTGTCAGTCTTGTCGGTGGGCAAAATGCCCTGCCACAACTGTTTTCCAGTGAATACTATAGGACATTCTGCACTGAATTATCACCCTTCCTGGTTACACTTTATACCGAAGTTGCAGAGAAGGGGATCGTCCCCCTGAGACTTGATATATCCTCCATAGAGATCATCACTAAACTGGGCAACCCTTCATACTATTGCTCCTCTTATAGGCCCATCTCCTTAATTACCTCTGAGGTCAAACTCTTTGCCCAAATCTTAGCCAACCGTTTGCAGTTTGCCCTTTCTATACCTGCTCCACTGTGACCCGTGCAGATTTATGCTAGGGCTAAGTACTCAGCACTGCATCAGTTGGGTACAGGTGGCACTCTTGTGTATGACCTGCTCCCCCCTTCCTGTTGCACTGTTTCTAATACATTTTAAGAAAGCCTTTGACACAGTGGACTGGTCCTTCCGGCATAATATCAAGGAATGTGCTGGGCTGGGGGCTTACACCTATGTAGACTCATTGGGGTACCCTAATGCCAAACCTTTGTGCAGGTTAGGTTAATGGGTCCCTCTCTGCCCCACTCCCAATCCGTAGAGGCATCCGCCAGGGTTGTCCTCCCTCCCCTCTACTGTTCGCCTTGGTGATTGAGCCCTAGTGCGGTCTTTCGCTATGATAACCTATTTCATGGGTGATCTTGGGAGGATGGGCCAGAGGAGAGGATTGTGCTTTATGCGGGAGAGGTCCTCCTCTTCCCTGCCGACCCACTGACCTCAGGCCCCAGATGTTTCACCCTGCTTGACCTATTTGTGGAAGTCTCTGGTCTCCGTACGACTAGGTCCAATTCCAAGGGTCCATTCCTGGTAATCTGATATTCCAGTGCGACGCCTTTCCTTTAACCGCATGCGTGCGGCGCGAATTCCCCGCCCATGCTGACTCCGCCTTGCGCGGGCGGAGTCATGACGGAACGGTTCCGTCATGAGCACAGCTCAACCGACGCTCATGACGGAACCGTTCAGTCATCAGCATCGAAGGGGTTAAGTACCTGGGGGTCCATATCTCTCTGCTACTGAAACACATCTCAATCTGACACCCCTGGTGGCAAATATGAAATGTGACATCCAGAGATGGACCCAGCTCCCACACCACATTATGGGTCGCATCGCCCTATTTAAGATGATGATCTTACCTCATTTTAGTTATGCCTTCAGGCATTTCCCACTCTCGATCCTCAGCCAGTGGTTCACAATCTCAGCTCTATCGTTTGATTATTTCTATGGTCTGGTGGTCGCTCAAGCATAGCCTTTGTCAACGGCAGACAGTCCCCGTATTAGGGAAGACTGGGGATGGTTGATCTTGAATGTTACTGCTGAGCCTCATAAGTGATTGTTATCAATGACTGGGTTAGTGGTGGCTGTGATGACCTAAGTTACTGAGGAGAAGACTCCCGAATGGGCCAAGATAATACTATGGACTTCTTCTATGGCACACCAATACCCAAGAGCCTCCTGGTTATTACCTGAGTGGTCTTCCTGTGTTAGAGATCCTCCCCTTTGACTTGATCCTCCCCTTTGACTTCTTGGCTGGGACCTCTGTATGATGAGACTAACCCCCCTTCAGAAAGGAAAGTGACTACATCACATGGCAGGCCTGGCGGGGTTTCAAAGATGGAATAATACAAGTATCACAGTCATTGGGGATGTATGGACGGGGACCCACATACTGTACTTTCAGGAGTTGCAAGATCAGTATCACTTTACCCAGATGCAATTTCATATGTATCTACTATTGTGTCATGCCCTTGCTGCCAATATTACCCCAAACACTGATATCCCAGAGTTGAACACCCTTGAGGCCAGACTGCTGACAGGGCACATTGGCAGGGGTACCATCGCCCAAGTTTGCCTCTCTCTCATTGTTGATGCATCAAGGCATTTTGATCTGCTTAAACACCACTGGGAAGAGCCAGTGGATGAACTAGACGAGACAGACTGGAGAGAGGCTAGACTGGCTATCTCCACTCACTTCCGTTTGATTCAACGAAACTATCTCCACACGACATACATGAGCCCGATGCGACTCCATTGAGCTGGGCAAAGTTTAGCGCTTTATAAGGTCAATATTCATTCATTCATTCAGCATCCGATGCGGATTCCTTCTATATGGTTTGGGCTTGCCCTGGGGGGAGAGGGGGGACTAGGGAGTTGGGGGTACGGATGGGGAAAGGGGGTAACCGGTGTGTTTACAAAAGTACAAAGGGGAAAGTGGATACTACGGTCATGTGATGGGAGGAATACCTGATTTGCGCTGTATAACCTGGAATGTGAGGGGGCTGCATACAATGACGAGGCGACATAAGATTCACGCGTATTTGATCAGGAGAGGTATAGATATATCACTGCTCCAAGAAACTCATGTTACTAAGGCAGAGGGTTTAGCGCTGCAGCGAAGGTGGAGGGGACAGGTATTTAGCACCACATATTCGGCGTTTGCACGGGGAGCATTAATATGGGTGAGAGCGGGGGTGCCTTTCCAGGTCACGAAACAGACTATTGATCCAGAGGGTAGATTCGTAGCAGTGGAAGGGAGGTTGCGGGGAAGGGACATAGCGCTCTGCAGTATATATGCACCAAACATCGACCAGGCGCGCTTTTTAGAACGCTTATCAGGTACACTGGCACACTACCTTACAGGACCGGCAGTGGTGGGAGGTGATTTTAACTCCATAGTGGACATGGTACAGGAAAGATTGCACCCCCCCTCTGACGGACTCGCCCACCCATAGATTGGCCAAATGTAGGCGGTAATGGCAGACTCAGTGGGGATTGGTGGATGTATGGAGAAAACAGCACCCACGAGACCGAGATTACTCCCATTTTTCAGCGTTGCACGATTTACATGTCCGATTAGATGCAGTTTTATGTTCCACGCAGACAGTACCCTCCATAGTACACACTGAATATCTCACTAGGACACTATCTGATCATAACCCGTTGATGTGTAATATGCACTGGATGACGGTAAAGTCTGATGTACCCACTTGGAGGCTCCGTCCTGAAATGCTGGATGATCAAGTTTTCCAGAAGGAAGTAGGAGAGGGAATAACACATTACTTTAATGAGAATGCAGGTACTGCCTCTACGAGGGCAATGGAATGGGACGCTTTTAAGGTGCTGATACGGTGGGTTTGTATAAGTAAACATGTGGGAGTGAGAAAGGTCCTATTGCAAGTCGTGGACAGAGCTGAAAGCAGACTGAAGTTGGCGGAGTTGGCTCGACCTGGGCATCCTGAAGAGCAAGCAGAAGTAGTGGCAGCTAGGGAAGCGGTGGCGGGGGAGGTTGAGAGACTACGATGCGTTGATTACAAAACGTATGTTACGAAAGTGCATGCAGAGGGGGACAAATCAGGGAAGCTACTAGCGTGGCTGGCTAGCCCCATGACACAGGGTTCTTCCATCTTAGCACTGAAAGATCAGGATGGTGGAACTGTCTTTACTCAGCTTGAGATTTTAGACAGGTTCCTAAAATATTATGAGGCACTATATGGCAGCTCGCTGTTAGCCGGGGAATCAGACATTGACGCCTTCTTGGGTGGAGTGCTGCTTCCACAGTTGGAGGAACAACAGGCGAAATGCTTGGGTCAAGATATAAAGCTAGAAGAAATTAGATGCGCTAATAAACATATGGCCCGCAATAAGACGCCGGGCGTGGATGGATTGCCTGTAGAATTCTATCTCCAATATGTGGACTTACTGGCTCCACGTTTATTGGAAGTTTATAAAGAAGCAAAGGAGTTAGGCCTCCTCCCCGGATCAATGAGGGAGGCGCTTGTTATTCCATTATTGAAACCTGGGCAGGAGGGGACAGATACAGCTGCCTACAGGCCGCTGTCAATGTTGACCACCGATTACAAGATCCTGAGCAGGATCTTGGCGACTCACCTACAGCAGCACATGACTGCGCTGATTCATGAAGACCAGGCTGGATTTATCCCCACTAGAAACACAGCTACTAACGTGAGGAGATTAGTGAAGATTATGGCGGAGACCCAGACAGGGGCATTGGAACCAACGTTGCTATCAGTAGATATTGAGAAGGCATTTGACAGCTTGGAATGGTTGTACCTATATAAGACGCTAGGAAGTTTTAGATTGGGCGAGGGCTTTGTCAATTGGACTAGGGTGTTATATAGCTCCGCGGTGGCCAGGGTGGAAGTAGGAGGGTTGATATCGCCCCAGTATCGAGTGGCCCGAGGTACGAGACAGGGTTGTTCGCTCTCTCCGTTATTGTTTGCTCTGGCAATAGAGCCTTTAGCAGCACGAGAAAGAGTAGGACAGAGTTATGAGGGCATGGAACTTAGAGGAGATCAGCAGTATATTTTGTTGTATGCGGATGAACTATTGATGTTTTTGAAAGACGCGGGGGAGGCACTAGAAGGAGCGGCGGGCTTACTATCGGAGTTCAGCGATGTCTCAGGACTACAAGTGAATTGGGCTAAGATGTGCTTGTTTCCAATGAGGCCCGGAGGGATGCCCCCTCTTGGGGCCAGAGAAGTGCGCTGGGAACCAACGTACTTGGTATATTTAGGAGTACGTATATATCACGATACCAAAGACATGCTAGAAGGGAACATAGGAAGATGCGTGAGAGCCTTAAAGAGCAGCAAGGGTTTATGGTCTACACTTCCACTGTCGGTGATAGGGCGGATAGCTTTACTGAAAATGGTAACACTGCCTAGACTATTATATTTCTTTAGAACACTAGCGGTATGGATACCGAACTCGATGTTTAAATCCCTAAAATCGATGATTGTAGGATTCCTATGGGGTTCAGGTAGACAGAGAGTGGCCCAAGCAAACCTAGTACGACCAAAAGCAGAAAGTGGATTAGCGGTCCCCGATTTTGAGCTGTATTATTTGGCGGCTCAATTTCAGGTGTTGACACAAGCGGTAGCAATGGAATTTCGGGCCCTGACACCTTGAGAGGCAGGGGGATCCCAAGACACATCCTATCTTTTATAATTCTGCAACAAAAGCTAGATCTTACTGGTCTTGCACTTTAAGAGAAGACGCTGCGGCTGTGCTGGAATCGCAGTCAACGTAAGGCTGGAATATTACACCCATATGCTCCCGAAATCCCATTAGGGATGATCACAGCATTACCTAATGGGGTCGATTGGACATCCTTGATGGACTGGGAGCAAGCTGGAATTCAGGTGCTTGGGGACTTGTATGAGGACGGGATGTTGCTGTCCTACCAGGCTCTGCAGGAAAGGTATGATCTCCCGGGAGGAGGATTCCTGATACATGCTGCACTGGTTCATGCCCTACGAGCGCATTGGAGGGAGGGGCCTGTGGAACCCAAGACAACGATGGCATGCCAGTATGTAGTGATGGCGGCGGGGACTTTCAAAGCGGTCATGTGCCTGTACTCCAGAATGTTAAACGAAGGGCTAGCACCGCTGGATGAATTGAGGGGGAAATGGGAAACAGGCATTGGGAAACCTATACCAGACACTGCATGGGAACAGATAATACGTAGAGCTTGGAAAAGCACGAGGAATGCGCGATTCCAACTAGTGCATTTCTTTATATTACACAGGGCGTACTTAACACCGGGAAGGATTAAGAAATACTTTAAGGTGGAAGATGCAGCGTGTCCTAGGTGTAAAAGTGGAGGAGCAGAGCTAGAACACATGTTATGGGAGTGTCCCAAACTGGGAGGCTACTAGGTTGGAATTGGGGACGTGTTGAATATGATCACGGAGAGAAGTTTAACATTTGACATGGCAACATGTATACTACATTGGTTTCTACACACTGCCAAGACAAAGGTGACAAGCAAGTTTGTCGACATGGGGTTATTGTTAGCCAAAAGAGAGATCACAAGACACTGGAAGTCAATGAAGGGCCCTAACATCAAGAGGTGGAAAGCAGAGATGCAAAAATGGGCTAGTAGCGAGAGTACACTCAGATTCCAACGGGGTATGTGGTCAATATTATAAATTGTGTTTTTAATTGGATGCTGTAAACCAATAAAAAATGTTTTTTTTTAAAAATGGTTTGGGCTTGCCCTGTGATTACACCCTACTGGCATAAGATACAGCAAGAACTCTCGGGGTGCTGGGTCAGCCCCTTGATCTCTCTCCTAGAGTGGACCTATTGGGCATTATGAATGACTTCCATGGCCCATTGGGATTGCCTGTCTAGCTGCTAAGCATGATATTGCCGGGAAGTGGAACTCCCCACATGCCCCCTACCTAGCGGAATGGAGAGTGGGCATGTACTGGTACGCCCAGCTGGAGAAACCTATTTATGCTGCTCGAGGCTGTCGGCAAAAGTACTAGGAGGTTTGAGGAAAGTAGGAGGCTTATCATGGTTTGGACATGTAACTCTTGACTGTGATGCTATTGTGCAAATGTGGGTGTATTCTTTGTTGTGGACCTGTAAACAACAATAATTTTTTTTTTTAACTATGCAAAACTAAAATCAAAATAAATTCACTGGTAGTGATTGGGTAATGTTTATGTGAAGTTGATGAAAAAAGCATACAATAAACTTTTACTCTTTGAAAAGAATATAACAAACTAATGTTATCTGATCCTGACATTTTACTTGTGATTATGGGGGATTTTAATTTAAGGCTTAACCCCACAATTATTTTATTTTTTTTAAATCTTTTTATTAACATAGCTCATGGTACCATAAAAAATAGACAATGTCCAAAAAGCAGATTAGGAAATTGCGTTGTGGTGAATAAAGACGAGCACAGTAGTACACAAGTGGAATGTCCAATTACATAATTACTCCCCAGACTCCCTCCCCGACCCAACCCCATAATTATTGATCAACAGAATATTTTTTTTTTGGCAAGGTTCATTGTTCATCAGCAGCTTTTCCTAAATCAATTTTGCCTTCATTTGACAGATGTCCACTTGGAGTTTGCTTTCTTAAATAATCACTTTCCTTTAGACTCTCCTACAAAACAAACTTTCTTGGAAAACAATGAAAAATGCCCCACTGGTTAAATTTTTTTATATGCATGGAATTTTCATCCGTTTTGTAATTTTCAAGTTCTTCTTCTGAAGGGCAGCGATCATCATCCTCTTAACGTGGCATTTTTGTAGTTTGGGTACTATGGAATTATACACTCAAAGTGGATGTTGACTTCCGAAACGTACCACACGCATTAACGAGAAACACCTCCAGATTTGGTCAACTTATCAAGGTGAAAGGGACTTTACTAACCAGGAGATTTTAAACAGAAAGATATTAATGGGATATGCATTTATTATGACAGAAGTGGTTAACCCACTGCATAACGGTGAAAATAAAACCGGTCAAATTGAGATAAGACTCAATGCTTGATTTTTTTCCACAACTTGATTTTTTTCCCCGTCTTTTGTAAAACATTACAAACATGTAAAAAAAAAAACATAGACGGGGGGGGGAATGGAATGATAGTGAAGGAAAGTCCAGAGTAATAGCAACCCCAATAGAAAGCAAGTAAGAGACTGGAAGCAGCAAAGGTGGGGTTCGCATTCGCCCTGTCTCTCTTGACATACCTTTTAAACGGTAACCAGATGCGCTCAAATGTAGGCATCATGCCAGCAACCAAAGCAGTCAATCGTCCCATTGCATAAATGTGCCATACCTTTGTCCACCACAAAGCCAGACTTGGCGGGAGAGGGCCCTTCCTTGTGTGAGCTATATATACTGTATTGTAGAATATCTACTCGAGCGGTAGAAAAGAAGCAGCACACTTTGGCTCTGCGCATGGTGCAGTTCGCGTTGATTTTCCAGCACAGGAGAAACAGCAGGCGCTGAAAATCATGCAAACACGCGTGACCAAGCGCACTCCGCCACTTGTGTAACTCCACATAGCGCAAAGGAGTTTTTTTTGTCACTTTGTGGAGTTCCCTACGCAGAACTCCGCCCAGGCTTATTGTTGAGTTTAACATTTTGTATAGGTTGTAACCCATTTTTAGGTTTCGAGATAGTCAAAACTTAATTCAGGATAGAGAAGGTAAATGTATTTGTGGGCTATATTTTAAATGCAAAATGCACATGTTTTATTAGATGCTCAATTTTAAAGCAGTTAGGAGTAAGAATTTTAAAACCTAGTTTATTGAAATATGGAATTTTTATGGCACAAGCAATTGTTTAAGATGCAGTGTTTTGCGCCATCGAGTGCTGTGGGTACATTTTTATCTATTATTGCTAAAAGACAGCTTTAGGGAATTTTCGTGGTTTTATTTAGATATACATTATAGGAACATTTCTATCCTGTAGAAAGAATGTTAGGATATTTGATTTGTTGTAGATAATATTTACTACATAAATTCTCCGAACTGATGTTTAGTAAAGCAGGAATGATGTGGCAAAAAAAATCTTCTTTTGACTTCAGAGCCCTGATGTATATTCTTTTGTATGGCTGCTGACTCTTAGTGTGGTAACTTCATTTTATTCTAGGACTTTGGCTTCCAATCTAGTGCAGTCCTTATTTTTTGTTAGTGTTTATTAGCTTATTTAATACATATGTCTAATTTGTTCAAAATATATTTATTTCAACAATGGTAAAGGTTTTTGAAGATAGAAGAAATTAATTCTTCCGACACATCACCATCAGCAATACATAATTGTAGGTTTCCTTACCATAGTCATGAATTAATACATATATAGACCAGTACAGGATTTTATTCCAAAGTCCCAAACTTATAGGGATATTCGTAAAGTTTCTTCTATGAAAATATTCATCCTACTAATACAGCTCAGTGCAGGAAGGCGCTCTGAATGGACACAGATCCATGGTACGAGCCAGAGTCCCTGGGCCTGGTCATATAGAACTATGAGGAGCTGAGTAAAATGCTTGATAAATAAAACTGTTATTTTTTTGCTCCAACGCCTATGATTAAGTCCAAGCTGAAATTTAAATTGTTCACACATAATTATTCTTTTAAAGAGTCTAGATAAATTGATCTGCCAGGTGGTATCACATGCCGTAGTTACTAATAAGAGAGAATGAAATATTCCTGGGATGGCCATCTTCAATAGTAGCCGGGGAATTTGGGTTATCCAAGGTCCCAGTGAACATATGAAGGACAGAAAGACACAGAAACGTAGGAACATTCCTTTGAGCTCAATTAAAAAACACATGGTTTGAGTTTGACCTTTCAGAAACACTTATGATTGGACAGGGACCAAATAATCCCTCAAAGATTCAGAATCAATCCCTGCTAATATGGAAACAAAAAGTTACTGGTTTCTAGCAAGAAATTGGCAAATTAAATTATCTGCCTAAGGATTGCTATGAAGTTATTAATCAAAACATTAATACGAGCATATTTTCCATGCATCTGGGTCTGCAGAATACCTACCATATCTTCTATGAAGGTTTTATCTCCAAATAAAGGTTTTTTTGGGGGAATGGAAAGGACAGCTTTACCTGTCTTCCAGAGTTTATGTCAACGCAACAGACAACATATATTATACATTGAAAGTTGTTGGGTCAGCACACTGGAGGTACTAGCTTTTTGGGGGGAAGCTCCAAACAGGAATTGTCTCACTGGGATGTCCTTCACTAATAGAATCAATTCACAGCATTTAGTCTACGGATACATTTATTTTATTTACGCCTTGATTTGTTTAGTTAGAAAGTAGTTGATCTCGTGCAGCTTCTAATGGCCTTCGTGCTCTTCTTCTCTTGCAGATCAGGCACGTGTACACATGCGCAGACTGATACCAACAACTGGTGCTGCTCATGTCACTACTCACAGCTTCCACAGTAGCAGGTGGCCTTGCACTATAGGAAGAGATATGAAGAAAAATACTCCCTGCTGCTCGCAGTGGCAGCAAAATGCCACAGGGCACTCACAATATGAGCAGTTCGGCACTGTGCTTTTGTGAATTGCATTTAATACCACTGCAGCTGCCCTATTTTCCTCAGACAAAAATCAGAGGAACTAGAAACACAAGCTGGGACTGCTGGGATACTGACTACTGAAGAGCAGAAAAGGATTCTGTCCAGCTCATTTATTATTCAGTATGCTAGATGAATCCCATGGTATTTAATGTGTTGGAGGCTACTCCACTCTCTGACTCGCTGTTATAGATTTGGAAAAGGTCCTTAACACTATTAGTTGCAGTACAGTTTTACTGAAATGATAAGACTGGGCTTTGGGGACCAGGTGATGAGACTGATCACATTAGTATATACCCACAAATGGAAAAGGGCCATATGGGCCAAACAACACAGAAATGATATACAATATAGAGGATAACAGCGGCATTCCTCTTTTAATATTTGCATAGGCTGTGGAACCTCTTGCCAACAAATTCGACCTGGTATCTTTTGGAATGGGTTCCCCTGACTTTTTGCCTTCTGACCTCCTGTTTTGACTGTGCTGAACGTTGTTTTTGCTGGTTTTAGGACTCTGTACACAAGTTCACTGCCTACCAGTGCTAAAGTACATGTGCTCTGTGTCTAATATGTGATAGCGTTTGGCTTCTCCATGATTGCTATATTTGATTTACTAATAAGTCCCTACTACAGTGCACTATATGTACACAGGGCCTATAAATCAAATGCTACTAGTAGGCCTGCAGCACTGATTGTGCCACCCATTATAGTAGCTGTTTTAAACTGTCATTTCAACCTGGTACGTTCACCTACTTGCAGGCCCAAATCTTGCTTTTTATTACATATAAGTCACCCTTAAGGAAGGCCCTCAGTAGCCCCATGGGCAGAGTGCAGTGTACTTGAAATATAGGACATGTAGTTTAAAGTTTTACATGATCTGGTAGTGAAATACTGCTAAATTCGCTTTTCTCAACACCAAGGCCCATCTCTCCCATAGCTTAGCAGTGGGACTGCCTTGTGTAACTTCTAACTGGGAAAATATAGGAAGAATGTGTTTGGTGTCTCTGGACTCACAATTTAAAAACCACATCTTTTAATGAAGTTGGTTTTTAAATTCCAAGTCTGAAAATGGCACTTTTAGAAAGTTGGCATTTTCTTACTTTACCCATTTTGTGCCTTTGCCTGCCCCTCAAATACATGTCTGTGCTGGGTGACAGCTGGGTGTGTGCATTCCCTCTAGACAGTCACACACAAAGGGAGCTGAGGTGTGCCCTGCATATCCTGATGGCCCATCTCCCAGCTAATGAGTCTTCCTGAGCTAGAGTGAGAGGGAGGAGCTGACACTTGCACCTGAAGAGGGCTTTGCCTGTTCCCCTCACAAAGAGTTGCACACCGCCCAGTATTGTGCCTGGAGTCAGGGCAAGGAATGGCATGGAATTGTGCAATATACAGACCTTTCTTTGAAGTCTCCCTATTTCAAAGTCTAAAATGGGTATAAGTACTGAACCTCTGACACCATATGCTCAGAACACTTATGGAACTGAGGACATTCTACCAGGAAGAAGAGCTACTGTGCTGCTAGGAGAGACTGCCTCTTTGCTGCTTGCTTTGCTGTGTTGGGCTGCTGCTTCTTGCCTGAGAGTAAGAGGACTGAACTTCACTGTCTACATCCTGCATCTCTAAAATTTCTCCAAAGACTTGTTGGGCTTGACTGATGTTTCTAAACTCTCAGGGATATCAAAGAATTCATAGACTAACACAAGGGAGAGCAAGGGATCGTGTTCACCTAGAGTGAACGGAGAGTACTCCTGTTCCCCTGATTAAAGACTAAGTAAACAAAGAGAGGAGTACCACCATAGAGAATCAAGAAAAATTCCTAATGGGGTGTGTAGATGACGAAAGGAAAGAATGTATCCTTTTGTTAATAAACCTCTCACTCACCAACCTAGTGGTGACATGCTTCATCATCGGGGTCCACCCTGGTGGCCTAGCGTCACCAGGGTGTGCTACAACACCTGAATTACAGTGGAGCTGGTTGTGGGTGGAAGTGCAAAAAAAGTGTGTTAAAAATTGTCCTGGTTTAACTTAGTGGGAAGATACATTTTATTTACAAGTAACTGGACAATTTTCCTGAGCTGGAAGAAACACTTGGAGACCACTTGACCCACTTGAGTTTTTAAGGAGAGGTCGCTGTTCAAGGTCACTCCAAGTGTCTTTGCGGCAGGGGTAGGGGCTTTGCCCATACCGGATGGCCAGTAGTGAGGGCCCCAGAATTTGAAATAGATGGATTACCTGGGGAATTCTATAAAGATCTACTCAATCCTCACCTTGCAGCAATGTAAGATGAAGCTTATGAGGACGGAATGTTACCACCTTCGCTGAGGGGAGCATTACTAATAACGCTCCTCAAGCCAGATTTAGATCCCACAAAATGTGAATCCTATCGCTGACTATCACTGATAAATATAGATGCAAAAATACTGGCAAAAATTATTACACTGAGGATACAACACCTAATGTGCAACCTGGTCCTGCCGGACCAATCCGGTTTCATACCGCCAAGGTCAACAACACAAAACTTGAGGACTATATTCACCATGTTTCATCATCTGAATCCGGAGTGGCCAGCAGCCGCGACCCTATTGGATGCGGCGAAAGCTTTCTACTCTGTGGAGTGGCCCTTTATGTTTACTGTACTGCGGAGAATGGGGTTCCCAGATCCATTTATACGCTGGATAACACTACTGTACACAGAGCCGCGTGCACGACTAAGAATAAATGGCAACATATCTGACCCCATCGAAATATGTAAGGGGACGAGGCAGGGATGCCCGCTTTCGCCACTTTTATTCACACTTGCACTAGAGCCTCTAGCCTGTAAGATCCGGCAGACACATGCAGATACCGCACTAAAGTTCAAACTCCGATCAGTCAGCGTATCGCTATATGCCAAAGATATGGTCCTCTATACACGACACCCAGCAGATAACTTAAATAAACTCCTCAGAGAATATATCTGTTTTAAACACTATTCAGGCCTTAGTATACACTGGAACAAATCTGTGGTGATCCCACTTACTCCAGCTACAATACAACCCTTGCTAGACTATCCATTGCAATGGCTGACGTAACCCGTGAAGTACCTAGCCATTTGGATCCACCGAGACCCAGAGCTGGTACTACGTGAAAATTACGGCATAGCTGTGTCGAAATGAGATGATCAAATAGACAAGTGGATCAGATTGCCTCTGTCGCTAGCTGACAGGATAGCAATACAGAAGATGGTGGTGCTCCTGTAATTCCTTTATTTATTTTATGTGGTTCACACAACAGTTTTTCACAAAACTGCGTACCTCCTTGACCAGGCTGACATGGGCAGGCAAACAAGCAAGAGTAGGTTGGACAGAACTGACCAGACCATATATCCAGGGCGGATTCGAAGCACCAGATTTGCAACTATATTACTTCTGTGCGCAAGCACAGCACGCACACTACTGGTTACACCCGCATGCACAAGAAAAAACCTTACAGAGATGGGAAGAAACACTTGGGAACCCCACCGTTAAAGAAGACTGGGAGTATAGTTGCGCACAGACACAAATGCTCACATCAAATTGTAACCTGTGCATCATACATTTCAAATGTATACAGCAAGCATACTACACACCGTCAAAACTACAAAAGTATGGGCTAAGAGGGGATGACAGATGTCATAGATGCAGCGCCCACAGGGGAGATTTCGTGCACATGGCATGGGTATGCCCACAGATCCAACAATACTGGCAAGAGGTGACTAATATCCTCACCACCATGCTGACTGAACAGATACCCAATGTGCCCTTAGTCTGCATATTAGGAACATACAAAATCAAGCAGGCTAGAAGAAGCCAATTCCTGGCTGTGGCACTACTACTAGCCAAGAGACGTATAGCCATGAGATGGGGGAGTAGACGACCACCACAGAGAAAGGCCTGATCACAGACATGACCTATTGATAGGAGTCTAGAAACTTACGCAGAAGAAATACCATAAGGCTCTAGACCCAGGGATTTCTGGGACCCATTGGTACAATACCTCAGATCCATGCAAATAGATGAATGAATACACACCACAGTAGATAAACTGAACCCACAATATAATGGCTCCTGCATTTGTTATACTTTTTGGGCAGTGATGCTGGTACTGTCGAAAGTTGCATGTTGAGGGTGCCGGGGACCTTGGTTTACTGGAGATGTGGCTAGACCAAAAAACCAATAAGCTGTGTCCAGCCACTGCTAGGATACGTAAAGGAAAAATTTCAACATATCAATATCAGGATTTGTAAATGAATAGTTGTAAAGAAATTGTACAAATGATGTGGAACTCTGTACACTATGTCTGATCATAAATAAATAAAATATATTATAGAATCTTACTAAATGTGTATCTTGACTTGTGTATGCTATATTTCGGTCTTGTTTTACTCAGATGAATACTGGCTACTTTTCTAAACTACTGGGCAGTACTTTTGTGGTGTTTTCACTGTTACTTTATGTGCCCAGATACTTTACACATTGTCTGTTTCGTTTAGCCTAACTGCTCTGTGACTAGCTACCAAGGGGGAGCACAGGTAAACTTGTAGTGTGTACTACACTTACCCTGACTAGGTTTGTGGTACCTGCATGGACCGGGTGCATACCTCTGCCAACCAAACCCAATTTTTGGCAGACTTGATGGTAGGAACAGAGATATACAAGAGCTGTTACTACACTTATTGTTATATATATTTGTTAATTAGGTGGACCTGACCCCATAAACAAATAAGAAGGAAGCCTCAGGGAAAAGAGTGGGACTACAGGTGCACTGATCAAACTCCTGTATATTCGCCATCACACACGATACGGATAAGTGTGTCTTTACAATCAATCATTATAATCTTTTTTCGAAATGCAATACATTTCACTATTTGGGAGTCCAGATATACCACAAAGAGTTTGGAAGTGTAGACGGCAACTTATTCAAGGCAGTGACAGCCATAAAAAGGCAGTGTTTTCGTCTGGCAATATATTCCACTCTCTATCATGGGTCGAGTCTCTTCGGTAACAATGGTGGTGCTGCTGTGGCTCTAATAATAAATCAGTAATCTACACTTGCACTCTATCTTCAAACTCTGATTTGGAAAGCAGATCATCTTAAGGTGGCATCTCCCTGCTAATGAGGGGGGCCTGGGAATCCTATATTTCGAATGGCATTATATGTAGCATAGTTGCAAGGGGTCGCCAGGTAGCTTTCTGAGATCCCAATGTCAGAAGTGAAGTACATGCTACCAATTTTTGGAATTAACAAAAATAACCGCTTTACTCTCAAAATTGAACAGACAGATGAGTATACTACACGGGTAGTTGGAAGTAGCTAAGCAATGTTGGGGAAGACACTGATAAAAACTGTTTAAAATGCAGTGTGCCCCTGCTTTCCGAACTCAAGGGCTAGTAGGATTAAAGGGAGCCTTGGAAGTCTCGAGAAATGTGAACATTTTCCTATAGGAATATTTATTATATATCCAAAGTCAACTGAGTGAGTTGCTGCGTGAGATACCCGACAAGTACAGGATTACAGAGTACTGGAACACAGGGTACAGGCGGCATCCCTGACTAGCTATGCAGTATTCCACATCTATTCCACACTGTTTCACAACAGCCTCCTGCCGATGGCCAATTGGAGGGAAAAATGGGAAAGGGACCTGGGCAGATTGGGAGGATGATGACTGGCGCTCAGCATGCCGATACCACTGTGATGTGGCCATAAGGGCAGCGTTCTGAGTGGGACGAAGTGACACTGGCCTCTTTACACGGGGTTGTAGGCAGAAGGGCACACTGCTAAATCAAATATGAAGCTGCCCAAAGATCTGTTCCTATTGGGAAGGGGTGGGACGCAGGATCTCAGCAGTGCTGGACAAAAAAACTGTGGACCTCACACCTCAGTTGGTTGCCTTAGGAATCTGAGGGTAACAAATGTTAGACCTATATGCACTTCCATTGTCTTGATTGTCACCCACCAGAACGATTGGAAAATGGGGTAGTGCCACAATCCCAACATTAAGGGAATGGGAATCCAATACAGATTGGTGAATGAAAGCCGAAAAACTGGTTTGCCCCCCGAAATGTGAAAACTGTGGGGCCCCTGGAGAGTGGTCAAAGGCACTGTTGATCTGTGGGACGTGGCTGTTCTCTGCACCGGCTCATCCAAATATCCAAAATCATCCTATCCCAGAGTGAACTGCACAGCTTGAAGGACATGCCCTAGGGGCACCCTGTGCTCTAAGAGACTGTGGCTGGAACATCGTGTCGTGACTGGTAGCCGAAACGGGACCGCACTGCAACTTCGGCCTCAATCAATCAATCAATCAATCAATCAATCAATCAGAACATTTATATAGCGCGCTACTCACCCGTGAGGGTCTCAAGGTGCTGAAGGGAGGGGGGTGCTGCTACTGCTCGAAAAGCCAGGTCTTGAGGAGTTTCCTGAAGGTGAGATAGTCCTGGGTCAGTCGTAGGTGTGTGGGGAGGGAGTTCCATGTCTTGGTTGCCAGGTAGGAGAAGGATCTTCCTCCGGCGGTGGTTCTGCGAATCTGCAGGACGGTGGCGAGGGCGAGGTTGGCTGAGCAGAGCTGGCGGGTGGGAGTGTAGAACGAGAGGCGGTTGTTGAGGTATTCGGGGCCTGTGTCGCGGAGCGCTTTGTGTGCGTGGGTGAGGAGCCTGAACGTGATCCTCTTGTTGACGGGGAGCCAGTGCAGGTCTCTCAGGTGGGCGGATATGTGGCAGTGGCGAGGGATGTCGAGGATGAGTCGTGTGGAGGCGTTCTGTATGCGTTGCAGTCGTTTCTGGAGTTTGACGGTGGTTCCTGCGTATAGGGCGTTTCCGTAGTCTAGTCGGCTGGTGACGAGGGCCTGGGTGACGGTCTTTCTGGTTTCGGTGGGAAACCACCTGAAGATCTTCCAGAGCATGCGCAGGGTGTTGAAGCAATAGGACGAGACGGCGTTGACTTGCTTGGTCATCTTGAGGGAGGGGTCCAGGATGAATCCCAGGTTGTGTGTGTGGTCCGAGGGTGTCGGCGCGGAGCCCAGTGCTGTGGGCCACCAGGAGTCGTCCCAGGCGGATGGGGATTGTCCGAGGATGAGGACCTTTGTCTTGTCTGAGTTCAGTTTCAGGCGACTGAGCTTCATCCATTCCGCGACGTCTTTCATTCCTTCCTTGAGGTTGGTTTTGGCTGTGGCTGGGTCTTTGGTGGGGGAGAGTATCAGCTGGGTGTCGTCGGCGTAGGAGATGATGTTGATGAATATGCGTGCGATGGCGGCGAGGGGGCTCATGTAGATATTGAAGAGGGTTGGGCTGAGCGAGGAGCCTTGGGGTACGCTGCAGATGATCTCGGTGGCCGCTGATCGGAAGGGAGGGAGGCGGACTCTCTGGGTTATGCCGGATAGGAACAAGGTGATCCAGTCCAGGGCCTTTTCTTGGATCCCAGTGTTGAAGAGGCGGGTTATTAGGGTGCGATGGCATACGGTATCAAAAGCTGCCGAGAGGTCCAGGAGGATGAGGACGGCTGTTCTCAGTTGTCTATCAGG
Source organism: Lissotriton helveticus (assembly GCF_964261635.1). Taxonomy (NCBI): domain Eukaryota; kingdom Metazoa; phylum Chordata; class Amphibia; order Caudata; family Salamandridae; genus Lissotriton; species Lissotriton helveticus. The sequence continues at coordinate 565,720,632 of NC_136059.1, forward strand.
GTCCTAATGTTGTCGGTGTCTGCGATGAGGGCAGTCTCGGTGCTGTGGTTGGCTCGAAATCCGGACTGGGATGGGTCGAGTGCATTGTTTGCCTCGAGGAAAGCAGTCAGCTGTTTGTTGACGGTCTTCTCGATGACTTTGGCCCGGAAGGGTAGAAGAGAGATGGGGCGGAAATTCTTCGAGGTCTCTGGGTCCGCTGTGGGTTTCTTCAGCAGGGCGTTGATTTCTGCATGCTTCCAGCTCTCGGGGAAGGTGGCTGACGCGAAGGAGATGTTTATGACGTTCCAGAGATGGGGTGCGATGATGGTGTCGGCTTTGTTGAAGATATGGTGGGGGCATGGGTCCGAGGGGGAGCCGGAGTGGATGGAGTTCATGGCGTTGGTGGTGTCTTTAAGGCTGATGGAGGTCCAGGCGCGGAGGGTGGTGTTGGGAGTCGCTGGTTCGGTGACTGGAGGCGGAGTCTGGGGTCCGAAGCTGTTGTGTATATCTGCGATCTTTTGGTGGAAGAACGTGGCGAGGGAGTTGCAGAGTTCTTGTGACGGTGTGATGTCGTTGTTGCTGGCACTGGGGTTGGAAAGCTCTTTGACGATGTTAAAGAGTTCCTTGCTGTTGTGGGTGTTGTTGTCTAGTCGCTCTTCGTATGATGTCCTTTTGGTGGTGCGGATTAGCCGGTGGCGTTCTTGAGGGCGGTCATGTTTTCTGTGGTTTGTTCGTGGCGCCAGGTTTTTTCGAGGGTTCGGCAGTGTTTCTTTGAGTCTTTGAGGGCGTCTGTGAACCACCGGGTTTTCCTGTTGCCGGTCTTGCCTGGGTGGTGCCTCCGACCCCAAAATGGCAGCTGCGGATGCTTGAGATGCCCTTAGGGCGACCAACCGTCCTTAAATTTCACAGACCATCCGCCATTTTGGTGTGATGTCCGTTGTACGTAATCATTCCTTTTAAGGGCGGCTTTTGTCTGTAATTTTGGACATTAATTACAGCCTTCCCTGCAACAAGCCCCAAGAGATTAAACGTTCTCAGGGGCTGTTAGAACTGGCTATTTTTGGTAGGCTAAGGCTGACGCCAAAGCCAGGCAGAAACCACCATTCTAGTCAGGGCAAGGGAGTCACACGCCAAGATAACCCCTGCTCACCCCCTTGGTAGCTTGGCACGAGCAGTAAGGCTAAACTCGGAGGCAATGTGTAAAGCATTTGCGCCAGCGCACAACAGCAACAACATCCTAGGCACACCACAAAAGGAACTCCACACAAGGTTATATTAAAATAACTTCTGTATTGTCAAAATCACATCAGATAGAAATCACACATGTACATTGTGCCAACTGGCACGGGCAATATTCACAAGGGAATATTTACAAGACAGGGCCACATGGGCCACTGTCAGGATCAACACTTTTAGCAATAGAAATACTGTCAGAAATTAGAATAAAGGGATATAAAATCACTGTAGCACAAAATAACAGTTATAGATCACATCCAGTAACTACTGGGAACAGGTAAGTACACACTACGCAATACTAATAACCATAGGCCTAGATCACGCATGGACACATAACCTCTCTAGTATAACTATACTAGGCAAAACACAATCACCTAAGAATAAAATACATTTAGGGGTAGAAGCAAGAACCCATTACACATGATGCATCAAAAACACATTCAGCGGTGTAGGGAAAAAGGTAAACACATGATGCATAAAACATTCAGAGGTGTAAGGAAAGAAAGAACACATGATGCATAAAAATACATTCAGAGGTGCAGGGAAAGAAAACACATGATGCCTAAAACATTCATCTGTGTAATAACAAGACACATGATGCATCAAAAACATTCAGAGGTGTCAGGAAGGAAAACATAACTCAATAGCGCAAAGACACATGATGCCTAAAACATTCAGAGGTGCAAGGAAAAACCACACAACTGCGCAAAACCTACATAAGCCACCACCTGTGGCAGTCCCTAGGCCAACTGGCCTTGCTGGGGCTAGGACGCCCCGTGTCTCAATGTCAGGGGCCTAAACAGTGCAGGTGCCCACTACTTGCTGGGCACCTATGAACATCCCAAGTCCTAAACGGTGCAGCTGCCCACTAATTGCTGGGCAGCTGGGAATCATCAAAACTGCGCTAGGGCCCTCAGTGACCCTTAGGCGCAAACTGCACCCACTGCTGGAGCCACACAGGCTCTACAAACACTTGTGTCCACGTTGGAGCCACACAGGCTCTGATACAAAACACATGATCAAACGTTGGAGCCACTCAGGCTCTAAAAACACTGGTGTCCCCCAAGAGCCTCACTGGGCTCTAAACATCGTGGGGGTGGTGAGCCCCTCTGGACTCTACAACTGGGGAAGTTACTGGAGTCCACACAAGATGCAGTTGTGATCCTGGTCCCCAAGTCGAGTGCTCAGGGTGCCCGTACCACAGACTTTCGCTCCCTCTCCATGCCCAACATGGATTTTAAACTTCTTAGAAAAGTCTTGGCGTGGTAACATTTGGTCACGTGGGGAAGGAAGACAGCAGTTTGATGCCACCGCTGTGGGCTTGCAACCGCGCTCCCGCTCCCAATCCTGATGCACCCAATATCATTATCGCGGAGATTCTACTAACAACTGAGTGACTCCCTGGAAGGGATATAGAGGCAGGGAAAAATCGATGGTAATCGCTGCTTGCCATCCGTTGCAAACCTGCAGAGCTGCGAGGTGGGCTTCGAGAGGAGCGCAACGGAGCTCATTCAGTGCTGGTTCACATTGCTGGCCGGGATTACACTATCTGTGTATGGGTATGGCTCCCCCTCAAAGTCGAAACCAGTGTGCTCCTGCCGTTTCTGCTGCTGCACCGGAAAACAAAAAAACTAAGTCTGCTGATGTGTCTGGTCAGCCCGCATTCACCGACGGGAGAGGAGAAAACTCTCAACTGGGGAAATCTGTTTTTAAATTTCTTCAGTCCAGCAAGGCAGCTGGTGTCATACAGGCTTGCGCCCCTCCTTCACTGGAACAAACTATGGCTGTTGCTCTGATGAAGGCGGTGAAGACGGAACGAGGCTGCGAATGCGACAATGTTGCAGCTTCCTCCTCCTTTCCCTCTAAAGATCAAGGCAATGGCTTGGCGAATCCCGCAGTGATACAAGGTAATGCTTCTCTTTTACAACTAAGCTGTGGACAAAGTTCAAATGGAGTAAACAGTCTGGCTGCTGAGACTCTGCAGAACACTGGTTTGTGTCATCAACATGTAGAACTTGCCATAACTGTCTCTCAACAGGGAACTGCATGCACAGGTAGTGGCAGTGGTATTTGTAGTAACTCTGTCACGACTTACAAGGAGCGTTTGACTTAAGGTATTCAAACTGTTACCATACCGAGTGGCAAAGAAGATGCTGGAGGGGATGAAAGCCATAATGAAGCTGAGGAAGATGACAACCCTGGGGGAAACAGCCCAATAGAAAGAGATCTTGCACATACAGTGGAAGGGGAGATTGCCGTATAATAACACGGATAACAGATGACCAGGATACGTCTATGCTAGGTAACAATATCACTGACAAGTGTGTGCTAGCTGCTTCCCCCTCCGTCCCTACCCCCAGAGGACTTTGGCTCTTCGGGCAGCATTTCGAACAGTTTAAAGAAGCGCCGCGCCTTTCTTCCACGGATTGCCTCTTTCACCGACCTGCTATTGATTTGACCAGCTGACCGCGGACCACAGCACTCCAGCGGGAGTTTCCAGTGCCTGCTGCTGCCGCTACATCTCGCCGGACCCGCTGCGCGGGTCCCGCTTCGCGGTCAGCAGCGGCCAGCCAAGTTCTGCGAGGGGTGTTGCTGTTGCTGTAAGAACCCAACCGGCAGGGCTGCGAGCTCGTAGCGGGGGACTCCAAGGACCAGGAGCCCCCGCGCACCCGTCTCCACCTGGGCTGCTCTCCCTGCCGGCCCCACCCCCACCTGAACAGTTTAAAGAAGCGCCGCGCCTTTCTTCCACGGATTGCCTCTTTCACCGACCTGCTATTGATTTGACCAGCTGACCGCGGACCACAGCACTCCAGCGGGAGTTTCCAGTGCCTGCTGCTGCCGCTACATCTCGCCGGACCCGCTGCGCGGGTCCCGCTTCGCGGTCAGCAGCGGCCAGCCAAGTTCTGCGAGGGGTGTTGCTGTTGCTGTAAGAACCCAACCGGCAGGGCTGCGAGCTCGTAGCGGGGGACTCCAAGGACCAGGAGCCCCCGCGCGCCCGTCTCCACCTGGGCTGCTCTCCCTGCCGGCCCCACCCCCTCAGCCACCAATCACATACCTACAAAGGGAAACCTACATCCCCGCTGCGCGGGAGCGCGCGGGAGGGCGCCGGGAGAAGCCCGGGACAAGGGCGGGACCGTCTGTGGCCGTCAGTGGCCGAGGTAGGCTGGGCTGGGCCCGGTTATTTTCATCGAGTGTACTTTTTATTGAAGTATTTTATCCTTTCTCCTATTGGAAATACGCCTGACTGTCTGCAGAAGAAACTTTTTATCTATATTGACTGTCAGCTTTCACGGACTTTATTTTTTCGGGCAGTCTCTGCCACATCTCCAGGACTATTTTTATCATTGTGGTATATTGTATCATTATTTCTTGTTTATTCACTCATCCGGCGCAAATTCATCGTTACAATATAATTTTGTGATCATATTGTCGAAAAAGATGTTTAAGAAACTCCGTTCTGGAAGGGAAGTGGGTGGTATGTCTAGTGCAAATAATGAAACTATTCGCACTAGAAATAAATCGGTGAATAATCCCCCCCTTAAGGGTCAATGCCATTTGTATGAGCTTTGGGATTTGCCCTCTCCCAAGAACGGTAATCTCTCTTCTAAAAAAGCCTCTGGCGCCTTGGCCCAGGAGGACCATATGCAAACTAGTACATGCCTGCCGCTTTCTTCATCTCAGCTTGCACCACAACCACCTGTGCCAGTGGTGTCTTCTTCCCCTGTTTTCCTTGAAGGGAACGGGGAAAGTAAACTCACTTCCTTAGTACATGAGAGGAAATTTACGAATCCCCCACCTATGTCACAAACTACGTTGAAGGATAAGCTGGATGGCGATTTATCTGCATTACTTATTGATCATGAACTTTGCGGCCGGTATGTAGATATAGCAAAAATAGAGTCTCCGGCTCCTAATAAATCCCTAGGGGGTGCTACCCCATCTGGTTTAATGTTGTATAGTAGTACCCCCTCATTGAATGATCAGGATATGTCTGATTTGTTAGTTGCTTCCGGGACCCCGGGCCTTAATCTTTCTGGCATTTGTCGTCCAATGGAAGCATGTGAAAAACCTATTTCTGAATCCATGATTGCCTTGGAACAATTATTAGCCTCTATTTTATCTCTTTTGGGGAAATTTGTTGGCAATTCGGATTGTATTTTGGAATCCGTTACCCAAATACTGAAGACACTGTTACAAAAGTCACCGGACCTGAGGAATGTTCCCCCCATGTCCGAACATGGTCGGCCGAGGGGGGAAATAAACGTGGCTTCAGGGGAGCTTGGCATGAAAGCTGGGACATCGGTTCCTATACCACATACTGCGGCTATCCCCCTAACTGCAGTGCCGAACTGTATAAACAACTCAGTTCTTGTGATAATGGAGGATAATAAATCTATCTCTGATCCTAATGTGGTTCAAGACCTATTTCCCATCTTCATGTCGGAAAATAAAAAAGAATCTATTGATGTTAAAGATGAGGCTAAGGCAAAAAATGTGAAATTTAGAAGCAATAAGGGGAATAAAAGGAAACCAACTCGTAAATATAGGAAGAAAAGGCAGCGTCGGATAATCTTTCAAAATTCAGTCTCTGCACTTGAGAATGAAGTGGTTGATCTGGAGCCATCTTCCATATCTGGAAAGGCTGACATTGATATTGAACGGAATTTACCCATTAGTACCTTTTTTAAGGTAGAAAGTGCTTTGTGTCCCCCTAGGTCTTTGGAATCCATCTCTCAATTGGGGGGCCCTTCTATCAGTCTTCCTCCACCAATAATGACTGAAGTTTCAATTCAAAATTCAGCTGTGTCTCTTAATCCTCTGGCCTCTCCGTTCCGTGTAGCTTCAGGGAATGGAGACTGCCATTTCCCGGATCGTCCGTTAACAACTTTAAACACCCCACTTGAAACCCTAGTGTTAGACTTTTTACCTTTATTTGACGTTGACTTGCCCTTAAATAGAGCTTGGCTTCTTAAGCGGTTTAGTGAGATTGATACTCTGCATCACATCCAAACTAGGGACATTGAATTAGTCTCCCTGTTTGGTGAAGTCAAGGTAACGAGTATAAGGGTGAAATTTTATTCTCCTATTATTGTAAATTTGATTCTACAGGAAGCGGAGAACTTCCAACGTACAGGCATTGATATTCTCCCGATCTTTAACCTTGGCAATAAAAACCCGTTGTTCGGGGAGGTTTCTAGAAGGGAGGAACAAAATGGGGTAGCCTCTCCTCTTAGAGACCTGAAGATTTGGGTAGCTAAGGGAAAACGCTCGGTTTCTCAAGTGAAGCCACTTCCGCTGATTCAGAACTCCTCTCTGGTAGAGGACAACAATCGGTGGAACTGGCTGCACAGTGCCTTATCCACTAAATCAAAAGAGGATCCAAGATTGTTTCAGCATCTTTAACACCCCATTAAATATTATTTCCTGGAATGCTGCAGGGATTCACAGTAGCCCAGAGAAGTTTGAGTTGCTATTTTCCCTAGGAGCAAACGTGATCTGCCTTCAGGAAACGTGGTGTATTGATACGCTGAAGGTCTCTAAGGATTACTACGTTTTGGAAGTCCAAGCCGTCCCCTCTAAGAAAGGCCATGCCAGGGGAGGGATAGCTTGCCTATTATCTAATAAATTACAATGGAAATTCACCCATTACATGGATTCTAGTAAATTGTTCCATGCAATAACCATCGACAATCTGTTTATTAATGGGGTAAAGTCCCCTATTGTAATTGTGAATGTTTATATTCCTCCGGATGAGTGTTTTAATGCGATTTTAAAGATGGTATTTCGATACATTGTGCTAATTAAAAATGTCCCATCCCCTCCGGACATTTTGTTGGTAGGAGACCTGAACTGCAAAATTTCCAATTCTAGTCTGGATTTATTTAGGAATAAACTTAAAGAAGAGGCGTTTTTTGTCCCACAAGCTCTCTTCCCTGATAAATTAGTCACAAACAAAAGAGGGAAGATTTTGCTACATGAATTAGAGGCCGTCGATGGACTTATACTTAATGGGAGATTTCCGTCTGACGTGCCTGCAAAATTTACTCACAAGTCTCCGTTTGGGTCCTCCATCTTGGATTATGTTATTGCAGACTATGGTTTGTTTCCTTTGGTTCAGGACCTTAAGATAATATCTACTCCTTTGAGTGACCATAGTATACTGTTTGTTACTATTTCCTTAAAGCCTCTGACAATCGCACCTTGGTCTTTAAAGGGTGGTGATGTCGCTTGTCACGCCGCCTCGGGAAGGTGCCATTGGAATCCCTCCGCCATTAATGGGGTACAGGACTTTCTAGAGGATACCCTATTAACTTTAAATGAGTGGCATGGGAATGAAATAGCATATTTCGAAGAATTTGTACGTAATATTACATCTTATGCTAAGAAGAAAAATTTGCGACCTAGAAATAGGGTAGCGGTCCCGAGCATATTGCGTAGTCTGAATAAGGAAATAAACAAACTGGTTCGCAAACAATATCTTGATAGAGTTATGGATCGTGGTAAAGAAATATCAAGGCTCAAAAGAAAGAGAAGCAGACTTCGGTTGAAACTAAAAAAAGTAAGGGAGGACAATGTATGGATTAACCTGAGGGAATCGGTTGTCCATGGTAGGATCAGAGATTTCTGGTCAATAATTGGTAAGGGGTGTGGCTCTAGACTGGGCACCTCCCCTATCCCCATAGCAGAAGAGGACTGGATTTCCTATATCCGGGGTCTCTATGCAGGGAATGGGATTTTAAGTGATGATATTGACACTGGTGTTAATTTAGGCAATGATATTGCCATCAGTGTTACCCCTCTGGGTCTTACTAATTACCCCGTGGAGAAGGAAATTGAGTTAGCGATAAAAAGTATGCGGGTCTCCGGGGCAATGGGACCCGACGAACTCCCTATGACGGTCCTGAAGTCTGATCCTGTAAGGTGGAGTAAGATTCTGTTTCCCCTGTTTAAAGCATGTTTTAAGACGAAAATGGTCCCCGCTTCTTGGAGGGGAAGTATCCTGGTCCCTATTTTTAAAAAGGGAGTTAGGGATAGTCCCAGTAACTATCGTTTGATTGCTCTCCTCGACTCCATCGGAAAGGTGTTTGCGAAATGTCTACTAAAAGCCCTCTCCGGTTGGGTAGAGGAGAATAATATCCTGCCGTTAGAACAGACTGGCTTTCGTAGGGACCACGGTACGTTAGACAACCTTACTGCCCTGCATGTGGTTACTGATAAGTATGTTCAGGTGAGAGGTGGGGTGGTGTATGCTGCCTTTATTGATTTCTCCACAGCGTTCGATAAAGTGGACCGCGGAACGCTGTGGAGAAAATTGGCAGTGCTGGGTCTTCCATCCTACCTGTTGGAGTTAGTGCGGGCTCTACATACAGAGACCTGGTGTAGGGTCCTGATGGGGGGCGAAAGGGGCTTATCGGACATAATTCCTTCTGTGAATGGCCTTAAACAAGGCTGTTTGTTGGCCCCCCTCTTGTTTTCCCTGTACACGGTTGACCTACCCGCTGCCCTGTCTTCCAGTGAGGGTGTTGCTCCGATGGTTGGGGGGTCCCCTATATCTTGCCTGATGTACGCTGATGATGTCCTTATTCTGGATCTAACCCCTAAAGGACTCGCAAATCGGCTTAACACTCTTCATATGTTTGCTGTGGCTCATCATATGAAGATTAACATTGCTAAAAGTAAAGTTATGTGTATAGCTGGTACGAAGAGGTGTCGATCTGTTGATTTTGGTTGGTTTATCGGGGGCCAAAAACTTGAGGTTGTAAAGTCCTATACTTTTTTGGGGAAAATTGTTATGGCTAATTTGAGTGAGAAACTCCACATAGAGCATTGTACACGCAAAGCTATTGCCCATGGCAAAGGTTTAAAATCTTTGTACCATGCTACGGGGAAACGGCACTTTCCGATTTTATTGGAAGTGTACAGATCTAAAATCCCCGCAACAATCTTGTATGGTATTGAACTTATAGACGTGAAAAAGTGGGACTTTTGCCATAAGATAGAGGGGAAACTCTTAAGATCTCTTGCCTCTCTAAACACTGCGTGCTCTTTGGCCGCCTGTAGGCTCGATTTTGGCCTCAGGAGTAGCTGGGTACAGGGGCTATCGGCCCTTGTTAGATGGGTGGCCTGCCTTGCAAGAGCTGAGGCAGGGACAATGAGAGCTCTCCTCAAAAGTGAATTATTGGGTAATTTAAATGAGTTTTCTCAACTTGTTCGTAATTTCAGAAAAGCTGTAACCCTCCTAAAATTAGATGAAACTGCCTTGTTTTTGTATTCTTCTTCACATTTAAAACTTGTTTTAAAAGCAGCTTCATGGGATTTGTGTTTCCAGACGGATAAAAAAGTAATTTGTGGAAAAAGGAAGGTAGATCATCTCCTTGATTCCTATCTCTGGAAACTCCCACAACCCTATGTAATATGGAACCTACCACATGGTATTCGCAGATTTTGGTTTCTTTTACGCTATGATTTAGTACCGTTAAACCGACTATTGTCTAAATGGTATGGCTCCTCTCCTTTGTGTAATCTCTGCAAAGTAAATATCCAGGACTGTATGCATGTGTTGCTGATTTGCCCCGCGCTTCGTAAATTGCGCTTTAGATGGTTAAAAGTTATCTGTCTGGAGCTTGGCATTGTCACTTTCAACGATTTCCTGTTTGCACTTTATTGTCCGCCCAATGAAATGTTCTGCTTCTACATTTTTAACTTTTTTAAAGGGTTCTTAGCTATTTATTAATATGTCTACGGAGATGTATCTTGACTGTTCGATTTGTGTATTTTTTGTTTTATATGTCAGTCTCGTATTTACCTAGGAGGTTTGTAAGGATATATATTATAATTGTTGCGATGTAATTGTTGTTTGTTAATTCTGTACATTTTATGTGGCCCTCTTTTGAGAGCCAAAACATAATAAATAAAATTGAATTGCTGCACTAGTTTGTTCTCTGAAAAATAAACAGACGGATGCTGTCACTGGGCTTAATAAGGGGGCTAAGCAGAAAAAGAAACAGAAAGCCAAAGAGCAAACTGTAGCATATTCTAATGTTTCAAAGCTAGAAGATACTAGCGGCTGCTCTAGCAAACTTAGCCCTCTTCGAAAATGGGTTACCATTAAAGGGGATGTTAAAACTATTATATCGAGATTATCTGGGTCATCTCCTAGCAGTGACGTGCAATCATCTGTCAACATTAGCCCCGGCTTGGCCAATCAAATCGGTGCTACTTCTGGTGACTCTCCTCTGGGTGGCAGCATGGAAGTTAAGGGACTACAACCTTCTTCTCCAGCAGCCTCTGTTACTTCTATTAAAGAGGGAGACCAACGGGCTGCTACCACTACGGAGCCTTCCTTATCCACTATCCTCCAAGTGCTTTGCAAACAAAGAGCTGAGATCCAAAGCAGTTTCAACCAGGCTAGAACGGATAGCTGCTTGGTACAACAGGGTTTGTCAGAGGTTTCAGCTAAGGTCCCTGATCTCACACATGAAATAACAGAGCTACAACAGCGCCTGTCGAATGGTGAAGATACTGTGGCAGCAACAGCAAATAAAATTGAAATACATGAAACTCATCTCTCATCTCTTAAAAGCAAGGTTAAAGATCTTGAAAACAGACAACGTAGGAATAATTTACAACGTTTTGGTATTCTTGAAGAAAGAGAGGGGGCTGACCCTCAGGCCTCTATTGTCCAATTATTTCAAAAGTCATTTCCAGATCTTTCTGATTGGGAATGGATCCAACGGCCCAACAGACTTTCTTTGTTTCACAAGAAAGTAGACAACATCCCGGCCTATGATTATTTATTTTGGGAATTTCTTGCTTAGACAAGCTGTTTTCTTTCGAGCTCATCCAGGTATGACTAATTCATTTGCATTTTCTGTGAGGTCAGACCGCTGTAAGGAAACAATGGAACGACCCTGGAATTTATGTCAATTGATCGACCCTATGAAGGCAGCTGGTGCAATCAATCAATCAATCAACATTTGTAAAGTGCACTATTCACCTTTGAGGGTCTCCAGGTGCTGGCGTGGGGTGGCGCGGGGGTTAGCGGTGCTGCTACTGCTCGAACAGCCTGGTCTTGAAAAGTCTCCTGAAGGTCAGCAGGTCCTGGGTCTGCCGCAGATGGATGGGGAGGGTGTTCCATGTCTTGGCGGCGAGGTGGGAGAAAGATCTGCCACTTCAGATGCGGGGATGGTGGCGAGGGCGAGGTCAGCGGAGCGGAGCTGGCAGTTCGGGGTGTAGAAGGTGAGTCGTCTGTTGAGGTATGCTGGTCCGGCGCTGTGGAGTGCTTTGTGAGCGTGGGTGAGATGCTTGAAGGTGATCCTTTTGTTGACGGGGAGCCAGCGTAGTTCTCTCAGGTGGGGTGTGATGTGGCTGTGGCAGGGGATGTCGAGGATAAGGCGTGCAGAGGTGTTCTGTATGCGTTGTAGTCGATTCAGGAGTTTGGCCAATGGTTCTGCGTAGAGGGTGTTTCTGTAGTCCATCCTGCTGCTGACGAGGGCCTGGGTGACCGTCCTTCTGGTTTCTGTGGGGATCCATTTGTAGATTTTGCAGAGCATGCAGAGGGTGTTGAAGCAGGAGGATGAGACAGGGTTGACTTGCTGGGTCATGGATAGCGATGAGTCGAGGATGAACCCCAGATTGCGTGCGTGGTCGGCGGGCGTCGGTGTAGCTCCTATAGTGGCCGGCCGCCAGGAGTCGTTCCAGGCGGAGGGGGTGGAGCCGAGGATGAGGACCTCCGTCCTGTCTGAGTTCAGTTTCAGGCAGCTGTTCTTCATCCATTCGGTGACAGCCTTCATTCCTTCGTGGAGGTTGGCTTTGGGGTGGTGGGGTCCTTGGTGAGGGAGAGGATCAGCTGGGTGTCGTCGGCGTATGAAATGATGTTGAGGTTGTGCGATCTGGTTATGTGGGCGAGTGGTGCCATGTAGACGTTGAAGAGTGTCGGGTTGAGGGATGATCCTTGGGGTACGCCGCAGATAATCTTGGATGCTTTAGATCGGAATGGCGGGAGGAGGACACTCTGGGTTCTGCTGGTCAGGAAGGAGGTGGTCCATTCCAGGGCCTTGTCGCAGATCCCTGCATTGTGGAGGTGTGTGCGTAGGGTGTGGTGGCAGACAGTGTCGAAGGCGGCTGAGAGGTCCAGGAGGATGAGGGCCGCGGTTTCTTCGTTGTCCAGCAGGGACCTGATGTCGTCGGTGGAGGCGATGAGGGCAGTTTCGGTGCTGTGGTTGCTGCGGAACCCGGACTGAGACGGGTCCAGGATTTTGTTCTCCTCGAGGTAGCGGGTTAGTTGCCTGTTGACGATCTTCTCAATGACCTTCGCCGGGAACAGGAGTAGGGAGATGGGCCGGAAGTTCGAGAGGTCTTTTGGGTCTGACTTGGGTTTCTTGAGTAAGGCGTTGATCTCGGCGTGCTTCCAGCTCTCCATAAGGGTGGCTGTTTCGAAGGACATGTTGATGATCTTGCGGAGGTGGGGTGCGATGGTGGAGCTTGCTTTGATGAAAATGTGGTGCGGGCAGGGGTCTGACGGAGACCTGGAGTGGATGGTGTTCGTGAATTTGATGGTGTCGTCGTCGTTCACGTGGGACCAGGCGAGCAGGGTATTGGGGTGGATGGGGGGGCGGCAGGTCTGAGATGTCCATGGCTGTCGGGGGGGGGGCCTGGTTGTTGAAGCGGTCGTGGAGGTCTGCGATCTTGCGATGGAAGAAAGTGGCTACAGAGTCGCACAGGTCTTGCGATGGCGGGATGTCGTTGGTGTTGGAGCTGGGGTTGGAGAGTTCCTTCACGATGTTGAAGAGCTCTTTGCTGTTGTGTGCGTTGTTGTCGAGGTGTTCCTTGAAGGAGGTCCTTTTGGCAGTTCGGATGAATGATGGTATCTGCGGATGGCGCTCTTGTAGGCTGCATTGCTGTCCGGTGTCTGTTCGTGGTGCCACTTCTTCTCGAGCCTACGGCAGGTCTGCATAGATGCCTGGAGGTCGGCTGTGAACCAGGTGGCTTTTCTGTCTGTCTGTCTGTTTGAGGGTTTCTTGATCGGGGCGAGAGTGTTGGCACAGTCGTCGATCCATTGCCTGAGGTTGCAGTCGGCAGTGTCGGTGTAGGTGAGGTCAGTTGGTGGGTTTCGGGCGAGGGTGGTGATTAGCTGGTGTACGGTGACTTTGCTCCTACTGCGGAGAGGGGTCTGTTGTGTGTGGTGAGTTTCTGGAAGGTGAAGTGGATGCAGCAATGGTCAGTCCAGTGGAGTTCGGTGGTGTGGCTGAAGGTGACGTGGTTGCTTGCGTAGAAGATGTAGTCGAGCATGTGACCGGCGGTGTGGGTGGGTGTTGTGACGAGCTGTTTGAGTCAGAGGTTGGCGAGGTTGTCGATCAGGGTGGTGGAGTTACTGTCGGTGGGGTTCTCGAGGTGGAAGTTCAGGTCTCCAAGGAGGATGTAGTCCGTGGACGATAGTACTTGCGTGCTGACAAAGTCGGCGATGGAGCCGCTGAACTGTGGCCAGGGTCCGGGGGTCTGTAGACGAGAGTTCCTCTGAGGGTGGTGTTAGGGTCGATGTGGATCTGGAAGTGCAGGTGTTCTGCGGTGCTGAGGGAGTCATCGATACTGGTCGAGATCCTGAGGGTGTTTCTGTGGATGATGGCAATTACTCCTCCTACTCCGTTGGTGCGGTCCCTGCGGGTGATTTTGTAGCCGTTCGGGATGGCTATGGCAATGTCGGGTGCCGAGGAGGGGTTCATCCAGGTCTCTGTCAGGAAGGCGACGTCTGGGGAGGATGTGTTGAGTAGGTCCCAGAGCTCGATGGCGTGCTCGCGGGCGGAGCAGGTGTTGAGTAGTATGCATCTAAGCTGGTTGCGTCCTGTCCCGGCGGGTGAGTTGGCGGTTCGGTAGCAGGTGAAGCTGCAGCTCCGGCAGGAGAAGGGTCCTTGGGTGCGCTTCGGGGTGGCTAGGAAGCAGGTGTGTGATCGGCCAGCGGTGAGTGCGTGGAGGGTGCTGGCGTCATAGTGGCGGTGGTTGTCGTGGATTTTGCGGGGGCCATGGGGTCTGGTGCTGGGTGCAGTCAGGCGCGGACGGGCGCAGACTGGCTTGCCTTTGGCGTGCCTTCGGCCGCCATAAGAAGGGGAGGTGGGAGGGAGGAGCAGCTGGGATGCGGGTGCGGGACGAATGGGTGAGCGGGGGTAGGGACGCAGTGGCAGGAAGGGGAGAGCGGAAATGGGCAGGATGAACAGAAAGCCAAACGGGCACAGTAATACAGTACAAAAGAAATACAATGAATACAACAGCGGACCCAGAATACAAGAACTAAAAACAGAAGGCAGACAGGCAAAAGGGGCAGAGCGAGCACACAGATACCTGTGGCTCACCACTGGGCTTCAAACTCATGGCAGCAGCAGCGAGCAGGGACACGGGCACACAGGTGGTGCTGTGCGGCGTGGAGAGCGACCTGCCTGGAACAGGGTTGGGGTCACTCTACTCACCGAGCAGCGGCCGCCATAAGAAGGGGAGGTAGGAGAGAGGAGCAGCCGTGAGCGGGACGACTGGGTGAGCGGGGGCGGGGACGCAGAGCTGGGAAGGGGAGAGAGGAAACGGGCTGAATGAACAGAAAGTAAAATGGGCACAGTAATACAGTACAAAAGAAATACAATGAATACAACAGCTGACGCAGAATTCAGGAACCAAAAACAGAAGGCATGCAGGCAAAAGGGGCAGAGCGAGCACCCAGATACCTACGGCTCACCACTGGGCCTCGAACTCACGGCAGCAGCAGCGAGCAGGAACACGGGCACACAGGTGTTGCCGTGCTGCTTGGGGAGCGACCTGCCTGGAACTGGGTCAAGGGTCGCACAAGTGTTCCTTCAAGAGCCAGCAAGACAAAGTTACACGTGGGTGGACACACTTGGATGTTCTATACAGCCACTGAGGCCCAGCAAACTCTCAATTCTTGGAATTCTTCGGCGAAACCGGCCTCCTAAAAACTTAGCATATACCTAGATGGCCCTTCTTTGGTGATCTCAACTCCTTTCTTTCTAATCTTATCCTCTGTTTCTTTTTTTGCATTCTTTTTTTTTTGGCTCAGTCAGGCTCTGCTTACTCTCTTTATGACTACAGTATACGATAATATATTTATGAACGGCTGCCTCTAGGGGATCTTCCTTTGTTTATTATAGGCCAATGTTAACATGTAGCGGGTAGCTTTCGAGGATGCACAGCTCTCGTTGGCTGTAGGGTTCATCGACAGCCTGGTCAGGGTGGTTCCTTCTCTAGGATAAAGGGTGGGGTGGGGTTGGGTAGGGAGGGTTTGGGTGTGGCTCTGAGTGGTTTGGGTAGTGGGGGTTAAGATAAAAATGTCAAAAGGAGTAAACAGTGGAATAATTTCTGATTTGAGCTTCACTTGATTATAAGTATGACACTGTTAATATGTATAGTTTAGGATTTTATCAAATTATGGTTGAAATAACTCTGTGTTTGCTTAAGGTCATTGAATGGACTTTAGGACTTTCTATAAAAATGCTGGAAGGAGTAATCATTGGTACAATTTTTGGCCTGAACTCTAACGCTTATAGCTACAGTATTGCTAGTATATAAAGCTTAGAAGCTTATACACTCCTGGCCGCAAAGTTTCCTTGTTTGCTTAGAAATTATGTTAAAGATAATGGGCAGAGATATGCTTTGTGGGCTCTAGGTTCTCATATGATTTATAAATGGGGCTAATTAAGTATCTATGTTGGAATGTTGCCGGATTAAATTCAGTGAACAAAAGTCAGATGGTACGGGCAGAACTTCAGAATTATAAACCCCATGTTGTTGCTCTGACCGAAACACATTTGGCATATAAGGACAGACATTTGCTAAAACAACTGGGTTATAAGACACTTGCTTGCGCTTCGCAGATGGTTTCTATTAGAGATGTTGCTATTTTAGTCGATAACCGGCTTGACTATACTCTGCTCAGAACTTCTTATGATAATCGAGGCAGATGGATAATTGTGCAGCTGCCTATTAATGGCCATAAGTTTGTACTATGTGCTCTCTATGGTCCAAATCTAGACGATCCATTTATTTCTGAGTCACCAACTTTGGACCTTTTTGAGTGGCATGGGGATTTGATAATTATGGGTGATTTTAATTGTACTATGAATCCACATGTAGATTCAACTAACCAAGGCTCTTCAATCAGAATGAGGAAGGGCAGGGCTGCTATTGTGTAAATGGCTCGATTGCATGATTTGAAAGATGCCTGGCGTCTATTCCATCCTTTAATACCTGGTTAGACTTATTATAGCATACCACATCAACAGTATTCAAGAATTGACATATTTGTTAGTAACTCTATCCTTAATGTAGTTAAATGTGAAGTCACTCTGTCCTAAGATATTTTCAGATCACAATCCGTTGATGCTGACACTTATATCCAACTCATCTAACAGACAAACACGTCAATATTCTTTCCCACGCTATCGGCTGACTGACACAGAGTACCAAACCTTTATGAAGGAGAGTATTAACAATTTTTTTATCTGACAACGAAGGCTCTGCCTCTCTTTTTTCTGTCTGGGACTCGCTTAAAGCCTGTATAAGAGGAGTCACTCAGCAGTATGTTTGGAGACAAAATCGTATTAAGAATCAGACAAGTGAAGAAACCAGAGAAGAAATTCGACAACTAGAAATCAGCACATGTGGATGAAATTAGACGTGGCAATATTCAAAAGACTGTAGCTCCAACATACTCTCAAACATACTTACTTCTAATTGAAAAACATGCTGCATTAGGACGTCCATAAAAGATAAAACGGCGGCTAATTACAATAAAAAATAGAGCTCTCCAATATGAGTATGGCGAACAAGTAGGTAAAGTGCTTGCACACCAACTCTCTGATAAAAGGGCGGGCGAGTAATAGAGAGCATAAGAGGACGTGGGAGACTACTTCATACACATTCAGAAGAGATATTAGAGCAATTTTTAGGCTTCTATCAGACACTCTATAGCAATCCTAACGTGATTGATGAAAGGAAATTTGTCGACTATATGGATAAATGTAGATTTTGTGAAACTGTTCATAGACTTGAAATAGATCAGACTCAAGATCTTAATATAGATATTACAGTTGACGAAATATCTGACACTACCGATGCACTCCCTTCCGGAAAAGCATCAGGAGAAGATAAAATACCCTTGGAATTTTATAATATATTTAAAACTAGCTTAACTCCTAATATGTCCCAGATTATGAATTATATTAGTGTGAAGGGGACGGTACCGAACTCGTGGGATATGACAAATATTGTCTTCTTTCTGAAAAAGAATAAGCCGAGAGAAGAATGTGGGTCATATTGCCCGATTTCATTAATAAAAGCAGAGGCAAAAATTTACGCAAAAATATTGCCGATGCAACTTGCACCTTGCATGTCACAATTAGTCTCTGACCAGCAACATGGATTTATACCTGGTAGGGATACAACTTCGCACGTGAATACAGCTCTAGTTGCTTTTGATGCTGCTTCTAAACTTAATGAGGACTTAGGGATGATCATGCTTGATGCTGAGAAAGCATTCAATCGTGTAATGTCGGATTGCCTCTGGGCTATACTTTCGGTATATAATATTCATTGTCACTTTTATGACTGGATTCGAGCTTTATATAAAAGCCCAGCAGCAAAATTAATTTACTTAAATTATCAGTCTGTTCCTTTCTCTATATTGAGGGGTATTCGGCAAGGGTGCTCTTTATCACCTCTATTATTTGCTTTATATATAGAGCCGTTTATTAGATCATTAATTATTAACCCCCATATTCCGTCAGTTTTATTAGGCTCTGAAGAATTAAGAGTGACGACTGATGCTGACGACATTGCCATTTTTCTGCGGATCCAGCCAGGGCCATGGAGGATCTCCAAATTGAAGCTAGTGCATTTGGGGACTTTTCTGGATATAATTTAAATGTCAACCCATTTATTCTGAACTTTCAGGCAGATAGGGCGATAACCGGGATCGTCACATCAGCAATTTATCTAGGAGTGCAGATTACCGCATACTTGGGACAGGTCATGAGACTCTTTATTTAAATCTATGGTTTCTAAAATGAAGGAATGGCATAAACTGTCTATTAGTATTTTAGGGCGTTGTAATATTGTCAAAACGATTGTTTTGCCCAAATTCCTTTATTTATTTAGGGCAATACCGTTGCGTGTCCCAAACTATTTTTTTTTAACTGGAGGGGGCTATTAGCAGCTTTATATGGAGCTATAAACAACCGAGACGTGCTATAAAGTTTTTAAAACTACCCTACAGATATGGAGGATTTCAATTACCGTATTTTCTGGCGTATAAGATGACTTTTGAACCCCTGAAAATGTTTTGGAAAGTCGGGGGTCGTCTTATACGCCAGATGCCAAATTAGACCGTTTGTTTTTATGGGTTTTTCAATAGCGCGGACTACTCCTGAAGGTGTCAGACTGCTTCTGCATCAGAACACGTGGGTTTTTTTCCATTCCACAAGGCATTGTTTGGCGAGGGACTGATCGGTAGTGATCACTTGCTCGTGATAGCTCCATTCAGAGAGACTCGCAGCAACTGTGCATCTAACTTAGATACCATACAGCCATGGCTGCAGGGCACTTTAGTAAATTAAAGGACATGCCAAGTAGCGATCAGGTTTCGTGCTAAGAGGCACTTCAGTAAATAAAAAGACATACCAAGTAGCAATCAGGTTTCGTGCTAAGAGCCAGATCGAGTATTCACAATCACAAGTAGTGTGGACGTACTTACGGTACCTCTAAGTCATGGAATGCAAGGAGCCTTGTCACAACTAGAGATGTGCGACCACACACATCCTCGGATTAGAAAACAAAACTATGCCACGGCCCCAACAAAATCAGCGAGGGGCTGATCTTGGATGCGAGTTCGAGCTGCACCATTTCCCGCCCACGCTTCTGACCCAGCCGGGGGGGGCTCTAATCCGCCGTCCGTGCCCAGTGCCAGAGCTCCCCCTCCCCTCGCACCGCGGGGGCTGGGGGGATATTGGAACGTCACTATGCTTGCTATGTTAGGTACCGGTATATTCATTTGGTATCAATACTGTTACTGTAAAGCGCTCTGACACAAACGGGTAAAGTCGCATACCGTACGGTAAACCTTTTAGAGCCTAACCGTATTAGACACTCACGGTACCTAGATTTCTATTTCTAGCTTTTACCAACACAAGCCGAAGCCGTATAAGCCGTATAAGACACTCTAAACTAAAGACTCTAAAGATGGCAGCCGGGGATACCGAGAAGCTTCCACAGGCTTCCACAGGCGTTTCTGTAGGCACAACTACCGTATTAACATTTCACAGTGGAGCGGAACCGTTTATTTCATAAACCCAAACAAGGAAGTGGGGGTAGTCTTATACGGCGAGTATAGCACAAAACCTAAATTTTATCAAGCAAAGTAGGGGGTCGTCTTATACGCCGGGTCGTCTTATACGCCGGAAAATACGGTACCCGATTTTAAACTATACTTTTGGGCCTCTTTTGTAGGGCGTCTCCGTGACCTCTTGTTCCTAATAGGCAACATTGCCGCTATAATCTTGCTGTTGGTAATGATATACTATGTTATTGTACAGGATTAACAACCCAAATTATTT
This sequence comes from Lissotriton helveticus, assembly GCF_964261635.1. Lineage (NCBI taxonomy): Eukaryota > Metazoa > Chordata > Amphibia > Caudata > Salamandridae > Lissotriton > Lissotriton helveticus. The sequence continues at coordinate 565,740,455 of NC_136059.1, forward strand.
TAAAAGACTAAGGTTTAAGACCTTGAGGGACATAGTGTACATATGGCGGGATGTCACAGCTAAGTGTACCTAAGTGTACCTTGCCTTTGATGCACCTTAGTATGCCATTATGGAGCAATCCGATGCTTCCGGAAATTTTTCATGATACTCAAGCCAAATCCTGGAATACATATGGCATTAGCGAACTCAGTCACTTATATAATGCCACTGGTTTTCGTACGTTTCTAGATCTTCAGAAGACATTTGGTATCTCTAGGAATATGTTCTATAAATACTTACAGATTAGAGACTGCTTATGGGGGCGTAGAGAAATAAGACATCAGACAGGATCAGATATATTGACTTACCTACACCTAGGGGGAAAATGTACTATTAGTAAGGCTTACCAACTATTCTCTCAAATATGAGAGAATGACAGTCTTAAAATAACATCTAAATGGAGGGAGATACTGAGGCAGGATGTAGGTCCTGGAGATATAGAAGAATCATTAGAGAGCTTAGACACTACGATATACTCTATTAATTTAAATTTGCAACAGCTCAAAACTGGATATATGCTCCATTATACCCCAGAACGAATAGTTAAATGGATAGAACCCAATGGTATAAATATGAATGACAAATGTAAATGTGCTAAGTGTGGATTGGTTGCAGCTGACATCCTGCACATGTTTATTACTTGTCCAGGTCTGACTGGTTTTTGGAAGAATATCTTCTGTATAATACCCAATCGTTTAAAAAAATAACATAGACTTAACGGATAAAGAACTGATACTGGGCAATAAGCCAGATGTAGCTCTGGGACTAAGATCTTTTATATCGATCATTATAGCATTGCCCGCGCATGGATATCCAAACTCACACCCAGAGCGTACGAATGGTGGGCAATACTAAGAGATCTTTGAAAGGGAGATGTCTATAGCCAAAAGTAGAGGAAATAAGTTTTATCGAATTTGGAGGCCTATGCTAAATTAGACTAAAGCAGGATTGTAATTATTTTGAATATTAGCAAAACATTGTACTTCTTTTCTTTTCCACCTTTCTCTTCTTGTGTGTATTTCTCATATGTTTATTTGTTCAAAGTATTTTGATTTGTTTGGATCGGTATTCCTTTTGATGCCTGTAATGCAACTGTCGGGATCATGTTCGCGCTATATAAAACGTTATAAATAAAATTATGACTTTCTTAGAAGCTCTGAATTCTTTTGTCCTTTAGGTTTACTCCTTACGATAAATTTAAAAAAAGTTCTTGTCACTTCAGTTGCTCCTGCATATGCCTCCCCATATCCATGAAGATCAAAACAGATTTATCCCGTTCCGGAACACCTCATTTAATCTGCAGAGGCTATATTCCATACTGTAGCACCAAAGGGGTTGTTGATAGACCTGGAAAAGGCCTTCGACACGGTACAGTGGGAGTATTTGTTTGAGGTTATGGAGAGAATGGGCCTTGTGAACGGTGGGTAAAACTACTATACGAAAACGCAACGGTGCAAGTTAAGACTGGTAGAATAGTGTCCCCACAATATGGGATTTTTCGTGGCACCAGGTAGGATTGTCCTCTATACCTGCTTTCATTTACCCTGGATATGAAGCCCATAGCTAAGTTGTTTTGACAGCGGAGAGTGGGTATGGGACTGACTGTGAGAGGACGAGAACATTTTATTTCCCTATATGCCGACGATCTCCTGCTTTACCTGCCAAATGCCACTATGGCTTCTAGAAAGGCACTTGTTCTCATGGGGGAATTTGAACACATCTCTGAATTGAGAGTCAACAAAACCAAGACTCATCTGCTCCCGGTATCCCTGAACCCTTCCTGTCCCCCAGAGCTCTCTGTAGATCTTAACTTGGCTCAGACCCCTTTCCGATATCTGGGGATACAGACCTTCCACTCACTTGAAGACCTAAGAGATGGTAACCACTGGAAGGCGCTCAGATCTCCTAGATCCTACATTCCTTTCTGGCGCTCGCTACAGCTACCGATCATGGCCAGAGTCTCCCTGTCCAAAATGCTCATGTTACCACAGTTGCTATATTTTTATATCAACCTACCAGTGACTGTGCCTTTCTGCTGGTTCCGCAAGCTAGATACCAGCCAGAACGTAGCAAACCCCATACCATGTATGGGGTTTGCTACGTTAGCTTACATATGAGCCATTGAAGACAAGCATTGTATACTCGCAGCATTGCTACTTTCTTTGTAATTTGAAACAACAAATAAAGAGATTTGAACCATAAAGATAAATGCAATTCCTCCTCCTCAGCGAGCAAGATAGTTAGGATGTACAATTTAAAGTCCTTGCTGAATTGCCACTACTGTATTTGGGTTAGATGACTCAAAAGCAAGGCCTTGCTAAGGAAGCACAGGTTACAATTATTATCCAATGTATTATTCTTCATTTCCTTAACCTGAAGTGCTTCATTAATCAATACAACTCTTTTTTTGTTAAAGGAATAGCTGCTTCTTCCTTCACAGGTGCCTACTGTAACCCGGCTCCATAATGTAACTACCTAAATGTTCTGTGGGTTCTCTACGCATTTCTTTTCTATATGGATCTCATCATATCAGAAAATACATGCCACTGTTGAGAGATATTCAATACTTTCTTATGTTCACCAAATTGCCAAGAAGTGCCCTGAAATGGCAAGTTTAGTACTATATACTCCATATCCTATACCATTAACGTGATAAAATAAATTAGACTGCCTTTATGCCACCCCAGATGGCACGGATCTAGTTAGAAATGCCTTGTATATGGTTCCAATTCAGCTATGGTGTAGCTTCAAATCTTTCCCTGATGAGAATCTGCAAGATAATTCTATAGCGAATAGTTTTGGGTATACAATGCAGCTTTCAATCCCAAATCCAAAACTTCCTCTATAGAATTTGACCATAGTTTAGAATTGTTGATGCACATCACGAAGCCTGAGAAACCAATCACTAAGTAATCATAACCAGTTAAAATGTCCACAAGACCTCTAGGTTTAGGAAACCAAACCCACTTCCCACTTACCAACATACTCATAGAGCCCACAGCCATAGGTGTATTGCGGAGTTCTGGATTATCTCTCATTTCTACAGCTGCATAAAATGCATCCATGTCAATATGTACTATAATACGGCTTAAGTTGCGACTCTGATCCAATTCCGCAGCAAGTTTGTTAACCTATAAAAAGTAACACATTGTTAAATGAAAGCAAACAAAAGTTGTATAATTTCGATTTATATTTGCATTTTTATAAAGTACACTCGGCCACATGGTATCAACATGCTTTACAATGGGTTATACAGACGAATGTGACAGAATGATCATCTAAACATTTCTTTTCAAATTTGACTTGTGCAGTTCTAAAAAGACTGGCTTATTTCAATATTCGAGTTCTTAAAAATATATGTGAGAAACAACACAGTACAAGCATTGTTGGTATAGGTTTCTGCAGTATGAACAAGGAGTACTGTACATCATGATTTGCAAGGCTAAGATCCTTCAGCAACTTGAGAGAATGGCCATGGCGCATGGAAAACTGTGCCACTGCAGAAGAAACAATACAGAGGCCAGAGGATGCATGAAGAAATATACAAAGATATGGAGCCCCAGGTGGCAACACTCTAATAATGGGTATGATGGGCATTAGTTGACCTGATTTGGATTATAATATTGGGGGAGGTCCTCTCGTTGACGCAGTGTGAACATTTTAGTTGCATTTACATAACTGATGTGTTTTATGCCTAAGGTTATATCATTGTAACCTTTAAACTCAATAAAACGATTTTTAAATAAGAAACATTCAGTACCTAAACAGAGTGCAAGTTTGAACTAACTTGTTGAACTCCTTAAATAGTGCTAGAAACAAAATGAACACATAAAAAGCAAATGGTACTAAAACGTCTGAGGAACGAAAAGTCTGAGCAAATACTTTTTCATGTTTTAGAAATATGGGCAAGAGTAAGAGTTTGTAAGAGCAGGAAATGTGATACTAATGGCAATGAATGAGAGTACTACTGCTACTTGGGTATTGTTATCGTTAACTACGACTTGTACTGGGCAAAATCTTTTAATGAACATGGATGTGTAGTGCCTTACAACAGTAAGTGCGACAATTCAGTCATACATTTTTTGATTTGTTATGTATGCTTCTGATGGTATGTTAATTATGGACTTTAGTGACTTACGCCTACTTTCCTAACCTCTAGTGTTCCATACACTGCTAATGGTTACAATTTTTCAAACAAATTCCATTCCCTTACTTCAGGAAAAGCATTAGTTCCATCATTGCATGCCCCCTTGCCTAATTTCCCACAAACATCTTGGAAACAAAATATAAAAAACGTTTTCTACAATGGAAGTAGTACATATGTAGTGAATCTATTTCCAAACGTATGTGAATACCCAAAGGTTAAGGGAGCCCAAAAAATAATTGCGATAGTCCTCTAAATGTTCCCTTCAATTTGAAATTTAGTTCTACAAATTAAGTCTGGTTCACTTAAGTTACAATCTAAACCTTTTATTTTCAATTGTTTGTGGCAATGGATATGTTATCATACGCATTAAGGAATTAACCACGATACATTTGTACAGGAAAAAGGTTATTGATGGTATATACAGTGACATGTTCCTGCGTGACATAGCTGGTATAATGCACAAAGCATAATATAGGCATCCAAGCAAGTTGTATCAGCCCTCCACCACACTAAACTACACCAGTTGAATATTTCATTTAATAGTCCCTGTCGCACACCATCCTTGACATATCTGCATGGTTCAGCAAGCATGGACCTAGTGGTCCCCAAACATCCCTGGGGCGGGATGTCAGGGAAGCATGGAAGAGTGCACCTATGACAACTTATTAACCATTAAAAAGTCTTTGAGTCAATCCTCGAAGCAAGGGGGGTCCTTCACTTCCCCCCTTCATGGACACTTTCTGCTCACTCACCAGCTTAGCTATTGCCACCAACCTCCGATATGATTTTGCAATGGTGTTTACATATCCAGGAGGTCAACTCCTGTCTTCAATTACTTACAAACAGTAAGAGTCGACTGAAGGGCAATGCCACGACAGATGTATAACATCTGCATCAGGGTGTCAGCTGCATGAGTTGTCACACATTCCGAATCGGAGCATATTAGCAGGAGTATAGTATACTCTGTGTGTATATTTAAAGTCTATAAGCCTATGACTCCTGTTCGGACAAAAAGGGTTTGGTTTTCTGGACACAGTACACCCAGTGACCTTCCACGATCGGCTATCCTAGGTCTTGTGACCATCTGTGTTTATCCGAGTCTGTCTCTTATACCAAAGGCCAGGGCTGAAGTGATGTGATGCTGAACAAAAAGCAGAGAAGGAAATGGCAAAATCGGTGGGTATTTTGACGCAGAATTTCCTGAATTTTAAATTTGTCTCTAACTATGAGGATACCATTGATGAAATTGCTCCCCCCTTGGCACGTAAACTTGTTTTACAATTCCGTTATAAGAGCTTACCTACTTAATTGTTTTTTAACCAGTGGCACTGTAATGATTTTACGGACAATCTTTGTCCATTTTGCAAAGCCAGTTCGGAATCTTTTGTGCATCTGCTATTTTTTTGTCCTATTTATAAAATCTTGAGGGGAAAGTGGATAGTTCCATTGTGCAGATTGGGTGGTGCTGGCAACTACCTTGAGGTGATGAAAATTTTGTTTACTGACACATGCAGGGTAATAGTATTTGGCTTGGCCAAATGCTGCCATTCACTATGGATCAAGCTTTACAAATGTATTGTATGAATTACCCTTTCCCTCACTATTATTTTTAATTGTATTTTATGGCAGTCATGTGGTTTTTAAAAATGCTGTTTATATTATTCTTAACTAGTTTTGTCCTGTGCACTTTTTAAGATCCTCGAGATCGAAATAAAGTTATATATATGATATGGTATGTGCCCTACACCCATTTCGCTCATCACTGTCTTATACATTAAGGGTATTAATGTCATCGGGCAAGGATATGACAAGATCAAAGCAAGGAGCTTCCAGGGAGATGTGTACAAGGTCCTTGATGCACACTTCAGTCTCTAGTACGTTCACATATCTTATCCAGTACTTGGCTTACCATCTACTCATTTAGTGTCTCGGGAAGCCTTCGTTTTCCTTGAAATAGTTTGAATTCCAATCCATTGCTTAGGCTAACCATCATCCATTTTTCCTGATTTACTTGTCCTGTCTCCAAGTTGCAGCTACCTTCTTATTTTTTAAGTGCTGCTTTCCCTTTCCCTTACTGTTGCTCTTAGGCTTGTCCCGTTTAAGGTCTCTCAGATAAGTGGACACTCTTAAGTAAATCATCCCTTCAACCCCCACAGTCCTGCAGAAAGTGAAAAAAATCTCATCAGCGGACTGATATCTCTGCCACTCTAATATCCTTTCTATCTCTGAACCCCTTGATCCTCCTCTTTTCTGATATTAATCTTGCGAAATCCTGTCTTTGTTTTTGGGTCAGCCCATTTTGATCTCTGTGTATCCTGTTTCTTCTTTTGGGAATTTGATAATTTTTTCATTTAGATTTTAATTGGGAAATTTGGTGATTTGATCCCTAGATCGTCCCTTCCCACAAACTTAGTTGAGCGATTATTTTTGCCAATTCTGCTTCTTTCTGAACCTACGAAGTAGCTGCATGCATTTAGAATATCCACCAAATCACAGCATCGATATTTGTGCCACCAAGAGCAATCTCTGTAGCATAATCAAAATGATCCATAAATGTCATGTCTGGATCTACTGCACGAGAATCACCCATGCTCTTCTGGGATCTGTCCAAGCATTCCCTACAATTACCTTTTCAAATGAATACCAAAACTGACATTGTTAAGAATTAGATCCCATCCACAATGGAAGGTGCATATTCTTTATTTAGTGCTGTCTTACAGTGGTAAAAAGGGAATATTGCTTCAAATTGATGTGCTTTCCTGGAAATTCAGTTTAAATTTTTATTCCACATAGTGGGCAATGGCCCATTGTTGCACTGATAGTCTGTGGGACCATAGCAAGATTAGACTTCTGAGCTGCAATGATTACCTCAGTATCTCGCCGTTGCAACACATTACTTAAGCTGCTGATAAATCGCTATCACTTTTCTTAACATTAACTTTACTATATATGTATTGCAATTCACCATGTACCCCTTACACTTCTTTTAATCATATCAAGGGTACCTGTAAATAAAAAGAAAACCTTTAGGTTTACCCTAAAAAAAAATTATGTTACACCTGGACCCCTGCTATTGTCTTTATCAAAAACATCACAACCACTCCCTAGAAGGTTGAGTCCACCAGAGTGGCACTGTCTTACTTTTGTGTGCGGAAGTCACCAATGGCGATGAATGCCAGGATATGTTGTGGGTAAGGCAACTTCAATGTTGTGTTTGAACGTATCAACTGACCATTTGTAGATAAATATACAGTAAAAGAATTCGCAACACGAGTACCTTTTTGTGATACATGTATTCTGATGTACTTGGGCATTCTTCTCTATCTCTCTTCTGGCGATTGCACAAAGAAATAAAACACCTTTTGACGTCTAAGATTTAGTTTGTGTGGGACAAACTTTGTAGGGTGCCAAGGACCCTCAGTGATTTGTAGCGTTATGGTACCACTTTAAACAGTAGATTTTACTAGCCCCCTAAATAAACTGTGCCTTTTGCGGATAACAGGAAACCTGGCAGGCGTGTCACACCCGTTCCAAAATATGGGTGTTTAGAATCAAACAAAGCTGTCACAGAATGTCTAGTTTCTATAGGTGATATGCAGAAGGGCCACCCTGAATCCCTGAAAGAGTCATACACAAGTGTTGGCAGAAGGGCCACCCTGAATCCCTGAAAGAGGCATATACAAGTATTGGCAGTTTATGTTGACTTCGAATCTATTATGCATTATCCTTCTACAAATCATGAGTAAGAACTATCATAAACATAACCAATACACGGGCAATTAACCATAAGGGAAAACTAAATACATCTCAAACATTTTCATGATATATCCTTAACCGGTTAGAATAAAATTCCAAGTTGTCCTTCGGAATTATTTTTAGTTAACAGCTGCAAAGCCATGTCATATCTCTCATGTACCTATATGCTCAGCACCTTCAATTTGGATACCCATTTGACATAATCTTTCAGCAACGGGTCGATCTGTTTCACCTGTAGCAACTAACAAGCTCTTTTATACCTTAAATCAAATCAAAGATGGCCAGTGTATGTGTCAGTGCAACTATACCGAAGGCTACTGGAATTATGTTATCGTGCGGCCGCTGCTTTTTTTTGGGCATAATTAAGGATCTGCCGCGTTTGCAACATAATCCATCATCTGCTGATTAATCTGCTGATTTTTTGTGCTAGCTCAAATGGTTCAAAAGTTACTAAAATTGGAGCAGCATGTGTTGCAGCACAGTGGAAGGTTCTTTCCGAAGGATGACTGGTCACTTTTCTGTTGCTAATTACTATGTCTGGGTGTTAAACTGAGGTACAACCTATGCCCAGACAGTGTTAACAAGTGTAAAAAAGTTAAAATAATAAAGTAATACATCAGAATATGTTCCATATTATGCCACATAATTTGCCTTTTCTTGCTGCATAATTTTGTCAACCCTGCTACATAATTTGACCTTCTACTACCATGATTCCAGTGGCCCTGACAATACCCCACAATTATTTCATTAGATCTAAGTATCCTCAATGTGCAGCAACTAGTGGAAAGGCAACCACCCTAGATCCCTTCACACGTAGGAATAATCCCAGAAGTAATTATTCATTCACTGTGAGCAGGGCTTTAAGTGGGTCGGGTCTCACGGGTGTGAGCACCAGCAATTTTTTAAAGGGGGCCTCGAAATGGGTCTCTATCTGGCACCGGACTGCAATGACAGCAGGCACATGGCTGTGCGCATGCTCACACTGCTCACTAGCAGAGAAGTTACGGCATGACATCATGCCAGGTGAGCAATCCTTTAAAGAGAGTCATTTTCTCTCTGTATTTCCCTTCTCTTTTTGAAACTCCGGAGCAGCAACATTTTCGTGGTGTCACCAGGGCTTTTCAATATATATATATATATATATATATACAAGCCATAGTTGCTGCTTATTTATCTCATGCAACTAACAACCATTGATAAAGCCAATAGTCCTGACTTGTAAGTATGATGTTACTTGTTGCATCACATATCTGGATGCAGTGACATACAGAAAAATACAAGTCGGGCGGCACACTGTGCTAAGCACAGGTCTTTAGCTTACATGTTTTTAAGCCACACCCTTAATCACATTGGCCACGCCCCTTTGAAAGACCCCCCCCGCCCCAGTTGTTTCATCCCACTTAAAGCCCTGACTGTGAGAACCAATTATTGAGAAACACAGGGCGAGTCTGTCATTAAGTGTCCATAAGCTGTTCTTTTGTTTTCTTTGATTTGGCAAAACGCTTCTAGCCAACTCGTGTTTGGTAAGGCTTCTTTCCTTCTCCTCTGCGTCAGATCAGCAGGTATGGTGGCCGAGGTGTGGGGATTTTGACGATACTTGATATCTTGGCCCACACGATGGTGATTTAGTGACTAATTGATGTGGTGTCGAAATGAATTTAACCCTGAAGAAGTTTTGGTACTTGTCTTAAGGTGGGGAAAAAGGGAATATTGCTTCAAATTGATGTGCTTTCCTGGAAAATCAGTTTACATTTTCATGCCACTTAGTGGACAATGGCCCATTGTTGCACTGATAGTCTGAGGATTAAGAGAATGGCCCATTGCAAGATTAGACTTGAGCTGCAACGATTACATCAGTATCTCGCCATTGCAATACATTACTTAAGCTGCTTATAAATCCCCATCACTTCTCTTAACATTAACTTTATTATATCTGTATTGAAATTCACCATGTACCCTTTTGGTGAAAAGGCTTTACAAAACTTTCTTATGTCTTATCCCTTTCTTGTCTCAGGGAGCCAGCATTCGATACAGCATTTTGAGGACTGAAAACAATTCGAATCGTTTTTAGGAAGCACACAGAGCCAAAGTTCTAGTGTCTTTTAAATTCCACCAGCGTCTTACTGCCACAAGGTCAACCGGAAACCACAATACAGCCACCTCGAACACTGCTGAAAGTGGAAACATCCTCTTTCAGCTAAAGCAATGTAGGAAGGAAGAATACGCGATAGATTAGGCAACAGACTGATAGCTACAAAAAAAAGCCAAAAAATAATGTTAATTTAAGTCGAAAACATAGACCTTAAAATATGTTTACTAACGAAGTACATCACTAAAAACCATCAATGGGCGGACATGGGTCATGCTATCCCAAAAGTACTGCGATGCATGTAACATCATCAGACATAATTAAAGTGCATTCACACATAACATTTGGAGGGAAGATGTGTAAAGACATCAATCGAATCTGATCTGTTCTCATGCCACCCCTCAGGACAAGGTGCGGCTCACCCAAGAGGTGAACATCCAGCACTTTGTGTTTTTGGTAAATTACGAAGACATCGGGAGGGAGCGTCGAAATTAAGGATGAGAACTTCTTGTGGAGGGTTTTTCGCCCAGATCAGAGATTCACTTAGACATTCATAGCTTCATATGACAAAGGATTACCTACCATGAAGGTATGGTGCTTGACTAGTACGTGTGGAGTGACTCAATAACTTCCCTTACTAGCCGTCTTTTGATTAGAAGCTATAAGGCATAACAGTGTTTTCTGTGATAATACTGCCATAGCAACATGATGCAACCACCACACATTGTGTTAACTCTGATAATAAGTGTTACTAGTGTGTGATTCATTAACAGATCACAGGAGTGAGTCCTTGCAAGAACCCGGTAAGGTGAGTGGCAGTCATGCCACTCTGTCAGCACTAGTTCACTTAGCCCAGTAAATTATTACCGAATGCTTTCAGCCAGCAATGGGTAATTATGCACTGCACCCCAGCAAGAAAGTGTCATGCCATCCTTGCCTGACAACCACCATAACCAGGGACAAAACGTACTTAATGTGTCTCTATCGTGAGGAAGAGAATGCCCAAATACATGCCTAGGAGCTTGTATCTAGAAGCCAGAGGCACAGTCACCTGGGATGTATCACGTTATGCTGAAAGTTGTACATACGTTGGCAGATCTAAGAACAAGCGTAGATGCGGATACTCACTAATGTGCCAAAATTATTGGTGTTTTATACTTTTTTATGTCAAATGTTGTCCTTTGCTATAATCAGTATTATAATCCTAAGGAGCCTAACAAATATTGCTTTCAGTTGGTTAAGGTAATTAACCACAGCTAATACAATACTTGCACATGTGCGTATTCTGATTTGGGAGGAAGGGCAAAAACAAGATCCCTACAAGTCATGTTGGAGGTAGACTGACCTACAGGCCACAATCCTCCAAATATGCATGGCCCACTGGTATTAGTGAAAGGTACCCATCATTCTTTCCTTGTGTAAAGAGGAATGGTTATAACCGTAACTTTTGGGCTGGAGTAGACTAACCCCCCAAAAATGGAGGGATATGTAAAATCTTTGGAGTATCATCCTTTAGTGTGACAAGCAGCAAAGCCTACTTCGGATTTCTACTGTGGGGTTTTCCATGGAAGGCCCACTCACAGAGAGCAAAAGCCAGCTTGCAGAGCAATGAGGAGTGGGAGAGAACTTGTTCCCTGATTCAAGTGAGGGACGTGGTATTAAATGAGTGGTCGATAACCACCCTTGATCCTAGCACCGAACGGTAGGCTTGGAGTGACATGAAAGTTGACTTCAGCGCCAAACATTTATGAGCTGGGACATATCCGACTTATCCCACAAGTTCCGCAGAATCTGCTCCCCGAAGAGTCACTGGTGACTGTGAGCTCAGGGGCAAGGTAGGTGAGAAAGTGCATCCCATTTTATGAATGTGAGAGTGCCTCAGTATTCCAAGGTTAGGACTTAGGATAGATGGAATGGGATATGATTCGATTGCTTGCCTCACACCTGATCCCAGTGCTTCGTCAAATGCCACTGCAGACCATGTATGTGGAGTTTGGAGTTTAGTATCCCTCTGAAGTAGGAAGGCATTTGCTGGGCAGAAGTCCAAAACTGCTCCTAAGTACTGAATTTTCCTAGAGGAGACCACGGAGGATTTTAGGCAATTTTGTGACATCCTATGTTTGAAGATGGTCTCTAAAGGGGAGGTTAGAGCTGAATCTACCCCGTTCCTGGATGCTGATTGAATGAGACAGCCATCAAGGTATGGGTAGCAGTGAACTAGCTGTTGATTTCGAAAGGCAAGCACAGGGACCACAATTCCGAGGAAGACCCGAGGGTTAGTGTGAAGCCAATATTGGATTCCCACTGTGAAATACAGGTACATGTGTGGCTGGAAGATCCACTGATAATATCCAGTCATTCTTCTGTACGGCTACCAGAATATGTGACAGAGTTAGTACCTTGAACTTCTGCAAGGAAGAGAACTTACTGAGATAACAAAGATCTAGGATGGGCCAGACCCTCTTTGTCAGAACAAGCAAATACAGGCAATAGTATGCTTGCCCTATGTCATAGAGTTGTACTCACTTAATTACTGTTAAGGAGAGGAGCCTCTCTCTCTCCTGTAAAGAGTCCCAAGATGCTGACCTAGATAGAGGCGGCTCTGGCAGCTTCAGACTCTCCCCACCCTTTACCACCACTGAGAGGATTCATATGTATCTGACAAAGTGGGCACAGATGTGATGGTGGGGAAAACCCTTACCTCACTAGCATGGAGTTGGCCTTCTGTGGAGATGCCAAGCTTCACAAATACATCACTAGGGCTTTAGGACTGAGCTGAGGCTACACGAGTGCCCACATTCTCCCTCTCATGTACACAATTCTCGTCACTGCACCTGATAACAGAGAGCCAAGTCACTGTCAGCCTGGGGAAACAGCGGTGTACCACTGTATCTTCACAGGTAACATGCCGGGTACCCAGTGAGAAATCCTGGTGTTTCACAAAATGGGTCTAGTTACATATATATCTGCTCTCAGTGCGCAGGTGTGTTCAATAGAATCTCAGAGGTTGGCAGCAGGTGAGAACATGGGTCTACACAGCTTGCCGAAAATCAAGCCCCGTTGATAGGCACTGCGAAGCCAATGAGCTAAAGACCTTACTCCTTTGAATTTTAAGGCTCAACTAATTTGGCAGACACTTCTGGGCTCTTTGAGCCACAGGCAGTAATGTTGAAGATATGTATTAGAGTTGTGCTTGATGCTGCTGGTACAAAATTAGGTAACATGGGGCCACAAGCAGAAAACGCGTAGCAGTAGTGGCTTTAAGCAGCTTCTCTATGGTGTATATATATTTTCTTTCCCTTTCAGCTGAGTTTATAAGGAGGTTTTCCTTTTAGTAGGATATAAGGCCAAGCCACTCACTAAGATTAGAATCTGTAACACGCAGGTTACACAGATATTAGCAGCAGAGGCATAAACCACACTTGCCCCCTGTAAATTCATGCCTGTACCCCAATGGGGGTCTCTGACACTGTGCTCTCTGTCCTTTTTCTTCTCAGTATTCTTCCCCCTTAAGCCTCTCTTTCAGTTCACCGCACTTGTTCCTCCTGGACATCATTCCCATACGCCACCTGTGCCCCTTTCCCATGCATGGCCTGGCCTCTGTGCGACTCTGTGCCTCTTTCATGTCAGATTTGAAAATCGAAACTTTAGGTATATTTGGTCCGGCATCACCTGCTCCTTGCAAAACATACAGAAGCACTTTCCACACAGGTAGATCATGATCTTTGAAAGTGGGTGGGCGTAGGAAGTGCCCCAGCTTTCAAGAAGCAAGCTGGTGAACCTGAAAAGAGTTCAGGCGAGTGCCCCGCAGAAAATGTGGACATCATTCACATAAACTTCCTAAAAGCAAAGGCTCTACTAGGGTGTTAACTAAACTTGCCCCTCCCCAAAAGTACTTCAGGTTCACCTGCCCTAAAGTCATTTCAATAAATGTCTAGAAAGGTGCCATTTGCAGCGCAATATCCTTAAAAAAAATCTAAAAAGCTGTATGTCAATCAAGTAGTTCGGGAAATTAAATATTATGTGGGCTATCATTTACCATAGCATCAACCTGCACCTTCCTTTCATTTCTCCATCCTACCCCTTACAAGCAGATTTTCAACTATACCGTATAAATTAAAATCTCCTTGGAAATGGGAAGGGTGGAAACACGTATCTCATATTCTCAGGATGTACATACAGCAGCAGATCTGGATGTATTTTATAGGCTCATACATTAATGCTCTCACTCAAGCAACAGAGACACTAACCTTGTAAATTGCATTTTCCTACAGCAGTAAATACTACTATTCAACTTTCTGCTTTAGATATATATATTTGGAAATACAAAACGTTTGTCCTTAAACATGAACCTGTCATTTTATTAAATACAGTTTCTGCTATGAAATTGTCTTTTAATGTTGAAACAACAAAACTTGATTTCCCACAAACAAAAAAGTATAATTTTCATAAAACATATTGTCCTAAAATACCACCGTTTCATTTTACTTGATCTGTGCCCAAACATCAACTTTCATTGATTGCTCACATATACTATTGTCACACATGGATAAACTCTGCCTTACATGCCCAAGTATCACCATGGCTGGCCCCTAGAAAAACGCAATTACCACTATTAAGACAGCTGAATACCAATGGTGGTACTGGAAACAATAATGCCTGGGATGGTGCAATATGCCAAAAATAACCATTAAGGTGCCAGGGCCAGCATTTCGCCTGAAGGGTGTGCACATCCTACCATGAGTTGCTTGTATGCCAGGAATCACCACCAAATGTGTAATGGGTGGCCAAAAATGCCTAGCAATATGCCAACGCCAGAAGCCTGCAGCACACTACCTCTGTGCTTTCCTGTCCCCGATCTACTTTTTGCATCTAAGCTGCTATTTACAGGTCTGCTTCACAGAAGCTCGTATTCAGTTTGTTAGAGGCAGATGCACAATCCCACAGCAGCTCATAAACAAATCAGCACATTGGAGAAAGGGTCAAAGAGAGCAATGGAGAAGACGGTGCTCAGGACCTAATAATCCACAACCCAGTTGACCTCCTATTGAGCGCACTGATGAATGGTGACAGAGGCATGTTGACCTCTGTTTGGTTGGAAGGGAAACGCAGACATGCTTTTCTCTAGAGACTGCTAAGTGCCTTAAACGTACATGTCTGAATTTAATGCATTACACGTGGAGCTCTCCCTCTCTCTCAGACAATCTTCATTTGGTACAGTATTTGTTCTTTATTTCTTGTTTATTGCAGTAAGAGTTAAGTCGTTAATTGTAGGTACATTCAACTTGTAATTACTGCACAGTGTGAGGTGGAGGTAGGAGGAGAAATAAGGAAACATCATTTGTTTTTACATATACTATATATATGTAAATATATATATACATCTCCCCATGTTGTGTCTCTCACCCTCCCCTCCACTTTCCCGCCTTCATTATCTGTCTACTTCCCCTGCTCCAACCCCCCTCCCCTGAATCTCTCACCTTGCCTGCTTTTCCCCTTACGTATTTGTGCTTATTGTTTATCTTGACCTTACAACTAACTATGTTGCCATGCTCTAAGAACTATGTAACCTTTGCAATGATGTAACCTGTAACTATGATCTGATGCTCATGTAAAGCGCTCTGATACCTCCGGGTCTAGCCAGCGCTATATAAAACTTTTAAAATAAATAAATAATATATATATATATATATATATATATATATATATATATATATATATATATATATATATATATATATATATATATATATATATATATATATAGTATTGCACCATAGCTCCATAAGTCCGCAGATACGGCAAACAATGCAGTCACGACCAGAATTTGCAGTTTGAAGTTATTAGTTTATTGGTTTGTATAGCGCTGAATCACCCATGAGGGTATCTCGGAGCTTAGGACGGCAGAGATCAGCCAAGGTAAAGAACTAGAAAAGGTGAGTTTTCAGCCGCTTTCTGAACTGAGGCAGATTCTGACAATTACGTAGATGAAAAGGTAACTTATTCCAAAATACAGGGGCGAGGTAGGAGAATGCTTTGCCTCCGCTGCGCGCTTTTTTAACTCTGGGGGTGCAAAGCTGAAGTTCAGAGCCTGATCTAAGCACTCGTGCCGGGGTGTATATAGCTAGTTTGCTAGTAAGATACGAGGGGCCTTGGCCATTGAGGGCTTTGAAGATAGTGCAGCCTATTTTGAATTTAACCCGCTTTCTCACCGGAAGCCAGTGGAGGTACTTAAGGAGGGGTTCAGAGGGTGTTCTGGCTGGGGCGTCGGCAACAAGTCGGGCAGCAGTATTCTGCACACCTAAAGTTTATTGAGGGAGCCTTTGTTAGCCGAAAATAAAAGAGCATTATAGTAGTACAGTAGTCAAGTCTACTTAGTACCAAGTGATCCTGGACCAGCTGCCTCACAGGTAGGTGATGGTGGTGTTTTCATGTAAATTTCATGACCCAAGCATTAAGGCCCTCATTATGATGTCAGCCAGAAAGCATTCTAACCAACTCCTTGTCGGAATCGTTTCCTACAGACTCTGGTTTGGGGAGTTTGACCGACCGATTATGATAATTCCGAACACCGGTCGGTCGGACTCCCATTAACTTCAATGGGAGACTGTGTTCCGACAGACAACACAGGCTCACATTGAAAAACTGGGTGGTTGCGGAAAACTTTGCACCTTGTGGTGGGTACCTCATGGCGCCTGCCACTTTACACATGGTTGTAAAAAGGGGACCCAAGGGTACCCCCACGGGTCCCAACCAGAGGCCTCCGGGTGAAAGAGGGCCCTATACAGGTCCCCAAAGCCAGGTTCCAACAGTCAATCCGTGTTGGTCAAACCGATTCGGAAAGGCTCTCCGAATCTGTCATCGTCATCGCTCCATCAGCTGCACGATTCAGCTCCGACCGACTCGAACTCTCCAAATATTGGTCGGAACAGAGTCGGAAAGACAGAGAGGGTACCCTGTATCATAATCAGGTGGTTGGAAATGTTTCGGAGTCGGTCAGAAACATGGGTTCCGACACAGGTTAGGAAAAACCAAATGCCATTCGGAGCCTTTCCGACCGACATCGTAATTAGCCCATAAGTTGTAGCTCTTCATGATCCATGCTGGGGCAGTACATAGCACTTGTCGCAGAGACTGCTTAAAAAGGGATTCATTTTTCACTACAAATGGCATTGGCAACTCTTTATCAGATTCCTGTAGGTAGTTGGAGAGTCTTGGCAACTGGTGGCTGGTTGGTACGTTTTTGGTGTTTGTAATCTTCTCAGGAAGTCTTCTTTGTGGGAGAACACCATACAGTCATGCACACACACATTTTCAGCCAATTCTCTATTCTCTCTCTTGCTTGCCCTCCCTTCTCTCTCCCATTTCCTTTCTTTGTTACTTTATCCTTCTCTCTCCACCCCTTTCTCTCTCTCTCTCTCTCTCCTCCACAGGTGCACACGTTTGTTTAGGTACTTTTCGTCTTCTTACACCAAAAACTGCATAGACCACTGTTAGAAATTGGGTTTCTGGTTGGCTAGGGTATGCACCTAAGCCAGGCAGAACATACCACTCTAGTCAGAGTAAGGGAGTTACACACCCAGGATAACCCCTGCTCACCCCTTTGGTAGCTTGGCAGAGAAGTCAGGCTTATCCCAGAGGCAATGTGTAAAGCGTCTTTGCAACATACACACACAGACACCAGTGACAGCCTAGGCACACCACAAAAGATACTCCCCACAAGGCTATATAAAAAATATCACCTATATTATACATAAAACACACAGACCACAATCACACAAATTACTTTGGCATTAGGCAATTGCATTAACAATATATAGGTCATAAATCACTTTGCCATAAGGTAATTGTCATGACAATATATAGGTCATAAATCATTTTGTTATAACATGTTACAAGATTTATAGAGCGCATGGCTGCCCCAGCTATGGGGCGTCCCAGCGCTAAACCCAGACATAACATTGCAGGGTGGGGAAAATGTAAGGCAGGGACTAGATCGGGGAAAGCCAGGTTTTTATGGCTTTTCTAAAGGCCAGATGATTCTGAATACTCCTGATAGTTACAGGTTGTGAGTTCCAGAGTGCTGATGCCAACGTCCCTGAAAGAGCGACCCCCAGCTCTTGCGACTCAGGCAACGCATGCTAAATGCAGATCTGCTGAGGGCAGCGTGCGGCGCAGTGTATACGGCAAGAGAAGATCAGATAATATGGGAGGCACTTGATGGTTGGGAATTTTGTGGACCAAGCACAGGGTCTTGAAATAAGGCAATTGGCAATTGTCGTAATACCACGTTTAGTGCAATTAAGTAACTACTATATGTTGCCTATATCATGAAAATATCAGGGCATGAAACAAAAATGCAGCAGGTTTGGCTGCAACTCCAGCGAATCATCACATGTCATAATAACCCCATAGATCGCAAAATATCCCTATAGGAATATAAGTTGCAGTGCATCTACACACATATTATGGATTATACGGTGGCCTAATCACTAAGTGTAAGGCCCAGAGCACCGGAGTGCTTATTCCACAGGACACAGTGATGCGGTCATCTAAACGAAATGCCCCTTTCTGCCCTCACCACAAGGACCACAGTGCACTAGAGCAGTGGATCCCAAACTTTTGACTCCTGAGGACCCCCATTGAGTCACCACTGGAAGCCGGGGACCCCCAAGCAATTTGTATGAGTTAAATTTCAAAATTAATACAGTAATTCGAAAAAAACACAAACGTGTGCACCCAAAACAAATACTCAAAGTACTAAGGATTTTGGGGCCAGATGTACGACCATTTCATTTAGCGTCTCGCAATTGGCGACACATTGTGAGTGGCAAATTGCGAGTCGCTAAATGAAGTGTACAACAGTGTGTTTAACACTGTTTGGGATTCCCAATGGGGTCGCAAATTGTGAGGTTCATTAATATTAATGAGCCTCTCGCAATTTGTGAGCCCATTGGGAATGCCAGCCCTCCCAGGGATGGTGGCCTGCTGGGCTTTGCAGGCCACCATGTCTCGGACTGCTTTTAAATAAAGCAGTTTAAAAAAAAATGCAGCCTGTTTACCATGCATTTAAAAAAAAAAAAAAAATGAAACGTTTTCATTTTCTAGGGGCAGGCAAAGGCCCTGGGACCACTGCCTGCCCTTAAAAAATAATTTAGCATGCATTTGCAACCCCTTCCCATTTGCAAATGCATTACAATCTGCTTGAAGTAGGTGGTAATTGTGACTGTTTTGCGACCACAAAACATTTGTACATGGTTTTGAGACTCCCATTTGGAAGGGAATGCCACTTCCAAATAGCAAGTTGCAAAACCTATTTAGCGAGTCGCAAACAAATTGTGACTCCCGAAATAGGCTATGTACATGGCTCAATAGGTTTTTTGCATGCATAAACGGGTTTGCGAACCCGTTCGCGCATATAAAAACAGATCGTACATCTGGCGCTTAGTATTTTATATTGAAGTAATAGCCCCTCTGTCACATGTATTTCATTTGTTTGATAGCATCTCTCATACCATTGTAGGATGTCAGAGCACTTTACATCACACACATATAGAGACATTGAATCATGCATGTAAATCAGTGTGTATATAAAATGTTTAACCCCTTCGAGGCGGATGACGAGCTCAGCTCGTCATGAGTTACGCCTCTCGTACGCTCATGACGAGCTGAGCTCGTCATGCACCGCTGCTTTTTAGGGCTCGGACTCCTCCCCCTGGGGGAGGAGTTTCGAGATCCTAATGTTATAAGAAAAAAAAGAAGAAGAAGAAGAAGGGCCTTGGTGAGAGGAATTCCACACATTCCTTTGCGTTTTCTGGCATCTGGTCAGTGATTCGTCTTCCCTGTGCTGTGTATGTAGTAGCCTTGAAGTGATAGGCTGTAAGTAATGTACGCGTGCCCGATGTGGCATTTTGTGTGCGAGAGCGAGCATGGCAGAGTGATTAATCTTAATTACGAGCTGTCAGAGTGGCCGTGTAATGCAAGCCAGATGATGCGAACGCGTTCACAGCGGTGAGCGCGTTCAATGTTAAATGACGAGAGGCAGCAGGCGAGGCTCACAGAAGATGACTCATACATGCTCGTCCACAAGCTTCATCAAAACAATGTGGAACAAACGGCGAAAATACTGGTTATGTTTAGTGTCTTTGTGGCATATTTGTCAAAATCTAATTATACAACATGACCCCTCGTTAGCCATGCTGTTTCCTGGCAAAAAGCGTTAATTGTGTATTTCTTTGTCAGTTTCTGACAAGGTGCGTCCATCCTTCGCATCTTCCGAACACCCCCACCTGAACTGTTATTTATCTGTCTTTAAACCCCGCAGCCTGCTGCTCCCTGCAGAAAGCGCTGGCGGGGTTTAATGGGAAGCCAAGTGTCTGGCTGGCCCCAATTAACACCCCGTGATTAGCTGGCATTCCTCCGCAGCGTGTCAGACACCGAAAAGAGAATAAATTGCATTTAATTAATGCTTCTCGGTGACACTGATCGGAGGCTGGGTTTAAGGACCGTGTGGAAGGGGGCGCCCTCCCCCCAATGTTTGTTTTTTCCATCTTCGATTGCAGGACTGCCGTGATGGGATTGCAAGGGGGGGGGGGCGCTCGATGAGGAATCTGCTGCGACCCCCAATGTTTGTTTAATTCACCACCACACAATTTAATTTCAAGTGAGCCGTCCTGTGCCGCAATTAAACAATAGTGTGGCTTAGGTAACGGACGCACGTACCTGAGCTGCTTCAATTTGAAGATGTATATAGCGTGGCTTATCCCCGGTGAGGGCTTCCAGGCGCTGTACGTGGGCACAAGGAGGTAAAGTGAATTGCCCAGACTCTCAGGACGTTGCGAGATTCGAACCGGGACCCCAGCTCCCGAGTCGGCAGCTCTGGTCGCTGCGCCATACCCAGTTCCCGGTCGTAAACGGTGCGAGCGTCCTTATAGGGTTTGGGAAAGCCACTGCGGGTAACGTTTTGTTTATATTTTGTCTGTGGGGGGGTGGGGGGGATACAAATTCTATCCTTTAAATCGACATTTTTTTTTAATATGCACGATGTCTTTCCGTTTTTTTCTAAAGATATCGCGATATTAATGCTCTGCACTGGCTGGAATGAGTGCTCGGTGGAAAGGCTTTTTCTTTTTCAAAAATCCAACTCCCTCTTAATCTGAAGGTTTTGCTTTAAACGGAAATGCTAGTATGACACTAAAAATCTGATATTTTCAATGGGCTGTTGTACTACCTTCAAAAAAAAAAAAAAAAACATTAGGATGAATAGCTGTTTCGGCCCTGCTGGGCCACGATTCGGTGCCGATTCGGTGCCCTGAGGATTGCACACTGACCTCCGCAGCGCGCGCTCAGCCCACTGAGTCTCTGCAGGGGACCACTCTTGGTAGAATTTCGGGTCGCATCGTCTTTATGCTGCTACAACCTGTTCCCCAGGGACTATGCATGAGTTTGTGAAGCGTAATGAAAAGTAAACGATAATCAGTTACTTGACGGACTAAAATAACTAATGTTTTATTCACAGGCAAGGTGGAAAAATAAAATTAAATGACAGTGAAATTTACGCCTCTGACAGCTAGTTGGTGATATTGCGCAGACCTTACGTTGATCAACGACGCAGAGAGAATAATGTGCGCTATATCTCCAGGGTGACCATCATTTTAAAGCCAAAAACCGGGACATTTCCCAAGAATAGGACTACAATCTTACTTCAACCCCGCGCCCAGGATGACAGCGCTCCTGAGCCGAGAATCCCAGAAGACAGCACACATAAATAGCTTTATTTTTTTTTTTAACCAAGTTACCAGTAGCACACATGTTCACAAAATTGCTTTCTCATAACAGTTGCTAACTATACCTATTTTGCAAAACATAAAAAGATACCTTCCCGCCGACCCTCACTCAAAACCGGGACAGGAGCTTCATTTCCTGAAATCTGCGGGGATAGCGGGCGAAGAACCTGGTCTGTCCGGGCAAACCCGGGACGCCTGGTCCCAATGACTACACCCCGCACCCGCGAGGCCCGAACACGGGAACATTGCGGGATCGGACGGCGGCCTGTGGAGCCGGAGTACCGCAGCGTTCCGCCTCGCCCCGCCCACACACACGAAGAAACGCAGCAGCTGACCCGGTCATTCTAAACCGGGTCAACCTGTTTAACTGCAAATTCGTCCTCTTAAAGGCACTACAAATAAGGGGTCGCAATGGAAGACCTAACCTCCCTACCCCCCAATCTAAAATATCTGAGATGGTGAGTAAATAACTGCTAACGTCACCGGTGTTTATGCCGAGTTTGATTTTGGCGACTTATTAACTCCGAGTTCAGGCTCCATGGAAGCCCCTGCCGGGGTACTGGGGTGCAGTAAATACGTTATCTACGTCACATCAGCGCCGACATCCTAAATAAGTATTTAAAAGCACTTCAGTGAGTGTACTTCGAGAGGGGAGACCAAGTAACACAGACCCCCCCCCAAAAAAAAACTTCCCTGCTGTTTGGAAATGGCCAGCCCCGCCCAAGAAATCAAGCTCTATTCTGCTGAAATCACAGCGGCGCAGACTCTAAAATGTGTGTTCTTCGTTACAAACATAAGATTCGAAAGTTAACCCTCTGTTGGTAACGAAGAGCCACCGTTTTTTTTTCTTCTGCAAATACATTTGAAAAGAGATTGCGTGTTCCTCTCTCACGACCCTTGAGATGCCTCCACGCCTTCAAAAGGCTCCTCAGTGCCCGCGACCGCTTTTATTTTTTGAGGGCGGGGGCATGACGTGGGGTACGTAGTCCACCATAACAAAACACATGATGGCATGTCAGCATGATACGACATACCATAGCATCGCATGACACGACTTAGCAGGGCACATCAAGGCACGACCACAAAACATAGAAACACATGACATAGAAAAATAACACTGAGTATCATAACTTCAAACATTACAACAATAGTTAAAGTGACATAACAAAGCACAACATACCAGTACCACATAACACAGAACAGCATACTACCAGTGGCTGTGGGTGTCCAGGGGTGCAGCAGGTG
Source organism: Lissotriton helveticus (assembly GCF_964261635.1). Lineage (NCBI taxonomy): Eukaryota > Metazoa > Chordata > Amphibia > Caudata > Salamandridae > Lissotriton > Lissotriton helveticus. The sequence continues at coordinate 565,763,517 of NC_136059.1, forward strand.
CAGTGACACCGGGGCCTCGAGGGTCTCCCTTAACCCAGACAGTGCTGTATTTTACTACGAGTGGCGGTGGAAGTCCAGGGGTGCAGCAGGTGCAGTGACACCGGGGCCTCAAGGGTCTCACTTAATCCAGACAGTGCTGTATTTTACTACCAGTGGCTGTGAGGGTGCAGCAGGTGCAGTGACACCAGGGCCTCGAGGGTCTCCCTTAACCCAGACAGAATAGTGAGTGCAGAGTAGTGAGTAGTGAGTAGAGTGTGTAGAGTAGTGAGTGCAGAGTAGTGAGTGCAGAGTAGTGAGTAGAGTAGTGAGTGCAGAGTAGTGAGTAGAGTAGTGAGTAGAGTAGTGAGTAGTGAGTGTAATAGTGAGTAGTGAGTAGAGTAGTGAGTAGTGAGTAGAGTAGTGAGTAGAGTAGTGAGTAGAGTAGTGAGTAGTGAGTGCAGAGTAGTGAGTAGTGAGTAGAGTAGAGTAGTGAGTAGGACATCACAGGCAGCAGCTGTGCAAGCTTCTTACACTCACAAGGAGACCACAGGCAGCTGAGTTGCAAGCTTCTCCCACTCACAAGAAGGACATCACAAACAGCAGCGGTGCAAGCTTCTCACACTCACTAGAAGGACATCACAAACAGCAGCGGTGCAAGCTTCTCACACTCACAAGAACGACATCACAGGCAGCAGCAGTGCAAGCTTCTTACACTCACAAGGAGACCACAGGCAGCAGCGGTGCAAGCTTCTCACACTCACAAGAAGGAAATCACAGGCAGCAGCTGTGCAAGCTTCTTACACTCACAAGGAGACCACAGGCAGCTGAGGTGCAAGCTTCTCCCACTCACAAGAAGGACATCACAAGCAGCAGCGGTGCAAGCTTCTCACACTCACAAGAACGACATCACAGCCAGCAGCAGTGCAAGCTTCTTACACTCACAAGGAGACGACAGGCAGCAGAGGTGCAAGCTTCTCACACTCGCAAGAACGACATCACAAGCAGCAGTGGTGCAAGCTGCCCTTACACACTCACAGCAGGTCCGGTGCCAAGGCAGCAGCAGCAACAGAGCAAGAGTCCCTTACAAAGAACAGGCACAGCACAGAGATGCACAATGCAATCTTCTCATACTCCCAGGCAGCAGCGGTGCAAGCTTCTCACACTCACACGAAGGACATTACAGGCAGCAGCTGTGCAAGCTTCTTACACTCACAAGGATACCACAGGCAGCTGAGGCGCAAGCTTCTCACACTCACAAGAAGGAAATCACAGGCAGCAGCTGTGCAAGCTTCTTACACTCACAAGGATACCACAGGCAGCTGAGGCGCAAGCCTTTCCCACTCACAAGAAGGACATCACAAGCAGCAGCGGTGCAAACTTCTCACACTCACAAGAACGACATCACAGGCAGCAGCAGTGCAAGCTTCTTACACTCACAAGAAGGACATCACAGTCAGCAGCAGTGCAAGCTTCTTACACTCACAAGGAGACCACAGGCAGCAGAGGTGCAAGCTTCTCACACTCACAAGAAGGACATCACAGGCAGTAACGGTGCAATATTCTCACACTCACAAGGAGATAACTGGCAGTACACACCACATGAACACACTCCATAACACATAGCAACAATACATTGGCATTTACAATGCCATTAGCTCAAACTCAAATAAATCCGAGCCCGATTGCATTTCTAATGCTTGTTTAAAAACCCAGCACACAGCAGAAATGCCTTTAGCACGCATGCGGTTAAAGAGTGCTCGGTCTGGAAAAGCACAAACTCAGGATTCAGAACATAACACAGTGGCTAGCACTGACTTTAACATTAAAAATATATTTCCACCCAAATAAATCTTTTTAGCAGCATCAGGATAATGAATAACTGGGTAAAAATATAAGTTAATAACTGGTACCATGTAGTTTGCAAGCAGCTCTTTGATGACAGTTTATAGGTCCCGCTGCTAGATTACGATTGTCACTTATGAAGTGCACAGTAACGAAAGAATTGCTGTGACAAATGCATGATACACGTTCTTTGCAGTAGGCACATTAACCCTCTGTGCTTCATTAGTTCAATCAAAGCTGCAACTGAACAAAACTCTCCTCAGCTCCAGCAGGTACATTAATCACTGGCATTCTCTTGACACTTTTATTGTTGCTGGAAAGCTGCTAATTATAACTGTTGCCTGCGGACCCCCTGGGAATGTGTCACGGACCCCTGGGGGTCCGCGGACCACAGTTTGGGAAACACTGCACTAGAGCATCCCAGGATGCCTAATCAAACAAAATGACGGGAAGGCACCCGCACTGCCCATTGGCGGGGAGACCCCTCCCTCGCAAGCAGCAGGCAGCCAGGCTATCCCCCTGCGGGCCAGACACCGACAAGCTGGGGCTTGTTGGAGAATCCTGCTTCCCTCCCTACCGCAGGCTGCCAGGGAAGGAGGGGCCCACATCGCAAATGTCACTGGGAGACCTGACCGGGTTTTCCTCTCTCCTGCTCGAGTGGCTACACCTTCTTCTCCTCTGCCGGAAGGGCGGGTACGGCCTTCCTCACCGGCCCCGCCCACATCAGCATGACAATGGGGCTCCTCCGCTCCCTTCCCCGTGGTTGGTCAGCATTGCACAGTTGCTATTGCAACTGTTCTTCTTCCATTCCTCAGGCAGCATACATCGCTGTTCCCTTTGCAAAGGGAGGGGGCCGCGCTGAAGAGAGATTTTATAGTGCGGTCCTTTGCAGAATGAGTCCACGCCTTGGGCAACAGTAGGTAAAAGCACTCATCACTCGCCTCCTGCTAGTTTCCTTTACTTTTCCCAAAAAGAAGGGAACCAAAGTACTCCACGTGCACTTTCCTTTTACACCAAGGTGAACCCAGCCCCCACCAATCGACGTTTGGCCAAATTGCTAAAGGACAGTCCGGTCCATCCCCTGCTCCAGTCAGGAGCAAAAGCTGCAGGCCATACAAGTCAGGGGCAGTGCGCCTCCCCCAGCTTTTCCAGCAAGGCTCTTTTTCTTGAAGTCTTTGATTTCCCTGAGACTTCCAACAGGAGCAAATCACACACAAACCCTTGGAGATTGTCCACAAGCAAGATACCACAGCAGTGCAAAAAGAGTCCGTCCTTTTCCTGCACCACAGACAGAAGCAGCAACTGCAGACCAACCCACCCCTCACTCAGAAAAGGTAGCGCTCCTCACACAGTTCTTCCGTTCTACTTCTTGGCAGAGCCCTCTTGTTTCTCGAAGTAATCTAAAGTCCTAGGGTTTAAGTTATCATACTTATATCTCATTTTTTTTATTGTTCTCTTTTCTTCAGAGTCTCTGAGGTCAGTAAAACATTTCTATCTTTCCTGGTCATGACCATAGGGGGTGGAGACAGCATTGTGCAAAGGAGAAACAGTCTATTCAGGTGCTAGTGAAACTCCTCTCAGCACTCTAAATGCAGACCAGGTCTATTCAGCCCAGCAATGAGTCACCCGGCCAAGGTAGGACACACCTCAACCCCCTGTGTGACTGTCTAGAGTGAATGCACATCCCCAGCTCTTGTCACTCCAAAACCAGACACTGAATACACAAAAAGTCAGAGGCACACAGAATGGTCAAGTAAAAAAAAAGCCTACTTTCTAAAAGTGGAATTTTTAGATACAAACATTAAAAACCACCTTTACTAAAATGTGTTATTAAATTCTGAGTTAAGAGAGCCTAAACTCTATTTCTCCATCTTGTCCAAATTGGATGTTACACATGTAAAATGTAACAGTGCAGCCCTAATTATAGCCTATGGGACAGAAAGCCTTTCTGGATTCAAACAATGTGGACGAACCCACTATGCGTAGGTGTTTTAGGCACTATGTGTGGTAAGTACATGGCCCCATTAGGTGTACTTAAAAGACCCCTCACACACCAACCTAGTTGGTGTCATGCTTCATCATTGAGGTACCAACTGAGTGGGCGAGTGCCCTCCGGTTGTGCTACGTCGCCCGATTACAGCAGAGCTGGTGTGGTGCAGATGTGTGATGTGACGTGAATTGATTATATAAAAAATATCTCTCAGAATCCTTGCCTGTAAACTTTGATATTGGTTTACACCCGGTTGTGTAAAGCATTGACATGCTAAAACAGCTAATACATGAAACTAAGGCAGAACCAAAGTGGGCCCAAAAGGGAAATCACTAAAAGATTATAGCTGGGATGATTTATAACAACAAGTATAACAAAACGTTTCAGAAAGGAGTCAGCAACCATTCAAAGAATTCAAGAACTTGTCATCAATCTGGCAGTCTTTTTAATTGTGGAGAGTCCAAAAAATGGTAGGAATCAATAAGGAATGCAGGAAATGGGGACTTTGTAAGCGACATTTTGCCTGCATTTGCAAGGAGAGTGGTAAGACGCGAGTAGCGGTCATGGAAGAATTGAGAGAAGACAGACCAGAAGACCGGGTGCTAAGCACGTATCAGGAAGGAAATGACGATGGACGGAAAATAAGACCTAAGGAGAACTCTGGGGTCAACAACAGGGAAGTTGAGTTGATGGTTGATTCGGGAGCAATTATCTCCAAAAGCATGTTTGAAAAGGACTGGCCACTTACTGAACTGACAGTCAAAAGCATTGATCCCAGGGAGAAAGAATTGACAAATTGGGATATTTTCAGGCATCAATTAAATGTTTATTGAGAGAGATTTAAGAATAGGTGTATGTTGCGGAAGATGGGCCACCAAACCAGGGTTGGGTGAACCAATGTGATCTACACATTATGATCAATCAATCCTCAAGCTCCCTTTCAGGTTGGCATTTGTGAATTATTGGGGGAAGTGAATTAAGTATTTAGGGACAAATAAGGCCAACTTAAGTGATATGTCCACAAAATCATTGTAAAAGAAGGGAGTGTTCTAGTGAAACACACTGAGAATGGTGCATGTGGTGGTTAGGAATGAAGTAAAGAGAATGCTGGAAGAAATGATGAGGGAGGGTATTATTGAGCCTGTTGAGGCTTCAAGTTGGATTTCTCCAGTTGTAATAATGAAAGGAAAACTAATCATGGTTTGATATTCTATGTAGATTTAAGGAGTCTCAACTAGAATATCATCACAGGTACTTTTCCTCTACCTGACATCAAAGAGATGATTTTGTTGCTTAAGAGTGGCAAGTTCTTCTCTATATTGGATTTAAGGAGAGCTTACTACCAGATCCATCTACATGAAGAATTGAAAGGTTTAATGACATTTGTGATGATGGAAGGGACTTTTCAGTTCACCAGAATGCCTTTCGGGCTATCGTAAGTCACATTATATTTCAACGAATGATGGCTGAGGAGTTCAAAAGATTTTAAAAATGTAATCTACTTCCAGGACGACATACTAGTATTCGGTGATACTGCAAGATCACAACTGTGCTTTGAAATCTGTGCTGAACAGGTTACGTGATGAAGGGCTCACTTTGAGAAAAGACGAGTGTAGATTTCTAGTGGAAGAGATACAATAGTTAGGTTCACTATTTTGTGTGAGGGGGTTAGGCCCAAGGAAGATTTACTGAGAACCATTAAATCATCTGCCATACCCCAGGACAACGACAAATTCCAGTCTTTTATAGGTGTCATCGAATACTACTCTCTTTGGTCAAAGATTTGCTGAGAAAACTGAGAATTTAGACATCTATTGAGGAAAGGGTGTGCGTTTGTGTGGGGGCAAAGAAAAGCCTGGGGTGTTTGATGGAATTAGTAAAGAAGTGTGTGAGGCGGGTATCTTTGTCCTATTTGATACCCAGTTAATTCCGGTTTTGATGGTAGATGCAAGTGCTTGCAGTGTCGGGGCTGTTTTTCCCCAAATGCATGGTAGTATAGAGAAGACTTTGGAGTTTGCCTCATGCTCCTTGACTGGCGGTGAACACAACTATTCAGTCATAGAGCGCTAGGCATTGGCTGAGGCCTGGAGTGTTGAATACTTCAGGCGTATCTCCGTGGGTTGAGTTTTTGTCTCTGTACTGACCACAAACCTTGGATCAAAGTACTGTAGAGCCGGAAAAGGGGCAGCAAGACTGGCCAGATTGACATCCAGGTTACAAGAATATAGATACACGATGCAATAAATTCCTGGTTGGAGTAATGCTCAGGCTGACTGTCTTTCACATCTGTCATTGGCCCAGGTTGATGTTGATTAGCAAGCTGTAGTACTCAAAGAAAAAGGAGCAGTGGCATAGTCGGCAGAGGCAGAGGAGAGTGGTTGCAGTGCTTTTACCTCTAGAGAATAGAGTCACTGTGTGGAAGCTGACATTGTCTTAGAGGCTGTAAAACGAATGATAGTTAAGGGTGTATGTAGGGAGAGTGCTGTCTCTTCTTCTGTGAGACCCTTTGTAAAGATTCTGGAGGAATTATTGCTGTGTGGCGAGGATGTTATCATGTGCAATGATACATTTGTTCCATCTGAGGGACTTAAATTTTTTTTCATATAGATACTGCAAGAGGGACATCTGGCACATACTCTGATGAAGAGGAGAGTATAGGAACATTTCTAGTGGTTAGGGATGGAGTATCAGGTTACTGAGTGGTTGGAAAAGTGTTGAGATTGCAGGGAAAAGGAAACGAGACTTAAAACAGGTGTGTAGGCTGCTAGTGGTCACTGAGGATCCAGGTAAGCCCTGGGATACAATGTGTATTTATTTTATGGGGCCATGTCTGGTGTAAAAGGAGAACACAGAATTGAGTTAGTGTTGGCCGATGTACACTCCAAATTGTTAGTGGTCAGATTCATGAGGGATGTTACTACTAGGAGTCACATTGCTGTTTTAGAAAAAGCGTTCATAGAGGAAGGTTTTCTTAGACAGTCATAACAGACAATGGTACCCAACACACTTCACTTGAGATGAGATAATTATTGGAACAATGGGCAATTTTGATGGCCATACAAGGTGGGTGCAATGTTGAAGAGATGGTGAACAAGATGATCTAGGCTCTCCGCACTACAGAGTACAGAGTGTCTAAATAGTAGCCTTATGAAACTATGAGAGGGAGGAAACCAGGCACAACATTGACACTTGCATGGTTATTAAAACATGATGGTAATGGCAAGGAAGTACAATTTAGGGTGGAAACCAAGAGAGTCACTGATGTAGGAGATTTGGTAAAAGGTAAGCATGGAAGGGTGGGTTTGTCAAAGTTTTGGAGACCTTTCAAAAGGGTGTGTGAGGAGTATGTGGAGATAGAAAAAGGGGGCAAATTATTGATTCATGGCTGCATTACATGAAAGAAATATTGGGAGCAAGGACAAATGTGCCAACCACAATGGAATTGGGCAGGTTCATGCTGATGGAGGATGCAGAACTTTCAGGAAACACTGGTGGTGAGGTGAAGAGAGGAGAAAACGGCAGTGGTCACAAGGGAAATAATGGATGCAGAAAGAGAATATCACAAATTGAGGCACATATTCAGAGATGTCAGAGACAGCCTCGTTATTTGGGAGACAATGTTCAGGATAGGCGATATCTCGTCCTGTGTAGGTTTTGCTAGTATTGTTGTTAACTACTATCTTGCTTTCTTTTTTCATCGCCTCGTGGCATGCTGTGCTTTAGAGGTTGATATGATCTTCATCATTGTTTCTTTAGGTGTTTAGTTGTTTGTTCATTTGTTTGTTTCTGTCTCTATTTTTTGATATTTTAATTGTTTGCAATATAAAGGGAGGGGGAGTGTTGTGAAGTAACTTCTTAGTACCCGAACCTTACAGTTGTGGGGTTCTAGTTCGGGAGGTTGGTTGGATCATGATTCTATTCATGTCAGTTGGAGTATGGCTGGCAGGAGGGAATCACGCTCATTCAGGCTGTGCAGCAATAAACAGATTGTCACTGTTGTTGCTGCCTCCGGACACTTTACTACAGATAACTCTGAGACTCTCTTGAAGGTCCGCCTCAGCTCAAACAGAGCACTGTCTGCCAGTGCTCTAAATGCACAAACGGCGTATAAAAGCATGGACGAAGTCAGCCAAGACATACGCAGTTACTGTATTCTTTTTTAAAGCTGTGGTGTACAGCCTAGGAGTCTCAGACTGATGTGGAGAAAAAGCAGGCAGGCAATGTCCGAATGCCCCAATGGACAAATAATCACTGACTTACTATAGGTATTCTTTATGTGTGAGCGAAGCTTGCACTTGTTCTTCCCATGTTGCACTGTACCTGTTCCGGGTGTCTGCTTACACCACTATCCATGAAATGCACAGCATCGTCTACCACTGCAACATAGGTCAAGTCTGAACCTCTTTTTCCAAATGGCAACTAATAGAAGCTGAGAAGGATAAAATCAGTGTTATGTGTTAGTAGTCGAGAGGATACAGCCTTTCAGTAAGTCTAAACTGAAATAGGAGTTTGGAGGCCTGGGGCTGTGAAGTAATGCTGAAGTCATATGCATATAGAAGTGGGTAGACCTGTTGACTAAACCCTTGATCACAGTCTACAAGCTGCAAAAGGTTACAAGGTACTGCTGCAAGAGTGTACCCATGATGCAACCCCTTATCTATACTACTATTACAAAGAGAGAGAGCCCAAACCTTTGAGGCGGGTAAACTCAGTAACCACAGCACCAATCACAACACCCAATACAGCGTTGGAAAGGGCAGTTGCAACAGAAGGACATAGGCTATCCAGACGGCCACCATATACATTTAAAAGGTAAAAGACCCGTGCCAGCAAAGTAGTCCCTTGTGGGCGTGTATGCGTTGTGCTGTGGGCGTGACAAACGCTGGGGGCGTGTGGTACGTTCCGCCCTTCATGCCATCATATCGTGTGCTAACGCTGGGGGCTCGGCATCAGCGCGGCCGGCGGTCCAACATCCGGTTTCCCAGAGCCCCCTACGCTGCGTCGCCATGCTGCACTCACACGCTCTCCAGCGGTCCAAGATCCGGTTTCTCAGAGCCCCCTTCGCTGCGTCGCCATGCTGCACTCACCTGCTCTCCGGACACAGGGGCCCCGGACTCGTCCGTCACCTTGGCGGACATGGCAGCCCAGAGCAGCACCAGCCCCAGGAACGTGCCGATCACCAGCACACTGCGCAGGATGAAGACCACCTTCAGCCGCATCGTCCGCTGCCTGTCCTCGGCCCCGCTCTCTCCCCCCGGCTCTCAGCCGCGCTTCCTCCTACGCCCCTCACGGCTCTTCCGGATTACAGTCCGCTCCTTCCCCGGCTCTGCTGCTCCTGGTGCTGGCCGCTCTGCTGCGTGTCTCCTGCAGCGTTGCAGCCCCCTTACAACCCTTTGCACACATTCTATTTCTGCCCCAGACAACGTCGGGGCGGGCTGCTAGTTACATATAAACGAGTAACGTTTGCCCTGGTTGCTTGGGAGAACTCCATTTTTATTTTCTTCTGCTCATGATGGAATATATATATGCATATGTGGTTATAGTCCGGATGACCTGAGATAGGGATTTTTATCCCTTAATAACTTTGCGTTTTGTAATGGGGTGCCAAAAAAAAGAAAAGGGGTCCCTAAACAGGCATAAACTCTGAAGCATTTTACAAATCAATCAATCAATCAATCATATAATTTGTAAAGTGCACTACATACCCGCAAGGGTTTCAAGGCGCTAAGGGGTGGGGAGGAAGGGGGTGCTGTTGCTACTGGTCGAACAACCAGGTCTTGAGTTGTCTCCTGAAGGTTAGAAGGTCTTCGGTTTGTTGTAGGATGAGGGGGAGGGTGTTCCAGGTCTTGGCGGCGCGGTGGGAGAAGGATTTGCCTCCGGCTGTGGTTCTGCGGATGCGTGGGATGGTAGCCAGGGAGAGGTCTGCGGAGCGGAGATTTCTGTTGGGTATGTAGAAGGAGAGTCGGCTTTTGAGATGGGCTGGGCCGGTCTTGTGGAGTGCCTTGTGTGCATGGATCAGCAGCTTGAAGGAAATTCTTCTGTCGACAGGGAGCCAGTGCAGGTTCCTCAGGTGGGGGGTGATGTAGTCGCGGTGCGGGACATGGAGGATCAGGTGTGCAGAGGCATTCTGGAATCTTTGCAGTCTGTTGATGAGCTTGGTCGGGGTTCCGGCGTAGGAGGCGTTTCAGTAGTCGAGTCTGCTGCTGACTTAGGCCTTGGTGACTGTTTTCCTTGTGTCTGTCGGGATCCATCTGTAGGTTTTGCAGAGTATCCGGAGGGTGTTGAAGCAGGAGGAGGAGACAGCGTTGACTTGTTTGGTCATGGTGAGTTTCGAGTCGAGGATGACTCCCAGGTTGCGTGCGTGGTTGGTGGGTGCGGGGGGGGTCACCAGTGATATGGGCCACCAGGAATCATCCCACGCTGAAGGGTTGGGCCCGAGAATGAGGATCTCCGTCTTGTCTGTGTTCAGTTTAAGGTGGCTATCCTCCATCCAGTCGGCGACGTGCTTCATTCCCTGGTGTAGGTTGGATTTGGCAGTGAGGGGGTCCTTGGTGAGGGAGAGGATCAGTTGCATGTCGTCGGCGTAGGAGATTATGTTGAGGTTGTGATGTCAGGCGATGAGTGCAAGAGGCGCATGTAGACGTTGAACAGCGTTGGGCTGAGGGAGGATCCCTATGGGACGCCGCAGATGATCTCGGAGGCTTCGGATTGGAACGGGGGGAGGCTGACTCTCAGGGTTTTGCCGGAGAGGAAGGATGAGGTCCAGTCCAGGGCCTTGTCTCGGATCCCTGCCTCGTGGAGTCGTGTGCGTAGTGAGCAATGGCAGATGGTATTGAAGGTGGCGGAGAGGTCCAGGAGGATGAGCGCCGCCGTTGTCCAGTAGTATCCTGATGTCATCTGTGGCAGCAATGAGGGCGGTCTCGGTGCTGTGGAAACCTGACTGGGAGGGGTCCATAATGCTGCTGTCTTTGAGGTAGCGGGTGAGTTGGATGTTGACTATCTTCTCGATGACCTTAGCTGGGAACAGAAGCAGGGAGATGGGCCGGAAGTTTTTCAGTTCACTCGGGTCCGCCTTGGGTTTCTTCAGTAGAGCGTTGATCTCGGCATGTTTCCAGCTTTAAGGGAAGGTTGCGGTCTCAAAGGAGAGGTTGATGATGTTGCGTAGGTGGGGTGCAATGGAGCTGCCGGCTTTGTTGAAGATGTGGTGCGGGAAAGGGTCAGACGGCGAGCCGGAGTGGATTGTGCCCATGGTCTTGATTGTGTTTTCGATGCTCACGTTGGCCCAGGTTATCAGGGGGTCGTTGTCGGTGGGGTGAGGTTGTTCCGGCGTGTTGGGGCCTGTTAGGGACATCCGGGGGTTGAAGACATCTGTATTTCGCGTAGTGCGAAAACCATCAGTTGGATTTTTACAAAAGTTGGAAGGATTATAAATATTACGGTGTGCAGATGATTCTTTGGGGTGAGTGCAGGTAAGCAGGGTAAGAGTTTTATATGTTTTAAGTGTTTTTCATTTAGCTATATCTGTGTTTGCAGAAGTACCACGGTACTCCTGAGGTATATGACTACCTTTACAAAAGTTTAAGGCAGCAATGTTGTTTTCAGTTCGAGTTTCCCTATGTTCTGCATTACGTCATTCAATGCAGGCAAGTACCAGGTTTGGTATTTTTCCCATAACCATTACCAATTTAGTATTTGGTATTTTTCCTCATACCTATTACTACTTTAGAAAAGTGTTAAAAGGTAGGGAAAATATTTATAAGTTTATATATATTTTTAGAACTAAATTGGGAGCACTGCAATACCGAAAATAAAATAAAATTAAAAAAAACAAATTGCAAATACACTGTAAGACACTATATTTTATAACTATAGCATGCTAAAGTGTATTTACAATTTTTTTTACATATTTAAATATGTACACAAATGTGTATGGAGTAGCACGCTAATTACTAAAAATGACCGCGCTACTTTAAAATCAAAAAAGCAGTTGACAGGACACTGCTATAAAAATGTATAGAAATTAAAAAAGAAAAATGTTAACAAAATATTTTTGGAGTACCACAGTACTACTGCGCAAATATATATATATATATATATATATATATATATATATATATATATATATATATATATATATATATATATATTGATCTACCTTTTAGCACATTATTAAAGTGACAATAGTTAGGGCAAAAATACCACACCCCTAATACTTACTTACACTGGAGGGCGTAACGCAGAACAAAGGCAAAGTGAACCTAAAAATAACATCGCTACGTTTAACTAATCAAAAGCCAATGATTAGGCACTCAGCTAATGACTTGTAATCCCCATGCACTGTGGTATAGTGGCAAAATACCCCCAAATTACGCTAAAATAATGCAAGAACAAATATAACTAAGTTTAAATACCTTAAAGCGTATACCATTTGTTACACTACTTACCTAAACGACACCAAAAATTAACGGGGCCCTATATTATGTAATCCTGCCACATTGTAACAAAATGCGACTGACTGGAAACTACAAAGGTTTATGTGAAATATATTGCACTTAAACATGTTTTGGGACCCCCCCCCCCATTTTTTCTTTGCGTCCCTTAACAAAACCCCACAAAACATTTACTCCTTTCACAATCAAATGGGTGAAATAAGTATGCTGAAGTTTGCACACATTCAGCAAATGGGTCAAAAGGGAGAAAATGTTTACAAATCCATAGGTTGATAATATATACACATTTATAAACGAAAAAGGTAAAGTTTTAGCACTGTAAATACCCATATATACCTATAAGCCCCCAATGTTGCACCAGGGAAAAATTATCTTGGCTAGCAATACTATAACTGCCCGACCACGCCACGGTCCTTACCCAGAGTTTGTTCAATCCTCTTGCAGCACGCCAAATGTGAACAGGCATTTAAGGGCACCCACTGTCTGCATCACCTTTGTGCATTGTATTCCCATTGATCTACAAGGGAAGGTGAGTCGTGTCCCATTTAAAGATGGTGCTCATCTGGAGGACAGTTACCAGAGCTCAAGGTCTCCCTTCAGCTTCTCATCTCACCTCACTAGTTTCATAGTAATTTCATCTGCTATGCACCACCCCCTGAGATCTTCTTTCCAGCTAGCAATCGCTGGTGCCTGCGGACTAAACCAGAGTATCGCCAGTCGCCTGTGTACCAGTAACAGTGTGAATTGGATAAACTTAGGTTTCATTTTATGTTTTGAATTACTGGCTTCTATACCAATCAGACTGGCTTGTGGGTTAATAATCAGGACCACCCGAACTCGATCCGATAGCAATTGGCTACCTGCATCCAGTATGCATGTCCCCAGGGGGAAGTCCCACATCAGATGGAAATTTGTCGCCTCCAACAGGCGGCAGTTAGCACACTCTTGCACTCTAGTGGGACCTATTACATGTAGCATGGCTGGGGTGACATATGTTCTTTGTATAGTGAATCAGTCGAAATTAAGCATTACTAGTGATGGTTCAGAGGAGAACCAGGGCACCTTTCGATTAGGCATCAGTACAATCCTGGGCACAATGTATTCCCAATTTTGGTCTAGACTTGCGAGAGGCATCTCAGATATCCGCCCTGAGAACTGTATATATCAGAGTTATGATTCCTCCGACTCCATCTATGCAAAGCAGTAACTCCAGTATACGGGACACTCGGGGGAATGTGGGCTACTGTCCCCCATACTTTCTGAGCTGTGTGGCATAGTGAGTAGTAGTGAAGATATTGAACCTGTCCAAAATCGAAGAACTGCTAAACAGCCTGTTGCGGGGCGATAAAACAGTCGCCCTGATAGAGATCTCATCCCGTTCTACAGCCTCCCGATTTCCATGCAGTTATACCCATAAGTTTGTACTTGTGATGAAATGTCAGTATGTCTCATAATAGCACAACACCAGAGTATATAGACGTTTTATGCCTCATCTGGTCAAATACATCTGCCATGCCCGAAGAGTGATGTTTAATATATGCGGATCCACCACTGTCGTATACCCCTCTGCATACAGCTGCTTTGTCAGTGTGCCCACCACTGGGATCCTGTTTAACAGCCTCCCATCTGTGCTATTCAACAAATCATACCACCTTGCGACAAACTGCAGCTGCGCCACCTGATAGTAGATATCGGGGATTCTGAGCCCTCCCGACCCAAGTGTATTGCAGTGAGCCCATAATGACCCTACTACGCTTCTTACCCCTAACTATGGCTACCACCAGCAACCTCCGGTTCTTCAATACCTAGCAGGGTATGGGGAACAGGTAACATTCAAAGAGATGCGGGCGGAGTTTGCCTGACACCAAGATGGCCGCCATCTAGACGAGCTCTGATGACTCTAAACTATCCTTAAGGCATCCAATTTATCCGAAGACTACGCCGTTGCCAAAGTAGAGCATTTTGTTGTCCCAAAGACGAGTGTCTCAACAAAATGCTTTAAGGAGGGAAAATTGTGACCTGTGTTGGTACAAGCAGAGAGGCCTAGCGTGCAGAGGCGAGGAAACGCGCGTGGCCTGGGCGCCAAGCGGACCCGACACTGCCCTGAAATCTAGACACGCATAGCCCCTGGAAGGAAAACCAAGGCAACTGCTGGCCCCCGCAGTATCAACGTGCTGCAGAGACGGCATGTAAAGTGGAGGAAGCGGACAAATCACACACACCTGTGGAGCCTCTCCGAGTAAAGAGCAGGTGCGGCGGCGATGTCGTACCGGCGTGGAAGTAGCTGGATTGTTGCAACGTCGGAGGCCCACCCTGAAACCAAGCGGCACAGCGGTGAGTGAGAAATAGCCCGGGCAGACCACGAGCGGGAAGGCGAGGTGCTGCATTGGGCCACCTGGGTGCAGGAAATAGTGCGTCAGCCCCAATTTTTAAAATAACCTGGCGGAACCGTATAAAAAAGACCTGGCTGTGAAGGCCAGCATCAGAGGGGCAGAGGAGAACATATGCAGCACAAGAATATATGCTGCTGACAGTAACATGATCAATACAGGGTGATTGTTAATGAGCACACAGATACTGTAGCCGGCGTCACAAATGAAATTCCTTACTAATAAAAGCCTGGGGGCACACTTAAAGAGCATACTGTGAAACAACAAAAGCCAAAAGGCTAAAAAACTGGAAACTACCACTTGGCCTACTGTGGACAGGAAGCCAGAACCACAATCTCTCATGGCCTGTGCAGCCAGCAGTCACCCACAACGTAACGCATTGCAGCTGAGGTTGCCTGAATAAACAGCAAAGTACACTGAACTGCCACAGAAAACTTTGAAATCACACTGAGGCATCCCTGCGCTAACAAAAATTCCCAACAGAGACAATAACAACAATACTGAACATGGGGAAAGCTGATAAGCTGCAATCTAATTTGCAGTTCGAGCAGTGTAAAGCCACAAGGAGTAGGGAGGGGGAAACAGAGACTGCCTCACCACCGCAAGAGGCCATACCTGATGGCATAGAGGCATAGAGGGTGACCTGCGCCAAATCCTTACTGGAATGCAGACGAGCCTCACCACGATAGATGGTAAAATAGACTCACTGTCCTATCGAATGTACCGAATGAGGGAGCGCATAGATAAACATGCGGAATGGCTGGACATGGCAGAGCGCAGAATATCAGAAGCTGAAGATGCTCAAACTGAAACCGATAAAACCCAGAAACAAATGGAAAAACTTCTAATGTCTATCCGAGATAAAGCTGAAGATTTAGAAGTGCGCTCAAGGCGCAACAACCTACGTATCACAGGCCTTCCAGAAACCACTACAACGGTACAACATGGAAAAAGTTGCGGAACAGTTGCTGGTGTCATTCCTTGGAAGCGACACTTTCTCCACAGTTTTCATAGTGGAAAGGGCCCATCGCTCTCTGGACCCTATACCTCCACCAGGAGCAGCTCCACCCCCTGTGATAGGTTACTAAATTACAGGGACAGAGATGCGGCACTGCGCCGAGCGAGGGAGTTGCGTGAACTTCAATTTGAAAGCTCGACGCTATCAACATTCCTGGACTTCACCCCCATGGTGCAGGAGGCAAGGAGATAATTTGTCCCGGTAAAACGCAAACTGCAAGAGCTCAACATGGACTATGCAATGCTATACCCCGTCAGGTTAAAAGTCATAATGGATGGCAAACTCAAATCTATACGGACCCCAAGGCCTTGCAGAGAGCCCTTCATGAACATACTAAGATAGCAGAGAAAAAGCGCCCCGTGGAACTGAATGGAGAGGAAAGTGCGGCTAGTAGTGATCTGGACAAGCAGGACTAATCTCAAAAGGTCAACCCGAGGAATATAACAAAGCATTTGATCACAAACTTGGTCTATTCAACTGTATTGTGCGATAGTGCCAAGCCTGCCGTATAAAGTGAATTGGCTTGATATCTCTGCTGATGTGACGGAACTGACATTTCAAGTAGGCAATCTGTATGTTACAAATTGTTTGAAAAACAGTCTTCAGAAGTAATGTTTAAATAGACAGTAAGATGTAAGATAATAGAGGGAAACGTAAGGAGGCCTCCTCTGCCTCAAAGTGTATACCACACCTAAAGGGCTGTTTAAACAGGGGAAAAGGGAGCGGGTGGGCATTATGAGATGGTTGCAGCTCCAGAGGGGTCCTGAAATGGGTTAGGAAAGATACAGGCCATCAAGTACAGTTAATAAAATGTCATCCCAGTGGGAGGTCGGTGATAGCCAGATGCTATAAAAAAGGCGACTTCAATGTACTCCAGGTAGGCGTTTACAGGCCTAATCATGAAGACCCACAATTTTACCATAAACTATACGCTCATACTATGCGATTCTCTCATATCCCACAACTTTGGGGTGGCGATCTCACCTGTGTCCACAGCCCGCAATTGGATAGATCTAAAGGCCCCACAAGATGGCCATCAGCAATGGCAGGGGCAATAATGGACAATGCCAAAACAGGGGCCCTGGTGAATGTTTGGCGACATTGCTCCCCGACGGGTAGGGAATACACGCACTATTCGACAGTACACAACACACACACGAGCATCGACTATTGGTTTGCTTCATACAAGTTGCTACCTTACATCAGTGAGTTTGAACATATGCCAGGCACATTTTCTATTCAGATCACTCTCCAGTACGCATGCGTCCAAGATTACCTAACATGAAACCCAGAATCAGAGAATGGCAGTTCCCCCAATACTCCCTGCTGGATGCTGTGTCCCATGCCGAGCTTGAGAAGGCTATAGAAGAGTTCTTTGAGGATAATTTGGGTAGTGTCCCCAAGATGTGCACAATCTGGGAGATGTTTGATGTATATATTAGATGGATAACGATCTCTAAACATGCTGGCGTACTATGTTCGATCAGAACGCAGTTGCAGAAGGTGGAAATGGAGCTCAAAGAATTAGAGAAGCAAATGCAAGTAAAACCCAAGACCACAACACTATCACAAATCAGAGCAAAGATAGCGGAGTTCCATTAGCTAGCTGACAAGGAGGTCAAACATTTAGGGAAGTACACTACTGCAAGAGTATACGCAGAAAGGGAACGACCCAGCGCCATGCTAGCAATACTCACCAGACCCAACAGGATTAATACTGATGTAGAGCAAATTTACAATGACAAAGATGAATTAGTTAGTAATCCGTCAGAGATTGTTGATGTGTTCCACGACTACTATTCCGGGTTGTAAACATCGTGCAATCCCATCCCAGATGAGCCTGATAAGGAATTCTTGGCCCAAATAGCGATGAAATGTCTAAAAGGGAAACAGGGAAAAACTAATGGCCCCACTATGCCCATCAGAACTGTGGGTCTAAAAAGCATGGCTAACGATAAAGCTTCCGGCTCTGACAGACTAACCATAGCCTTTTAAAAAGCATATCAGAAACATTTGATACCACACCTAAAGAATCTATTTACCGAAATGGCTGGGGATGGCATATTTCCGCCATCTATGCATGAAGCTACATTAATTGCTCTGTTGAAAGCAGGTAAAAATCCATCGTAATGTGCTTCATAAAGGCCCCTGTCACTACTCAACACAGACAACAAACTATTTGCAAAAGTTCTTGCCAATAGAATAGCCCAGATGCTTCCAGCTATTATTAGTCAAGAGCAGAGGGGTTTTGTGCCCGGACGCTCTCTCATGTGTAATGTACTCACCATCTTTGGTGCAATAACACATACTGACCCGGAGGTATAAGCTGCAGCGCTTTTTTGGGATGCCGAAAAGGCATTGGATTCTGTAGAGGGTAAATTTCTATATGCGGTCCTAAGACTGGAGATGTGTTCCAGCAGCTGGTGGAGGTCTTATATGCCAAACCCACCGCTAGGGTGAAGGTAAATGGCCAAATTTCTGATCCAATCAATATCAACAGAGGCACAAGAGAGGGCTGTCCACTCTCGCCCTTACTGTATGCGCTGGCAGCAGAACCTCTGAAAAGTGCAATAAGAGAATATCACTTCCACCGGGGTATTAGATTCCCACATTACAATTTGATTATTTCAGCATCTGCTGATGACATGTTGTTATACATACGTAACACTGAGCAGAACATTAGCCCGCTGTTGCAAGAGATAGAGAGATTCCAGCAATTTATCAGTTTGCGTTAAACTGGCACAAATCAATTATTGATCCACTCACACCTAACACTATCCCCACTAACACGGAATACCCCATTGAATGGACCACCGAACCAGTCAGATAGTTGGAAATTAAAATACATACTGACTCAGAGGTGGTTGTGAGAGAATTATGGAATTGCAGTAACCAGACTTACTAAGGCAATAGATAGATGGATCAAACTCCCCCTATCACTGCAAGGTCGTATTGCAATCATGAAAATGATAGTCCTCCCCAGGTTTCTCTTTTTGTTCGCTAATATCCCAAAAGAGCTTACCAGATCCTTTTTCTGCACCTTGAATACTCAAATGATATGCCTGGCTTGGGCGGGCAAGCAACATCAAATTAAATGGGAAATACTGACTAAACCTTATGTAGAGGGGCGGCTCCATGCACTAGATCTAGAGACATACTATAGAGCAGGGCAGATATTGCACACACATTACTGGATACATGTCCCTGCCACTTTTCCCCCAATTGTATACTGAAAAAATAGAGGCAGCCCCCATTCCACTACCTGTGCACTTGATGCACAAAACACAATGCAGATTCCATATAATAGATACGGTTTGCTGTGAAAAAGCCCCAATTGAGGCGGATAGCAGACACACAACACATAGCTTTACTTCACTCCACAAAACTGCCTGTGGAGTGGTGCGCTTGGCTCACATGAAGTAAGGATAAAGCAATCCTCAGGACACTAAGCTCCCTACATATCGAATGCATTGCTGACCTCTTCCAGAGAGGGGTATTGAAGTTGTGGGAACAAGCGCAAGCGCAAATACCGCACTTAACTATGCTGGATAAAAAACAAAATCACAGGCTGAGGCAGGAAATGCTCACCTTAATAGGGGAAGATATGGATGAGCCACAAGAACCAACACCACTGACACATCTGATCCGAGCTGGATCTTCACAACGAGGGATAATTGTCTTATGCGCACTCTCCCGACCACGCTCCAATCTAGCATTAAGCAAAATACAGCAAGAATGGGTAGACGAATTGGAAACAGAGCTCAAAAAAGCACAATGGGCATACTGCTACGCGCACACCAAGACCATATCACAAATACTGGCATAGAACGTATTATACCCTTGCAAGGATGCATAGATATAGCATGAGACAAGACAGCGGTTGTCTGCAATGTGGGGAAAATCATGCTGGTTTATGGATTTGGGGTGGTCCTGCCCAGGAGTAAGGGCATACTGGGGAGAAATATTTGCAGCACTGAGCGATATGCTGGAAGAGCAGCTGCATGAATCCCCGATGGTCGCACTTTTGGGATTTCACAAAGACATTCCTAAACCAAGCAGGAAGCTATCGGCAATTGGTATTCTTCTGGCAAAGTGATTAACAGCCATGCGTTCGATGCAGGGCCCATTACCCACTCTACAGGACTGGCACACAGACTTAGCATACTGCTCCACACACTCAGATGATTATAACATTCTGATACCAGTAAGATGTAGGTCTAAGCATATATGGGGTCCCTACCAAAAGTATTTAATACGGAAAAGATGCTGATAGAGAGGAAAGCACAATATTGGAAGCTACTGGCATAAGGTAAATCGCATATCAGATTAATGCAATAAAGTACGGAGGGAGACCCTATAGGATGGGACTCTAGAGGTGTACTTAAGCCAGTGAGGGAATGTTGGTGCAAAGAATTGAAGGGAAGGTGCAATATAACGAGAGTTCTCACCTGGGTTCGGACTAGAAGGTGCAATGTCAGATTATCACCATTACGTTAATGCTTTGAAGGCCATGATGTCACTGTCAACAGATGCAGCTAGCTTGTATGTATAGTATACCGTACGAAATGTTCACTGTAAAGTTCAGTAAGAAATGCATGTCATATTGCTGTGAAAGATGAGTAACGTTTTTAAAAAAAACATTCAATGAGATGTAGACAGAACGGGAGAACAAGCATTTTCAGAATTACAATTCTGCTGGCAATCATCAAGGGTAGTGACAACCAATAGTCAACAATGCAACAGAGATCAGCCAGTAGACGTGTCGGATAATGGTCTAACCATCACTGTGCATCATGCATAATTTCGACCCCTAAATAGTGGAACAAGCCCCCACACCATACTATGGCCATTCTCAGCAGTGTCTCATAAGGCACTCGTTTGTAGGCACCCAAGAGGATACAACCCAGACATTTGCAGGTTTATTCATAGCGTGAACTGTTCTCCAAAACTTGTCAGCTCCTCCAGCAGTAGCACCAACAATCGGCTGGGGTCTGTTATATACACCAGTAGATCATCGGCATATGGTCATATCACGTCTTTGCGTCCACATTGTGATAGCCCAGTTATCCATTACTTGTCGCAAACTACATGCCAGTGGTTCTGCCTCTAACACGAAAAGGAGGTGCCTTCTCTGCCCGTTCCCCTCTCTAGTTTACACTCTGTTGTTATATATAGTAATAATAATAATAATAATAATAATAATATTAATCTTTATTGCATGATTAATTAAAATCTTTGCAATTAGTCAATAAAAACAGGAAGGAGGAAAGTACATAAATAAAGCATTTTTGGAAGGCAATTAAAAAAAAAAAACATTTAGAAAAGTTAAAAAGTGAAAGAAGAGGCCATGCGGCTAGTACAGTACTCTGCATTAGTGAAAAAGGACTTTCACGATAAATTGTGTCTTTGGTTATCAAAGAAAAATAGTCTTGAAGAGCGGATGCTAATCACGCTACGTCAATTTCAGTTACTGACTGCTGGGTTTAGGGCCGTGTTGACTATTTTCATAAAGCGCACTAGCCTGCATGCTAGTTGGATGTCTTCTCCCTTAAAGCTCATCAGCAGGGCTTGCCTGCGAGTTCGCACACGTCTTTGGTTCCAAAGCTGTGTTAGTAAGCTCTTTTGGGTACTATCTAGAGCTTTGCAACTACACAGCAGGTGCAGAACGTTGTCCTTAGTATTTTCGCAGAGCCTGCACTTAGGATTGCAGTCCAGGCGCATCCAGGGGGGAAGATGTGCTTTAGATGGTATTACCCCCATCCTTAACCGCAAAAAGTCTTCCTTCGCCTTCCTTGAAAAGCCGGTGCTGAGATATGTCTGTGGTGAGGCGCTGATGTAGCCTTGGATCACAAACCACCCATGGGACCTCTTGGTTAGTGCTGCTTTGTCCTCTTCCAAGGAAATTGTTTAAACAGATTTGTGGACAAGGCGCTTGAAACAATTGTGTGTTCAACTCGAGTCCCAAAGATCTCTTAGCACAAGGGAATTTATGGCTGCTTGGAGGTAGACCATTGCAGGGGAGTCCTTGTTTATTTCCAATTCTTTCCAAAGATGGGCATTCAGAGAGTCTATTTCAGTGTTCTTTACTTTGTGCCAGCATTTTACGTATGCACCCTTGCGTGCGATTTGCTGCTTCTGTAAGCCAAACTCGAGCCTTAACTGTGCTGGGGAAGTGTATGGAGGGAGCGCGAATAGTATTCGCAGTGTTTTGCTTACCACGTTGTCTAAGATGGTCTCATCCTTCCCTCTCATACATTCGCTGCCCTATGTGATTGACGGCAGCAATTTCGCCCGAAGTATGTCTAGCAAGGGGATTAAATTTGGGCCCGCTATTTTGTTTTTGATGCTTTTTAATGCAATGGCCAGTGAGATCCCTCTGTTCTTTATTGATGTTTCTTGTTGCTTGAAGGAGCCATTTGAGTCAACAATTAATCCCAGATACTTGTATTCTTGGACTATTTCCATTTTTTTGTTTTGGAGAGACAATTGGAAGACGTGCTTTTTTGATTTTTGATTTAGTACCATCACCTTTGATTTTTCTGTGTTTACGCTTAGCCCGTTCTTTTCGGCAAATTTGCTCGTGGTGTTGATGAGGTGTTGCAGGCCTACTGGTGTTTGACTGATTAGTATTAAGTCGTCCGCGTATAGTAAGTTGGACAGCGTAAAACCCCCTAACTTTGGGGCATGGTTGTTACAGTTATACAGATCTTTGGAGAGGTCGGACATAAAAAGGTTGAACAGGGTCGGTGCAAGAACGCACCCCTGTTTCAACCCTTTTGTGGTTGGTATTTCTTTTGACAGACAGTTGCCGGCCCCCAGTTTTACTTGGATCCAGGTATCTGTATGTAGTAACATCAGAAGTTTCAGCAATTTGGGGTCAACTCCCCACCTTGAAAGTTTTGCACACAGTTTTCCTCTGTCAACGCTGTCAAAAGCAGCAGAAAAATCGATGTAACACATATATAGTGTTTTTTTGTGTTTGATTGTAGCATCTGTCATCAGGGAAAGGGCTAAAATATTTGTCGTGGTCCCCAGATTTTTTTGAAATCCGGTTTGATTAATGGGGATTAATTTTTTGCGTGACGCCCATGCTGTTAATTCTTCCAAGAGAAGCCCCGAAAAGTATTTGGCGTCTATATCTATAAGGGCTATGAGCCTATAGTTCTTTGCCTCATTCTTATTGCCCTTTTTGTAAATTGGGGCAATTATTGAACCCCTCCAGGAGGATGGGAGTTGTTCGACCCTCCAGATTTCCACAAAAAGAGGGAGCAATTGGTCGGCCCAATAAGTTGGATCTTGCTTATAGAGGATGGGTGGGATTCCATTTGGGCCAGGAGCTCCCTCCTTCCGGCCTTTCGCGATTCGACCCTTCAACTGGACGGTTGAACCTGGGAAGTTGGACTCCTCGACTAAAGGTTATGAAACCGTCTGGATCGCTTGGCAAAGTTTAGGGCTTTGTTGTTTTTTGCATGGGCCTTCATTGTTATATATAGTGATTAGTCGTGACTCTGGTCAGGGGTTGCTGTACAGGAGAGAAACCAGTTTTTAGGTCTCGCTGAGCCAGCGCATCCGCTGCTCCGAGACATTTAGTATAAGGCTTTTCAAAGTGCTGCCTGGTGGCCTAGCGCTTGTGTTCACGCGAGCATGCATGAGCGCAGCCGCCATCAGCCTTGCGTGCCTCAATGAGCTTTCACTTTCATGCTTATATTTACTTTTTGCGCGCGCACACACAACTTCTTGCTCGTGGTCACTTTTTTTTTCTTTTCGCGTGCTTGGTTTTATTTCTTTTTTGCACGCGCGTGCACACAACTCCTGGGCGCGATAACTTTTGCTGCACCAAGCGCAAACAACTCCCGGTCGCGATCACTTGGTAAACATCAAATCCCAATGTATTTTTTCCATTTGCCTTTAATATCACCCCTTAGACCTTGCTCAGTTCCTCCAAAGAATCACCGTCCATTTTTAGCAATTGACGTGACCCATTCCCCTAAATCATTTATCGCAGTACACTACTGACACGTTCTGTAATTCCTTTAAATGAAGTGCACTATTTTAAATATCTCGTCCCACCAAATGTTTTAGACGAGAACCACACACCCTCAGCCTTGATAATGTTTTAATTTATATTTTCATGTGTACGAACTATAAGGTAAGCCTTTCTGCAATGGCGACAGTTTGTTTAAGTAAAAGCGCGATGCAAAACGCCATTGCGTAAAGGCTTTCTACTTAATGAAAAAAAACTGCCCGGCCACTGCCTCTCCTCCCCTGCAAAAGCTGATCTACTGTTTTGCGGACCGCAGGGGAATCCTTGCGTACTCCTGATTGCGGACACGAGCAGCCACAATCAAACTGCCACAACCGACTGCCTTGTTCTACTGGTAGTGTCAGTGCGGCGCACTGTACAATGTTTTCTATCTTTAATATGACACTCTTTGCAACTTTCGTGCGTGAACCCAAGTCTGACGGCATTCCACCAGACTTGGTACCTAATGTGAATTGTTCCCTCGTCGACACAGATGCGTTGGTGCCCAATTGGCTGGTGCATTACTGCAGTCTGTGCCCGCAAGCCTATTGATATTGTGAGAACGGCTGGTGTTGGCATGTTCACTTGCAAACAACAGTACAGTGCCCGGGTGGTTGCTGCATGTCTGCACCACAGACGTCGATGCAGTTAGGCTGTGCCAGGTTCACTGTTAACCACACTGTCTGCAGGCCAGCAGGGTGCAGTACATCTGTGGCGAGGATAGTGGTGTACTCGCGAGTGCATCTATCGCGCTCATTAATTAAGAGCATTTTCTGCAGCTGCCTGTGTAATCAAGCTTTACAAATTGCATTTACTCCAGGGAGCCGTGCCGCGCTTCTTTTCTCAGCTCCTCGAGCCATGCTCCAAGTCAGAGCATACTACATATGTCCGTCTTTAATTTCAAAGCAATTACTGTGGCATGTTTTGTGCCGTTGTCTGAAAAGTGACACGCTTCCCAGAGCCGAGGAAGCTGCAGACCTGGGTTTCCTGTTATTTGGACACATGTGGCAGCCTTCATGTGGTCGGGGGAGGAGGAGAGCCCTTTTTATTGGCTTTCCTGCTCGGTTTCGCTTGCTGTCTTCCCGCTGTACAGCTTTGAACTGCCACTCTCCAACAGTAAATGACCGCGTTAAGGACATGCTGTTGTACGTCATTCCCTTTTGCCCTTTTTCTTAAGCAACAATGCAACTGGCGCTCAAGTAAAACACCCCAACACCTTTGGGTACAATATATAAAACTGCAACAACAAAAAGAAAACATTGGCATAGCCAATAGGTCTCGCCTTTGGGACCTTATAAGTGTTTAGTTATCCAGCACACTATCGTTGGTGCAACAACATCAACTGTTGCATGGCTAAACACTTATAAGGTACCAAAGGCGAGACCTATTGGCTATGCCAATGTTTTGTTTTTTTTGCAGTTTTATATATTGTACCCGAAGGTGTTGGGGCTTTTTACATGAGCGCCAGTTGCATTGTTGCTGGCCATTGTTAAGGAGTGTGGCTTTGTTTGTGCAATACCGAATCTAGCCCTCGTATTTTATATGAAACACGAGTTTTCTTTGGTAAATATGGTATATGCTGACCCGTCAAAGTGCCACTCTGTCTTTATAAGCATATGTGGCCTTCGGAAGCAGTGGACAATTGTCCGTGGGTGCATTAGAACTTTTTCTGAGAACCAATCAATGCCCCTCCAAACTCCACTGCCTTAGCTCGAGCTTAAGAAATAAACATCGCAGGTGGGTGTAAATCCTGCATCCCACTCATTGACTCTCCTTCTGCCCCATCATGTACCCCGCCAGCCTGGGTTGATTTTATGCTGACTTCTAGATTCAATAAAGTAAATCACTGTCCCTGTTAATTTCTGTGCTGCAGCTCCAGCTGCATCCGTGAAAGACATTTTTTTCTTAGACCCACTAGGTCTTCAGTTTGGGAAGCATGCAGACTTCGTGGACAGCCATATCATTTACTAGAGGACATTTTCGTACCAAAGAAGAATCCTTAAAATGGAGTCCTTCCCATTTCTTTCGGTTGAGGTTTTATTCCACAGCGCTTTGTATGAATGCTGGGCTGTGGCTCTAGATTTAATGCAACGTGTGCTCGTCCATGCTTTAACTGTCTGCAGCAACAGTCAGTACATCGTGACGTGCAGGCACGCATGGGAATGCTGTTTTATTGCCAAACAATGGCAGTTTTCAGGAATGGAATATGTGAGCGAGACATAGAGGGGTCTGAACAGAAGCTTGTGGCGTTCTTTAGAATTAAAGAAATTGGAAAGGCGATGTTGTCCTAAAACAAATTAGCAATACGAATATTAGTTTGTAGCTGTAGTGATATTTTTTCTTCTTTCCTCAACATAAAGCTTTGCTTTGCTGTGTTATAGTGATGACTGCTGGCAAGTGCTGTTATTTGTGGCTGTGTTATGTTGTGAAATACATGCATATTACTTTAATACTGTTCATTCCACATTCCATTCCGAGTGTTCCCTTAAGATGTATTCTAATGTATTCAGTTACTTCATACTGCTGACCTGTCTGGCTGTGTATCTGCTCTGCTACTGCAATAAATCTACTTTCTACATATTCCATGTGTGGATCCTCAATTCAACAAATGGCGACGATCGGGATAATTATTTCACCTAACTGAAGAAACCTGTATACCGCTTTTATCATAAATTTTGAAACCAAAAAGTTATATTGCGGACGAAGTGGAGCAGAGACGACGTTACTACAAAAGGACAGCGCGCTGAGGACGGTAATCGTTTTGACTCCCAAAATTCTGGTGAGCGACTATTTAATTATAAAGAAACATATGAATAATCCATAACTTTAAAAATACAGCTCGCGCTAGTGCATCGGCGCTCGAGCACTCACCGTTACAGAATTCAAAGCGCAGATCGAATGCGCGTGTCCTCTGTCCCAGAAGTTCTCTTTGATAGTCGCGCTGCTTCCCTGTAACGTCATACGTTCAATGCGAACGTGCCGCATCACTCAATGCGCAGCGGCCATTTTGGATTGGGAAGGCCTACTCGTTATCAATAAAAGAAAAACGGAAGACGTTTTTTGCATTTAACTTGCCGATTTCAACACCTGAAGTCAGAATTACAAGGCGGTTACAGGTAACCTTTCTTGAATGCTTGAAACAACTCTACTTATCCAATTTTTAGACACTTTTAAGAATACCAACATTTTCAATACAATTGGTGGTGAAGACTGGACAGTGTAAAAAAGGAACCTGTGCTAATCTTCTCACTACTCACTGAACAATTCCACCACAAACAGCTTTACAACATAGTAATAAATCACCACAACAAGCATCAACTATTTATTAATTCATAATTTTTAAGTCAACATGAGTCAACAAACATTTTCGTTAAGTAACCCTCAGGAATTCTGGTGCAAAGGCTCTGAACCAACTTTGAAATGGCTGGAATGGAAAGACTATTTTCTTAATTATATAGAGACTGTAGATTCCGATGGAAAAATGTCTGCTGATCAAAAGAAACGTATTCTTTTACATTCCTTAGGTCCAAAAGGGCTTAAATGTTATAACCAAATGAACAAGCCCATTGTAGGGGGAGGGGATAGTAACGTTTTTACAGTAGCTCTATCCAATTTAGACAAATATTTCTCCCCGAAGGTATGTATGGGCATTACACGTTACAAATTTTTCCAAAGAAAACAATCTAAAAACGAATCTGTGGATGACTATGTTGGAGAGTTAAAAAAAATGGGTAATGATTGCGCTTTTGGAGGTTTACTAGAAGATTTAGTTCGTGATCAGGTTGTAATGCACGCTAATAATCCTGCAATTCAAGAACGTCTTTGGATGAATGGTGATGCTTGTCTAGAAGACATCCTAGCATTAGTTCGTAAAGCTGAGTCCTCTAGTAGATGTGCAAGTGCTCTAAAATCAGAAAGTATAAATAAAGATATAGTGGCTAAAATTGATTCAAGCTCAAGAAAAAACAGTAATTTTAAACAAAAAAATGAAACATGGACAAAACCTAAGTATAGTAATGAACCTCCCAAATGTTATAGGTGTGGTAGTTTAGAACATTTGGCATTCGCCAAGTCGTGTCCAGCTAAAAAGAGTAAATGTGGTGCCTGTGGACTGTATGGCCACTACACTAAGGCATGTAGAAGAAGGACAAAGACTGTCAAGTGTATCCAAGAGGACCTTGCCTCTGAGGAAAACACTTCTAGTGATGAGGACCAAGCATCAGATTGTGCTGTAGTCTTAAAGAAGAAACTACTCCTCAACATCAGAGATGGTTGTTTACTTGTTGATAACAAACCTGAATGTTGGATACATATAGGAGGTGTGCGTATCAAAGTATATGCTGATTCTGGTTCGCCCTATACAATAGTAAACGAAGATATATGGCGTAATACATTTGTGGACAGAGTTGGTCCAAAACTGTCTCCTCCAGATATAGAACCAGAGGGTTATAATGGTGGGAAGATAGACATAGTAGGTTTTCGTTGGCTAAAATTTGAGTTCAAGAACCGTAGATCATATGGCAAGATGTATGTATCAAAAAAAGGTCCATCAGTTTTAGGGTGGAAAGACCAGGGAGATCTACATATAATTCTTGACCCCAATTCAGTGGAAAAAGTATTAGTTATGGATGAAAGTACCAAAACAGGTGAGGAACTATTAAAAAAATTTCCTGCAGTTTTTCAAAAGACAATTGGCAAATTAATAGATTTTGAACACAAAATAATTTTAAAAGAATCTGCTTTACCTAAGATCCACAAAGTTAGAAGTGTACCAATCGCATTAAGAAAAAACGTTGCAACAGAACTTGAAAAATTGGTCTCATCTAACATTATTGAACCTATTGAAGCATCTGCTTGGGTTTCTCCCTTGGTGGTCGTTAAACGCTCCAATGGTAAATTAAGATTATGTGTGGACCTTCGCCATTTAAATGACAATATAGTAGTAGATCAATTCCCTCTGCCGAAAATTAATGAGATGTTAGCTTTGCTTGACGGGGCTAAATGGTTTACTACAATAGATTTATCATCTGCGTACCATCAGATTCCTTTGTTCAAAGACAGCAGAAAATATACTGCTTTCATAACCCCACTAGGCTGTTACCAATTTAAAAGGATGCCTTTTGGCTTGGCTTCGGCCGCAGCGGTTTTCCAGCGTTTAATGCACAGACTATTTTCCACAGTTAAGAACACAAAGTTTTTTCAAGATGATATTCTCATCTTTGGAAAGGAAAGGGCTGATCATGACAACACATTAAATGAAGTTTTAAGCATTCTGAATGACAAAGGTTTAACAGTTGAATACACCAAATGTACCTTTGCTAGTGATCATGTTACTTACCTTGGCCATGTTATAGATTGTGATGGGATCAAACCAAAACCTAACTTAGTTGATGCAATCAAATGTGCTCCTTCCCCCAAAGGAAAAGATGATGTCAGATCCTTTATAGGATTAGCCGAATTTTGTTCAAAGTACATCCCAAACTTTGCAACCAGAACATATAATATAAGACAATTGTTAAAGAACAAGACAAAGTTTGTTTGGTCAGCAGAATGTGAACAAGATTTCGAAGACATCAAAAGCTGTATTACAAATATTGCTTCATTAAAAAGTTTTAATCCTGATGCCCAATCTGTTATCACCACAGATGCCAGCATAAAAGGTTTAGGTTCGGTTTTATCCCAAGTCAATACAAATGGTAAGGAACAAATTGTTGCTTATGCTTCCAGGTCACTCTCACCTACAGAAGAAAAGTACTCTACAATTGAAAAAGAGACACTGGCATGTGTATGGGCGGTTAATCACTTTAGAGCATTTGTATGGGGTACTAAATTTATTTTACGCTGTGATCACAAGCCATTACTCAGAGTCCTAACTACAGAAGGTACAGTTAACACCTCAGCGAGAGTTGCCAGACTTGCAATTAAACTGCAAGATTATTGTTATAAAGTGGAATATGTGCCTGGTAAAGAAAATTGTATAGCTGATTTTCTTTCTAGGATGCCTAAACAACTTGATGAATGTGAAGATGAAATATGGAATTCATTCCAAGTTGCTTATGTACAAGATATGGAAGGTACAGGCATTTTGAAAGAGAAATGGGTTGAAGAATATGTAAAAGATGAAGAATTATCCTTAGTGAAAACTCATCTAACTGGGTCCTGGCCAAAGAAAGTTGATAACAAACATCCTTTGAAGCCTTTTTGGGAAGTTAGATTAAATTTAAGTATAGAAGATGGCAACATCTGGTTTGGGGAGAGAGTCATACCTCCAAAAACATTACGGTCATCCATCATAGCTTTATGTCATGAAGGGCATTTTGGCATAGTCCGTTCTAAACGCACTGTTAAAACTTCATTTTGGTGGCCAGGTATGGATGCAGAAATTGATAAGTATGTAAGGAACTGTAAATCTTGTCAAACAGCTGACAAATCTCTAGTAGTATGTAAACCTCCAATGGGCAACATGACTGCACCTACTTCTCCTTGGGAACATTTAGCTATTGACATCATGGGTCCCATTGGCTGTGAACAAAAATATATTTTAGTATTGATAGATTTGTTTTCAAGGTGGCCTTTTGTAAAAATTGTAAGTAAAGCTGATACAGAAACTGTTTTAAAATTTTTGGACAAATCTTTCACTTTAGAAGGCATTCCATCAATTTTACTAAGTGACAATGGTGTCCAATTTACATCTAATAAGGCAAAAGAGTATTTCAATAGATTAGGTATTAAGCACAAGACCACAGCTCTATACAACCCAAACAGTAATGGAATGGTTGAGCGCTTTAACCGTGTTATTAAAAGTACTATTCAGATGTCAGAGAAGAATAAAGAGTGGGAAGTTCAAGTTTTGAAAATGGTTTGGTCTTACAGAACCTCGATATGTGAAGCTACTGGGTATCCTCCTTTTGTACTTATGCGTGGCAGGAATCCACGTACCAAGTTTACTCCTGGATGGTTGTTTAAATCTAATGTAGTAAATTGGTCTGAAGATGAAGTGAGAGAGAAGAGCCAAGCTTCACATTTTAAAAGCAAAATGTTATATGACTCTAAACATAATGTGAAAGATATTGATTTAGTTATAGGTCAGTGGGTAAGAGTAAAGAAACCTTATAAAACTTCCAAAGAGGAAAGTAGTTTTTATGAACCAATGCAAATAGTAGAAATTTTAAACAATTCAGTTCGTCTATCTAATGGACGAGTTTGGAACCTCAAAAGAATTGCCAAGTGTCCTACACCTCAAGTCAATTCTTCTTGTCAAGTCTCATCTCAGAAGTCATCTGATTTGTTTGATTTAGAGGATTTATTTAGTGCTAAGTCACCTAATGCTTTAGAAACATCCAATATTTCCAATAGTCCAGTTTCAGATGTCTCTGGCCAGATTTCATCTGATATGGGTGCTTCTACTTCATCAAGTACAGCATGTGATGAACAGATAAATATTTTTAGAAACCCTAGACGTGAAAAAAGACCTCCAGTATGGTTAGCAGATTACATTTCTGAAAGTTTTCCTTTGTAATGTTAAAATTCTTTCTCTCTTCTTCAATTTTCTTCTCAGTTCTTCAGTTCCAAATTTCATTTTGTAAAGATGGGGGGTGGTGTCGGGCATCAAGCACATAGTTATAAGTTTAAATTTCGTACTGTTCAAAGGGGGATGTGTTATGTTGTGAAATACATGCATATTACTTTAATACTGTTCATTCCACATTCCATTCCGAGTGTTCCCTTAAGATGTATTCTAATGTATTCAGTTACTTCATACTGCTGACCTGTCTGGCTGTGTACCTGCTCTGCTACTGCAATAAATCTACTTTCTACATATTCCATGTGTGGATCCTCAATTCAACACCTAAACATTTTTGTGGACATTTTTTCACATGTATCTTCTGAACTTTGCTGCCTCAGTATTTATAAGAGCCTTGCATGGCTTGCCTTTTAGTTGACCAAGAGCTTCGTTTCCAGCAGTGTTTGGTAACCACGTTTATTTAGCTGCATTTTTATGTTTGCGTTTAATGTGTAAACATGGTGATTGTAGTGGCCGGAGGGCCAAGACTAGCTCATGAGGCTTCAGACTGTATGTGCTTAGCACTACACTCTCTGGTGATTTGGACCAGTTGGATCTTATGTCCTCTATTTGTTCTACTAAGCAATTTGGCAGCCTGTCCAGTGATACTTTGATCCTTTAGTCCTGCTTATTGGCTATTATACAAGCCATACAGTTAATTGCCTCTTCTTGCTTGGAATTGTGAGCGAGTTTAATGCAGATTTCAAGCACAGAATTAATTCCTCTTTTTAACTGGGCACTTTATATTACAGTATGGTAAATAATCTTGTATTTGTGCAATTTCTCTCCTCTTTAAACTGTTGTAGCAGTGGACTATTATTGCTGACACGTATGGTTGGTTCTAGTCTCGACATGCCAACATTCTCAGTTCCGTTGTCTGGTATAGGGAGAACTTCAGAAAATATCAAAGCAAAAATTGGCATAGCCAATAGGTCTCGCTTTTGGGACATTAAAAGTATTTAGTTATGCAGCACAATATCCTTGGTGCAACAACATTAACTGTTGCATGGTTAAACACTTATAAGGCCCCAAAGGCGAAACCTATTGGCTATGAAAATTCTTGTTGAAACTGTGGCACGAAGCTCAAAGCGATCATTGTGGCAAACAGGTATCGGCAGCAAATCGTGTCAAATGCTTTCTCGGTGTCCAACACCAAGGCAAGATCGTCTTCTACTGTGCCCATCTCATGTGTCAGTCACCTGATGTTTAATGCTGTGCGCCTATTTGGGATGAACAGTTTTT
The DNA here is from genome assembly GCF_964261635.1 of Lissotriton helveticus. NCBI lineage: Eukaryota > Metazoa > Chordata > Amphibia > Caudata > Salamandridae > Lissotriton > Lissotriton helveticus. The sequence continues at coordinate 565,796,015 of NC_136059.1, forward strand.
GGTCTGGGTGCAGTAAATCCACAATAACCTCTCTCAAGCGTTTTTCTAACAGTGTACCAAGGAATTTATTGTCACAATTCAACACTGAGTGGCCTACACGCTCGACAGTCATGAGATTCATACCATCCTTATGAAATAATATAACAGCCACCTCTCGCATGGTTTAGGAGAGCACCCCTCGCTCTAGCGCCTCCTGGTACGCTGCCAGACGTTTTTACGACACTATCTCTGCAAAATACTGATGCCCCTCTGCTGGAAGGCTGTCCGGCCCGAGGCCTTAGGTGAATTTAAAAATAGTATTGCAGCCTTAATCTCGGTGTGTGATGGGTGCCTCGTGTAATTCCCACAGTGCCTGTGTGAACCTAGGGATCGTTTGTGTTTGCAATATCGGATATGTGTTTTGCTCTTGTTGGACAGGTGGCTGTGTTTGAAGAGACCTGTAGTATGAGTAGAATGTATTATTCATTTGGCGTTTTTATTCATCATGCCCCCGGTCGTGATGCTCGAGCCATGCTAGCAGTCTCCCGAGCCTGTCCCTCTCCCTGTGAAGTAATAGTCTGAACCGTATGTTATGTAGCCACTCTTTATCTGTCATTTTACGTAGGATTCCCCCATCCCCACTCCCCTCCCCTGGTAATTCCTGCTCTTCCCTATTCATCTCAGGCCCCGGGATCAGGCTCATTTGCTGTGCTCTGAGCCTCCGATCAAGAGTATAAATATCCCGATCTAGTGCCCGTCTTGTAGAGGTAACCAGAGATATCACCAAGCCTCTTATAATCACCTTCATTGCTGCCCAGTCAGTGCCCCTATCTCTGGCAGTGTTATCATGTTGTCTAAAATAATGAGTTACATGGGGCATGTGCCGCTTCTCGCAAGACTGCCACTGGCAATCGCCATGTTGGGATCTGGGTCCGGTAGTGCTGACATTGATATGTAAAGGTCAGTGGAGAATGATCCGGAAGAACCATGGTAGTGTAGAGCATATTTCCAATTTTGTGGGAGTCCTCTTTGGTAGCTAAAATCCAATCCAATCGGAAGTATGTGTGTATTGCCCCCTTGTAATGCAAGTATACCTGGTCCAAGGGCTGCTGCGCCGCGCGTACCACACTTCTACCAAACCTAAAGCCACAGGAAAATATTGAATCATAGATATTAGGGGCATGGAGACCTACCAGCATGGTGTCTCGATCATCGAGCTTACCATGCAGTACAACATATCTCCCCCTGGTGTCATGCTCCATGGAAATGATCTGAAATGGTGAGTGTGTTGAAAATTGGATCCCAACGCCCTGGGGTGCGCACTGTATTGAGCATGGTAGAACATCCCCTTCCATTTACATCTCACTTTTTTCACCTGCTCCGCCAGTAAATATGTCTCCTGGAGGCAGGTTACCTGTATCCCTGCCCCATTCTGGCTAGTTTCACATAGTTATTTAGATCCCAGACATTCAAGGTGATCACTTTAAGCTGGTCTCCCATATCCGACACCCAGTCTGGTTCACTTCACACATGTAATACAACAACAATGTTTGTCCCACGTGTCAGGCTGCAGTTTCCTTGTAGTATGCATACTAAAACACTGAAAAAACATATGTGCTCAGGCCATTTGCCAGTGACCAATGCGCACACGGATAGGTAGATCCCCCCCATCCAAAGGCATGCACCCCGTGTCATCTGAAGCACTGGAATCCAGATTTAGTAAGAAATCTCAAACAGTTAACCTGTCAAATTCCCCCCTCCATCAATAACAGTGTCATACAATTACAGTGGTACTTGTAGGCTGATCCAACTCCTAGTTTACTCCCCACTGGCTGAGCTCTCTCTAGGGTGGATCCACAAAGGGTGTCCTTAGCAGGACCTGGGCACCAGGCCTCAAAGCAGTCAGCTGGGTGAGCCCTCCCGGCCCAAGGACCAATCAGAGGGCACAATAGAGTCAGTAGGTCGCATCAAACCCGATGTATCGTCCACAGCTCCAGCTTCTGGTGATTTTGGCGAGCTGCTGGCCGGCTTTTGAGACACTCTCCCCCAGCGCTTGTCCATTGTGTTTAACCAGTACCATGCTTTGTGCCTGATCCATGAAAAAGTAGGAGTTGTTATCATGCACAATCATTAACTTGCCCAGGAAGAACATCATGTACTTCAGCTGTTAATCATGGTAACATTGCTTCACAGCCTCAAAAGGTTGCCTCATTTTTTGTACCTGGAGTATCGGGTAACAGCATTACTTCAGGAGGTGTGCCTCCTGCAGAATTATGTCTCTATGGTTCAAAATTCTGAAAATGACAGTTCTTGGGGGGGGCCCTTGGGGGAGGCAGATGAGATGGAACGCGGTGCGCATGCTCAATGGACAAACAGTTCGAACATCCTCTTGGCCTCAATACTGTTGTGATCCATTCCTTCAGGTAGAGATTCAGGAATTCCTTCCCTATTGTCTTCGAGAAACCCAGCAAGCAAACTTTGATGCGGCGGGATCTACCTTCCACCCTGGACTCCAAGATTTTTGTGCTCTGACTCAGATTGTCTACGGAAGTCCAGCCTCATTAATCCCAAGTCCTCAGCCACTGCGTCCACCCCTTGTTTTAGTGCCGACCTTGTATCTTTTATAGCCTCAAGCATGTCTGTCAAAGTGGATGGCGCCTGGGCCTGCTCCCCAGCAGGTGGATCCGCAGCACGGAGGCAAACGACATGCCGTATTTGTCCATGGTTGCCCTATCAGTCTTGGGGCCTTGTTTGCTGTCATTTCCCATGTTATGGTTCCACAATGGTAGCAGCCAGACCAGTGCAGCAGAGGACAGCCGTTTCGGACCTTGGGGGCACCTAGGTTGAATCCGGTCGACAGATGTCTGCACAGGCTGGCCCCTTTAAAAGTCAGCAACACTCATAGCTCCATCCCGATGTTGCGATCTCACAATGGAAGGACACATGTCCCATATGGCAGAGGACTTCCCTCCTTCTCCCAGCCCCCCTCCCCAGCAGCCTGCAACACTCACAGCTCTGATCATAGTGCTTGGGGATTTTCTGAAAATCTCCGCGCAGACCCAGCAATGCCCCTGGTCTGAGTCAGGGCCACGTTCAGGATACTCTCATCATCAGTATGGGCTGGATTTATTACACTCCCCCAGGGGTGCTACAGTATCCCATTGTCTCTCACAGGACAGCACGTGCGTTTCTTTGGAGCCGCCATAGTGCTGATATCGGCAACCCCACCGCTTAGCTGTAATTAGTCGTGCTGCACAAATAATCAGTCCACACAAATTTTGTGGGAAAATAGTTTTCTGCAGGTTTATTTCATACAAGGAGTATGCCAATGTGGTGTGTTAACTTACAGGCGATCCAAGGGCAGGCAGTGGTGACTAACCTAAGCTGCCCTGCCTACCTAAGGAGCTAAACTGCACAGTGGCCAACACAATCGGTGCTACCATTTATCTGGGGATTATCCCCCTTAAATACCATGAACTACCAGTCCATAACAGTCTCATGCCTTTTTAGGGGCAGAGCGTGGTGTGGCAAGGCAAGCCCCCGGTTGCTAAGGCTTACAACCGCCAGAAGGAATAGCGGGGCGCCAAGGTTTTTCAACCAGGGTCCTGCTGTAAAGACTCCTGGGATTTTGGCATAAGTCACCCCTATTGTGCTCCTAAAAGGGTGCCCCTATGTACCGATCAGCCTCCGGATTGTCCTGTAACTCTGCCTGCAACACAAAAGTATACATTAATATGTTCAACTCCTTTGCCAGCCATCCCGTCGGCACGCAGGGTTATCGGTGGGAGGGTGACCACGTGTCCACCAGGGAACAAAGAGGATGGCCAGGGGGTGGGGGCAGGTATAAGTACTTGTCTCCAGCCCACTGGATATAGTGCCGCAGAGGCGCCGGACATAGGAGGGACTCCGAAAGGAGGGGGTCCCAGTGACAGAGAGCGTGGATCTGCCTAATGCAGCACTAAGGAGGCCACCCTTCTACAGGGCCCATTGGGTATGCGCCAAGTGCAACTGCATTCTCCAGGCAGCTCCAATACACAGCCCTCTGGTCACTGTTAGTGCCCTTCACTAGTCCGCGACAGCAGTCAGGCCAGGGCCCTCTCTGCGTGTTTACCTCTACTAAGAGCCGCCGCTCCCCCTGCAGTCCCTTCAGCATCGCGCTGCCCGGTTGTGACCTCTGCCGGCTTCTCCAGTGCCGCTCACACCCCCACCAAGCAACGTATAGGATCCGCGGCATCCCCGGCTTCAGTTTTTAAATGTGCCCATTTTGACTGCGGACCTCCGCTCTCCAGTCCGCGGATGTCAACGACCATCCAATCTCGGCATACACGGCCAATCAGGGCGAAACAGTATATTAAACAACAAATGGAGGAGTACCCCCTGGGAGAGTAGCAGAGAAAAAACCTCAGTACCTAGAGCTTAGGGCTCAATGGAGCACAGTGTGCCCAACCTTATAGCAGGACAAGGCATGTCCTTTTTGAAGACCCCTCACTCACCAACCTGGTTGGTGACATGCTTCATCATCGGGGTCCCACCCCGAAGGCCGAGTGCCAACAGGGTGTGCTGCGACACCTGATTACAGTGGAGCGGGTTTTTCACTTTCTTTTATATGTGCAATGATTCTAGTGGGTGATAAGTGGATTAAAAAGGGAACAATACTACTCACTGCAAGACTTTATTCTTGCGTGATTGAACCCCCATAAAATAAAGTGTGACACCTATGTCTAATTAGGTAGACTTCGATGTCTGAGACGTGTAGTGTTTATTAAAAATAGCGACGTGTGCTATGTGATTTTAAAATTAGGTCTATATGTTTCAACCATCTTGCGATTGTGGGTTTTCGTCAGGACCGAAGGAAGTGATCTGGGTGGTACGCACACGCTAAGGTGCGCCCTGTCCTCGATCACATGAAAAAAGTGGGCCCACAAAATTGTGGACCTAAACAAAATATGAAAGTCTTCTCCCCACTCCGGAAGAAAAACAGAGAGCGGTGTAAGCCGCTACATGGGTGTCCGGGTTCCAAGAGTCATGCTCACGTCACTAGTGGCTTCTGCTCATCGGACTGGAAACCTACTTGGTTCCTGTTCGGTACACCCCGTGGAAGCTTGGGTCACGGGGTGTACCGAACAGGAACCAAGTAGAACCCGGACACCCATGTAGCGGCTTACACCGCTCTCTCAGTTTTACTTCCGGAGTGGGGAGAAGACTTTCATATTTTGTTTAGGTCCACAATTTTGTGGGCCCACTTTTTTCATGTGATCGAGGACAGGGCGCACCTTAGCGTGTGCGTACCACCCAGATCACTTCCTTTGGTCCTGACGAAAACCCACAATCGCAAGATGGTTGAAACATGTAGACCTAATTTTAAAATCACATAGCACACGTCGCTATTTTTAATAAACACTACACGTCTCAGACATCGAAGTCTACCTAATTAGACATAGGTGTCACACTTTATTTTATGGGGGTTCAATCACTCAAGAATAAAGTCTTGCAGTGAGTAGTATTGTTCCCTTTTTAATCCACTTATCACCCACTAGAATCATTGCACATATAAAAGAAAGTGAAAAACCCGCTCCACTGTAATCAGGTGTTGCAGCACACCCTGTTGGCACTCGGCCTTCGGGGTGGGACCCCGATGATGAAGCATGTCACCAACCAGGTTGGTGAGTGAGGGGTCTTCAAAAAGGACATGCCTTGTCCTGCTATAAGGTTGGGCACACTGTGCTCAATTGAGCCCTAAGCTCTAGGTACAGAGGTTTTTTCTCTGCTACTCTCCCAGGGGGTACTCCTCCATTTGTTGTTTAATACTGAAGAAGGGGACCAGGAGTTCCTACCTTACACATTGTTTAACACCCTTACTCTCTCATATTGTTTTGGAGTGCGAAACAGTATATTGCCAATCATCTTGGATCCTCCACAGGTCGAGGATTATTAATCAGTGACACCCGATGTTTCCGCTTGCCGGATAATTGGAACGGATTTTAAGGGCCTCAGGCCGGTAGCTCAAAAAGACACGTCTTTGCTGCATAGTGCTTGCCCACCACCAGCTTTGGCATACATATATTAAGTCAGCCAAAAAAAAGCTTCTAATTTAATATGGTGGGCTGCACACAGGAGAGCTACTCACAGGTAGCTGGAGAGCTACTAGTAGCTAACGAAATACTCGTTGGAAAAGCCTGGTTTAATACAATCTAAATCCACTGGGAGCGTAAGGCCAAATATACATTGTACCAAGGGACTTAATTTTCCACTATCCAAATGTAATGTGATGCCATTTAATACTCTTACTAAATGAAGAAATAGCAATAAAAGTTCTGGATAGAAATATGCTTGTTTTGGTAAATTTATTATACAAACGTACATTACACGTAGCAAAGACTTCCAAATAAATACAAAATGTGACTTCTCGTTCATTAATACTGACATACATGTAATTTTGTGCATAATTTAGGAATAACCAGATTAACCGAATTAGATATTTGAAGCCACGATCATAACGTTTAAGATTAAATTTAAGGAGGACTTCGGCTCTTTTGCATTATCATAGTTGTATTTTTTTTTTTAATGCATTTCTGTTCATTCATATCTAAAGGTCAGTATGTTGACCCAGAAGAAGGCGTCTATGCTGTCAACACTTTTCTTAGATGTAAAGATTTCAGATATGTTTGGAAACAGTAAACTACAATATTTTCTAACAGAGCAGTATGATAATGTATTTTTACAGATCAAAAATAAAATCTTAGGATAAAGAACCTCAACGTCACCTGGACTGACATGGAGGCAACGCTTGGCAGAGATCAGCATGTGATGTACATCGTGAACGGCAATGGACTGCAAAAGGGTGAAAGGGCTCAAGTGCTGAAATAAATTACGCTTTCCGAACATTCAATCATCAACGCCTGAATAATGGGCCATCACGCAGTTTTATTACTCAATATTTCTGCGCGACCTATTAACAAAAATAAGCGGACACTTTAAGAAAAGCATATCAAAGTTTAAAATACCACCTCGGCTTGTGAAGGAAAAGCTGGCCATGAATCAACGAACGTCTGCATACACACCACAGCTATAGTATGCCTACACTTAAGGGGGAATGCCTCATGAAAAAAGCAGTCAAACCGCTATGCGTTATTTGACTGAGCTTGGACAATGTTTGGATTGTACTGCGTGAAACATGGAAAGAGGAATGTCAACACATGTAGGCCCTCATTAAGAGCGTCTTCTTAGGCCCGGTAACATTCGCTCCCGGCTCCATCTGCCTTATGCATTTTTTACTTTCACAAGATTTTGGCGGCTGAAAACAGCAGTATCCCGGTGTGAGAGTCCAGGGAAAATGAGTAATAACCGAAAGAATCTGACAAGGAATTACAGATTCTTCTGAGAATATCTCATTTCTTAGGAGACCCTCAAAGTCCAACTCCAATGGGCCAGATGTGTTCGCACTCCCTGTGTTACCAGTACCGGTAACTGCACGGATGTGGGACACTCATAATGATGGCCTAAGAATTCGCCTACAACTAACTTGTGTTTTATTTTCGTCTACTTAAACATTTCTAACACTGTGTGGCTAGATTAATATAAACTTTCCCTCCTCCAAATGCCTTTTTTAAACAGATTTTTCACAAGTGCCAGTCTTACTTAAAAAAAAAAGTCTCTCTATGGTCCTCAATTTATGTATGTACTCAAAAGAGGTTCCCATACCCCACTCCCAATTCAAGAGTGTCCCTAAACTCCCCGCCCCCCTTCCCGGAGTTTCACCAAACCAACCTTCAGACACTCTCAACGTGCTTTTTCTTCCAACAGTGTCTTCAAATCCTTAAATCACTGTCTCTGAGATACTCACAAAAGCCCTCCTTTCAATATAATATCCCCAAACCCTTCCCTAAAACCACATCGATCATGCTCTCTAACCACATCCGTATCTACTTCCCTCCAATATCTCCTCAATGTGGGCCCAATTCACAAAGCTACTTTTAACTGTGGTGCCCTATCAGCATTTACAAGAACAAAATCCTGCTCCTTAACCTGGACTCCTGCTCTTCTAACTGAACGGACTCAATCCTAAAATGCTGCCACGGAGGCAGAATTGTCCTATGAGCACAGATGCTCGCAGAAGCAGATTGTGGACGTTCCAGGATCAGGACATTGACAATAGATGACAAACACTCACAGACTTGCTGTATTATGGGTGATCCTATAGATCTCACAGATGGCTTCTCATTGTGAAGATGGTTGAACTATAGTTTCATTAACAAACAAAAAATGGCAGATTCTTATAAATCTATTAATAGGTCTAGCAGGAGCCGGTGGGCATGCAAAAATGTGGGGCCTGGGGCTTTGCCCCCACCCTCCCACTTTGAGACGGCTCCGGCAGGAGCAAATCTCTTTGAGGGTAGGAAATGGAAGACAATAAAACCACAATTAAATGTCAGAAAGGAAAACAACAAATTACAAAAGCAACTGCACGGGTTCTATAAAAGTACAGCGAGTGGCCCTTGGCACTCTGCAACTTGCGGGCTCTTGGAAAAAAAAATCATTGTAAAACTTGGGCCAGGAATGAGCTGTGGGGCACTGATCTGCCAGGAAGGGAAAGCCTGTGGGGGCAGAAACCCACAGCACGCTTCATCCGTCTTTGATTATTAACCCCTTCACTGCGGCGGCTATTCCGCCGCAGTGCTAAGGGGGCGGGGCGGAAATACGGCGGGCGCATGCTGGTGACGGAACCGCTCCGTCACCAGCGTCGGTTGCGCTGTGCTTGTGGCGGAGCGGTTCCGTCATGGCCCGCCGCGCTCAGCGCGGGCGCGGAATTCGCGCTGCGCATGAGCGGCGAGCGGGCCATGACGGAACCGCTCCGTCATCAGTACAGCGCACCCGCAGCTGATGACGGAGCGGTTCCATCATCAGCATGCAACGGGTTAAAAGCCAACAAGAGAACTAAGCTTACACATTTGTATGTAGACATTAGCATTTTTTGTGGTGGTTTGAACGGCGCTATAAGCACTAACGCCGCTGCAGAGCGAATACAAGGTGTACTGTGTCGAAGGCGCACTTTTTAAATCAACGACACGGACACGCGCCTGCTGTTTAACTTGTGGCCTTTGAACTGAACACACCCGTTTTCTCGGGTTACTTTTATTAACCTCTACCATGCTCATGACGGCTCCCGGCCTTCATGAGTCACGGTGGGCGTGTACTGATGACGTCCGGGAGCCGTCATGACCGCGATCGGAATGTTCAGCACTGCGGCGGAATTCGCGCCGCAGTGATGAGGTTAACTTCTTGACGCCAGGACAAACAAGCACGTGCGCTTGGGAACCCTTGACATCCCCTCCCTCGGCCATCCCACAGGCGTCGCTTGCACACTGACTCAACACTACAGATGGGCGTTGGCGAACCATTTTACTGTGGATTAGGGAACTTACAAATATATGAAGGTTATATCTCTGGCCCAGTTTGGGGACTGCCTCGCAGAGGGCACTTAAAACGATCCCAGGACAGATACTGTGGTAGAAGGGACTGCTTTGAAGTATGCAATTTCTAAACTGGCAGGGGATCTCAACACAGCAGCACAGATCCTCAGATATAGATATATATATATATATATATATCTCCCCAATATCCAAGTTGCGGTAAACTGGCGTGCTGCCAGATCGCTGGTGGTGCACAAGAGTTGGCGCTACCGCTAGCGCTGTAAATGTGAAAAATATTTCCCCAACCTTCTATGATTAAGGAACTGGCACACGTAGTCATGGGTGTTCTCCTGTTTAATGCATAGACTGCATCACACACACAAACATCACAGGGATGTTCGTGTGTCTGATGCAGTCTATGCAATAAATATATATATATATATATATATATATATATATATATATATATATATATATATATATATATATATATATATATATATCTCCACAGGAAATACGTTGTTTTTTTTTTTGCAATAGCTTTTGCGCTCTTTCATGACATTTACACAATATTTACTTCAGCCAATGTATTGAAAGTTTCGGGGTGATCTGTCAAGAGGGGGCAGAGAAAAAAGGGGGTTCCCAAAACACGTTTTCCCCATGTTATGTCGAGTTTTCATTTTTTTAACACGACTTCAGCCCGAACCACTAAACGGAATTACACCAAATTTGTCTGAAAGCTAGATGTTGGTCCAGAAAGCATTTTTTTGTGTGATTTGGCTAAATCCAAACATCAGTTTCAGAGATATTTAAGTCAAAAAATATATAGCTATCAGGGAGCCCAACAGCCTACTGAAATTTGATTGGCTTCTAACACTTCAACCAGGAGGTGTTGGCAGCCATCTTTGGACTAAAAATAAAAAAAAACATGCAGGCTCCCACTTGTCTCTTTTCTACTACAGCCACTGACACATCCACTCATACATCCACTCACATCCCGAGTCAGTCACCCATTGAAATACTCTCTCAACCACCCATACATTCAATCACACAACCACTTACTCACCCATACAGTTGGTTCAAGGAAGTACATTTTGCCTATTATTTGTAAATCTGTTCAATAGTTTTTGAAAAATGTAAGCTGAAAATGATAGTGATATCTCTGGCCGCAGATATTTCGTGACAATTCCGCGATTAATTGCGGATGCACCCGGCAATGGGAATGCTCTGATTGGCTTGACCGAACCTGAACAGAAAGTTATGATTGCCATTTTATTGAACAAGAATGGTTCCCGGAGCTGAAAAGTTCTGAAAAAGCTAACATAGGGGTCAGAGTGGAGGTACTTTAACCCCATGTTTGAGAAATGGGGGTGTTAGTGACACAAGTCGTGTCTAAAATAGATTTTTTTAATTGTGCTTGATATTTGCGACAATGCAACATAGCACAATTTTTGCCACCGTTTTCGATTCTCCAGAAGGAATTGTGAAGAACTCCTTTGCCGTGTTTCTTTTTTCTGTGAAGGACATTCATCTTCAGACTCTTCAGAATATACTTCCTGTTGTTGCTGGTCTTCCACCTATTGCTGTTCCGTTGTCTGTGTTGCCATTTGTTTAATAAAGTATCAAAATTACACGAGAAAATTGAAGACACCTTCTCTCACTGAAGTGCTTTCAGAGAATGAACCAGAAGGGTGTATGGGTATGTTCTTCCCAATGTTATAGTTGAAAAGTGCATCTTCCAATCATATTTATCTTTGTTTCCAGGTCACATGATATTTGCGATGATCGGCGTCATAGCAAAGACCGGAAATTGAACAGAATAATATACTGTTTGAAAATAAATAGTCCAACATAAATGTTAATAGACTAATATGAAACAACAAATGTAGATCACAATGTAATATGTATAAATATGTGTTGTTATGGACTTCACCACAAACACGCGTTCTTGCGGTCACCAACGTCATCGCAACTTCTGGCGTCGCTGCAATCATGCGAAACACAAAGTAAAAGGCTTTTAATTGAAAAAATCTTATAAAAGTTAGATTTAAAGAGTATATTAATAAACAACTTATGTCAAATATTAATTAAAATATGTGTAGGTATGTCTTTCCAAGTTTTTAAATAATAACGCGCACTTAGTGACTACCGGTAGCGCCGTGGTCTACAGATTCACCACAAATATATAAAACTGCATTTTTAAGTGGTTTTTCCATTTAAGCATTACACAAACTCAAATATAAACTCTGCAGTAATAACAACAGGTGTCCAATATCAAGTAAAATCTGTCTATATATATATATATATGTTTAAGACTTTTTTTAAAATATGCGACTTTCGCGACATCACTGCAATTTTCGCGATGACGCAGATCTAAAAAATGAATGGAAAAACCGCCCACATATTAATCCACTAAAGAAAATACACAGTTATAAAAATACACGTTAAAGAGCCAGCTAGAAAAATAAACTAAAAAAACTTAAAAATACTAAAAAAAACTCACAATTACAGGGATGGTGAATAGAATTTAAAACATCTTATAAATTAACAGAAAAAAATCAAAAGTTACAGGGATGTCATAGTTAGGAATTACTACTATTTTGAATTAAAAAAAAAATCACTAAAAAAAAAAGATTGTAGGTTCGTTATAATTGAAATATAGTATTTAAAAAACTTTAGAAATTCACTGAAAAAAAACAAAGGTTACAGGGACATTATGGTTATGAAATAGAATATAAAAAAATCTGAGAAATTCTCTGAAGAAACCAAAGGTTTCGAGAGACGTTATAGTTAGGCTCAGGCTTCACCAGTACAAACCAGAGAAATTCAGCACTTATAGCTAGGCCAGCTAACTATAACTCGTGCCCCGCAATGCACTACTTATGACCTCACATATTACATCACTCATGAGATAGTCAGTGACATCACTGATGACATCTCATGCTGAGGCACTGGCCAGGACTGACTAGTCGCCGTGTAGATGCCATCTAAATAAAGCACTGCATTGAAAATTATGCGAGAAAGTGGTCGTACCCGTTTTCCTTCGCCGGTGTATGGTGGGGCTTTAACCAGGATATATATATATATATATATTATATAGTTATGTTGCTATTGTTAATTAGTGTTTGTACAACACACAATCTACCATTAGTATTGCATCTAAGATGTAATTCTAAGTTTTGTGTTATGGGATCTTATGTTGTTGTTACACTGGGTGATATCACCTTATGTTATATGTTAATTTATGTATCCCAAAAAACTTCAGGGACCAACCAGAAAACTTTGAACTGTAATTTCCTCTCCAGCTGACATAGAGAAATGCCCTTCTTGAGCTTTTAAGGTATTTCCAAAAGCATACAACCCCCAGGCGTCTGGAAGGGGTTGTGTGATTTCAGAAGCTTAAATACAGTTTAATATTTTTTTTTCTGGAAGTGCACCAATTTCTTGTTAATATTTTTTCTCCTGGTGGTTGTTGCTCTGTCTGCTATCTTCGGTCGGTGTTAACCTTGTGTGCAAGAGCCAGATATTTTTCATCAGGCAAGTACCAGCCTATCAACACCGAAAAAAAAAAAATAGCACAGTTAGGACTCAGACATATCTAATCACAAAAATTTTTTGAATGTAATGTTAAATAATTTTTTTACACTTCAAAATATTTTATTAGCTTTAAGGGTACAAAAAGAGGAGTTAGAGAGGAGTAATATATATTCTTAGTGAGGGTAATTTTCTACATTTCCTAAATTGGAGGAGTTCTGTAATTCTGTAAATGTCATAGGGTAAGTTGATAGGGACAAGGTCTTGTTTGATTACCAGGATGTCCATGATGGGGTAGACTGTATATTACATACATGAGTAAAACAAAATATAGACATAATGGGTAAATCGATTAATAACACAGATGTAGGTAATTGAGCATTATTGATTATAGTCCCAGAAAGAGAAAAAGAGATGGCAAAAGGGGGTGGGGTGAGAAGATGTAAGGAAGGCCTAGAGAAAGAAAGGGATAAGAGGGGATAGGAGAAGAGAGTGATGTTAAGGATAGTGCAATGACAAAGTTGTGGTGGTAGGTATATACTGCCAGTACTAGAAAAGAGAGGTGATTAGCCCCCTCGTTAGGAGCAGGGAAATATTGTATTCATGCACATGGATGCCTAATTTTTTGTTTGTATAGGTCTAGTTTATTCCATAGCCTCTGTGATGTCTGGTAGTTGAAGCTGTTAGATAGTGTGTTGTCTGCGCTTCTTGAAAAACTGACCCACACCCACCAATTGTGATATATTTTAGGATGGTTTCCATTTGCAAAGGATATTCTGTATTCCTAGTGTAATTAGGAGGTCCATGAGACTCGGTCTGTTGGGATTAGTTTCAGTGCAGTGGTATGGGACTAGGGTCCTAAGGAAACTGGAAATTCAAGGAGATATCTATTTTGAAAATAGTGTCAATTACATTCTGAATCCCGTTCCCGGAGTGTAGCTTCTAGCAGAGGAACATCATGACGCTGAGTGTACCTGGAGAGTGTTAGCGGTTCCAACACTTGTTTCAATCCAGGATCACTAATTTGGAGAGCTTCCAAGTATACTTTGTGTAGTATACAGTTTTTACATTGTGAGAAGACAGGAGAAATTTTGCTTTTGAGGGCGTGAGTCCAATTTTTTTTCAAGTTTCTTCATTTAAGGTTGAGAGGGTGGGATCAGGGAAGGAATCTAGCCATTTGTTTAGGATTTCTGAAGTGATTTTCTTGTTGATATTGGAGAAGTTGGAATTTTGTACATTGTGGCTGCCGCGTGAGGCAAACTGAATAACAGAGTAAGAGAATAAGGTCAGATTTGTGCGGAGTGGAATTCTTTTTCACTGAGACCTTCAGTTTAAGGAAGAAGTAGATTTCTACATGTCCTAAATTGGAGGAGTTTTGTAGTTCTGCAACTGTCATAGAATAAGTTGATAGGCCATGGTCTTTGAGATACAAGATATTTTTTGATGACCAGGATGTCCATGATGGGGTAGTACCTTCAATTTACATCTCAGGTTTGTTCCATAGGGATGCGTAGAATTTGGATTTTGTTTGGTAGTTTACTATCAAATGCTTTAAGGGACAAAATGGTGTCCTTAAGAATGGTGTAAAAGTATTATATTGGGACCTGTATCATAGGTAGCTTTGAGATTAATGAATATGGTTTAACCAGGTAACCTTCACTATGTACCTATAAAGGTGTATATGGGGGCTGGGTATTGATCTACCAAGTGGCTCGATTGATTAGGAAGGATTTGTAAAAGTTGGGGATATTAAGGTTTTCGGATTATTTATTTATTATTCTTATTTTTTTTTCAGCAATTCTGCCTTTTTTCCCTTTCCAAAGGAATTCGGAGATTACAGAATCTATATTATTGAAGAAGTTGATAAATAGTAGCAGGGGAAGCAAAGAAGTGATGAAGTTTATTTGTGGAGCAATGATCACTCCGATGCATTCTGTGCGATCCCATCAAGTCATGAATTTTGGCAACCAGATTGAGAGAGTCTCTGATTTTTTTTAAGAAGGTTCTCTTCAGTTATTTTCTTGTGTCTTCTAGATTACGTTTGAAATATAAACTGAAGTGTGTGAGGTGAAAATATTGCAATGAAGTTTAGCATTCTTTGCAATGGATGGTAAGGTTAATTTGTTCAGAGGGAAGACTTCAGTTTTCTCTAGGTTTGAGGAGTAGCCTGAGACCTGAGCGCAGGAGTTAATTTTGTTTAGGATTGCAGGGATGGCTTTCAATGGAGGGTAATGCCTTGCGAATCGCCCCAGGAGCTCTCCCGGCGCCAGTATCCTCCTTTGATGTTACAGCTGCCATTGCTTTAGGCGTCGGGGGATCTGGCAGATCTTTCACCTTCTCCCGTACTTTCTCCTGTCTTGCTGACCGTGGGGGCATCTTGAGCGCCAGACCCTGCTTTTTTTTATTCTGACCCCGCTCATCAGGCTTGCAGTTTTTCTTCTGATCCAGACCCAGGTCGGTCTAAACCAGGGGATTTGCTTCCTGATTTTATTATATTCCTGCAGTCCTCGTAGCCACCAGTGATCAAAGGCCATCAGGGATACACAGCATCCTGCACCTCGATTAGTCCATTACTAGGCAGGAGAGGGAATAGGTGCGACTGCTCAGCACAGCTCTACAGCGGCCATATTGCCTCCTGAACACCCCATCTTGCCTCCTGAACACCCCATCTTGCCTCCTGAACACCTCTTGCCTCCTGAACACCTCTTGCCTCCTGAACACCTCTTGCCTCCTGAACACCTGAAAACGGAGATGCGGGGAAAGGCGAGTGCAGACGCTAGAGGCTCTGCTGATGGCCCTGCGGAGCACGATCTCGAACCTAACAGCTAAAGGAGATGGCAAAGGCAAGAACAAGGAAACAGGAATGCGGCAACCTACCCTGACAGAAGTTTTCTCCACGAAGGTCTCTCCGCTGCCCGATGACACAGACGATCAGCTGGATCTGGAAAAGAACATCCTCGAGGACGCAGCAAGCACGGACGCAGTAAGCACGGAGAGTATGGTTGCCAGGCAACGGCCCGATCTCGGCTTAGAACCAGGCACAGACGCGGTGGAGGTTCACGCTGCAGGACTGACTCACGGCAGAGGAGAGCCGATGCAAGGTATGGTGGTGGAGCCAGTGGGGGATACGGGGGGCACCTATCCATAGACCCGGGGAGTGCGGATATGTTGGGGGCCTTACTATTGATGGAGGCAGAAATGAACGCCTCAAGACACTCTGCCAACACCTGGGGCAGCAGTGTTAGCTTGGCTACTAAAGATAACCCCACAAAAAGCACAAGCAAGTTAGCGCCAGAGAAGGGCGTTGGCGGCTCAATAGAGGGGGAGTGTTTTTACTCTGTGAACGAAGACTCAGAATAGGTACTCTCATCCGAGGGGAGTTCAGATGAGGAGGAGGAGGTGTCCAATTCAGGGTCTAGCACCTCAGGTAAAGAGTCTACGCAGAAGAAAAGGCATTCAAAATCAAGGAGACGTGCGTCTGGGTCTCCCCTACACCCCAATAAGCGGTTAGACTGGGATTACTCCGCCACTTCACAGGTTTATCAGGATGACACCAGTGCTGGGGGTACTTTACCGGAGGCCTCACCTCACCGAGACTCTTTTGAGATTTTGTTCAGCACTCTCAAGCAGATGCAAGGCGAGGCAAGAACAGAAAGCCGTAGAGCAAGGCATGCCTCAAAGAAGATTCAGAACACCCTGAGGAGGGTGAACAAACTATATGATGAAATTGCGGTCAGAGTAACGGAGGTCAAGGAATGGACAGGCAAACTGGAGGATGAAGTTGGGGACTGGCAGTCATTTAAGTCAGAGCAGGAGAAATTGGAAGATGGAAGATTTTGAAAACAGGCAGGGACGAAACAATGTTAGACTGCTGGGTGTGGCAGAAGGGTCAGAAGGGCAGGATACTAGGCAGTTCGTGGTAAATCTGTTAAAGGGGGCCTTTCCAGAATCTCAGTGGCAGTGGGATAGAGAGGTACAGAGGGCACACAGGTTCCCATTTGTGCTAAAGAAGGGTCGAGGCACTGGAGGCACAAGGGGTGATGGTCAGGGGACCCTGCCTAGGGCAATTCTTGTTAACATCAGGAATTTTCTGCTGAGACAAGAGATCATAGACAAGGTAAGACCAGACAGCAGGAGGACATTCGAAGGCACCACATTTTTCGCTAGACCTGATTCCTGCCACATCACTGTATAGAGGAGGTGGAAGCTCAGACAGATGATTGCACCCTTTCAGGCCCTGGGCTCAGAGGCGTACCTCCTCTTCCCTGCTAGACTCAAGGTAGTTGTAAAGGGGAAAACATGGATGTTCTCCTCGGAGATTAAAGCTCAGCAATTTTTGGAAGAGATTAAAAAACAGAAAGGGGGTTAGGGGGCGGGCTTTACGGAGGCTTTGAAGCCTGTATGGGATATCTTGCTGATTATAGATACAAGAACCTGGGGGTAGCACAGCATAGGTTGGTGGAAGGTGGGAGAGGGATGCGATTCACACAACTCAAGGCGACCACACATAGGTCTCTTGACCTATTTGCCTGGGGGGGCAAGGGAGAGGGGGGAGCTAGGGGAGGGGGAGGCTTGAGGGGGCTCAGGGGGGAACGGGGGTGAAACAGGTATACGAAGGTATGGTATTTTTTGGTTGTCACAACACACTTTTGCATGGAATAAAATACAAGGTGTACAGTACATGAAAGATAATACATGGCAACAACAGATGCAGATGTTTCTCAATGACCCAACAGTTTTATTGTAGGTCAAGTGATGTATTGGTATGGCATGTAGAATTGCCTCGATAAATGTGTGTGGGCTTAATGAAGTAAACAAGAGGCTTAGAGTGGCTGCATTTCTTAAAACGCTGCGTCTTGACTTGGTTTGTCTGCAGGAGACCCACATAGAGGGTGTAAAAATATTCCTTCTGGAGCAACTGGGTTTTACTGTATTACCTAACTCCAAACAAGGGACCAAAACTAGAGGGGTGGCAGTACTGGGGAGAAAAGAGGATGTAACAGTGAAAAGGAAGAAGGAAGATCAATGGGGGAGGTGGGTAACTGTGGAATAAATTTTTAAAGGGGAGACTATCACGATGGTCACAATCTACGGGTCAACAGACGATGATCCAGATGTTTTTCAGTTTCTGGATGTTGAAGTGGTGCAGTGGCCTGAACCAATTGTGTGTTGCAGAGATCTTACTCTGCATGACCCCTGTAGTTCATTTCTGCAACCTGGGAGACAATACCTAGGGAGGAAAAAGAGTACGTACAGAGCATTGTCAGATCTGGTCTTTCATAATTCCCTGGAAGACCCCTGGATGAAGTGGCACCCGCACCTAGATGGTAGTACTTATTTCTCAGTCCCCCATAAAGTGATGATTAGATTGGATTATTTTTTAATTTCAAATAGTTTGATTTCCGGTTCAAAAATTGAAAGACAACCCCGGATTATATCAGATCACAGCCCGCTAGTTTTGACACTAAGGTTGGGCCAGGTCCAAAGGAAAGTTATACAGTGGACTTTTGAACGAGCGCTATTGCAAGATCAGATATATCGGATATACATGGAAACATGGATTAAGGATTTTTGGGATATAAATAGAGGGACAGCACCTCCGGGGGTGGTATGGGATTCGTTTAAGGCTGGAGTCAGGGGGGAGACAATGAGCTTTGTATTGTCTGCCCAAAAGAAGGAAAAATTATGTTAAAACCTTTTGAAAGAGGAAGCAGATCTAGCAGTAGCTATAACCCAGAACTCCCCACTGGACCGGCACCTGCTTAATATTATTGCACTTAGAGCAGAAGCCCTCAAAGGAATGGCCAAAAAAACAGCTGAGAAATATCTAGTTAAAAAGGAGAACGCATACGAACTAAGTGAAAGAGTGGGCCATATCTTAGCTATTCGAACTAGGCAGAGAGTAGCTACATCTGATATTAAGGAGATTATAGATGTGCAGGGCAATTCTGTAACAGAAGCAGACCAGGTCAGAGAAGTTTTTAGACAATTTTATACAGATCTTTATGCCTCAGATAACACAGGGGGCGCGATAGAGACAGAAGGGTATCTGAGGGATGTACCCCCCCCCCCGGAGCTCTCTATGGATAAGCTAGAAGCTACATTTCAATTGGAGGAATTTGTTTCGGCTCTTGGTAGTCTACCGTCGGGGAAGGCAGCGGGTCCGGACCAGATCCCGGTGGAATTTTTTTTAAGTATTTCAAACAGCACTATTAGTAGAGATGTTTAATATTATGCTGCTGGCGCAGAAGGGGGATTCGGTTCCTGAGTCCTGGGGAGGGGCAGACATCATCGTGATAGCAAAAAAAGGTAAACCCCCAACGGCTCCAGGTTCATATCGGCCGATTACATTAATGAATGCCGATGTAAAAGTTTATTCTAAAATGCTGGCCAAAAGATTATCAGGGGTTGTTGAGGGTCTGGTAAGCCCCTCCCAACACGGGTTTATTCCAGGGAAAGGTACGACACAGCATGTTAGGCAAGTAGTTACGATGTTTGATGCAGCAGGTACCCTGGGAGACCCTATGGCAGCACTCTTTTTAGACGCAGAGAAAGCGTTTGATAGGGTCTCCTGGGGCTACCTATGGTCTGTCATGAGGTGGAGCGGCATAGGTGAGGGATTTATAAAGGCCATACAGACTTTATATAAAGATCCGACGCCAAGATTAGGGTAAATAGGGGGCACTCGGCAGTGGTTAAGATCAGCAGAGGGACCAGGCAGGGTTGTCCTTCGTCTCCTCTGCTAGTTTGGCTCTCAAACTCTCTAGACGATCAACCTCTCTAGACGATCTTCAGGGAAAGAAGCCCTAGTGCGACTCCACTGGCTTCCCATACGGGATCGCATTATATTTAAAAGTATGTGCATGACCCATCGCATTGCTTATGAGAGAGGGCCTGTCTATCTCCAAAAACTACTCACCAAGTACTACCCTAATCGTTATCTACGATCCCAGGGCCGTATGCTTTTTCAGGTGCCCAGAATACAACGGGCACGGATGGGTGGCCGGTCATTCAAATATTTGGCCAGCAAACAGTGGAATGACCTCCCCATTGAGCTCCGGATGGAGCCATCTGAAGGAAACTTTAGGCGCAAAATGAAAACTTACCTCTTTCCTAAACCTTGAGATCCTTCAGCCATTTCCTGCAGCGGCTTTTTGTTTCTCCGGGGTTTTGTCCTAGTAATTAGTTTTAAAGCGCGGGGACACACTGTTGCCTAGTGTAACCAGGCGCTATACAAAAGGTGTTATTATTATTATTTGCGCTTTATCTGGACCCGTTCCTGCGCAGATTAGAAAGAAACACAGAGATTCCAGCAATGGCTATAAATGGCAGCTTGATAAAAACACTGGCTTATGCTGATGACGTGGCCATCCTGACACCCGACCCTGCAAGGGCTATTAGGGAGGTGGAACAGGAGGCGTAAAGATTTGGACAGGTCTCGGGATATAGTCTGAATAGCTCGAAAACGCAGATTGTAGAAAATAGGTACTCTAGATGCAATGATATTAGGGTTGTTGGTTCAGCGGTATACCTGGGAGTGGTGATATCGGCAAATCTGGATGCTGTGGTAGAAAATATGGCTCCACTAATTTCGCGGGTAAAAGTAGATTTAGAAAGGATGAATAATCTACATTTGTCACTAGTGGGCTGCACCAATGTAATAAAGATGTTGATTCTTCCAAAGTTTCTTTACCTTTTTAGATCTATCCCTTTATTTTTTGAAGTTAGCTGGTTCAACGCATTAGAGGCAATTTTGAATAGATTTATCTGGGCGCAGGGTAAAACGCGTAGGGCTTATAGGCTTATCTCTCTACCGAGAGAAAGAGGTGATGGGGAGCCTCAGACTTGAGATTTTATTATATGGCGGCAGCCTTACAATATATGCAGGGGCTAATTGGAGGTGCGAATCTTGACCGAAGGGTTACCAGCTTCTCTACGGGAGTGTACTCAGTAGTTCTAGGGGCAGAAGGGGAAAACTGCTTTCTAAACTGCATCGATTTTGGATATTTTAAAAGAACAAGGTTCAAGAGATACAACAGATATACTAGGCTCTTTAAAAACAGGTCATTCCCTCCAGCAATATTTGCAGACCTAACAATGGCAGAGTGGAAGGCAAGGGGGATCACACAGATTGGGGTTTTGTTTTAGTTCAGAGGGGGTGTTTCAGTTTGCTGATTTAAGAAACAAGAATGGCATTGATAATATAGGCTTTTTTAAGTATCTCCAGATAAGGAGTTTCTTAGGTAGTAAGCAGGGAGGGCCAGCTGGATTTGGTAGGAATGAGATTCTTGAGGAAATAAAACTCGCCGGGGACTGTACGATCCAATTCTTTTATTCAGGTTTGGCTAAAGGACGATTTGGAAAAATACTGTAACAAATGGATGGAGAAATTGGGTGGTGATCCAGATTGGTTTCAGGAATCATTGGAATTGGGTCGAACAGTTCTGTGTTCATCTCCTCTGCAGTCCCAACACTATAAAACTCTATATTCTTTGTATTTTACGCCAGCCAGGATTGCAAAGTGGGGTGGCACCACGGGTATCTCTTGTCCCCGCTGTAATTCCCTAAAAGCAGATAGTGTCCACATTCTTGCCACCTTTCCCCAACTGCATACACTTCTGAGAGATATAGAGATCTTCTTAGGGAGGTCATTAGGCATCCAAATTACGCTTACTCCACCTTGGATGTGTCTTGGGGTAGGTTCAGATGGGGATGACGCACTGCGAGAATTCATGTTTGTAGCAATGGCAGTGTATAGATTGACAATAGCTAGGGCTTGGCTTGATAAAAACCCTCCAGTTATGCAAACTTGGCTGGCTAATCTGCTGGCTGCATACAATTTGGAGAAGAATATTTATGCACGGAAGGGCAGGAGAGGAAGGATCCTAGGGGTGAGAATTTGGGAGCCAATAAACAAATGGAAGGAGGGACTGGGTCTCCACAGAACTTGATAAAATGTATATATCCTTGTAATGAAATTGTATATATGTACTGTAGAAGTATAAAGGCTATTAAATGATGAAATATATGATGAATTTGAATAATGTAATATAAAGTGTACATAACTTGGTAAATACAAATATATATAATTTTTTTTTTTTTTTAAAAGGATTGCAGGGATGGCAGTCTCGGCCTCTTGTGAGGAAATAAGTACATTATCTGCATAGGCAGCAACGTTATAGGGAGTGTTCCCCATAGAAATACCTTTAATAAGTGTGTTTTTTTTTTACTTAGTTTTATATAGCGCAAACTTGACCCGAATCAGGTATCAGAGTGCTTTACATAGCACCAGTTTCATTACATTAGGACACATGAATTTTTGTTAGGCACGGGGAGATTAAGAACAACAACTCTGATACGTCTCACCTGATACATACTCTTGCGAGCTTTGGTCTGAGGCAGATTGTAGCGGAGCTGACACACTCAGCACGTTACACGCTGGACGGTGTCTTTACTAACAACAAACATCTCAAGATAGTTAGCGTGCAACCAATATCGTGGTTGGATCATTCCGCAATACATTTTTGCCTAAAGAACCCTCTACCAACACCAGGGAGCGTCGGAAAAGGACAGGCACTCTTATATCACGCCTATTGAAATCCATCCAAAAAAGTGATCTGGCAACTGCCCTAGAGAAGAATCCCCCGGAGGTGACTTCTGACTCCAACACCTCAGCCAGAAACTTTGAAAACTGGCTCAGTTTAGCAGTAAACACGCTTGCCCCGGTCAACACCAAACAATCCTGTAACAAGCGTGTTACCTCACCTTGGTATTCGACTGTGCTCCGGTAAATTCAAGTAACATGCAGGCGCAAGGAGCGCATATGGAGATTGGATTATAGTGCTGATCATAAAAAGGAATACAATAGCGCCTTAGAAGAATACAAGGCAGCTATAAAGCTGTTTACTTTACTGCAAAAATTCTGGAGGCGAAGAACTCCTCTAAGGAGCTGTTTAAAACTGTGAGGCGCTATCAAAACATCCGTGTGACAGCGTTTTTTCGCCAAACCAGAATTTTGTGGAACAGATGGCTGTTTTTTTCCAGAACAAAGTTCAAACGGTCTACGGCGTGCTAGCCACTTCAGCACGTGATACGGAAATGCACAGTGTAGATCTATTGGATAACCTGTCATCAGGACATAGGCTGCCACGTTTCTCCGTTCTTGAGGCAGACAAAAGTAGCCAACTTGTTGCTACAAAGTCGGGCTCACATCTGGACCCATGCCCCCCCATATATACTACATATGGTATCTGAGAAAGTTAGTTCTCCCCTGACCCCCCCTGCTAAATGAGATCACTGGTTCTGGGGAATTTCCAGCCTCGTGGAAAAAGGCATGTATTAGGCCCATCTTAAAAAAGGTACCTTCAGATCCTATGGAGGCAAAACATTATCGCCCTATCTCCTGCCTTTCATTGACTTAAAAAATCTTGGAGAAAGCCATGAATCTGGAACTGACAGATTACCTTGATAGTAACAACATTATTGACTCCACCCAACATGGTTTCCGCCCTCAGCACTCCACTGAATCAGCTTTAATCATGGCCACGGAAGAGATCCGTAAAGTGATGGACGGGGTGGGCAGAGCTGCACTTATCCTGCTCGATTTAACCGCAGCCTTTGATAAACTAAACTATGAGGTACTGCTACGGCATTTGAAGGAAGTAGGTATCGAAGAGCTGGCTCTGACCCTACTTACATCAATTCTAACATCTCGGGAACAACTGATCCATTGGAATGGCCTGCAATCGGGAATCTTCCAACTTCCATGAGGAGTCCCACAGGGATCAGCCCTGTCCCCAACATTATTTAACATTTATGTCAGACCTTTGGCATGCGTAATTAAAGATCATGGCATTATGTTGGTGTCGTACGTCGACGACACGCAACTAGTGGTGTCAGTGACACACATTGAGGGACTAACAGCGGACAGGTTTCGTAATTGCCTCACGGATGTGATGGCACGGATGAATGCAAACTTTCTAAAGATTAACACAGAAAAAACTGAGGTCCTGGAGTTTGGTCAACAACCATCAATATGGTTCCAGGATTGGTGGCCTCCTGAAGCTGGCCACTGCCCAGTCCCTGTGCCCAAGGCCTGGAACCTTGGCTTCGTGCTTGATCAGGATCTCAAACTTGCTTTACAAATAAATCAAGTTTTCTCTACATGTTTTTTCACACTAAAAGTCCTTTGCAAATTTTTTCCATTTATTCCTTTGTCACTAAGGAAAACAGTGGCCGGAGGTCTGGTTTTGTCCAGAGTCGACTATTGTAATGCTTTGTACTTAGGGGTTGACAAAGGACAGATCACAAAACTTCAGTCACTTCAGAATGCTGCGGCTCGGGTTCTGCTTGACCTACCAAAACACCACTCCATGTCAGCGGTGATTAAGCAGCTACACTGGCTTCCAGTCCGTCAGAGAGTGAATTTTAAGGCCTTATGCTTAATGCATAAGGCTTTATACGGAGGGGGGGCTGTGGATATTCAATCCCTATTTTCTGTATACCAGCCCCAAAGCCGGCTCAGGTCCGCCAATACAGGACTGGTATGTGTTCCTAAAATAAAAAGAGCTAGGTGGGGAGGTAAGGGTTTTTCTTACCAAGCACCCATCCTACGGAATTCCCTCCCCATGACAATCAGGTTACAAGCTAATAGGGCCTTATTCAGTAAGCAGATAAAGACCTGGCTTTTCTTAAGTTCTTAAGATCATCGATATGCTCGGACCACATTCACCTAGCGCCAAAACGCCTCGGCATAAGTGCGCTCTATAAGTTCTTCAGTCAGTCAGTCAGTCAATACAATTGTGTACATTTTACAGTCTAAGTTCAGGAGGGAAATGTGTCTGTAGTTTTTGACTTCGAGGGGATCCTACACTTCTTTATGGATTACAGTAATAGTGGCTTTGGGGATTGTACCTGCGATTTTACAAGTTGTTCCGAAATGTTGTAAGAGAGATTCCATTTGGGGTATTAGTTCGCTTTAGAAGGTTTTAGAGAAGTTGGCTGTAAATCCATCTGGCCCTGGTGCCTTGCCTGGTATTAAGGAATGTATCACTTTTGTAAGTTTAGAACAAGAGAAAGTTGGTTGAGGGATATGTAGTAGGAGAGTACTGAGAGTTGAATTTAGGCCAAGTATTTCGTTGAGTTGGCAGCTGAGGATGTTTTCTTGGGATTATAAAGATCCTTATAGAATTCTTGGAAGACCATAACGATTTCTAGTGGAACTATGATAGTTGCTCCCCACTACTTCAAATAAATGAGATGTAAATATGGCTGCTTTTGAATATTAAGTAATTAGCTAGTGTTTTACCTGCTTTGTTGGATTCTTTGAGTTTTTTCATTGTGTTGTGTTATTGTTGCACACAGGTGGGGGCCCTACTACTCAATAGCTTGTTATATTCATATTTTAGTGTTTTAAGTTGGTGTAAGAGTTCCTGTTTTTAATTTTTTATTTGTTTAGCTGTTCTAAATTATTTAGGTTTTTATTTGTGCATTTGTTTATATTAGATATGATATTAATGAGGTCTCCTCTAAAGGTAGCCTTCATGACATCCCATAAGGTTTCTTTTGAAATTTAGTTACAGTCATTTTCATGGAAGAAGTTATCAACCGAGCTTTTTATTTTGTCAATGAGCAACTGGTCTTAAAGGATTTCTTAATTGAATCTCCATTATTTCTATCGGGGTGAGGGGGGTTGTGGGATATTTGTAGATTCATTGAAATGTTTGCATGGTCCAAAATTTGTATTGGTTCAATTGTTCAGGCAGAGGCAGCCAGATTAAGGACGTTATTTGTAAGTATTGAGTTTATTCTTGAGAGCCTATTATGTGGGTGTGAGAAAATGTAAAATCGCTTCCTTTTGGGTTGTGAAGGCGCCATATATCATTTAAGCAGTGTTGTTTGCATAGATTTTTCATTTGTTTATGAGATTTATTAGGTCTATATTTACATGCTCAACTCCTATCCAGTACAGTATCCCAGGGAAGGTTAAAGTCTCCTTCTAGTAGAATGCCAGTCCTTTACTAACTCGAAGAGTTGTTTATTCAGATTAATCCAAAACTGGGGATCGCCAGCCGTTGGGGCGTATATATTGATTATATAAAATGAAATAGAATTGTTTTTTACTTTAGTGATTAGCCATATGCAGTCATTGTCATGGATGTTGTCCATGATTCCAGGTTAGCTTTTTTAGTTATAAGGGTGATGACACCATTTTTCTTTTTGTTTGTAGGGGAGGAGGACATTTCCTGTATCCCTTGATACTGTAGGGAGTTGAAATTTGTGTGTCCTAATTTTGTTTCTTGCAAAAGAAACATATCTCTTTTTAAGTTTGGCACAGTCATTTAAACGTTTTGTACATTTTACAAGGTGGTTAATACCTTTTGTGTTGAGGGAGAGTACTTTAAGTGAGTTCTTATTCATAGAACCTTGTGGGGGCTATGGATTTAGAGCCGGTACATGTCAAATGTGTTAGTGATACAAGTGATATATGGGTTCGTTTCTGGAGTTTCTTGAATTTGGAATGGATATGGAGGGGGTTGTCCACTTCTCATAGCTATACGTACGGCAAAAACTCAGCCTGTGCCTCGTTAGGATCTTTACCTGGGGTATAAGGATTGTGGTGAGTAGCAAAGTGTTGGACTATTGTACACGTATTGTGTGAACCTGTCAATATTGGTGTGTAGTTTGTTGTTTAGACCAGTCACATCAGAGGGAATACAGGATAGCTTATAAGTAAAGTGAGAGGACTGTGAGAACATAAGGAAGAGATAAGTTAGGTAGTGAGGAAAATCCCTTAGTCCACCCATAACCCATCCAATAAGTACCTACTGGGAGATAGAAGGAGGCAGTGGAGGCCCTAAGGAGTGGGGCAGCTGAGGTAGGTGGAAAGCAGGAGGTGCAGCCTTCGCTGTGAGGAGAGAACAAATGATAACCTTAACTTGTCATTAGCATATTAGCGAGATGCAAAAACAAGAATATCCAGTATGTGGGTTTTGAGCCACAAAAAAAAATAGGGAAATATAACAGTGTTTGAGACTTGAATTTGAGTTTGTAATGTATCCAGCATAGGTAGAACATGGTAGTAATGTACAACAATTACAATATAGAATGGCATTCAGGGACAGTTCAGCGTTCTGGCAGGTGGTGAATCGGCCTCTTTTTCTTGAAGACACCCAGTCTAAGTTGGCCCTCCCTATTACCTCAGAGCTTGGGGTAAGCCACTTTGAGTTTGTCTACAGTGTGGGTGCCATACCTTTGTCTCCCTTCATTCATTCCAAGTAGAAGCGAGACTAATCTCTTTTATTTGGAGGAAGTTGGAGATAAGATCTAGGCCTTGCCATTTGGAAAAGCTCCAGGCCTGGAAGGAGTCTCTGGAGACTTTTATAAAGCTTATGTTGACCTCTGGGCTCCCATCATCACCCTACATCTGAATGCGGTAGCCTGTACCCATATTCCTCCCTCTTGCCAAAGTTCAGTAATAGTCCTGGTTTAAAAATACCCAGCCTGCTGTAGGCCTAGTTCTTTAATTGATGCAGAGGTCAGAATTGTAGGCCACATAATGCTAAAGTGGCTGACAAAGTGAGCAGAAGAGCATAATATACTGACAGACATTCAGTAGGGTTTTAGATCAGGGCGAGGTACTATTGAACAACAGTATGTCACAGCCAAGAAGGGTTCCATACATTTGTCTTTAATGGACCTCAACACAGCCCTTGACTCTGTCAATAGGTCAAGGCTCTGGGCCGTTGATACTGCACTAGTCATTTTTTTGCATTATCTGCACTCATGGCTTAAGGCATCTGTAAGATTCAGGTCCAACAGGGAATGCGCTCAACACTTTAAGCCAGGGGTGTGTGTTAGGGGTGCATTTTAGCCCCTATGCTTTTTATTTTATATATTAATCAGCTTGTCTCTTCTCTTATGGTCTTATGTTTGGATGTCCCAAGAGTGGCAGATAGATATATACCAGCCTTGCTATAGACTGACGATACTGTCCTTTTGCACGTACAGCTAACAGTCTGCAGCATTTGCTAGACCAGTTTATTTTATTTATGGACAGTTTGGGCCTTAAACTAATTTTTCAAAGTCTTTTACAATCTTTTTCAGCCTGGCCAAAACAAAATCTAAAACTTTTACCAATACAGGTAGACAGATTAGCAGGGTAGATACACTGCTACTTGGGCTTATTACTGGTTGCCAAACTGAATTGGCAATGTCTGCCTAATGTCCAAGCGCAGTCCCTTCACAGAGTATCACACAGCATTGAGTTTTCTAGGCAGCTCGGCGACCCCGTATCAGGTCTATTGTTGATCTTTACAAAGGTAAATGTGTTCAGACAGCAAGCTTTGGTTGTGAAGTTAGGGGAAATGAAGATTGTTACCCAATTCTGGTGGCAGAAAACAGATCATTGAGAAAGGTCCTGAAATTACCTCAAAGTGTTCTGATGTGGACTGTACACGAGAGGTTGGTTATATTTGGGATTACATTCAAGTTCACACTTTAATTGTTTAGTTGTCAATTTATGTCAAGGAAGAAATAGAGTTTAATAGAAGGATTTTAAATGATTGTCTTGCCCTGGATCGTGGGCTTGACATACCTAGGTTAAATTATGTTAAATGTTTTTTGACTAATCTAAGTAAACAGGAGCTATTTTCTGATCCATATTCAATCACCAAGGCAGATATCATCTGGGTCAAGAAAGCGTTTTTTACAACATGCCCAGGATACAAGGACAACAAAGGGTTTGCTTAAAAAATCTTGAATGCATTACACTATGGTTAAATCCCTGAATCCTATTCAATATTATTTGCAGCTTGATATGCCAATTCAGCATAGGTGACTTCTGACTTGAACCTTTTTCCTCAGTTGTTATTAGGTTGGCACAAGCCCTGTGAGTCTCCAACTTGCTCGTCTGAACTTGCCGCTATACTTGATACCATACATATCGTTGCTATATGTCCTACATTTTCTTACCTGCGTTTTAAGTATATTCAACCTCTGTTTTGAGCACAGACTCTCAGGCAAGTCAGACCTACCTTACTATTTCTTCAATTTCTAAGTACGCCTACTCTCCATTTTTATATTTTGGGGTTTTTATCTGGGTGTTTCATTCTTGTGAATGAGATGCTATATGGTTTCATCTTGTCATCGAGGATTAACATTGTTCTGACTTCACTGTAATTGTGTTTTGATTAATTTTTATGATTTGAAATTGACTTGACTTGAATTAGATAAAACGTTGATATTGGATAATAATAGTAGTGATCAACAATAACAATATCGAACGATGTTGACAAGAACATAAGCTTGTTATTGATAAACAACATTAGGAGAAATGTATAATTGACTTCAACATATCTGATCGAGAGTTTTTATGAGTTAGAGAGGTTAGTACCTCAGATACTGAGGTGTTAGTTGTTAAAGTATTAGAGGATAAAGATCTTAGAGAATAAGCTCTTTTTGAGGATTCTGGTGTTAGTCATTAGTAAACAGAGATGGGTCAATACAATTACTTACGTAGTGGAGAAGTTCGGTGATTTGGGAGGTGGAGTAGATTAGTAGGTTAGTCTAGAAAGTTGGAACTTGGTTATTAGCATTGTGTTAGCATTGTGCCAACTGGGGAAGAGCCTGTTAGTTGACTGACATTTGTCTGGCAGAATAGGAATATACAATCAAATACTATAGGTGTCCAATTTTTGTTGAGTAAAGTCGTCCAGAAATGTTTCTAGATCTTTTAGTTTTTCGAAGTAAAACATCTTTTCAATCTTTTGAGATTCTCACTTTTGCTGGCCCTCCAAAGGAGGAGGAGATGTTCATCATATTGATTCTGTTTCTTTGGGCTAGGAATCCTTTCCAACGATAGAATGTATCTTTTGCATAGTTTTGCAACATGCCAATTTTGAGACCTTTACAAATTACAGTTTTTATGGATTTTATTTGATTTAGGAATTTTTCCATATGTTTGTATTGCAAGGGTCTGAAAATCACGAGACAAGGTGTTTTGAGGTGTTGAGAAGATCTTGTTGGCTCTCTCAACCTCAAATTCCAAATTTGGGATTTCTTTTTCGATGAGTGATACCTTTTTTCATTGGCAGATATTTTTTCTTCAGAGAGTTGGACTGGTCTTCAATCTTGCTGACTCTAGTTTCAGCTTTATTTACTTTGAGTGTTATACTTTGAACTTCTTTCCTGAGTTCATGCATATCCATTTGTAGATTGACCATGTTGTTCTTGGTAGAACTTGTAAGCTCATGTAGGGCATTCAACTTCGCTAGAGACACGTCCATGTTTGCTCCCAAGTCGGATCTACCTTTAACTGGCAAATCCATGGTTGGAGGATCAGACTTTGATCTTTTTTCTCCCGGTTTGTGTTCCCTACTATCTTTTGAGTCTTTTTCTTGGTTTCTGGAGTCAGCCATGTTTAGAGGTACAGTTGGTTTAATTGGGTCGAAATATCCAAATGGATTGGGTTATGCCTTTGAGAGCAGGTTCATTAAAGGCCTGCTCCTAAGAAATGAATGACTTCTTAAGTTATTAGGTAGTGAATGACCCAAGAAATTATCAAGGGGTTGTCGTTATGTAGAGTCAGCTTTAGCTTCAGGAGTTAGAGTGTTAGCATCGATGAGAGTCTCAGATGTTAGAGGGTTAGCATCAAAGACAGACTGTGTGACATTGGAGTATACTTCTTTATGAAAGAGTGTACTGCATGTCTCTGAACTATCTAATTATCTGGAGTGGCAATGGTGCTTCCAAAATTTGTACAGGCGGCAAAGTTCGGCATGTTTTGTTTTCTGTGCAGTTCCAGTGTTATTGAATCAGGACAGATTGGTCACCTCGGGGAATTTAGTGGTGACCTGGTACAAGGTCAGGATTAGTGGAGCGTCAGGAGAGGCCATTGGTATGGCTGACACAGTGATCAGCTGCGGTCTGTGCAGGTAACAGCAGTGGGGCCCGGGTGGGGGATATTTCGACAGACAATGACACAAAAGAAAATTTATTATTTATTTAATTTCCCCTCTGCATCGTCCCTCGAACCCCCCCACCCCCACGGATGTTACCCGTACGGACAGCGGCTGGCAGTGATGCTTGCAAGTGTTACATAATTGCAGGAATCGCTTGGGCGACATAGGTTAGGGGCACCCGATTATGCTGGTAGGGAGAGTAAGGCCACTAGGACAGCATTACTGCTATTATGGGTATGCTAGGTTTGCAGATTGTAATGACTAGTGTTGGCCATGATATGGCTTTTGGCTGGTTATAGTTGTAACAATATATCATTTTAAAAATATATATTTTATTTTACACTCTCCCCTCTTAACCAGTTGAGTGGTGCTCTCTTAATGGACCCTGGGATGATAAAAGCGGACAATGCCTTTTCGGTATTCAAACTTGACGTTTTAATTCCCAGATTTCGCAATTTTATCTGTAAATATAGCGGTATGCGAAAATTACATAGACTATGACAGTATTTCCTGATTACACTGGCGAGTTTTGAATCTCAATAGTCATGTTCAGGAAAGTGCAAAAATTACATGAGGAGGAGATACTGCGTAAAAGCCAGAGCCGCAGACTCGAACTGAGGACGATGTTCGCATTCCGGTGTCTGCTCAAAATCCTATGATTCTGGGTAAATCACTTAATCTGTTTTGCTCTGGTTTAATGTAATCTGGTGCACCCGTTAAAGCACTGGAATGCAGAATTCGGGACATATAACCCTAAAAAAAATACATACGCATTTCACTGCAAGTAACCAACTATTAGAAATGGGGGTCTCTAGTTGGCAATGACTGGCCACTGTCCAAGTAGGGACCCTTCTTCCTAAGTCAGAGTAAGGGGGCTACACCCTTTGATAACACCAGCTCAACCCAGTGGTAATGTAGCACGAGCAGTTGGCTGATCTCAGAGGCAGTGTGTGAAGCATTTATGATCATCCACAGTGACACAGTGAGGAACACTACAAAGGGACACCACACAAGTTGTTATAAAAAATAAGTATCTTTATAGATAAACTTAACACAAGACCAATAACGTTAAAAAGCCACAATACTGTAAAATAGGGTTATTCTTGAAATGCTGTAAAAATAGTTCAAAGTATGCACATAGGAGTTCAGTTCAAGGCGTGGTCTCTGCGACCCTTTTACTTACAAAGTACCTGGATTCCGTAGCAAAACAAACAAAATGTCGCAAACGAGCTGTAGCGATGATTTTCCTCACGCGAGGCCGGCGATGTGTTAAATCCTTGCCGCAAAGGAGGATGATGCGCCGGTCAGCGGATGCATGCGGTACAAAGCGACAAACTTCTTCACGCTAGGCCAGCGATGAGTTGAATCCTTGCCGCAAGGGGGGATGATGCGCTGGACCTGTGGCGTGAGCAATCCTGTTGCGATGTGAAGAAATGGCGCTCCGTGAGGGAGGGACGATCCGGGTGTGATGCGATGAAAATGGCGGACGCACGGCGCCCGCACTGTGATGTTGTGATGTGACGATCTCGATGCGATGATCCGGAGTTAGCAAGCACTCGACAGCCTGCAAATGTGCGATGCGATGATTTTTGGGTGTTAGCGAGCACTTCGTGGCCCGCAAGCGTGCGATGCGATGGTTCTTGGTTTGCGAGCGCTCGGCGGCAGCAGCGCAGTGATTTTTCTTACGCTCTTCAGCTGAGGCAGCTCGCAAACGGGCGTTAGCAATGATTTCAGCACTCTCTTCTCTGTAGTAGAACTAGAGGCCCTGGAACTCACAGGGGCCTCACCTTCAGATAGAAATCCACACTGGGAGGAATCAGGAGGCTGGTGGGGGGGGGGAGTCAAATGTGCCTGTGACTCCAGCAGGAGGCTAGCTCGCTTCTAGCCCTAGGGCAAAATAAAAGTTCTCTCAAAGTCCTTTTCCCTCTTCTCCCAAGTCCAGGGGAAACTACTGCAGGCCAATCCAAGAAATAACACACAAGCACAAGACAGTCCTCTCCTGCAGATTCCTTCAGTGACACGGACAGAGATTCTTCTTGACATCCAGGAGCAATACCCATTGTAGGGGTTTGAGCACAGGTATTTATACCCCAAAAGTCTTTGTTCTAAAGAGTCACAAGTCACTGAACCCAGCCACAACCAGTTCTGCTCAGTCCTGGAGCACTTTGTTTACCAGGCTGCATCCTTCCTTTCAGAAAGAGGGGGTCTGCCATCAGTCACACAGTAGGAGGTGGAGCCAGTATTCACCTTGCCAGGGACAGCCCTATTCAGGTCAAGGAGCAACCCCTCCCCAATACTCAATGCAGATCTCTCTATTCAACCCAGGTCTGACTCAACCTGCCCTGTCCCTCCAAAACCAGACAGCCAATACACATAAAAGCAGAGCACACTGGAAGGCTTAGGCAAGAAAATACCTACTTTCTAAAAGTGGTATTTTCAAACACAGAATAGAAAAATAAACTTTACTAAAACAAGTATTTTAATATTCTGAGCTCAGGCATACTAAATTCGTTTTTCTACCATGTTCCTTGGGTCAGTTAGGATTATAAGATGTAATAATCAAACTGCCCATTCTAGCCTATGGAGAACAGATAGCCTTGCAGTAGTGAAAAACTAAATTGGGTGTAATTCACTACCAGGACATGCTACACATATCAAGCCATGTCCTACCTTACACACACAATGCACCCTATCATAGGGCTGACTGATATGATGCCAAGGGAAGGTTCAGGGGCTGGGAAGTGTGGGCACCTAACAGCCAAGATGGCAGTTCTGAACTGCACTTCTATCACGACAAATATCTACTGGGGGGTCTAAGGGATACTTTTACAGACCTGCAGGGTGAATATCCCCTATTCACATATATACTCAATACAGAACACCCTGGGTCTACACAAGGAGAGTGAGAGAGAAGTGAGTCAGCCAAACGAAGCAAAAACTAGGGTACCAGTTTTTCTGAGTGGGAGCGAGATATCCTTCTACCAAGACCCATCAATCACCCAATGCGATGTCTCATCATCTGGGTTTAGGTACCATCCTATCAAGGAAAACCGATCTTGATATTTGATCGGAGAAAAACCTTGACTGATAGGAAGACTACGGGATGACTGATCACCCTACATAGTACTTGCTCACATCTAGAGACTCACTTGAGAAGGTGAGAGGATCAGAAGGGTATAGGTAAAGTGCAGCGCAAAATAAAGTGAAAGAAGTGGTGTTCTAAAAATGACTAAGGAGTACTTATAACAACTTTATTCATCAAGTCCCCTTGCCATTGTTAAAAAGCAGGATGCTGACGCTCAAGATTTTCAAGACGTCAAACAGGGTGAAAAGGTCGACATGTTTCTGCCCTCGCGGGGATCTAACTGTATCGGGGCATTCTTCAGGACCAGGCTATAAACAAATACAGCTGCTGCTACAAAAGTGTAATAGTGCAAAATTATAAAGTACATATACTCCACCGGTAATGTCCAACTTGAGTAGTTTGCGGATACATTACCCGGAACCTGTAACAGACAAACATCATGTGTATATCAAACAATGCTCCTTAACTGCACTCACTCTCAATCACACTATACTAGCGTCGAAGAATGCTTATGCATTTCTAGTTATGTGGTGATACTCATAAATGGTTTATCACTTACCCATAACAATTGGGTGTCGCCCTCACCTCTACCTGGCTCATTACTCAGGGAAGGGGGCCCCGCTCTAAAATAAGGACAAAAAAACAGTCAGTGATGTGCCTACACCACGACTACGAACGTCTTATATTTACTAAACTCGCTCCTGGCTAGGGCCAATGGTTAGCACAGCGTCTCCAGTCTAATCCTCAAGGGGTACCCATCATTGAAATGAATGGAACCTCCACTTGTCAACGGGTGGTGTCCTCTCCATAGTAAAACACATTTCTCCACGTCAAACCTCTTAGTATCTCATAACCCCACACTATCTGAGGTATCCTGATATTAGGTAAAAGTAAGTTAGCGCAGTCTAACAAACAGAGAGAATTTCAGGGAGAATGCTGAGTGGATTTATAATTAGGCTTTGTATTCCCCGCTAGTACTCTCAGCGCGCGCCTGCTCAATCAATGAGTCTAAGCATCTCTCGCCATCAAGACTCACCTATCCGTCGGTACCCCGGGCCGTCAGGAGTAATGTCCGGAGGTACCGACGTTCTTTTCTGCAATGGTTTTATGTTGGTTGGCGGGCTTGCCAGCATCGCTGGGTCCTGATTGTACAGGGCGTCCGCGGCTAAGCCTGTAGTGGTTCCATTGTCACCACGCATGCGCTTGGCGACATAGACTACAACGAGCATACTCAGCCGTCGCCGCGCATGCGCGAGGCGACATATACTACAACGGACACGCTCAGTAGGAGGAAACAAGCCTATCTCTCACTGAGCATGTCCGAGTCTGAGCCAGTGTTCTCTTTGCCTCCTGTTTTAGGATGCAGACATATGCTTAAAGGTTCCTGTTTGCTTTATCGGCATCATCTCGCTACAAGAGTGTGGGCAGGCTCAGAGAGGGAGGGACAGGGATTCCCTTCCTCAATAAGAGCAAGCCCAAACCCGGGCCAAGTATTATGTGATGTATTCCTATAGGTTCTGTATCGATCCCCCTATTCCTGACCCTGTTCTGGTTAATAATTAACTAGCAGCCATCCCACGGTACAAAAAACTGTTATCTGATTAAGCCACACCACGGCACAGGAACGCGTTATCTGATTAGGTCATAACGCTTGCCATCTAATTAGGCAAGCACTATTCCTCCAGCCCCTGATAAGGCATACGGAGTTCTCAAAACAAATCAAACCTATGACAACCTGGGAAAATCCCTGCGGCCATTGTTTTGATTTCACCGAGAACTTCAGCAAAAGAATGTGCGAACAAGCCCGTTCGTATGACATCCTTATTGACGTATCCATGTCCATCCTTACGTCAATCTCGGCACCTTACAGGTATAAATATTACCGACATTGCCTTAAGCAAACACACGCGGTGGTGACGAGATCGGAGCAGCGAGACGTGCTGAGGAGCCCAGCAGAGAGCGAAGCCCACACGCGCTGCCCCGCCTTCCTGACGCGCTGAGAACGAGACGCTGCTTTTCTCCTACCGACAAATCCAGCTCTGGCGCTTCCAAGCAGCCCTCGCAGGCAGCTGGAATATCAAGACCAGAGACGAGAGATACCAGCCCTCAATCATTCTAGACCTCAGGTACAGAACTGAACAACCCCTTGCAGAGAATTCTTGAGTCAGTCCCTTGGCAAAACAAACTTAACTTAAACTGCTACTTATCTACTCCCGCCCACGTATTAGGCTTAGGTCAGGTACACTGAGGTAGGCGTGGTTAGAAGCACCAGTTGAGTACGATTAGTCAAATGTATATATGTATGTATCTATTTTATCAGTTTTAAATATCATATGGCTTAGAAACCATATCAATGCTTCTGCAGTATTATTTTATACTCCTGCTTTTATTGTATGCACTTTACTTAACCATAAGTATCGCAATAATATCGATTCATTTCTCTTGTACGAGAAAAGAGACTGATCAATAAATACCATCTTTTATTGAACACGCCCGTCTCTTCCTTTTCTTTACAATCTGGTGAAACTAAGAATGCACGTACTGACTGAGTGAAATAAGTTGTCTTTTGTTTTCACACGACTCTAGAGATACACTCTTGATTAGGGGAGAGCAAAGTTGTCATGTTCTATGGTTGTCAGAAACTAAATCCCTTCTTGTCTATCCAGGGAGGTTAAACTCCTCCTTGCCTATTCGAGAAAGTTTCTAGTGAACTCTGAGCTAGCTGGCAAAACCAAAAACTTTAAGTCTAATATCGTCAGTAGAAGACCTAGTTAACCTCTGCCCTAGGTCTATACTATTGAAGATATTATTCCAATGCGCAGAGCCTATTGGGATAATAGGAACTACACTACATGGCGCCCAACCGTTTGGATAGGCGATAAAACTAACGCAAGACATTAGAGTAACTCAGTCGTGCTTTTTCACACAGAACCCCTTTTTTCCCATAATACTCCAAAGACGTCTGGAGTGGGTGAAAGGTTATATCCGCCAAACCTCGCAGGAGGAGACTCCTATGTATGGTTCTTGGTTTAGTCAACGTTGAAGGATACACTGTTCCAAAATATTGTGCATCTAATCTTTGTTTCCATAGAAACCTGATCTGCAAACAAACAGAATAACCTTCCTGTCAGTAAAATGATAGACAGTGATGAAGAAAGGGAGACAGTTAGACTAGCAGCTGAACTCCTAGTAGCAGACAATACTCTGCTGGAAAATGACCCAAATGCAATACTCATCCCGGTCAACATAAGGAAATCTATAACCTTAAAACTTATAGAAAATGGACTGACATCGAGAGGTGGTACAGTCATATTCGTAATTGAGGCACACGAATATCGGCAGACAGAGGTATTCTATTCATGGATAAACTTTCCAGCAGCAAACGCTGTAACAAAAGAGTTCCACTATTATAAAATAGAGGAACCACCGGATACCTACACTCCTTTCGAGGAGGTGGAAGTACCACTCAAATTCCAAGAGCACCTGCTCTTGTTTAAAGGCGCCCTAAAACATCATAATCACATCACCAGGCTCGGTCCACTAGGTAGACCAGGAGCAACGTGGCTGGTCCTAGCCGGATATACACCACACCCAGACATTGAAGAAATGCCTGCACCAGATCTTTTAATACAGCTAAAACAACTAATCAAAATACATAGACAATTAGTCCAATATGTAATGCGGACTTCAACAGTCCAACCAGCAAGTAAAATTCCACAGCTGAACCCTCATCAGGGTAACACAAATAAAATTACACCACAGAACATACAGTCCTGTCTGGGTAAAGTACCCGCAAAACGGGAACAAATACCTTTCTGGCTAGCACAAAAAATCACTCAAATAGAGGCGGTGTTTCCAGACACCACCCCGGTAGAAAAACACAGGATTCTGACTATCAGTCTTCCAATGGGAATCACACCACACGTGGAAGACTGTGACACTTGGGGTACAGTCTTTGCTTCCATATACACAAAAACACATGGTGTACCATCCATGTCAGTAATACCAGATGTGCTAAAACAGATTCAAGATGAATATGGTCCAGAACCCGCTTTAACTCTTGGTATGAAATTACTGAAAGACTTCAAGCAGGTCTCGGCTATATTATTAGCCAACATAAAGGGAGAAGCAGCAAACGTGGCGATCCGCCAAAGGTTAAAAGAGACAGACATAGCAGACCAAGCAACTGAAATTGCCAGAATCATAGAGAAATCCTATGAAGAACTAGGAAGGGATAGTCTGGGTGGAATACCGGTAAAACCTCAACTGATTGAAAGTCCTGAAAAGGCATTTATTAAAAATAATTTAAACACTCAAAAAAAGAGCTGGGATGGAAACAAACAATCCAATCCTAAAGAAAAAAGATTCCAGTCCAGAGGAAGGTCTCCTCGGCGGAGAGAAAGATCTCCGAACCAAAAAAATACAACCTTAGAAATAGGGATAATCTGAAGAAACCTGATAGATATCAAGATAATGATACACGTCCCTCTCAATCTTTTCAGACTTCCTCGCAGAAATCGGAAAGAAGAGGACGATCAGAACACAGGGAAGAGCACGTCAAGTCCAAAGACAAGGAACCTGCTCATCCAAATAAAAAGTTACAATTTCCAAAAAAGAAGGTAGCCAGTATTAAAGTAATCAAAGATGCCGAGAATACTGAGAACACAGCTGAAAAACGGAGAATGGGCTCAGACAATGCTAGACAGCGCAGCAGAAGTGAGCATAGCTCGCAAAGTCCTTATGAATCATCTGGAGACAGTGGACACAAATGAATACATTCAGGTGGAAACTGCAGATACCAGAGTTAGCAAACCTCATAAAATATATGAAATAACATTACGTATAGAAGGGGATAAGACTAGAAAAATAAGGGGACTATTTTGGGATAATCTCTCCCAGGGCTATGACATCCTTCTAGCTGAGAAAGACTGGCCACCAGAGTTTGTCAGGGAGTGTCCTCATGGCGAAGAAATAATTATGCCTGCCTTCTCAAATCATATTCCAATTCATAAAAAATATACACTTGCTAGAAAGTGGGCAGTAGCTCAAGCTCCTGCTTTATATAAAAATCATGTAGGATGGGATGAGGACTCTCCTCCTCACAAAATCCAGTTAAAATCACAACCTACTGCACAGAGGCAGTACCCAATTAAGCAAGAAGCTAAAAAACAGGTAAAAGAGATCCTAGATCAACTTGAATACCAGGGGGTGATTGAAACTTGCCCCTCACAAATGAACAATCCTTTGTTTCCTGTCTCCAAACCAGACAACTCATATCGTCTAGTTTTGGATTACAGACACCTTAACTCATGTTGCAAAACCTTTGCAGTGCAAAACTCGCATAGTGCTGCACTAATGAATAACATAGTGCGCAAAAAATACAAAACAACATTAGACATCTCTAATGGATTCTTTTGTCAAAATATAGCACCAGAGAGCAGATATTTGACTGCGTTCTCGGTAAATGGCTCGCAAAAAAGTTTCTGCCGTTTACCCCAGGGGCACAAGAACAGCCCAGGATTATTCTCAAAGAGAGTAACAGAATTACTACAAACATACAATGACGAGGCATTATCATATGTCGATGACATTTACCTAACAGATGATGACTTGGATACTCACTTGAAGAGAGTGAACACCATAATACTTGGGTTCGCAGCAGAGGGTTACAAATTCAACTTTAAAAAATCAAGAATTGCCCATCTAACAGTCCTGTTTTTAGGATATGAATTATCAAGTGAAGGCAAAAGCCTGGCTGACAATTTCCTAGAGAAATGTGCTGTGCTCCAAGCTCCTAGAACACTAAAAAATTTACAATCAATTCTAGGCTTCCTAAACTTCGGAAGAACATACATTGCAAATTACGCAGAAAGGGTTAAACCCCTTTATGATCTAATAAAACCAGATTTTAAAAGAATCAATTGGACTCAAAAACACACAGAAATTTTGAGATCTTTACAAACAGACATGTTAATTAAAACAAAATTAGAAACACGTGACAACACACGCAATCTTGTGATTCGAGTCATCCCAGGAAGATGCGGATTCACATACCTGACCTCTAATGAGGGAGAAAAGGTACCAATTGCATACAAATCACACTTGTACACAGAAGCTGAAAAGAAGTTCAGTATTAAAGACAACATTGTTCATGCAGTTCAAACGGCTATAGCAAAAGAAAAAGACAACGCTGACGGTAGACGTATCACAGTCAGAACAGCGGAGTCAGCCTTTGAGGCATTAACAACCCCATGTAATTTACCAACAACAGCGTTGAATCCAGAATGGATACAATGGGTGAATTCAATTACAACGGACAGAGTAAAATACTACTTTGATCCAGAATTAAAGGAATTAAGATATCTAGAATATGAAATGACATAACCTCTGCCAATCGACATTCTGCCTTTACGACAGTACGCCTGTGTAATACATACAGACGGGCATGCTCAACCCTCAGTTTGGGGAGAGCTGGCTTACAAGGCCACATGCGAAATTGTAAAAGAAGTGTGGCGCGGAGGTGAATTAAGACCTCTACTTACAAAAACACACTCAGTGGAAAATAATTCAGAACAACAAACGGAAATAATAGCGTTAAAAATGGCGCTAGATAATGCCGATCGCGAATTCCCGACACTTATTGTGTGCGATTCGTATTACTGAGTCAAATCATACAATAACGATTTACAGAAATGGATTCAAAACGGTTACAAAGATGACACAGGTGCAACAATAAAGCAAAAAGTGCTTTGGGAACAAGTAGTTCATTTGCAAAAAGAACTACCAAAGACTCATGTGATACATACACTGAGTCATCAACGTGATGGCGTTCACGTTGCAGGGAATTCATTGGCTGAGAAAGCCACAACGGCAGCAACTGAATCGGCTTCCGTAGTCAAGAAAAAGCGTGCAGTAAAACACATTGACGGTGAAACTATGCTGGCGGTGAAAACGTCATCAAAAAGCGACTGCTCAGCACTACCGATCAACTATCCACTCAATTATACATACATAATCGATGCAAACTCAGTCCCTTTTGCTCGAATCCCTGGAGTGGGGGATAGAGTGATTCCAAACACGGACAGGAGAGGCTTGTTAATAGCAGACGCACAGATGGGTGAAGGTCTCAGACACCTTAAACAAAAAGATTCTCTGGAAGAATTACAATCAGTGTACTGGTGGCCAGGCATGAGCCTGCATCATCAGATTTTTGTAAAAAACTGCCCAGACTGCAATAGAGATCGCAGTGGCGAGCGAGGAGGACTA
Source organism: Lissotriton helveticus (assembly GCF_964261635.1). Lineage (NCBI taxonomy): Eukaryota > Metazoa > Chordata > Amphibia > Caudata > Salamandridae > Lissotriton > Lissotriton helveticus. Next base: position 565,837,249 of record NC_136059.1, read on the forward strand.
TTACCATGGAACATCGCTCCAGAAAAACAACAACAATAATAATATACCTATCACGAAAAAGCGTTATATTAACATAAAAAGACTAATTTCCACTTATGAAGTAAGACCCCAGCACTCGGCTGACGTCTGGACTGTTATAAAAAGATTTGCGAGTCTATAATGGCATATACGCTAGAGGCATGCTACGTCTGGCTGAATGTTTTTTCTTCTTGCCCTAAAGCGTATGAAAAAACATGGCCAAATGAGCATAGCATAGCGGGACTCTTCTCACTTCCTACCTGAGGGAACGGGATGGTGTAAAGAAAAAACCAAAGGCATAAAGCAATCTATAACAGCGAAGGTATTAGGTTCGGGAGCTGGGTGGGTCAAACATATAATAAGTGTCCAACGTAGTCTAAATAACCTGCCAAGAAATTCTCTGAGGGGATTCAGTCCGTACGAATTATTGTTTGGAACTAGAATGATGATCTTAGATCTTGACAGTCAGACTTCAGTGGTTAAAGAAAAAAGCTTTGATATCAAAGATCGTTTGGCTATTTTACATGACTTAAACGAAACAAGGAAAGACCTGAGCAACATAAAGTTGAAACAACAGCCAACGACCACTGAAGAAAAACCACCTGTCCCAGCAAGACCTGTCTGGATTCCAAAAGTCGGGGATCTAGTCAGAGAAAAGATCGCGGTAAAGAAGGAATTTGGGCCTTCTTACAGAAAAGCAGTTCCTGTCTTGTCTATCAACGGGACAAGATCAGTAGTACTACCGCCCCTTGCTGGTAAAAAGGAGAACAGGGTTGTATCAATCGACCTGATAAAACTACAGTCATGTGGCCGATAACAAACAGTAGGCCAAGTGGACTCCCGATAAGTAGCAGAATACCAAGGTTTGCTACAAACACAGAGGTTCAATCTAAGAGGCTACTCACATTTGAAATGCCAACAGAACAACAACAAGGACTATGCAACAATGCTATGGAACTTAAACCTCTAAAAACCCAAATAAAAACATTTAGCAGAGACACACCAATCTACAATGAAGTAACAAATGACTATGCTGCTGCAACAAAACACACTAATAAAGCAAACAGCAATCCTGAAACAATAGGAACAATAGACAGAACGGCATCCGGTTACTTCATCAACTTCAGTGATTCATCTGAAGACCTGAGTGAATCAAAGGAACAAACATCAACAAAAACCTTTAAAGATAAAGCTAAGGAACTTTTTCAACATCTGAAAGAAACCTATCTGATTTCTCCATGGATTGAATTCTGGGTGGCCTTAGGTGCAATAATCCTCATACTTTGGCTCATCATGGTACTATGTTTGGGACACTTCATTGAGGGAAAATATGCTAAAATGGACACAGCAAGCCAGAAAATCAACCTGGTCCTCAAACCACACACGTCTTCACACGTCGAGAAAAGAGAACTTTCTTCAGTCAACTTCACAGCCAATCCTATACCCGGTGGGGTAGCATGGGACAATACTGATTATGAAATCTATGGTCCGGTTGAAATCCTGAAGTATCCACATCAAATCAAGATCTCATTGAGTGACTTTGTAAAACCAAGCTCAGTTGCTGATGATTGGGACGTTGAAAGCATTAATAATATGATGTCTGACCTAGTGATGTCTGCTAAATTTACAAAACATGATTATTTGCAGGGTTCGTCTAATTTTGATAAAATGTTCTGCTATAATCACTATAGTAATCATTATCTGCATAAATCTGCACAACCTAGAAATGTTTTGAATTATAATCAATGGGAACACTGTGCAACCCCTCCAAAAGTTAGCTCAAGAACTTTTTATGACAAATATTCATATTTTTCAGGGTTCAACACAAGCAATGCAGAAACATTTTATTTCAAATTATCAAATAAGACAGGTACAAAGACCATGCTTACAAACACTAAATTGATATATTCAGACTCGTTTTTTGAGCAAATGAGTACATTTGGTTTTGATTACTGGGACAAAAATGTTGAAGTAAAAAGTGTTTGGGGTACAAAGGAATGGCAAGTACAAGGTATAGAATCATTGTTTAGAGCCTGCATGATCCCAGAACAAATTATATTTTTGAATGACACTGTTCAACAAACTACCTGTGTTGGCCTAGCCAAAATCAAAGACTTAAACAAACCGTCTATTCCAAAGCCATCAATGAACAGTAATAGCTCTATAGATGTTGAGATAGACGTAAACCATATATTAAGCCAAAACAGAACACATCCTGATTGGAAAAAGTGGTTGATCTGGCCCACAGATACAAATAACTGTCAAGACAGATTCCTGAACAAAATCCAAGGGTTCACATTGACCAGGCCAGACCCTAGATATTCCCAAAGACAACACCCAGGGATAATTACCACGTACAGTGTGGGCAAGCTCTGCCTTCAATGGCTACAAACATCCACACTGGCAGAAATTAAGCAACACCTGACTTTACTTACTGATGGTGCTGACTTGCGTGATTTCATTATGGGACCGCGCAAACAGCGTCAAAAACGCTTCATAGCAGCCTCTGTATATGCAGCTTATAACGAAGCCTGGAAAATAACTCAAATTGAAACATCAGAGAGAATACGGGAAATTGACCGTATTAATTTGGAAAAATCACTTTCTGTAGTGGACAATGGGTTAATGACTCTGTCCTCCAGAATATACTCTTTGGACAGCATTGTGTCTTCAGCAATCGACATAATATCGCAAGACTTACTGTTGTTACAACACGGTCAGTCTCAATTGCGTTCTATTGTACAACTTGGCTGGACGTTACAAAATCTGCGTTCAGGCTATGTGCCTTGGCGTTTAATCAACACAACGTCACTGTTCAATATCTTTAACCTTACTGATAAACAAATCAGTTTGGCACAGAAGGGTGCTGATTATACAACCCTGAGCATTGAGAAACTCGAGAGATTACCATTGACAATGTCAGAACGACCTGTCAGTGAATGGATAATACATGGAATAATTAATATTCCAATATCTACTTTCAGGTTTCAATATTGCCAAAAATATATACAAGCTGGCATGTACGAAAAATTGGGTAAAGGGTACATTAAGTCAACATGGAACTTGCCCTATTCACATGCTTGTGTCAGTAATAAAGGCCGGAAAGTGTTTCTTAGTGGCAATAATTGTGCCATGTCACTAAGCGGTACACTTCTGTGTAATGGTATTAGTTTACACGGAGCCTGTGAAGGGTCCTCAAATAACCTTTCATGTCACCAGCTAGGCACACCTGCGACACAAATAGAACCATTCTTTAGGAGACTATCGAACGGGAGTTACATTATAATCGTAGACCGCAGATGTTGTAGCTTGGTGCCCGGAATAGCTTATCTCATAACTACGACTGCGAAGGTTATGTGCTGTGAACGAGTATTGTTCCCCAGCGCAATGCCAGACAGGGAGGCAAGGTTATGGCCGAATTTGAAAATTGCTTCCATTCGAGTTGATACTTTAAGCAGAATGAAAACAGTGCTCCTTCAGACGCCGACCAGGCTCACGTCATCAAAAGAAACGTATGATCTCCAAGTTGCAAGGACAACGGCAGAGATTCATTCATTGTTATCAACTAATTCCCCATACATTTCGCAGAAATCCTGAACGAAATCTTAAATATTTCTGATACCAGTGGAGTCTCAAATGTATTTAAGACAGTGTTTTCGGGGGCTTTAACACCATTTAAAGCCATTCTGGGTATTTTTCCGGACTTTGTCCATTCCATCTTTGGTGGACTTCCTCTCCTTTTGGGACTAGTGGCAGGAATCCTATTTTTGATTCTGTTATTTCGCTATGGCAAACCGTGTCACAGACAAAACACCTGCGACAAGGGAAGAAACAATCCTAGCCATTGGATACCGGGACCGGATATCTAAAATCCTTGGAATGTCCCGGCTTAGAGACCTAAACATGACTTGGTTTCTTTCATTTAGACCAATGTGGCAAAGCTGTGTTTTACCTGTATTAAGGTGCTTGCTATGCGGAGAAGAATGCGTGTTAGACACCTGTCTGACGCTACAATCGGATGCGCCAATGGATGCAGAAACTTTGTTGGGTCCGGTCACGGCTCATGCATTGTGCTGTCCCCTGCGGCTACCAATCCTGATGACGGCATTCGTGGAGACTTCACCACTACGATTGAGGGGTAGTGAGGTTCAAGATGAAAGCAGCATCGATCAGGTACGACCTTCTGTCAGTTATGCTGATCAAAACATCAATGAAGGCAATCATGCTCATGAATGCATGGTAACATCTTGTTCCGAGTTAATGGAACTTTCGCAGGAAGCTGTTGACAGTTTTTTCTAGAGTCTAAATGATATGATGTTCTCACCAGAGCAGAAATAATGACTTTTGAGCAGGCTAGCACACGGCGTTCCCAACACCCTGAATTTGGCCTTCAACTCTGATAATAAAGTATCATGAACAATTTTTTCCAGTTTACGGACAGCGGAACATAATTTTTTCAGCGCCCCCAAAATATTTTGCAGTTTTTCGGGACACTTATCTTCTGCTTAAAGTAGAAACTATTCTTAGGGAACTAAATTTCTATTTTAGGAACTTTAGAGACATTAACTGCCCTCTGGCATGTTCATAAATATTTTATTTTGTGATGAAATGGTCTCGCATTTTTTTTTTCTCTTCTGTATTAAGAGCCATTTCATGTGTTATTTTTCAATATTTTATTAATAATGATGTATGAATATGCGTGATTAATTTAGCATTTTTCTACTGCTTGAGTGCATAAAATGCGTATATTTATCTTTTAGTATACTTCATGGTTTCAAAATGCATATGAATGTATTTTGGGGTGGTACGGTATACACATGCTCTACTAGTATATTTACTATGCCTAGATTTGTAAATATGGACATAGTCTGCGTGGAGTGGGTGTGATGTATTCCTATAGGTTCTGTATCGATCCCCCTATTCCTGACCCTGTTCTGGTTAATAATTAACTAGCAGCCATCCCACGGTACAAAAAACCGTTATCTGATTAAGCCACACCACGGCACAGGAACGCGTTATCTGATTAGGTCATAACGCTTGCCATCTAATTAGGCAAGCACTATTCCTCCAGCCCCTGATAAGGCATACGGAGTTCTCAAAACAAATCAAACCTATGACAACCTGGGAAAATCCCTGCGGCCATTGTTTTGATTTCACCGAGAACTTCAGCAAAAGAATGTGCGAACAAGCCCGTTCGTATGACATCCTTATTGACGTATCCATGTCCATCCTTACGTCAATCTCGGCACCTTACAGGTATAAATATTACCGACATTGCCTTAAGCAAACACACGCGGTGGTGACGAGATCGAAGCAGCGAGACGTGCTGAGGAGCCCAGCAGAGAGCGAAGCCCACACGCGCTGCCCCGCCTTCCTGACGCGCTGAGAACGAGACGCTGCTTTTCTCCTACCGAGAAATCCAGCTCCGGCGCTTCCAAGCAGCCCTCGCAGGCAGCTGGAATATCAAGACCAGAGACGAGAGATACCAGCCCTCAATCATTCTAGACCTCAGGTACAGAACTGAACAACCCCTTGCAGAGAATTCTTGAGTCAGTCCCTTGGCAAAACAAACTTAACTTAAACTGCTACTTATCTACTCCCGCCCACGTATTAGGCTTAGGTCAGGTACACTGGGGTAGGCGTGGTTAGAAGCACCAGTTGAGTACGATTAGTCAAATGTATATATGTATGTATCTATTTTATCAGTTTTAAATATCATATGGCTTAGAAACCATATCAATGCTTCTGCAGTATTATTTTATACTCCTGCTTTTATTGTATGCACTTTACTTAACCATAAGTATCGCAATAATATCGATTCATTTCTCTTGTACGAGAAAAGAGACTGATCAATAAATACCATCTTTTATTGAACACGCCCGTCTCTTCCTTTTCTCTACAATCTGGTGAAACTAAGAATGCACGTACTGACTGAGTGAAATAAGTTGTCTTTTGTTTTCACACGACTCTAGAGATGCACTCTTGATTAGGGGAGAGCAAAGTTGTCATGTGCTATGGTTGTCAGAAACTAAATCCCTTCTTGTCTATCCAGGGAGGTTAAACTCCTCCTTGCCTATTCGAGAAAGTTTCTAGTGAACTCTGAGCTAGCTGGCAAAACCAAAAACTTTAAGTCTAATATCGTCAGTAGAAGACCTAGTTAACCTCTGCCCTAGGTCTATACTATTGAAGATATTATTCCAATGCGCAGAGCCTATTGGGATAATAGGAACTACACTACAATTACAACAACACTCACTACTCTATTGGTGAAGTCGTTATTGTTGTGTGGATATGTTTCTAAAATGCACATATTGGTTCGCTTGCTAATATGGCAAGTCATGGGTTTTGGAATAATGCTGAGTGTCTAGCGGAGATCTGGCACTCGTTAGGCTAGCAGCCTACCGATCGTGCAGTGGGCGCTACACGTCTCTCTGTTTTATTAAAGGCGCTATGCCTTTAGGTAACTGTAAAAGCTAGCGTTCCCTATCAAGAGGCCCAGTATTGTATCACTCCTGATTGGAAGGAGTATACTACTCGGCATAGGGACACACAGATGGTTTCATCACCTAGCCTTCTATTAACATTACATTATTGTAACCAGGAGGTTACTTTATGTGAATACCACCCCAGTTCATATTATTCAAATACCATGTTGATGTATACAGGTACTGTGTTTGTTCTTCTCGTGTGGGATGGTGTTGTTTTAGTGTAGTGCCAGCCACGGAATCTCTTTGTTGAGCCCATCCACATCAGTATGCAGACGGAACACCCAGCGCTGTTCACGCTGTAAGAGAAATTTCTGAATATCCGTGATGTGAGTAGACGAAACTCTCTCTGTGATAGAAACACTCCTGTTACAGACTGATTTGGACAGCATGACTCCGGTCAGTTTCATTATGGCATGTGCATCCATAGCCATGAAAGAGAACTTTTTCCAATTTGGTAAAGACCTGTTTCTCCATGTGTCCGGTACATCTATGGGCAGTGTTTTTGCCCCATCGCTGGCGAACCTGTATGTCCATCAATTCGAGCAGACCCATGTACTTTGCAACACTAATCCATTCCTGGGCCACATAGTGACCTGGAAACGTTACATAGATGACGTTCTAGTCATTTGGAGAGGAACAGCTGAGACTATAAATGAATTTCACAACTGGTTGAACCATCGGAACCAATTCCTAAATTTCACCTGTGAATTCTCCAAGGAGAATCTTCCATTTTTGGATGTCAACATCCAGTGGCGGCTGGTGACTTTTGAAAGAGGTGGGGCATATAGGTTGTGCGTGAGTTACCGGCAGCAAGAGAGACTGCTGCCAAAAGAGTGGTTCAGAGAATTTCCCCCCAAGAACATTTTGAAAAACAGAGTGGCCAAATGGTGCATTATCAAGCAAATTTGAGAAAGTAAGTTGGTAAATAAATCAATAAAAAGATTTCATATGATAATGACATAGTAGCTGCTTATCCAGTATATCTACAGAACTTCATAACAGACCTTGCGATACCACCTCTGAATATGCTAGTGAAGCATCTTACATCTGATGCTGCGATGGCAACAGTACCTCGTTACAGGAGCAAGACTTACTATGTGTCAGTGGTGGTTGGTGAAGTCTGACAGTAGTGAGCTGAGAGGGGGGAACAACATTTTTATGGAAGTCCGTGGCGATTTACTGTGCATTTTTTTATGGGGTTATATTAGTTCTCAGGCTGATTGACAGAACGGAGTTAAACATGTGGGGGCCAGGCAAAGTTATTTTCATTTTAACAGCAAAGTGCACTGTTTAAAATATATATTTTGTGAATGGAGGAGATCAACGCTGGCTCCTTCATAGGCCTAGCAAAAAAGAGCCACATGCAGGCAAGTCTGCATCTGTAGTGTTTAAAGAGGAGACTCCCTTGCCGTTACCATAAATAAAGTCAAAATCCGTGGAAGTCTGAGACTTTTGACACATCAGCACGCTACCATAAGGGCTTGCACTTACCCCAATTATAGAGCATATGTAAAGTGACAATAAAGACAAAAGAGAGTTGATCAGGCCTCATAACCACAGAAGCTTGAAAACACTGGAGTTTACAGTACCCTTTGATTTATAGCGAGGCGAGATTCCCTGCTCTTCACAAGGGCGAACAAAGCACACGTTTTTACTGTTCGCTCCGTTGAAAAAAATTAAAATAAATTCAGTCACACTTCATCCATAGGACAGGCCAGACATTCATTGTAATCTAAATAGTTTATGCAGTGTGTCTGAGTCACAGCCAGCAATTCGTGCCCTACTGCCTAGTAGCAAGAAAAACAAAAGTCACTTTTCATAGCAGGGTTTAAGATGGTAGTAGAGTGCTTTACATGAGCAAACTTTACACATAGACACATTCATTTATATTTAGGCACGAGGAGATTTAGATTTTGATTTGCTCAGGATCACAGGAGGTTGAGCGGACGCCGAGACACAAGCCTGGTTCCCCTGCTTGTAATTTATAAATATGTTACAAACACAATATATTATTAGCAGCACCCTTAAAAATAAACTCCACTAGCCTACAGCCGCATATTTGAACACTGGCGACGGCGGCATTGGTATACCATAGAAACACTTAAACTTAGAAAATAAACAAAACAGAGTTTACCTTTTGTTTTACTCTGTGGCCCGCCGCTTCTGTGACTTGGAATGTGTTTGTAATTTCGGCCGGCCCAGGACAAGTCCAGAGGCGAGGGGACTCTGTTGTGCAAAACCGGCAATGTGCACGAAGTGAAGAGAAGAGAGGCAAGAGCAGAAATGGCCAATCACAGTATGGCTATGATAAAGCCATACGGTGATTAGTCATGTTACATTGCTGGCCTTTGCAGAGATGTATTAATTGGATTACATGACATCGAAGCCTGGCAAAGGGAAAATAGTTATTGCCAAACTGCACCAGGTGCCGAGGTAAATTCACTACGGTTAAACCAACCATTGCTGGCGTTACTAGTACCCCTGCCCCTTTAATCGCAATTTCTCTTTTAATTGGTTACATATTTTAGAACTCCAATCCCCCATTGCATTTATTCACATGATTGAAGCTCTTCAGTTTTCACACTCGCGCGAAGATGAACATATTAACTTTCATTTAAAGCGCACACTCCTTCATTTAAAAAAAAAAAAAAAAAAAACACGTAGTCCTATAAATTGACTAAACAAAACTGTAATAAAACCTACCTTAACCTTTCATTTGCAAGATGATTTGGAGGGGTCTGCTAGAGGCGCGTTTTAGCTGCACAGGCTCCTCTCTTGTAGAATTCGGAAGGCCCGGACCGTTAATCTCTAATCTGTTGTAGCTCCCGTGGTGGGCAGAGCAGCTCAGGCCGGCACTACAGACCGAGGCTGGCAGACAGAGAGCTTGAAAGGCCCGGGCAGCAAAATGCTCAGTTCAGGGCGAGCGCCATCAGTAAAATCACTAACACCTCTGTTTCTAGAGGAAGGGGGAGCGCGTGCCATCACTCTCCTCGGGACTCTGGTGTTCTTCTTAAAGCAGTCCTCCTGTCCACGCCAGGGCGTGGTGACGTCCCCACAGCGCCGGCCAATCACCGACTATATGGAGATGGGCTAATATTGCCCATAATGAGACCCGGCTCCCCCGGGTCTCTGCCTGTGTAAATGCAAGGAGAGGAGGAGGAGGGAAGGGGCTACTGCGTGCGTGCGCATGCGTGGGCAAGTCATAAAAATGACTTGTCCTAAATGCGCACACACTGCTGCTGCCCCCTGCCCTCCCTGTCACGCTGCTGCTATCTGCCAGCTCAGCGCCTGCCACTCACTGCCGGCGCAGGCCCGCCCCCCACACCTCCGCGATGAGCGACGTCACTATAGTTAGTGAGACCGACCTCAAGGAAATATATGCATGCATTATGTGACTCGGTAATTGTATGTATGCAGTGACGGTCGTCCATGGCTAGTGGGGCAACGCCCCAACGCCCTCAATGGACGAACCGCCACTGTCAACATCTACCCTCAGAATGGGTATCTGAACACTGAATTGTATAGGAAGCCAATGGCGAGGAACTCACTATTACATTTTCAGAGTTATCACCCCCAGGCACTTCGGGAAAATCTGCCCTTTGGACAGTTTTTGAGAGTCAGGCGGAACTGTTCCGACAGTGCAAAATACAAGGAGCATGCAGCAGCACTCTCTGGGCAATTGCGGGAACGGCAGTACCCGAAAAAAACAATCAAAGCTTCATTGAAAAGAGCGTCCAATAATAATAGAGATGCGCTACTGGAGCCCAGATTAACACCAAGTGATGAGACGGGTACACAAAGGATGACGTGTGTAACTACCTTCTCAGGACATTCAAATGCCCTGAAGAAGAGTATCCTTAAACATTGGAGAATTTTGGAAATCGGAGGGAAGACATTACCCCCTCCGCTGTTTGCATTCAAGAGAAGTATGAATGTCAAAGATTGGTTGGTACACACCAGATCACGCGAACCTAAACCTGACCCCACAGAACCGGGAATATGGGGCTCACGACCTGTGACGGGTCACTTTCCATGTGGCAACTGTTCGGTATGCCCACTAACTAGTCATACCACTGAGGTAGACATAGGTACTACTAGGCCCTGGACCCTAAACAAACACACAAACTGTAACACTGAGAGGGTCATCTACCTCATCACATGTCCCTGCAAAAAGAGGTATGTAGGGATGACATCTAGGAAGATCAAGGTGAGAATTTCCGAACACCGCAGTACTATTCGGTGTAAAAAAAGTGCCACTAAACTTACCAATCATTACATAGAGGCAGGACACTGATATACAACTACACTGGGTGATTTTAGAGAAACAATTTATTCCTACTCACATCACGGATATTCAGAAATTTCTCTTACAGCGTGAACAGCGCTGGGTGTTCCGTCTGCATACTGATGTGGATGGGCTCAACGAAGAGATTCCGTGGCTGGCACTACACTAAAACAACACCATCCCACACGAGAAGAACAAACACAGTACCTGTATACATCAACATCGTATTTGAATAATATGAACTGGGGTGGTATTCACATAAAGTAACCTCCTGGTTACAATAATGTAATGTTAATAGAAGGCTAGGTGATGAAACCATCTGTGTGTCCCTATGCCGAGTAGTATACTCCTTCCAATCAGGAGTGATACAATACTGGGCCTCTTGATAGGGAACGCTAGCTTTTACAGTTACCTAAAGGCATAGCGCCTTTAATAAAACAGAGAGACGTGTAGCGCCCACTGCACGATCGGTAGGCTGCTAGCATAACGAGTGCCAGATCTCCGCTAGACACTCTGCATTATTCCAAAACCCATGACTTGCCATATTAGCAAGCGAACCAATATGTGCATTTTAGAAACATATCCACACAACAATAACGACTTCACCAATAGAGTAGTGAGTGTTGTTGTAATACTTGGCCCGGGTTTGGGCTTGCTCTTATTGAGGAAGGGAATCCCTGTCCCTCCCTCTCTGAGCCTGCCCACACTCTTGTAGCGAGATGATGCCGATAAAGCAAACAGGAACCTTTAAGCATATGTCTGCATCCTAAAACAGGAGGCAAAGAGAACACTGGCTCAGACTCGGACATGCTCAGTGAGAGATAGGCTTGTTTCCTCCTACTGAGCGTGTCCGTTGTAGTATATGTCGCCTCGCGCATGCGCGGCGACGGCTGAGTATGCTCGTTGTAGTCTATGTCGCCACGCGCATGCGTGGTGACAATGGAACCACTACAGGCTTAGCCGCGGACGCCCTGTACAATCAGGACCCAGCGATGCTGGCAAGCCCGCCAACCAACATAAAACCATTGCAGAAAAGAACGTCGGTACCTCCGGACATTACTCCTGACGGCCCGGGGTAACGACGGATAGGTGAGTCTTGATGGCGAGAGATGCTTAGACTCATTGATTGAGCAGGCGCGCGCTGAGAGTACTAGCGGGGAATACAATGCCTAATTATAAATCCACTCAGCATTCTCCCTGAAATTCTCTCTGTTTGTTAGACTGCGCTAACTTACTTTTACCTAATATCAGGATACCTCAGATAGTGTGGGGTTATGAGATACTAAGAGGTTTGACGTGGAGAAATGTGTTTTACTATGGAGAGGACACCACCCGTTGACAAGTGGAGGTTCCATTCATTTCAATGATGGGTACCCCTTGAGGATTAGACCGGAGGCGCTGTGCTAACCATTGGCCCTAGCCAGGAGCGAGTTTAGTAAATATAAGACGTTCGTAGTCGTGGTGTAGGCACATCACTGACTGTTTTGTTGTCCTTATTTTAGAGCGGGGCCCCCTTCCCTGAGTAATGAGCCAGGTAGAGGTGAGGGCGACACCCAATTGTTATGGGTAAGTGATAAACCATTTATGAGTATCACCAAATAACTAGAAATGCATAAGCGTTCTTCGACGCTAGTATAGTGTGATTGAGAGTGAGTGCAGTTAAGGAGCATTGTTTGATATACACATGATGTTTGTCTATTACAGGTTCCGGTTAATGTATCCGTAAACTACTCAAGTTGGACATTACCGGTGGAATATATGTACTTTATAATTTTGCACTATTACACTTTTGTAGCAGCAGCTGTATTTGTTTATAGCCTGGTCCTGAAGAATGCCCCGATACAGTTAGATCTCCGCGAGGGCAGAAACATGTCGACCTTTTCACCCTGTTTGACGTCTTGAAAATCTTGAGCGTCAGCATCCTGCTTTTTAACAATGGCAAGGGGACTTGATGAATAAAGTTGTTATAAGTACTCCTTAGTCATTTTTAGAACACCACTTCTTTCACTTTATTTTGCGCTGCACTTTACCTATACCCTTCTGATCCGCTCACCTTCTCAAGTGAGTCTCTAGATGTGAGCAAGTACTATGTAGGGTGATCAGTCATCCCGTAGTCTTCCTATCAGTCAAGGTTTTTCTCCGATCAAATATCAAGATCGGTTTTCCTTGATAGGATGGTACCTAAACCCAGATGATGAGACATCGCATTGGGTGATTGATGGGTCTTGGTAGAAGGATATCTCGCTCCCACTCGGAAAAACTGCTACTCTAGTTTTTGCTTCGTTTGGCTGACTCACTTCTCTCTCACTCTCCTTGCGTAGACCCAGGGTGTTCTGTATTGCCCCGGTTACTTACCGGTAATCTTCATTACTCCGAGTATAGTCTTCCTCGCCACATGACTAACATAGTGAGCTTCAGCTCCACGACAGAACCCTCCAAAGTAAAAAAAGGCCTCCCATCCCCTCCCAACATGGCCGACCAGTCACCCTTGACCTCTATAAGAGGCGGGCCGGCCCAACCAACAGCCTGAACCACCAAGCAAACAATGAAGCCGATAGCCAGACAGGGAGGGGGGGAGGGAACTCATGTGGCGAGGAAGACTATACTCGGAGTAATGAAGATTACCGGTAAGTAACCGGGGCATTACCTCCTCGTTAGTCTTCCTCGCCACATGACTAACATAGTGAGCAAATACCCAAGCCAAAAGGCATCATTGACCACCAGAAGAACAACACCACACGGTGAAGTAGAAAACCAACATAAGGTTTATTCAGCATAAAAGAAACAAAACAGGAATAACAGCAAACCTGAATCAAGAAACAAAGGGGCCATCAAGGAGCCACCGCCCCAGCACTCAGAACGGCCCCAGCAAAATCCCCAGGAACAGAACCACCCAGGACAACACGATAATGTTCCATGAACATGTGGGGGAACGAACAGGCTATCACACCGGGAAAGGGAAGACGTACGCTCAAGGTAAACCAAAACAGCACGCCGGACATCCAGCAAGGACAGGGAAGGATCCGAGTCGGGAGGGAAAGAAGGCATCGACACCTCCCGAGACCGGTTCACCAAGGAAGGAACCTTGGGAAGAAAACGGGGGCCATGACGGAGAACCAGCCGGTCAGGAAAAACCCGCAAGAAGGGAGGAGAGCGGAGGAACGAACCCAGCTCGCCCATCCGACCGGCAGACACAATGGCAACCAGGAAAACCACTTTAAAAGTGACAAACCGCAGAGCCACCGAGGCCAGGGGCTCAAAGGGGGGACCCTGAAGGGCCCGCAGAACGAGGGGGAGATCCCAAGGGGGAGACAGGCAGAGCGTCAGAGGGCGACGGAGAAAACAACTCCGGAGCAAACGAGCCACCAGAGAATCCAGCTCGTCGAAATCCGGACTGCGGAAGGCCCGCAAGGCCGCCCACTGGGCCCTCAGGGACGAAGGGGCCAAACCCAAGGAAAACCCCTCAGCAAGGAAATCCAAGACCCGCAAGGGATCCACGGAAGCGGGATCCGCGCCCTGTAGACCGCACCAACGCGAGAAAGAGGACCAGTGTCGGGCATAGGAGGACAATCAGCTGAAGGCCATCCAGACAAACAAGCAGCACCCGGCGCGAAACCCCGCCCACAAGGGGCGGGACGCGCCCGGGACCAATCCCAGCGCGGCACACAGCCGTGGGCCGAAGGGTAGAAAACCCCGTCAAAGGCGGCAGCGTCCAGCGCCGCAAAAACAGCACCAGACCGGCAGAAGGGAAGCTCGCAGTGCCCAGAATACCGGTAAGAGAACCCCCGCCCAAGCCGCACAAACGCGGGAGAAGGGACGCGCCTCAAGAAGCACCCGCGGGAACACCCAGGGCACTCACAGCAGGCATACGGGAACACAGCGTGTGAGCTGGAGACCGAGCCTGTGAAGGAAAAACGCCCGGCCAAGCCGCACAAACGCAGCAGAACGGGACGCGCAGCACATACTCACAGGCCGGACCCGAACATTAAAAGAAACGGCGGCCGCCCCAGACCAGGGGCATGCATGCGCCGGACACCAGAGCCCGAAAAGGGCGCGGGCCCATAAACTAACGACCGGGGCAGACAAGAGGAATGAATCCACAACCCCGGCCGCCCCCCCCCCTGTAAACCCACGGCACGCTATAGCAGTACCCAACCGGCCCCACAGGACCGGGGTAAGGAAGAAGGGGGGGGATTTAAGATCCAGGAACCAGGGTCCGCTAAGGCAGGACCTCCAACCCAGAACCCACGGACCAGCTAGAGCAGGTCCAACTTACCTGTACAGCGCCTCTGGAGAGAATCGCGCAGGACAAAAAAAACAGGCTGTTGGTTGGGCCGGCCCGCCTCTTATAGAGGTCAAGGGTGACTGGTCGGCCATGTTGGGAGGGGATGGAAGGCCTTTTTTTTACTTTGGAGGGTTCTGTCGTGGAGCTGAAGCTCACTATGTTAGTCATGTGGCGAGGAAGACTAACGAGGAGGTAATGAGTAGTTCTGAACTGCACACAGACACTGCAGTGGCAGGTCTGAGGTACACTTTATAAGCTGCTTCTGTGGGTGGCGCAAACCAGTGCTGCAGGCCCACCAGCAGCATTTAGATTACCAGCCCTGGGCACACAGGCCACACTACTAGGGACTAACAGTTAAACCAAATAAGCCAATCAGGGATATACCAATTCGCAGTCATATTTACACAGAGAGCCTATGCACTTTAGCACTGATCAGCAATGGTACAGTGCCCAGAGTCATAAAACCAACAGCAACAGGTCAGAAAAAATACAAGAGGCAGGCAAAAAGTTTAGGGATGACCCTGCAAGAAGGGCCATTTCCTACACCAACGATTTTCGTTGCTGTTAAATTAAGCGGACACATGCATGATTTATGTTATCCAGCGGAAATTATTCGAAATCCAATGCATGTCCTACATACTGGGAAAATGTAACAGCAACATATTGGCTTTGTCAATGCTTGTTTACTTATGTGCTTCTATCTTCACCATTCATGTTGCCTGAGCTCCGGCCTCCGTGTTGCTCTGGCCCCCACTGCCCGGTGTTGTGGTGCTTTCCCTCTGTTAACCGTACTTTTTTTTTTAAAGTATGCCCCTTTCCACCACAGAATTTATTTTCTTTAGCCATGTTGTACAAGAAAAAAAAACACAATTAGTGCAGTTGTACAACATGCCTAAAACACATTGACAAATCTAATCGATCTAGCAAAGGCGAGACCTAATGGCTTTGCCAATGCTTGTTACCACCACATTCACAAATGAAATCTGGCAAATCGGTCTCAGAACAACTGGACTGGGAATGAGATCGCAGCTAGGCTGGGGAAGAGAGCGCTGCCGGGCTGAGGAAGAGAGCGCTGGCGAAGAGAGCAGCCTTGGGCAGAGAATGAGAGCACAGCTGAGCTGGGCATGAGAGCAGAGCTGAGCTGGGAATGAGAGCACAGAAACGCTGATGGGCTGGGAACGACAGTGCGGCTGGGCTGGGAACATGAGAGCAGCTGGGCTAGGGAAGAGAGCGATGCAGAGTATGAGGATGAGTGAGAGAGCTAGTAGGTTGGGGAAGCGAGTTACTTCTCTGTATTGGTTAAGCTATTTGCACAGGTACAGTTTTCACGGAGGTGTAACTTGCAAACATACTTCTTAAGTACATTTTCCTTCCAAAATCTGGAAATAGTTTAAGATAAACTGGGGATCGTCTGACAATCTTTCAACTTACGACAGCGTTCATTGCATTATGCGGTAAAACGAGTGTCTAGTTAGTTTTGCAGAGTTATTTACTGTGCTACTATGGAACAACGGAGGCCTTGATTATCCTGCATACCTCACTAGCCCTGCACACATCTTAGAAAATATGTTTTTACTGGAAATGTGGTCGCTGAAATACAAGGCAAGTCTTAAAAAAAAAAGCAGAGGCAAGACAAAAGAAAGGCCAATTGCGTTGATCATATGGAATATGCACCATTTCTTTTCCATTCAAAGCCGCCTGCAAATACAAGCACCGACCTCTGAGCGAGTTACAGCCATCTGATGAAGTAAAGATTGTGCACTCAGATCACATGCTCGTGTTCGGCACAAATTTAAGAAATGCGCCTTCTGTCACAAGAACGACGCGCTGTCCCATAACCCTGGAACTTGGGCCTTCCTGTTGCCTCGGAATTTTAAGCCTTTTGAGACTGAAAATCTTAAATAGCGAACAAAGGTAGGAACTGTTGTGAGAAAACGAGGTCAGTCTTGTGATATGCTCAGGAAAATAAACACTTACATGTCACTCATCTATTTGTTGAAGACAAGAGGGCTTGTTTTATGAGCACAACCAATTGCGGAAGCACGTGGATATGAGGATGGAGCCGATAAGCGTCAATGGAAGCATACATGGACCAGGTCACATGAAAGGAGCCAGTGGCAGCTCCTCCATTTAGGCGGTGGAGCATCACCCCACTGCTTTTTAGAAGTGAAATAAAGGATAGATAAAATGATTATAACTCCACCTTATTATAATGTTATGTGTTCCTCCTGCAGCAGCTTTGCAGGGCGGAACGGGGCTGCTCTGACGACAGGAGCAGGGGGAGTGGTGAGCAGAGGCGCAACTAGAGACAAATTTTGGGGGGGGCTAAGAAAAAATTTCGGGTGGGGCTAATTCTTCCAGCAGTATGCAGAGTGGAGATGCAGGGGCTCTCTAAAAAGGGGTGAAAAAACAACAAAGCCTCATTAACAAGCAAACGGTCTTTTAAAGACCTGTGAAGTACTCGGGTGTGGCTGTGTTTGTGCCCGGGACGCTGTCTCAGCCGGGCTGACACACACGACAGGGGGGAGGGGCTGAAGCTCTTTGAGACCAATGGGCGTTGCACGCCTGGAGAGAGCCCGGAGATGGCTACATATTACACATTAGTGTTATGTAGTTTTATATTACATCTTTGTGTTGAGTAGTTAGCTTGAAAACCCCGTTTAAAATGTTTAGGTTTTATATACTTGCATGAATAAATTGTTGATATAACAGTGGGCAATGGTGAGGGACTTCGGATTTATGTGATACAATGGCTTCAGGGTTTACCACATAAGTATAGATTTACCACAGTTGCCATATCATTTTACTACCTATTCTTTAGAAATAACAAAGAATGTTGCTTCTAGCTAATGATGATGTAGCCTTGCGGCTAGAGCTCGTGGACCTTGGACCTGGGGAACCGGGTTCAAGTCTCAGCAACGATGCTCAACATCCTGTGATTCTGGGCAAATCACTTAATCTCCCAGTGCCTAACAAAAATGAATGTGTACATCTGTAACAAAACTGGTGCTCATGTAAAGCGCTCTGATACTCGATGTCTCGGGTCTAGTTTGTGCTATATAAAACTCTAAAAATAAAAAATTATATATATAATGTGCCACCTAAATTGCAATTTTTTAGACACAAATTAGATAACCTTGCTGCATAATGTGGTCCTCCAAGCCACATACTCTCAATATTCTTCACAATGTAAAGCTCCGCAGAGTGGTTTGGGGGATATCATTTTGATGATGAAATCTATATTTAATGGCAATCCCTGTGAAATATGGGTTCGTATACTACCGCATTCTGTGTAATAAAAGCACCTAAATATGTAGTATATTAGTACTAAGGAACATTAAAGCTGTGAATTCTTTGTGAACTCCATCTACCCCCAGACATTTATAATCCTAATTGGAACCAAGGAGAGAGACACCCTCTTCGCAACTTCCCCAAACAGTCAGTGTGCAAAAGACAGAGACAGTATCTAGAGCCAAAATGTGACGCAGATCATGCCTCTAGGTAAGCAAGGGCTTGTAATTAAGAGTTGCTGCTACCAACAAGCAAAGGTGAGACACATCATGCACTCACTCTCTTCTGCCTTGAAGTTGCGGGGGCTGTTATTAACTTGAGACTGTATTAATATAACTGCATCTACAATGGCCCTCCAGCTTCACGGCTCAATCGGTTGCAGATGGCCCAGAATGTCTCACCTGTCTCAGCGTTGGGTAGAAGCGATCATGGTACAGCAGCAGCTCTAAATCCCTTCACTGGTTACCAGTTATAAGATGGAATCCTATTCAAACTTGACTGCTGGATGTATCCATGTATACACTGCTGTAGGATGAATATATGTACCTGGTCCTCCTCTATCTATCCAGCAGAATCTCACTCTACTGTAACATAAAAAATCTAGTAACTCAGGATAAATTGTTTTTGAAAGTCCCACAAGTCAACTTTAAAATTAAGGCTTCAGAGCTTTTTCTGCCCCAGGCCCATCTATCTGATTGATTGATTGAGACCATATATAAAGCGCTCACAGCTACTTCAGTAAGCAGTGTTGCAACGCTCTGAGGAGAGTGACCGTTACAATCAACTCGGTCAGTAAGATCTGGACTCTCTCCGAGAATTGCTGAGATATCCGTCCAACTTGACTTGCTTTAAGAAGGCACTAAAAACACATATGTTGGTGTTACGGACCCACATAAGACCCGCACAAAGAGTTCCCTTTGTAGAAGTGCATGTGTGAGAAGTGTCCTGATAGGTAGGCAGGATTCAAGCAGCGAGAGATACCACATTCAATCACAATATGGAACGACGTGACCCCTTATGAGAAAGGAGAACATCATATCACGAAATCCTTGTTTAGTTCATTTTAAAGCTCTTCTGTTTTGTGCATTTATTTAGTAAGGCATTGGAGTGTTGTAGATAGTCGTAGCAATAGGGAGAAGAAGCAGGGCAATGTATGAGCCCTGCTAACTTGTCAATTTCTCCTACAGGGAGAGATCTCTTTCAATGCCAATGTCCTTATATTATGTTCAGGTGGCATACAAGGCTCCTTCTGCTGCCACGGGGCCTTGTGAATACATCACACAGACCAGTCAGCGAGCCGGCCGAACCCATCAGGGCGCACTAGAAAACCTTTAACAGATCAATACGTCGCTTCTCTCAGCCAATGTTTTCTTAAATATTTTATTATACAAATAAGAATGGCCGAGATGTGACTTAATATGCAGTGTGTGCTATAGAAGAGCAGGCCCTCCGTGTTGTCAGAGCGGGAAATGTTTGAGCACTGCGTGGAAGACTCAGAAATGTTACTATCCACTGCTAGCGTGTCCACTCCTCGTGAACTTGGATGTGCACGACTGCGGTACAGGACATGGACCCCCATCATCTGAGTGAATAATGTCTCACTGCTACAGACACTCCTCAGATATGTTGTGTCACTTCTGGTGACGCTGGTGGTAATTCACCCACTCCTGCCTGTGACGGTCTGTATCCAGACATCTAAAAGCGGCCTTGATGTTGCAGTTTTATTTTCGAACACTTAACTGCCTGGGCACAACGGCAAGAAACAGGCCCCCAAGGCACAATGATGTCATCTTGTGTAAATAGTAGTAGAGCTCTGATGCCTAACGGCCTGGTTCATGCTGCAGGAAATTGAAAAATAAATAAGAAATATATTCCATAATTCCCACGTTGTAGCACTCTAACTGCAAACAAGAGCTATTCTTACTTGCAATATCATGTCATGGTTAAGGCTCCAAACACTTCACATATAATATGAATGCAAAGGCTTGGTCTCATCTAGTACAGCTACTAAGATTGCAAGTTTTACATTCCTGCGCGCATGTCATGTTTTGGCAGGCAAAGCACAGATTATACCGTCATTTATTTACACCTTATATCTATGGTCCTATCCCCCGCGTCTTTCAATTAAAATGCCCCAAAGACAAAACAGTTACCGAAGGAAACTATGTCAGCCCTTCTACTATAGTGAAAACAAAGCGCCTTCAAATATTTACCAAGATGTGCTGCATATTCAAGGAGGAAATCGTCACTGTGCGTTTAGCTCACCAAATGTACAAGTCCACTTTTATGGCAGAGCGTGCCTATCCCACGTCATTTCCTAATTGTAAGAGAGCTGCAATATGTAAGCAGGTCTGCGTCGGGTTTTCTTTCTCAAAGGCCTCATTTACAAGTAAATGGTCTTTTAAAGACCTGTTAACTACTCGGGTGCGGCTGCAATGAGATGCTCGCCGGCCCCAACCCGCGAAACTGTGTCAGCCCGGGCTGACACACACGACGGGGGGGGGCTGAAGCCCCGTGAGCCCAATGGGTGTTGCGCGCCTGGTGGTGAGCATCCTTTGTAAATGCGCATGAATGTTTGACCAGCCGTATCGTGCTGGCGAAACATTCATGCGCACACTGCATCTTCCCCACCCAGGCTGTATTTCAGCCTGGGTGGAGAACATGCCCTGTCTCCCAGTGCCTGTCTGAGTGCCGACCACGGCGCTCAGACCAATCACAGTGATTTGCTATGGTGAGACTGGGTGTGCTTTCTGTTCCAGCCGGAGTGAAGGACTAAGGAGGAAAGACGTGGCAAGGAAGCGCCGAGAAGGTATATTTTTTTTACACCTGCTTCCACCCTGCCAATCCCCCCCTCTCCCAGCCACCCCAAACTCATGCCTGATGGTGTACTGCTTGAGTTTGCTAATTTAGCAACACAACCAGACATAGGAAGCAGGGGGAGTGGTGAGCACACTTTGTAAATGTGCATGAATGTTTGGCCGGCTGTATCGGGCTGCTAAACATTCATGTGCACCTTGCATATTCTCGACCCGGGCTGTATTTCTGCCTGTGTGGAGAAAATGCTGAGGCTCCCACTGCCTGTCTGAGCGCCTAACCACGGCGCTCAGACCAATCACAACGCTGCATTGCAGTGTTGTGATTTGCTATGGGGAGACTGCGTGTGCTTCATGTTCCAGCCGTAGCGTTGAGACAAAGGAGGAGAGATGTGGCGAGGAAGCGCTGAGGAGGTAAATTTTTTCTTTCTTTCTTTCCTTTTTTTTTTTTTTTTTACACCTGCTTCCACCCTGCCCATTTCCCCATCCCCCTCTCCCAGTCACCCCAAATCCATGCCTGCCGTCACTGGTGTACTGCTTGAGTTTGCTAATTTAGCAACATAACCAGACATAGGAAGCAAAACAATAAATGGCGTGCACTGACGACGTAAATTACATACCAAATCATGAAGACAAATGGCATTCTCCTGCATGGTTTATGTAAATTTAGTTATTAAAGTGATATTGTAGCCAGTGGTTGCACAAAGATTTCTGTGAAAGGTGATATTTTGAAATGCATCCCACTGTGACCAAATAAGTGTCCCAGACGGAGATACAGATACAGAGAGACAGAAATGTGGCTGAAAGGACTGAAATAGAAATTGAGGGGTCGGTACATGGAGGCATAGAGATCAGTGGAGAGCGAGGTAAAGAAAAGGGGAGATGTAGAAGAGCTGAGGTCAAGTAAGGGTAGAGATGCGAGACAAAGATAGGCGAGGCAGAGAAAGAGAGGTACAGAGTAAAAAAGGAGATGTCATAAAGGTAGTCAGAAAGATGGGTAGATAGATATGGGCAGGGGTTTCATGACTGGAGAGGACAGCGAAATGAAGCCCAAAAAGATAGGTAGGAAGAGAGGAGGTAGTAAAAGGTGAAGTACAAAGACAAAGGTATAGAGAGAGAGAGAGAGACAAGGTAAAAAGAAGGAAGTAAGGTGAGGAGTAAGTCAGAGAGAGGAAGACAAAAAAGTAAAGTGATCGGTCTAGAAGGGGGACGGCAGATAGCGAGAAATGCTAGTGTAAGTAATGGGTTAGGAGAGAAAGGGAGGTAGATGGAAAGGCAGAAAGTGGCGAGACATGGATGGGAAGAGAGGTAGACAGAGAGAGGTTGTTAAAGTGAAAAAAGTGAGCAAGATATAACTTTATCAGGCAGAACTTCGGAAGTTTTGGCATTTGTAATTGCCCAAATCGCACATACCTTAAAACATCTCTGGCTGTTTTCCTGCCCTGGTAGTCTGGAGAGTGGGGAAGGTGGCCGAGCCATGGGGGGAGGCAGAAAACTTGAATGTCCTTACTGCTGGGAATGGGATGAGAACTAAAAACCAAACATTACCCAACATTATTAAGAACCTTATTAGAAATTCAGGCATTGTCCCATTAAAATATTTCCAATGTTTCTGGAAATGTCGTTGCTGTCCTATTAAAAGCCCTTTGAAGTAGCAGCCAGTAACAGCTTAGAATAGACAGTACTCATTGAACATATTATAAATGCCCTAGTGTGCGCCAAAGA
The DNA here is from genome assembly GCF_964261635.1 of Lissotriton helveticus. Taxonomy (NCBI): domain Eukaryota; kingdom Metazoa; phylum Chordata; class Amphibia; order Caudata; family Salamandridae; genus Lissotriton; species Lissotriton helveticus. The sequence goes on from NC_136059.1 coordinate 565,860,154, forward strand.
TTAGTGAGTGTTATGCTTAGCTTGGTTCACTGCTGAGTTCTAGGGCACAGGTAGAAGTCAGAGTAGAGGCCTTGTGAACAGCTCCATGAAGGTGCTGCGGTTCTGTTGTGTGTCCTTACTAGTAATATGCTTCAGCAAGAGGGCTTGATGAGCTGCGACTGATGTAGACATCTGCAATGACCTGCTGGTGAATTGTACTAATAAAGGCAAAACTAAATGATACACCTGAGCTAGGACTATTGAGTACTTTTCAACTGGGTAAAACTGACAAACATATAGACAGTGCTTAGATAAATTAATACGAAAGCATTCAGCCATCCTCTACAAATACACAGAGTTTGCATCATAGACAATTAAAGCATACCACTGGCATACCCCCAGCAAGTGCAGTCAGTTAGGTACAAGTCCTCTTTCCCTTATCTCTCAAGCTCCCTTTTATGCACATGCACACACAGAATTCTCTACTTCTCACCTTCTCACACACCCGTTATCTCTCTACTTCTCATTCTTCCCGTTCCTTTTTTCATCATCTCTAATGTCTCGAGCACTCTTTCATTCACTTCTGTTTCTCTAACTTTAAGTTTCTCTTGTCCCTTCTCTTACCATAATTGTACTGCCGGTGGGCCAGCACTCTCTTTCTAATCTTTGCTATTCATGTCTTTTTGTGCATCTTACTGTTTCCATAGCCCAGTCTCTGTCTTTTAATCCCTCCTCTTCCCATCTATCCCTCATCTCCCCTCTATCTTTTCTTCCCTTCAACCTCTCCTCTACCCTTTTCTCTGCCCGTTAAATTCTTTCTTCTTGTTCTCCCTCATTGTCTCCTCTTGGGGTAGTCAAGAGGTCCCAAAGTCTGGGGGATTGCAGGTAGGCCTCGGCGGAGTTCTGCATAAGAGAAGTGACTAGAAAAACTCCACTGCGCTAAGCAGAGCTCCGAAAGCGGTGGAGTTCGTTTGGTCATGCCGTTCGCGTTGATTTTCCGTGCCAGTTGTTTGCCCTGCGCTGTAGAATCAGTGCTAACGGTACCAAGCGCAGCACAAGAGGGTGCTGCTTCTTTTCTTGCCACTTGAGTATATTTTCTACTCGAGCGGCAGCTTTCTCAACACAAACAGAAAGTTTCTCAATGTAGTCGGTCGCAGATGGTCGCGATCACTCTTGTTAAGAAACTGACCGCCCGCGTTGAGAAATCTCACTTGGAGGTGGATTTTCTTTGCTTGCACTCGCCAACTTGACGATGGCGGAGCAGAGTTTTTCGGAAACTCTGCATGCTCCGTGGAGCGTGGAAAGCTTCACCAGCTCCACAAACGGAGCGGAGTTCATTGCCCAGGCCTGCTCGCAGGAAGGGTACTACAGGCATCGTGTATGTGCAGAGAGCCTGATGGTGCAGAGACTGAGCAGTGCAATGCCATCTCCTACAAGGAGTTGAGGATGTAAAATGGCCCCCCTCAACATGGTCTCCAGCGAGGCTCCCACCCCACTCCTCTAATGTACCAGTCAGGCAGGGGAGGGGTCTTATTGAGGATGCACTGGCCTCATACAGTGAGGCGAGGGGGTGTAAATGTCACTTTACGGCAGGGCTTTGACGATCCTTCTCACTACCCTCCCATAGCTTCATCTGCACACATTATGTGTGTCCGTAGCCGGCCCAAGTCAGCCTCATACACAAATGGTTTGGCTCAACAGGGGACTAATGAGGATAATGCCAGCCCAAATAAGAGCTGAGTAAGTTACAAGATTCTGTCTGTCCCTGTTGCAGGCTTCAAGAGAGTGATTAGGCATCACGGAGCCACTGACAACTCTGGACAATACAGGTCAACATGAACATTTTCAGAACGGGCAACACTGAACCAAAAAGAAAACAACCCACAGATGGGCCCCATGCACCTGCCCGATGCCCATTTTCTGAATGCCTGGTTTATGAATCGGACTCTGCCTATAAGTACCGGTACTCTCCTTGACTGAAAAGAAGTTCCAGTACTGAAGGAAATTAAATGAAAAGGTGTCGGTACTCGGTACCGGTGAGTACCGGCCCATTTAAAGCACTGGCAATAACCATCTGTGGGTGGGCAGATGATTCATTGAGAGAAGAAATCAGGGCAGGGTGTCCTCAGCAGTGCCACGGGAGGCAGGAGTGTGAAAGAGACGCTACGAGGACAGCACAATACATACAATACAAGCAGAGCTGCCTGCTGAGGAGAAATTACAGTATGTCCTGTTTGGAAAGGAGTGAAATCGCACACCAGGCAAGATGGCAGTTGCACCTCACTACATCTAAAGTAAGTTAACGTCCCTGTTCTCGCCGGTAATCTTCAATACTCCAAGTCCAGGTTTTCCTCGTCACAGTCCTTATCACATGTGTTGTATTTTCCTTCCTACAGATATTGCTTACCTAGCCCAACTCAAAATTATCCTTCCAACATGGCGACCATTGCTCCCAGCATACCTTAAAACCAAAAGCTGACCTCACAATATCCTGTAAATACGAAAGAAAAAAAGCGAACCCAATAAATTTAAAAGGGATTAAGGAGGGCGGGGTTCAGGACAATAACAAGGAAGAACTGGATTCGGGGAATACCGGGACATTACCTTCTCAGCCATCTTCCTCATATAGACCTAACCACATGAGTTAATACCCAAACAGCAGACATATTGGGTTTTAACAAAAAAAGACAAAACACAGAAGATGCAATACCTGTGTGTAATAACCCAATTCAACTTCTAAGTAGCATGCACTGAAGACAGAACACAGGACCCAAAGTTTGTTGAAGAACCACCCAATTTCAGACGATAGTGTGTCATGAATGTATGGGGTGTAGCCCAAGCTGCTGCACAACAAATGTCCTTCAAAATGGTGCCTTTGAAAGATGCCCAAGACGTGTACATACCCATGGTCAATCTTCATTGAACGGAGGCCAACAGATCTCTTCCTGACAGTTCATAGGTTTTAGAAAAGGTGAGCTTAACTTAGCTGGAAGGAGTGGATGTAGATGGACGAAGACTTCTCCCCACAAGGCCAAAGGCTGTAATGAGAAAATCAACCTTACGAAAATAGGAAGTACAGTCCAAATAGATAAGAAGGGCCAGACGAACATCCAGAGTATTGAAGCTACACTGATTTCCCCCCACCGGTTCAGGATAGAAGACTGGTAAAATTATATTCTCTTAAGAGTGAAAAGAGGACGGAACCTTTGGGAAAAAATAAAGGACTTGGTCTCAAACTAACTTTGTCAGACAGACTTTTCAGTTAAGGTGGGGATGTCAGAAAGGCACCCAATTCACCAGTTGGCCTGCTGAACATATGGCTGTGTGAAAAAAAACATACCTGTCAAAAATGTGAAATCTGTAGAAGACAAGGGTTCAAAAGAAGAACCTTGCAGGCCCTTTAACGCTAGACTTGACACACATCGGTGCGGAAGATGGCTTCTATGAACTGGAGTGACTGAGAGGGGATCAAATGACTTTTGCTCCGATTCACCAAAAACCCAAAGTCTTGTAGAATTGATTGAACCCGTTGCAGGTCCTCCAGGACCTTAGGAAAAAAGGATGAAGATGCAGTTAATAAATCTTCAAGATATATATGCCTGAATTCTGAAAGAATGAAGTATACCCACTACTGTTGCGAGAATCTTGGTGAAGATTATGGAGCTGAGGCCAGGCCAAACGGCAACACTTGGAATTGATAGTGAACCCCGTTCATTGCAAACCACATTCAGTTTTTGGAATGCGAATGTACTGGCATGTGGAGATAGGCATCCCTGAGGTCGATGGAGCACAGAAAGTCCCCTTGATGCTGTAGATGCAAAACTGATTGTAAAGTCACCATCTTGAAGATTCGATGGGGAATGCATTTATTGACTCCTTTCAAATCCAATACAGGACGAAACTCCCGTGAAGCTTTCTGTACTAAAAATATTATGGAATACCAGCATTAGTGCTGAGGAACCAATCTGATTGGGGGCTTCTAAAGTAGTAGGTGGATGCCATAAAACAAAGTCTGCTGGTGAAGTACCCACTGAGGAACTGGAGTTTGACAGAAGTACTGTGGAGGCTGACTTTGGAAAGGCACGAGGTAACCTACTGAAATGACCGTTAATGCCCAGGCGTCTGTGTCAGAGGCAATTCATACATCTTTAAACTGCTGAAGTCTCCCTCCAACTGATGCCACTTCTGGATAGTCATGCTTAGAGAGGAAGCGGGGAGGAATTACTGGAGTGGCAGGGACTGGAACCGGGATTTCTCAACAGACAGGGAGCCCTGGCCACAGCCCCTGCCTCGAAAGGGCTGACCACCCCAAAATGATCTTCCCCATTGCCCTTTAATGTGAAAATCATCTACCTCTTGTGATAGAACGAACTGGAGCCAGTAACTTCTTTTGCTTCAAAGATTTTCTTTTAACAAGTTCCTGCAGCTGCTGACCAAAGACCTACTCCCCCGTGGAAGGGATCTTCATCAAGATTGCTTTTTGTGAAGCATCAGTTTTTCATGACCGCATCCAAATGTTGCGCCATGCTGCGATAGAAGCATACTGCTGCACAAAAATTATCAAAAGAAATCAAACTTGTTTCTCCATTAAAGACAGCACTGCAGAACAATCTGCTACCTCGTTCAACTGGTTGGAGAGCGTACGAAAGCCTTTTAACAGGGACTGCACCGTGTTTGTAGTATACGCATTGGCATGAACTGCAAAATTAGATGCAACGTACGCCATTTTATTTCTTTTACCCACCGGATCTGTGGGTAATGTGTCTTAAGAAACTACCGTACCCTCGGTAGCCAGCCCAGCCATCAGGTTATCCAACTTGACAGATGTTGAAAATTCCTACAAAAATGCTTCAATACAATACCTCTTCATTAAAAACAGAGGGAAAGATTGTTTCCCCAAATCGTTCCACTAGTAGGGCAAAACCTTCCATCCTGCACCATGTAATGGAAGAGACTCTGGTTCCATACGTTGGACTGCAGAAAAAAAATCTCTTCTGATGAGGGATGTAAAGGGGGCTCAAAACCAAGATTTTCTCTGAGGTGCCGCATAATTTCAGTTCAATCTGTCCCTTGCACAAAACAACCCTTAATATCATCCTCGTTAAGGTCTGAAGCATCACCTGGCTGCACACTAGCAGCCTTAGATCGAGGTGGGGCGTCCTTGGCTTGCAGCGGTTTCTCTGCTGCTGCAATCATTCTTTCAAAATCCTTCATGTTGGGGGATGGGATTTGCCACTCCCGCCACCCCTTCTGCCTCTGCCGAAGCAGGTTCCATTACAAAATGATTCGCGAATCGAGTGTGTTCCTGCAGTACTCCCATATATTATGGCAATGTGATCTCGCGAGAAGACGCAATACCGCCATGCCAAGATGGGATAAATGTGCCTGAAAGGCATAATGAGGGAAATATCCTACTGCGCATACCCCACATCGCAGAGAGACCGAGAAGGTAATGCAAACCTAATGACTGCCACACAAATCATTGGCCACACACATTCCCATCCGCCCAGGGGTCAGTGAAGACCATGACAATACGTGTTGCTACCCACTAGTAGCATTTAATGTACATGTAGTACTAATTACTAGGGAGTAACAAGTAAATTAAACGTACCACTCAGGTGTAGAACAGTTTTACCATGTTTAGGCAGAGAGCACAAGTGCTGCTTAGCAGAGGTAAAGTGCACAGAGTCCTAAAGGCCAACAAAAAGGGCTCAGCAAAGGAAGTGAGCGAAGGCAAAAGGTTTGGGGGGACCCTGCAGAGAGATCTGAGTACAACAGAAAGGTTCTACATGGTAAAGATTTCTAAGAATAGAGTGGAGAAGGTGCCAGATTTAGGTTCCATCATCATTCAGGAATGAAGAGCATGGGAAAAGACAAGCTCATGTCAGCAACCAAGACAAATCTACTGAAAGGGAATAGCACTGATAAAGAGAAAAAATTAGTTCATATTGAGAGTGGTGCAGGCTGGTTTATCGGAGCAGTTAAAACTGAGGCTAACATAAAAAAACAATACGTATCCTGGGTACCACACAGGATAGAAAGTCAGCTAAATTCACAACAAAGTGGAAGAACTAAACATAACAAGGAGATAGGAAGAATGTTCCCGGAATAAAAGGGTTTAAGATTGTTCAACAGGTGTTAACAATATTTATGGGCAGTTATCTGGTGGGTTCTTACTACCGAATGTTTGCTCTTTTTTTTATTAATTGGCGCATCTGCTTATGATATATTTTAAATCTCCCTCTCAAACTATAAGAGGGATCCCTTCAGAAACAATGGGAAAGTGTTAGTATAAAGTGCTTTTATGACTATCACCAAATATATAATGGGCCAACATACTGTGGATTTATCTGTGGTTATTCTGCTCTATCTGTCTTTACTCCATATAAATTACAAATAAAGCTAAATTGAAAAACACACCGCTAACAGGGTAACATCACACATATGTATGCATACGTCTCTGTCGTGCTGAAATTTTACTGTTCTAAAATGGTGGACAGACATATTAGAAGAGGAAACCAAAATGGTGAAAAACCTAAAATAAAAGTGCGTGCAGATCAAAAAAGTATGCAATTGGCCCAGCAGCACCTGGCAGCTGCTGGATACACGTAAAAAGAAAAATGTATTAAAAAAAATTAGACCATAGACCGAGGAAGAGAAACTGGGGGTGGCGAGAAGCATTGGAGAAAAGTGAGCACGCAAGTGGTGCGATATAAAGAGGAAAGGGACAGAGGAAGGAAACACATTTACTTCAGGGGAGAGCCCAAAAATAAATCAAAAGGAGTCACTCAGGTATTCAAAGAACAGATACAAATCAGCAACTTAGGCATTGCGAGAGTGAAATGTCCTCGACGAGACAAACACAAAAAATAGGGAGGGAAGACACTGAATCAAGAGGAGATAAGTGAGATAAAAAACAAAGCTACCTAGCCATAAGCAAGGGGGTGCCTCAGAGCCCGCTTTCCATATCGGAAACTATAGGTCTTCCTCTCTGTAGCCAACACCTAAAAATGAGGCTACTGCTAGTTAATGACTTTGTTGTAGCAATAGCTGCACTTGCCACCTCATTTTATGTTGCTATTGTCATATTTGCCACGGGTCATGCTCTAAACTCTGATATCCTCAACAAAGGAGGCCCACCATCAAAAATGTCCTGGTCTGATTCTGTAAACAAACATTACACGAGTTTAAGAGTCATGTCAAGTGTGTCAGACGGCAGATGCTTACCTCCTATTAGATATTCAGGTCCTATTAGAATATGGCGTCAATATTGTTAAGAATGTAACAGAACACTGCATTCAGTAATTGCACATCAGATCATGTGCGGAGAGGTTATCCCAAAACTTGTCTATTCAAGGACTGCAATGCAATGTCCTGAAATGCAGAAAGCTACTGGAAAACCGCATATCAAATACTAGAATTTTTGTGTAAATGAAGGCAGTGTGGAATCCGAGTAGAATCCTTTCTCTGTCTTCGGTTTTACTCAGTATCTGTATAGGCTTGGCGCATATACAAACATTTTCAATTTTGTTTGCAAAATAACACGGACTTTTATGTACAAAAGTTGAAAAATGTACTTTCCTGTCAACCAAGTTCTTCTGCAAGGGAATCTTCATTGAAAAAATACGCTCTGAATAGTTCCACCTAGACACGGGACGCCATAAACAACATATCATATTTTTTCTTTCATTTTTTTAAGAAAAGCCTTTTAATTTAATAGTGAAAATATTATAGGCTATGTAGACCAAGCCTAGTTCCTTTCTCATAAAAAAGAAGCCAAGTGCAAGTAAACAAGGTCTCTATATTAGTAAAAGTAACAAGAAAACTTTTCACATTAAAACAATTAAAAATGAAAGAAAACAGGGGCAATGTAGCTAGAGAGAGTGAAACCTTTACACATGGAACAAGTGACATGGCTCCTTTAAGGAAACACGCAGTTGGGGGGGGGGGGGAATTATAGGTCAGTATCGTTTCTTTCACTTTCAGAGGACATCCTTCGATACTTCTAAGTACAGAAAAGAGTGGCAAGCCCATCCACTGAAAAAGCAGCGGAGCAATAGAAAATATCAGCATCTATTCACCCAGATTCCCTAAAGAGACCAGACCCATTGGAGTATCAACTCTTGACTTGAGTCTGACGCAAATCATTAGTGTACTGGGAACATCTGGACCAATCACCAGCTAGTTGCACTGCAGATAACTGCAGATAACTGCCATAGAATGTTTCTTAACAGAGCAGTAGTTGCACTTTAGACTGTGAGTGAGCTTTGGCTCTAACCAATAATCAATCGCAAACTGATGCAAGACGTCCCATTAGGGAAGAAAACTGCAAACATGACTTGGCCCAATAGGAAAGACCGCTACTTCCTAAAACTTGGGCGGGATAATTCTCTTTTGTATGCAACAAAAGCAGAACATACTTTGGCCTCCAATGTGGCCTTTCTGAAAGGTGAAGGAGGTCCATGAAATTCTAATGCCAAGGAATTTAAAGCAAAGAGGACAAGTCTAGCCGTAGCGTAAATTCATTCGATGATGAAACAAGCATTTGCAATGCAATAGGTCTCGCATTTGCAAGAGTTTGAGCTATTGGCATTACAAATGGCAATGCCTTTTATTTGTTTTGGTTTTTAAAACAGACAAATAAAAGGCATTCTCATTTACAATGGCAATAGCATAAACTCTTGTAAATGCGAGACCTATTGCATTGCAAATGCTTGTTCCGTGGTGGGGTGGCTGGGACTCATCGTTGGCCTAATTCTCCACCGTTGGGGCTTCTCAGGTCACGCCAGGGGTCGTGGTATCAACTTGAGTCATGCTTGGTGTTACTGCAGGCAGTGCAAATGCTCAGAGGGCCCCTCCACATTGTGTCGGTGTGTCATGGTTGGGGTATTACTGCCATGCGTCCAAGGCTTCACTCACAGGTCACTCTTCACTTAATTTAGCCACTACAGGACGAGGTTGCTCTGAAGGGGTCCGTTACTGTGGCTGGATGCAGAGCGACACAGCAAACTCCAGGTGGTGCTACTTTATCAAGCTGATAAATCTCGTCCATGCACGCAATTCTGGGCCAGGGTTCTGTGCAGTGCTCATGCTCACTTGTGGCTCTTTGCCACCTGGGGATTAGCAGTCTCTTCCTATTTTGCCGGTGGGGCAGTAGCCCCACCGCATGTCTCAGCTTCACAGTGCAGGCTGCTAGGACTGGGGAAAGATCCGTGTCGTCCCAGTACAGGGATGACGGTATGCGGGGTACAGCAGGCGATCACTTACTTTGCTTACTCCAGTATGACGTTATGCTTGCAAAACTGTGTGGGGATTTGGAAATGTTATTCATTGTGCTATTCTTTGGTTGCGTTGCAGTCGAGGCAGCCTTTACACCCCAGGTGGTGTTCCAGCCAGGGCTTTAAGTAGGTTGAAGAAACGGGGGGGGGGGGGGTCTCTCAAAGGGGCGTGGCCAGTGTAATTAGGGGCGTGGCAACGTACGTTAAAGATTTGTGCTTAGCATAGTGACCATGGTTCCAGCTACTCTCTATCGACTTGCAGTGGCCTCCCCAATGCAGCAGGTCGTTCCTCTGCTGTCGCGCGGCCTCAAACCACTTCACTTGGCAACTGGCAGAGAATAGGCTCGGTAAGAGGGGCGCAAGCATATAGTTTTTCCTTCCTCTTGGTCTCTTCAGACAGGTATGCTGCTGCTCGCATTACTCTACTAAACAAAGTCTTTATGCATTGGTTTTGTTTCCCAAGCATGTATAATGTTAGCATGTTAAGAGATTTGTATCTGAAAAGCCAACTCTGCCCTCACACCCACTGGCTGTATACATTTACAAAATAAAATGAGAAAAAAAACTGAACTACAAGCCCCAGCATGCAAAGGGCTGATCGTAAAAAAGGCCAGGGTTCCATAAAGTTACTCCTGGTGACTCAGGATCCCAGAAATCGGAGGTACTCATCTCTGATGATGAGTGGAGGGAGCGTGACCCATAGCGCGTGACACCGCAGTCGAGAAACACATTTCTCTACAGAAGGAACTGCAGCAGAGCTCTGAGCTTCCACACAAACCAGCTCCCTGCCTTTGGCAAGAAAGGTGCAGCGCTCTGCTGACACTCTTTTGTCTGATAGCTAATTCAAGTTAATGCGATCTTTATGTAAAAGCTAACAGCGGATAATTGTCTATTTTCTCGCCAACAATCTCCACCACAATCACTTAACTAGGAACCCACGGCTGTATTAATCGCTGGGCTCCTGGGGAGAGAAGCTGCTCTCGAATTTATCACTAAACACACGCACTGGAGGGCGTGGCCATGAAACAAGGGAGGGGGAGGGGATGATTGCAGATGGTCCCCCTCTGAGGTTTTTTTTGGGCAGTGCCATCCTGGGTCATACTATGCAAAGTATGCGAGTGTGTTTTTATAAAAAAAATTGTAACTTTAAAAAAAATTGCTTCTTTGCCATGTAGGAGGACCACGTGCCAGTTCAGGTAGTTCCCATGGTTTCTGACACGTCTCCAAGGAGTTATAGCCTCAATCTAGCGCCAGAGACCCTGGGGTGATGGTCGATGATAGTGCGTTTTTATTAATCAGTATCTAAATATATGCATGGAGAGACTGTTCCTTTCTCAGACATATGCTCGCTGAGATATTTCAGCTCTTCAGCTTGATTTATTCTAACATACTCCCGGTTTTTGGCGCGAAATAAACAGTTACAACGCAAACTGGACGGGCGGCTTGTGAATAACCACCACTGTCTCTAAAAACAAGCATTGGCCGCGCGCAAGAGGGGGAGAAGCGGGAGTTGTGTGCGCGCTCGGCCAATGCTTACAAAAAGAAGCATTGCGCGCAGGCGCGCGCGAGGGGGGGGGGGTGCGGCCGAGAGCAGGCAGCGTTTACCTTGCGGGAGCTTGCGACCAAATGGCGCTGCGCGCTCCCGCAAGGAAATCGCCAAAATGTGCACGGGCTGCATTAAAAGCAATGCAACACGTGCACGTTTTTGCCTGGAAAGCTGTATCGATCTCGAGAGGTCTCTTTCCTAAGCAGCGCATGCGCGCTGCGTAGGCGAGACCGAAAAAGGAATAAGAGGAACTGGTGACACTGCATTCAAAAACTTCCCTGACCAGTCCATTATAACAGCATTTACCTTCGTTCCTGGTTGGTAATACTTAAAGGCAAAGTCGGGACATATCTTGCTTTTTTTTATTTATGAACAAGTCCAAGTAAAGAAAACCACACTCACACAAACACATTGTGCAATACTACACTGTTTTGAAGCCACTTGTGATTTTTTGAAACGTCTGGATGAGTGTATCCACTTTTGCATTTTGCGCACCTGAAAGATGGATTGCAGCGATTTAGAGGTGCTTTGCTAAGAGTCACTTCCAATTTGTATGGGCATCATAACACATAATTCTGGACCTGCTGCCTACCTGTTTGTTCAGGTATCATTACTTTGTTGTATTTTTGGTAATAGTGGACCAAACAGCAGCATCTTCTGCTCTCGCTGAGGTTAACAAAAGGAAGGGCAATCCCTTACTGTAGCCACTATGTTGCTTAACACAGGAATATCAGGTAGAAGGAGTAGTTTCTGTCCTGTAACTCCAGTTCTGTAGTAGGGGTATCTCTGTTATAGTCATAATCTAGTGAATAGTTCCGCCCATGTGTGTGGACGCCGGAACAATCAAAAATAATCTCTTAAGGTGTCGAAAAATGCAGAACTGCACAGACACTTAAGAGAGAATTAAAGACAGACAATGCAGCCTATATCCACAGGCTACACTGTCCAGTACTTTAACTAGAAATTCCACCAAAAATCCACAAACAGCACAGCCTGTCCAGATTTCTCCACAGAGAAAACCTTGCCTTAACAGCAAAAACCCTCTGGAATGATAGAGAGGAAGAAATGGACAGACAAGCCCCATAGGCTGCCATTATGTGGCTCAGAACAGGATACTCTGCCTTTAAGAGAACTTTCCAGAAGTCTCACAGTATCCCAGAATGCACTGCAGGACCCTTTTACTTTCAGTTCTTTTTGAAGGTGTAACACGCCAGACCTGTAGCATTCCTTACATGAATATCTCTCTCCACCGGGGAGGAGGGCGGGCGCTTATGACTATAACAGAGATACCCCTACTACAGAACTGGAGTTACAGGACAGAAACTACTCCTTCTGTAGTAGGGGATCTCTGTGTATAGTCATAATCTAGTGAATAGAATGGCAAGCCCATCCCCACACCAAGCGGCGGTGGAGAAAAGAGAAATTACACCACTACTGTGCGAACAGATTTCGCAGCGAAGCCTGCCCATCCTGAGCGTCTGCCCTGGCATCAGTGTCCAGGCAGTAATGCTTAGCAAAGGTATGGACCGACTTCCAAGTGGCCGCCTTGCAGATTTCTGCAAGTGGAACATTACGGAGCAAAGCAGTCGTGGCATCTTTGCCCCTGGTCGAATGAGCCTTAGGTTTACCCCCTAAGGTCTTATTAGCCTTTTGGTAACACAATTGTATACAGGACACAATCCACCTCGAGATGGACTGTTTAGAGGTAGCAAGACCCGTCCTGACTGATCCATAATTGATAAACAATTGGTCTGACCTACGAATATCCTTGGTTTTATCCAGATAAAATTTCAACACCCTCCTGACATCCAGGGAATGCAGGGACCTTTCCGCTGGAGAGGAAGGATTCTGAAAAAACGTAGGTAAAGTTATGGTCTGCTTAACATGAAAGTCAGATATAACTTTTGGAAGAAATTTAGGGTGAGTACGCATAACAACCTTAGCAGCATGAAATACAGTATAAGGTTCTTGGCAACACAACGCCTGAATTTCACTCACCCTGCGGGCCGATGTAATGGCCACGAGGAACGCCGCCTTCCAGGACAGGTGCTGCAATGAAGCCTTATGAATAGGTTCAAAAGGCTCCTTCATCAATCTGGACAGCACCACATTCAATTCCCATGAAGGCGAAGGAAGCCGGACAGGAGGGAAAACTTTCTTCAAGCCTTCCAAAAAATCTTTGATCACAGGGATCTGAAAGAAGGAAGTCTGTGAAGGGAATTTCCTGTAGGCAGTCAGTGCAGCAAGATGAACCTTAATGGAATGGACATTAAGGCCAGACTGCGCCAGATGTAGAAGATACGGAAGGATGACATCTTCCTTACATGTCGTTGGGTCATAGTTCTTGGACTTGCACCAGATGCAAAACCTCTTCCACTTGTAAGCATAAGAAGTCCTAGTGGAAGGTCGCTTAGCCTCCTTCAGTATGTCCATGCAATCTTCAGGTAGATTCAGATGGCCATATTGCAGTATCTCAGGAGCCATGCCGCCAAACTCAACGACGAGAGGTTGGGGTGCAACATCTGCCCCCCAAACTTCGTGAGAAGGTCCGGCCTGCACGGCAGCCGTATGTGAGGAAGGAGAGACCGGTGAAGCAGTTCCGTGAACCACCACTGCCTGGGCCATTCCGGGACAATCAGGATCATCCGCGCCCTGGACTGGGACAGCTTGATGAGCACCGTCGGAATCAGGGGAATGGGTGGAAAAACGTACAGAAAGCAGTTCGACCAGTTGACCCATAACGCATTCCCCAGCGTCCCCGGCTGGTAGTACCTGGAGGCAAAGTCTCGGCATTTGCTGTTTTCGGCGGTGGCGAACAGATCAATGTCTGGAGTCCCCCACCTTGCGAAGACTTCTCCTAGTACTTCGTCCAATTAACTGCAGGAGGGTTACCTGTCTCCACGCTACCAGCCCATCACCCGCAGAGGCTGCACCGGGGTCTTTGCAGCACGGCTCTCTCTCCCGCCGTCACTGCCACCAGGGATAGGACTCCAAGTCCCAGCACTCCCCCAGTGGCGCACACCTGCAGCGTCACGAGGAAGCGCTCGGAGGCGCTTGAAAGGAGGAGCGCTACCTCCGCCCCACGGAGCGCGCGCGGGAGCGCGCCGGGAGAAGCCCGGGACAAGGGCGGGGCCATCTGCGGCCATCATAGGCCAGAGGAGGCCGGGTCGGGGCACCCCCCCTTAGCTTTTGAGCCAAGAATCGATGAAACATTGACTAAAGGTACCGTCACCTACTGACTATTTCCGGTTCATGTAACAGGTCCTTTCTAAGGTAGTCGATATTGACTTAGTACAATTTTTTCTTACTGGTAAAAGCTGTCACGCTATGTCCTGCAAAGGGGGCTTTAGAAAACTTTCCTCCCAGGGTGACCTGCTGAGGGGAACAATGGATTTTTATATTAAGAGTGCTATACTGCCCATTGCTAGTGAATTAGACAGAATAGAACGATCCCCAGCCTTGGACAGTTCTTTCAGTTTGGGTTCTCCTCCACAGATTGCTGATCTAGCCCCAGCTATATCATTATTGGATGAACTAAATCAATTGTGTAAATCCTCGTACGCCCCTCTGGATTCAGAAAAAGTGCAAACTATCGCTCCTATCTCCCCTATGGTTACGTCTAATCCTGGGTCTAGCTGTTCTTCCCAACTAACTCAAACTCCACAGGTAATGCCCCACATAATACGACCAATAGCAAACTCTCTACCGGCAGCCTCCAACCAAGCGCTCTCTGCCAAAAGGAAGAGAGATGAGGTTAAACAAACGGGCAGTCAAGCCAAGCTACAAAAATTAAATCGTAATCCATCTTTACCCAATACTCCTAGCACTGCTACACTGAAAGCATCTACAAAGACTTCCCTACTGTCGGCGCTCGAAACCATGATGAAGTCAATCATATCCCCGTTGATCGATAAAATGACTAGCTTAGTGGACAGGCTCAAGGGTGTTGAGGAAGCAATAAAAGCTAAGTCGATAGTTACAAAAACCATGGGAGGATCCGTACAATTACAGTATCCAGCCCCCATAGAAACGCCTAATTCCATTACACAAAGCAAGATCTCCTGTAACCAATCAGCTGCTCCACACATGAAAATCTTAAATATCTCGAAAGCCGCCACAACATCACAGAGTTCTTACCCTAGGGGTGGGCAGAATAAAGAGACGTCATCTCAAAAAAGAATAGCGGCTAGTCATGATACTTTACCACACAAAACTAACCATCTACATTTGCCACCAGAGGCATCCCCTATCGTGTGTGTCCTCTCAGGAATACCTGAACTCCCAAAGGGGAAACATGAAAGACAGCAGGACCTAAGGAACAAGGTAGTGTTCTGGCTCACCAAAAATAGACCTCTGCCCCCCAATATAGACGGGACTATATTAAGCGTTAGAAGGGTGGGCTGGTTAGGACCTCTCACAAAAAAACACTGTGGGCGATTTGGTACTCGTAAAATTTAGAAATAAACATGTCGTCCCATACCTCCAATCTTGGCAGCCATAGGTGATGGACCTATATCCGTTTGGAGTCTAAGTGAATTCTACCCCAGAACATTATAGGCCCCGTCGCAATGCCAAACAACATAGAGTAATTTCCGGACGGCGAGAAGTGGTCTTGTACTGAGTGGCCACCTCTCCCCTGCTTTTTATCAATCTGTTCACTCTTCCTGTTGTTCATTGATTAGCTGATTTATTCTATTGATTTAATCTATTCTTAAACAGATCAATTTTTTTTATTTTTATGAAATGAAATGTATTAATGTATTGGTGTATATTTATGTACTGCTGTTGCTTTTATTATTTTTTACACTGAAATCGAATAAAGCTAATCAAAGAAAGAAAAGAAAGTAATGCTGGAAATACAACCACCCCTCCCTATTCTGACCCGCTTAAGATGCATTCAACATTACAGGAGTGCTTGGGAAAACAGGACTTCGTCGTTTATGACCCATCCGTGGTTTTCCTGAATCAGTCTGCTCAGTGCGTCTGCCTGAATATTCTGCACAACTACAACACAACGATCAGGTGGGGACCCAAGGGAATATTTAAAGACCGTGCTCTGGATACGTTCCCTAGCAGTACATTAATAACACAAGAGTACCAGAGGGTCTAGCCAAAGTATAGTAAAGGTGCAGATAAACCCCGGCACTAAACTATGTCTGGATCTATGTCTGGAGTCCCCCACCTTGCGAAGACTTCTCCTAGTACTTTCTCGTTTATGACCCATTCGTGGTTTTCCTGAATCAGTCTGCTCAGTGCGTCTGCCTGAATATTCTGCACAACTACAACACAACGATCAGGTGGGGACCCAAGGGAATATTTAAAGACCGTGCTCTGGATACGTTCCCTAGCAGTACATTAATAACACAAGAGTACCAGAGGGTCTAGCCAAAGTATAGTAAAGGTGCAGATAAACCCCGGCACTAAACTCAAAAGACTGACTCTAATAAAACTGATTCAATAAGCCACCTTTGCGGATGGTCTAGGACACCCATCAGTCACCACTCGGAACCGCCCTTCATCATTTGGGGTTCCTATGAAAGACCCACACACACACACAGGTGTCTTACTACCAGCAAAAAAAGGCAACCGAGATGGTAAATGGTCCTTTCTACTGGGATAGAAGGTGGTGTGGTCTTTCTATTCTCATAAAGATGTTGAATGGTGCAGCTGGGGTAACCAACAAAAGTGCAGTGCAAATGAAAAGTAAAAAAGTGTATTAAAATTGGATGAGGAAGTATTGAACTACTTTATTCAGATGATACTTGCTCTACCAATATTAAAAATAGTCAAGACAGGTTACAAAAATTACTGTCTAGATGTGACATGTTTCAGCAATTTTTTGCAGATTAGCCTTTGCTTTCTTCAGGACCCACAACAACGACTATAGCTACTGCAAATCAAGGTTAACATATATAGTGTAACCAAACTGTGAAAAAATAAATAAAAAGTGAAGACTGGGAGGAGGAGCTACGCGGGCGTCCAAGATGGTCGCGTGAGCAGAGAGCTCCCGAGACCCACCCCGCCCTCTTGCGGATATCCTCAAGATATCCTGTTTATGATTATGGGCTTTTGAAGACCTACTCTCGCTGATTTTATCATCCTTTTAAAATTTGAGTTTGGACATCGGAAACCGATTCTACGCCGACTTCTACTTTCTGGGCCCACCCCTAACGAGACCGGGGACTCTGCTGCTTCTTGGGCCGGGGAGTAAGTCAACAACAATGGCCGGAGGGACATCTCCCCAGTCGGCCTCAGTCTCGCTTTCGGTTTCGATTTCTCCTCGGACTCTTGAGTAACTATTCAACGAGCGGATGGGCTCCCAAGACGGTACAATTCCGACCCGCTGCAGTGTCCTGCCACATCGGTTTATCCTTGGCCTACCCCTCAACTGACTTTGTACTGTTTTGGCCCTAACTTTCGAATTCTGCATCCCACCAACGTCGGCCATTTTCACCAGGTCCCGGGGGCCCCTACGGGGCGCAGCTCCCAACATGGCCTTTAAACCTGAGTTCGAGAAGCGCAAAACAAAGACACCGGTCCGCGGGGGACCTACTCAGTCTAATGTTATGGACCGTTATACGCAACCGAAGGGGTCCCCCGGCGGTACTAGCCGTACTCTTGCAGACCCCATGACGGACTCCACTGCACCAACGGAGGTTTCTCTCCAGGACCTCATGAGTGCCATTACTGGAATGAAAGCTGATATGGGACAACAGTATGAGGCCCTCGCCGCCAAAATCGATATCGTGGCTGTTGATGTCACACTTACTAGAGCCGACTTGGCCAAAACTAATGAGAGGGTCAAGGCCTTGGATTTGAAGACTTCCAGCCTTGTTACTGATGTGGCGGATGCACAGTCGGAGATCGGTAACCTAAGATTGTCGCACGACTTGATGGCCCGATGGCTGGCCGAGCATGAAAATAGGGCCCGGCGAAACAACATACGCCTGGTGGGGGTGCCGGAAAATCCCGAGGGCACTACTGTCGACCTTCTTGTGGAGGACTTGATCCTCAAGCATCTTGCCCCCGCTGGACTCAGCAAATTCTTTGCTGTTGAACGTGCTTATCGCTTCCCGGGTGGGAAGATTAAACCGGGGGCCCCCCGAGGCCTATTATTGCAAGACTTTTCCACTTTCGGGATCGAGATGCTATCCTTCAGGCCTCCCGTGGTCGTGGCCCCTTGAAGATCGACAACAGTATTATCAACATCTACCCGGATTTCATTCCGCAGGTCCAGAGACAAAGAATGGGGTTCCAGGGAGTGAAGAGGCGACTGCGGGACTTGGGCCTCAAGTATGCGATGCTGTTTCCAGCTCGACTGCGCATCGAATATGAGGAACAAACCCTTTTCTTTGACCGACCAGACTGCGTCAGTGACTGGCTTGATACATTGCCAAAAAGAGACGATCTTAGCGGACGCCCCGGTGGAGCCGAGGGGGGCGCATCGGATCAGGAGTGACATTGTGGTTCTCGACATCCGGTTTCTTATTACTTGCTTTTCAGCTGAGTTATGCCTATTGTTTTACTATTTCTATGGTTGAGCCCGAGGGTGGGTCGGGTGTAAGGGGACTCTTCCTCCTCCTGGGTTCTTTGTGTAGTGTAGTTATGAGAGGGCGACAGGCACACTGCAAGTTGGGGTGGCTTTTGAGTCGTAAGCAGGGGTGCAGGGTGGGGGGTGTTGTAACGGGGGGTTGTTGGGGGGGGATTGTTATTGTTTTTGTATTCGTTTCTTTCACATGGCACTGTATTCTTTGCGCTCATCCTGCTGTGACTGGGTTTTCGGGAGGGGAGGGCAGCGGTCCTTTTTTGGGATGGGGGGTGAGTTGCGATTGTTGTCCTGGAACGTTAATGGATTGGGAGACAGGAGAAAACGCGGAGTAGTGTCTCAGTTCCTCCGACGCCATTCCCCTGATATTGTTTTATTGCAGGAGACCCATTTGATAGGGAATGCTTGCCAGGCTATGAATAGACGTGGGTACCGACTGGTCGCTCACACCGGGTTCACCTCCGGTTATAGAGGGGTGGGCATTCTGATTCGGTCCTCTCTGCCTCTTGAAATTGACGAGATAACACGGGACGACAGGGGCCGATATGTCGCAATTTCGGGGAGATGGGAGGGTAAGATGCTTTCAGTAGTTAGTATATATGTCCCCCCGGGTCTACAAGCTACTACCTACGCTGACCTTGGGCGGCTTTTGCTAGGGCTCCCTGATAGTCCCTTATCCTTGGGGGGATTTTAATTCCGTGGTCTCTGGCAACTTAGATCGATACCCGCCCAGAGATTTACCGAACTCCCAGATGTGGCTTGCTGAGCTCCTTGAAACCTTCGGGCTTGTTGATAGTTGGAGAATGCTACATCCCGCACAACTACAATACACGTTCCATTCTGAGGCCCATGGTAGTCTCTCTAGAATTGATTATTTCTTATTGCCGTTTGCCCAGTCTTCCTCTGTGCGAGAGGTCCGTCACCTCCCATGGGGCATTTCGGATCATTCCCCATTGTGGCTAAGTGTTGCGGCTGGGGTCGGTTGTGTGGGGAGAGTTGCTCCTATAAATCCATGGCATTTGCGAAACCCCAAGACGCGCTCAGAACTGATCAAGGCCATTGATTGTTACTTTACTGAAACTGTGGGGTCGGTTTCTTCCTCTGTTTCATTGTGGGAGGCTTTCAAGACTGTTGTTCGTGGTTATTCACTGTCATTGATTGCTGCGGCTAAGAAGGCCAAACATGTAGAACTGGCGCGCCTCGAAGATGAGATATCAGTACTTGAGAGTGACCTAGGTGGAAATGATACCCCTGCAACTTTACACTCCCTTGCTTTAAATCGGGCCGATTACAGAGCCCTGGTGACTGATGCTGCTAAAGTTATGAATAGAGAGCAACAGGGTCGAATATATGATGTGGGTGATAAGGCGGGTAAGCTCATTGCGTGGTTGGATAGGAAGGAGAGAGCGAATCGGGTTGTGCCGGTGATCGAACGGTTGAGTGGTGAACGTGTGTCTGACCCGATTGGGATTGTTGATTGTTTTGTGGACCATTTCCAGACTGTCTATGCTTCGGTGAGCGATAGGGATGAGTGTGATTCCCGTTTGTTGCTGCGCGATATCGCGTTGCCCTGCCTTTCTGAGGAGGATAGGACCCTCATGGATGCGCCCCTTACAGTGGATGAGGTCGCTGGAGCCATTCGCTCCCTTCGATCTGGTAAGGCTATGGGGCCCAATGGCTTGCCCATTGAGCTTTACAAACTGCGACCCGACGTAATGGCGCCCTATCTGAGAGATATGTTTCTCGAAGCACTCGAAACTGGTCTCCTTCCAGGTGATCAGCGCCTGGCCACCATTGTTGTGATTCACAAGGAGGGTAAGCCACGCGACCGTTGTGCTTCATACAGGCCCATTTCATTGCTCAATGCTGAACCCAAGATACTCGCTAAATTGCTAGCTAATCGGCTGATTAAGGTTGTAGGCGACTTGATCCATCCGGATCAGTCCGGCTTCATCCTACACAGTAATACCACCCTTAATCTCAGGAGACTCCACGGAGTTCTCGCGAGAGCTGGGACTCTGACGGAGCCGGCCATTTTGGCATCCCTCGATGCTACCATGGCTTTTGATACGATAGAATGGCCGTATCTTTGGGCAGCTCTCGCTAAGTTTGGGTTTGGCTCTAAATTCATCACCTGGGTTCAGCTCCTTTATGAACGACCGCTGGCCCAGGTGGTTGTGAATGGCAGGGTCTCTGGCACTTTCACGCTCGGACGTGGCACCCGTCAGGGTTGTCCATTGTCTCCGTTGCTGTTTGCCCTCGCTCTGGAGCCGCTGGCCGAGTGGCTTCATTGGGAACCCTCGATCAGAGGTATTCAGTGGACTCCCGACTTTGAGGATCGCGTCTCGCTCTATGCGGATTACATCCTCCTCTACCTCACCTAACCTTCCCTCGGAACTCTCTGAATGTGCTTTTCGATGTTCTGACCTCCTTCGGGAGGAACTCGGGTCTCGTCATCAATTGGACCAAGTCATGTGTCTACGTTTTGGCTGGGGTTCTCCCCCCGCTGCCCCGTAGATTTCCAATTCAGGTGGCTGAGACTGGTTTTAAGTACCTGGGAGTTTATATCTCGCTGGACTCTGCCATCCGTTACGAACGTAACCTCCGAGCCCCCCTCCAGCGGCTCAAACTTGACGTCCTGCGGTGGCGTCGTCTGCCCCTTTCCCCATTGGGACGTGAGGCTCTCTTTAAGATGATGTCGCTCCCCAGGTTCTTATACGCACTTCAGAACTTCTTTGATCCTATACCTCCGGGGTATTTCCGTGAAGTTGAGGGCCTTCAGAGGCAACTAATTTGGGATGGGCGTGCTCGAATCTCTTTGCCCAAGCTTACCCTGCCATGGTATGATGGTGGCATTGCCCTCCCAGATATTAAACGCTACTATTGGGCCTCGCAGCTTAGTGCTGTCAATCACGTGACATACGCCCCTGGTCATACTCCTGCTTTTGCAATGGATAAACATCTCCTTCCGGGTGGGAATTTTAATAGGGCACTGTATTCCAGGAAGCCACTTGGTACCCTGACTGGTCCCACGAAAATATCTGTGCGAGTCTGGCGCGACGCGAATGCTGCCATGGGTTGGAGTGATCGGTTAACACGGGCAACCCCTCTGTATGATTCTGACCGTTTGGGTAATTTGTGGAGATCGAAAGGATTTGATAAATGGGACACGATTGGTATAAGCAAGGTGGAGGATCTCTGGTCCAAGGGTAGTGTTAAGACTTTTGAGGCACTCAAAATTGAATATGAGCTAGATGACCAGTAATATTTCAGGTACATTCAGGTGCGACACGCCTTGACCTCTGTCTTCCCTACGGGGACGGAGATCCCTGAATCCTTGCCTCTAGAAGACCGCATCCTCGATGGCCACGTGCCAGATAGTACCATATCTTTGCTTTATAAAAAGCTTATCAATAACAGAGTTGACTTGCTTGAGCGCCTCAGAGCCTCGTGGACCGCAGACGGCTTGGAGCTGGATGATGAGGATTGGCAGCTGGCCGTCTCCTCCCCCAAGGAGGTGGCCATCCCAGCCCGCCTCCGTTTCGTCCAGCTGAAGATCCTCCATCGTATATATGTCACTGGTCCGCGCCTGGTGCGAATGGGTTACTCTCTTGATGGGTTATGTAAGCGTGGCTGTGGTATGAGTGGAACTTTTTTGCATATTATTTGGGAGTGTCCGGACGTTGCTGCTTTCTGGTCTAGAGTGAATGCTATAATGGAACGAGTCACCGGGGTCTCTCTCTTGCCTGAGGCCAGACGATGTCTTCTCAATGTCTGGGAACCTACGGACTACAACACGGCCCAGACTTTTTGGGCAACTCTTGGTAACATGGTGGCCAAGAGGGACATTGCACAGCTTTGGGGCTCCCACAGATCACCTACTATAGCGGTTTGGAAGGAGAACATGAACTGGTGTATGTACAGAGAAAAGACGGTGTATGTGGCCCGGGGCAAACCCAAGAAATGGGGTAGAATTTGGTCCCAGTGGAACCCTTACAGAGGGAATGTTTGCACTCCCCCACTAGAATACACCTTTGACGTCCAGTTGTCTCCTTAGTTGGCCTTCCAGGCTCCTATTTGCTATTAGTGTATACTGAGCTATCTCCTCATCGCCCTTCATCCCGAGACATATGTTCTATCATACTATGCTGTTCGGATCCTTCCACCCTGTCCCTTTGACTCCCTGTACATGTTTATTTGCCAGGTGAATGTGCTTTATGTTGTTAGTTTAATTTCAACGAAATTTCAAAATCAAAACCTACACTATTTGATTCTTGATTTTACGCCATGTGCGCGGTTATAATGCTACGCCGCCTACCCCTGAGTAGGCAGCCGGGGAGCCTCGCTTGCGTGAAATGTGTAATGTTCGATGTCATAGCGGCGGGCCCATTGGGTTGTAGGCTGACAGCTGTGTATTATGCATAAATATAAATAAAGGTTTTATTAAAACAAAATTTTAAAAAAAAAGTGAAGACTGCCACAAACATCACCTGAGAAGTCTAGGTGTCGCGTCACGTCTTCTCTTACAATTCATGTGATTCACAAGCAAGGGTCAGAAAAAGAGAGTTAAGTGCACAAGTCTCTCAAACACACAAACATATACAATAAGACACCAGGTCATTTCTTATTGAACCTAGGTGCCGCCTAGTCCAGGCTGGCAAAGTCCACTCTGTTTAGTAGTGTTCTATTAAAATCTCCTGGGATCCAATTTGATATTCCACACAGAGAGAGTAATGCATCTTACCGAGATTGTAAGAAGTGAAGACCTCACCCCACCTGGCAGCGGCTCAGGGGTAAAGTGAAGCACCGCTCTGTATTGGGGCAAGTAAACACATAGTGAAAACACACCCGTTCTTATCACAACAGTCACACTCATATTACGATGGATTTAGGCCCAGATCTCTGTACTGGGGTGAGTGTATGACATTGTATGACATTGTTCTGCATTCTGTCCATCAATTGTTGTTTTTGCATTTGTCACCCCGAGTGGGATGGGTATGCTCAGACGTGAGTCCCATGCTCGCCACACCACTGGAGTCAAGCTATCCAGGCTGATGACGGCTGATAGCCAGAAACCGGTCCTTGGATGCTCGATTCCGGTCCAGGAAAGACATGGCTTGCCAGTTCGGGCTGGACTGT
The DNA here is from genome assembly GCF_964261635.1 of Lissotriton helveticus. Taxonomy (NCBI): domain Eukaryota; kingdom Metazoa; phylum Chordata; class Amphibia; order Caudata; family Salamandridae; genus Lissotriton; species Lissotriton helveticus. The sequence continues at coordinate 565,883,642 of NC_136059.1, forward strand.
TCCCATGAGGCACAGGGTCAAGGCTGATTTGCATATGGCCATGTCTGACCTGGGGTGGTGTGGAGTGCAAAAGAACGATGGATTTAGGCCCAGATCTCTGTACTGGGTTAGTGTATGACATTGTTCTGCATTCTGTCCATCAATTGTTGTTTTTGCATTTGTCACACCGAGTGGGATGGGTATGCTCAGACTTGAGTCCCATGCTCTCCACATCACTGAAGTCAAGCTATCCAGACTGATGACGGCTGATAGCCAGAAACCGGTCCTTGGATGCTTGATTCCGGTCCAGGAAAGACATGGCTTGGCAGTTCGGGCTGGACTGTTCCCATGAGGTACAGGGTCAAGGCTGATTTGCATATGGCCATGTCTGACCTTGGGTGGTGTGGAGTGCAAAAAAAGATGGATTTAGGCCCAGATCTCTGTACTGGGGTGAGTGTATGACATTGTTCTGCATTCTGTCCATCAATTGTTGTTTTTACACTCCTATTAAGACGCTTAAACTAGCTACAAAATGATATAAATTAAATAAAACCCTTCTCTGTCACACTCGCTAGCATGCCATACGATGTCGGTAAATGGAACATTTCTCAGATAAGCATAGGTCTCAGCCTCAGCGTTGGCCTGTGTGTTAATAGACCGTATAAGCTCAAGTTGCCAGTGTCCTGCTGTATGGTCATATCGGAACAGTGACCCCAAGGGATATAACCTCCTGTGATCGGCCCCTCACGCTTAGTTGCCGATGATGAGGCCCTGCATGTAAAGATTCAGATACCGCTGAACACTGTTTCAACCCATCTCGAGTATCTAAAGCCTCACTTCTAAACTCATACGGTATGATCGCGGAACGGTGCCTGTCAAAGACCCGGCCGTTCGTGCATCTTAACAAAAACTCCTTAACGTGCTGCACACATCATTTAATGAAACAGCGTCCTAGTGCCTACCTTTCCGTCGGTACTCCGGTCCGGCATCCGTGCCGACTGGGGAGTTACCGGCGGCGCAACTAAGACGAGTTTAAAACAGGTTGTCTCTCATTTGTCAAAGGGTGCACGTGACTACCATTCATTGTTTTTGATTTGTTTCTCGTGCCTCTCAGTTGGAACGTTAGTTCTCATTGGACACATCCGGAGTGTATTGAGCCAGCTGTATACAGGGCTCTTCTGTCGCTATAGCAAACACGTATGGACTCAGAAGCGTGCTCGTTTGTGAATATTTAAAAGGGAAGTGTCTAAACTCAAATCAAAAAGCAGTCAACGTATCTAAGTTGCCACACCAAAACACGTTGTATACATTTCTAGCTAGAGTGTGAGCCTACTATTAATGCCAATTAGTTAAAGGGACAAATTAGCTTTAGACACCACTAATATCTTTTACTTTCTGCCACACTCTGTAAACCGGGGATATTGATCGGTATAAGCATATTATATCCTTAACGGGAAATATCCAGGACCGTGTTTAATTTTTAAGAATATTAAGCACGATGGCACACGTCGATGTGCATGATGTGTAACAGTCACACCTTTGATGAATAACATGCAAATCGTCAGCCACAAATTGCACATGCGAGTCCCGTTAGTTAACAGATCATATACCATCGTTCATGTTCAGACAAGTAACTCCAGACAGGTATCCGTGTGTGCAGACAAACAACCAAAGAAGCACCCTGTCTACTTCGTTGTAAATATGCATTTCGAACAGATCGTCTGTACTGTTACAGCGTGGACCACGGAATCTCATCATTCAGCCCCCTATGGTGAGTGTCAAGTTTAAGAACCCATTTCTGTTCTTTCAAAAGAAGGAATCTGGTCACGTATGTTACATGTGCAGGAATAAATGGTTGTTCTAAAACAGTCCATTGAAAGGCTGTCGAAGGATGACGGGCTGCTAAGAAATGAGTGGTGAGTTTCGTGGCCTGTCTCTTGCACCTGATTGTACTTTTGTGCTCTGATATCCTCAACCTGATTTTACGGGTGGTCATCCCTACGTATTTTAACCCGCAGGGGCAAGTGATGAGGTATACCAGTCTGTCGCTATTGCAGTTTGTAAATCTAGTCTGTCTTCAGGGTCTAGGTGTCCCTATATCAACCTCAACTGTTTTCTTCGTCTGGGGGCAGGCTTGGCATGAACCGCAAGGGTGGTGACCTATGACTGGAGGAAGGTCCCAGAGAGAACCCAGAGTTCTTGATGGTTCCTCTCGGGGTCTAGTGTGGACCATCCTGTCTCTAAGATTGGGACCTCTCTTAAAGGAAAACAAAGGTGCCTGAATAGACCCTTGTCCCGAGTTCAACATCGGCCAGTGTCTTCTGACCGCCTTTTGAATTTTATTGGAGAGAGTCCCAAAAGTGTGCACAAAAGTGAGTCTTTCCAGGGGTGGTTTAGGTGTCGATGGTTCAAGTAGTGCCAACCGGTTGTTATTACTGGCTAGTTTCATTGAGCGTCGTACCAGTTTTGGTGGGTACTTCCTTGAAACCAGCTGATTGCTCAACGCAGTGTAATGTGCTTCAAAGGCTGGGCGTGTGGAACAATGCCTTTGTACACGTAAAAGCTGCCCAAAGGGCAAGTTGTCCCTTAGGGATTTTGGGTGATGGCTGTCGAACATCAACAAAGAGTTCCTCGACATGGGTTTTCTGTATAGTTCGGATTGTAGACCCTCAGAAGTCGCCATGATCTTTAAGTCAAGGAAGGCCAGACAGTCACCTCCTATCTCAATTGTAAAACGCAGGAACATATTCCTGCTGTTTAGCCAGCTGAGAAACTCCAAACATCTTTCTCTGGATCCTCGCCATACTATCAATACATCATCGATGTATCTCTTCCAGGTCTTAATATTATCAATGAAAGGATTGGTATCGGTCAGTATGTGTTCTTGCTCAAATGAGTGAACGTATAAGTTCGCCAGACTGGGGGCGTAAACGCTCTCCATGCTCGTGTCGGATACCTGCAGGTATGTGGTTTCCTCGAATTTGAAGAAGTTTCGTTTCATAGCTAGTGTGGCACAAAACATGATAAAATGGACTGGGGTGATGCTGTCCAAATTCCTGGCATCCAGCAGTGAATAGATAACTTCTAACGTTTCATCCTGCGGTATTGAGGTATAAAGTGCCTCATCATCAAATGAGACAAGGAGGTCAGTGGTAGTATCAAACTCCAGGTCCGGTAGTAGACGCAATACATCCGTGGTATCTTTTAAATAAGCGGGCATTTCTTGTACCATCGGACGTAAAAAGTGGTCAACAAAAGTTGACAGGGGTTCTAAAATAGAACCAATGCCCGAAATGATGGGGCGACCTGGAGGTGGACGTTGTTCCTTGTGCACCTTAGGCAAGGTGTAAAAATAAGGCGTCACAGGGTGTTATGGTACTTCTAGCTCGGATGATAGTACCTCAGGCAGTGACACTGGAAGTAATTATCAACAGACACGTGGCAGGGGTCGCGGAAGAAAGAATTTCCGCAATACCTGGAGGGGTAATCAACAAAATCAGGCACAACAATGGTGGCCACCAAATCCTTGGCAATTTGGTGGTCCCACTTTCTTCCCCCCAAATCACCAAGGCCCGTTTCAACAGCCCATGGGCCCATTTCCCCCTAATTTTCCAGGAAACTTTACTGGCCAGCCTTTTTTTAGGGTATGGCCATGGCAGGTCCCGGGGGAGGAGGAGATGGCAACCCCAACCTCAGGTACATTACAGTCCACCAACAGCTTCGACCTAAACCAGGAATCTCAGGAGTACAACAGCGAAGAACAAAGAACAAGTCCAGAGCAATGTGGAAGTGGACTCGTAATCAATCTGAGTAAGCACATTCTAACTCAGGTTGAAGAAAAGGCACTTAATAAGGGATTCGGTTTCGTTCCTACACATCAGACCGACCATTTCGAAACTCGTCTGGAGCTGGCCAAGTTTCTTAGGAAGGTTAGATTACACTTCTTCTTTTCTAACAGACAAGAATCCGAACAGGACGGACGAGATATTAACACCGGGCTTAAGCGTAAATCGACCTTCAACCCGCCGACTCACCTTATGCCACCTCAGGTGCTGGCTTTTGAACAAGTGATTGAAAAAGAAATCGAGAACCTGTTCAGACAAAATGACAGAGTGTTTTGTAATCTTCCCAAGACTGAACATCTAGCTTTGAAATCTTTATCGGCTGATAATGATTTAACCATAAAGCCAGCAGACAAAGGCGGGGCTATCGTCCTGTTGGATACGAGTACATATCGAGCTGAATGTCTGCGACAGTTGGGCGACAGAAGATCTTATCGCCCGTTGGAACAAGATCCCACTGAGGACTTGAAGAGGACAATTCAGACGATGACTGAGGAAGCTTCGGCCGAGGGGTGGATCACTAATGCAGAGGCCGCATTTCTATACTAGAACACCCTGTGACGCCTTATTTTTACATTTTGCCTAAGGTGCACAAGGAACAACGTCCTCCTCCAGGTCGCCCCATCATTTCGGGCATTGGTTCTGTTTTAGAACCCCTGTCAACTTTTGTTGACCAATTTTTCCGTCCGATGGTACAAGAAATGCCCACTTATTTAAAAGATACCACGGATGTATTGCGTCTACTACCGGACCTGGAGTTTGATACTACCACTGACCTCCTTGTCTCATTTGATGTCGAGGCACTTTATGCCTCAATACCACAGGATGAAACGTTAGAAGTTATCTATTCACTGCTGGATGCCAGGAATTTGGACAGCATCACCCCAGTCCATTTTATCATGGCTTGTGCCACACTAGCTATGAAACGAAACTTCTTCAAATTCGAGGAAACCACATACCTGCAGGTATCCGGCACGAGCATGGGGAGCGTTTACGCCCCCAGTCTGGCGAACTTATACATTCACTCATTTGAGCAAGAACACATACTGACCGATACCATTCCTTTCATTGATAATATTAAGACCTGGAAGAGATACATCGATGATGTATTGGTAGTATGGCGAGGATCCAGAGAAAGATGTTTGGAGTTTCTCAGCTGGCTAAACAGCAGGAATATGTTCCTGCGTTTTACAATTGAGATAGGAGGTGACAGTCTGGCCTTCCTTGACTTAAAGATCATGGCGACTTCTGAGGGTCTACAATCCGAACTATACAGAAAACCCATGTCAAGAAACTCTTTGTTGATGTTCGACAGCCATCACCCGAAATCCCTAAGGGACAACTTGCCCTTCGGGCAGCTTTTACGTGTACAAAGGAATTGTTCCACACGCCCAGCCTTTGAAGCACATTCCACTGTGTTGAGCAATCAGCTGATTTCAAGGAAGTACCCACCAAAACTGGTGCGACGCTCAATGAAACTAGCCAGTAATAACAACCGGTGGGCACTACTTGAAACATCGACACCTAAACCACCCCTGGAAAGACTCACTTTTGTGCACACTTTTGGGACTCTCTCCAATAAAATTCAAAAGGCGGTCAGAAGACACTGGCCGATGTTGAACTCGGGACAAGGGTCTATTCAGGCACCTTTGTTTTCCTTTAAGAGAGGTCCCAATCTTAGAGACAGGATGGTCCACACTAGACCCCGAGAGGAACCATCAAGAACTCTGGGTTCTCTCTGGGACCTTCCTCCAGTCATAGGTCACCACCCTTGCGGTTCATGCCAAGCCTGCCCCCAGACGAAGAAAACAGTTGAGGTTGATATAGGGACACCTAGACCCTGGAGACAGACAAGATTTACAAACTGCAATAGCGACAGACTGGTATACCTCATCACTTGCCCCTTCGGGTTAAAATACGTTGGGATGATCACCCGTAAAATCAGGTTGAGGATATCAGAGCACAAAAGTACAATCAGGTGCAAGAGACAGGCCACGAAACTCACCACTCATTTCTTAGCAGCCCGTCCTCCTTCGACAGCCTTTCAATGGACTGTTTTAGAACAACCATTTATTCCTGCACATGTAACAGACGTGACCAGATTCCTTCTTTTGAAAGAACAGAAATGGGTTCTTAAACTTGACACTCACCATAGGGGGCTGAATGATGAGATTCCGTGGTCCTCGCTGTAACAGTACAGACGATCTGTTCGATATGCATATTTACAACGAAGTTGACAGGGTGCTTCTTTAATTGTTTGTCTGCACACACGGATACCTGTCTGGAGTTACTTGTCTGAACATAAACAATGGTATATCATCTGTTAGAGTGCAGATTCAGATTGTGAGTGCAGATTCAGAGTGCAGATTCAGATTGTGAGTGCAGATTCAGAGTGCAGATTCAGATTGTGAGTGCAGATTCAGAGTGCAGATTCAGATTGTGAGTGCAGATTCAGAGTGCAGATTCAGATTGTGAGTGCAGATTCAGAGTGCAGATTCAGAGTGCAGATTCAGAGTGCAGATTCAGATTGTGAATGCAGATTCAGAGTGCAGATTCAGATTGTGAGTGCAGATTCAGATTGTGAGTGCAGATTCAGATTGTGAGTGCAGATTCAGATTGTGAGTGCAGATTCAGATTGTGAGTGCAGATTCAGATTGTGAGTGCAGATTCAGATTGTGAGTGCAGATTCAGATTGTGAGTGCAGATTCAGATTGTGAGTGCAGATTCAGAGTGCAGATGCAGATTCAGATTGTGAGTGCAGATGCAGAGTGCAGATGCAGAGTGCAGATGCAGAGTGCAGATGCAGAGTGCAGATTCAGAGTGCAGATGCAGATTCAGAGTGCAGATTCAGAGTGCAGATTCAGAGTGCAGATTCAGAGTGCAGAATCAGAGTGCAGATTCAGAGTGCAGATTCAGAGTGCAGATTCAGAGTGCAGATTCAGAGTGCAGATTCAGAGTGCAGATTCAGAGTGCAGATTCAGAGTGCAGATTCAGAGTGCAGATTCAGAGTGGGCCTGGCTCCTGAGGCTTGAGCAGGCAAAGCCAGGCTATCTTCATTTCTGAGCACAGGTCAGAAGGGGACATGTGCGCTTCCGCCCGTTTGATTCAATTGATCTGGGAGCCGCGCAGAGAATTGCGATCAAAAATAAACCTCTTATGTGAAAGGGAAAGAGGGGGGAAGAACGTGTGTATATATACAGAGGCCGGCAGTGTGCAGGCTGTGACCCTGCGGGAACCGGGCACAGGCGAGGGGCAGGATTGGGAGGCAGGCAAGGCACTCACAACAACGGGCTCACTCAGCTCCAGTTATCATAGTTTTTTAATATAATTTATTAACAGGGTGTTTCCGCTTCTTTTTTCCTGATCCTGTTTTGACATGAATTTGGAAAACGCACAGCTTCTGGAGACAACAACGTACTTTTTAAGAGGCAAGGGAGCGCCCGTTTGTGTCCCATTTTTAAAATATAAATGTATTTATTGAGAAAAGGGTCGGGTTCAGCGTACAATGTTTGTCGTTGAGCAAACTCTCTATTTATTTACAACTTGGGCTGCAATAAATCAGCTTGCACCGTAGTTTTCTGTTCGTCGTGTTGCTTTTGGCGTCTAGTTCAAGGGTAGCTAAATATATTTATTAGTGTTTTTTTAGTTGGCACGCTCACACTTTCTGCACTTTCCCCTTGACGTTCAAGAGTGTGGGGAGGTTAGCCAGGCTATTGTGCCTGCTGCGAAGCACAGGTTGTAGCAGGTGCTACACAGATGAGCATTTTATTCAGGTAGCTCAGAGGGTTACCCCCTATGTTGCATAAAAAACCCTACTGTGACACAAGTTACAATCCTTTTAATATAGCCTGTTGGTATGAACTGGCGTCATGGGACTTCGTGCAAACAGCTAAGCATAAGTTCAGAGCCTGTTGTTTTATCCTCAATGTCAAATTACAGACTCACCCACTAGTCACTCAGGCGCACTTCTTTCCACTCCCACATATAGTGGCTCACACACTCCATCCGACTTAATTGGTAAGGAAGCACATTCCGGAGTCAGTGAAAAGAAGCTGTGGAAGATGAGAAATGCATGTGGACGAGATATGAGTGCACATGCCTAATGTGGAATGAGTTGAACAGGCATGACTGAGACACTTTGAAGACCACTACCCCTTCCATGGCCCCCGTCATGTTTAATTTGTAGACTCACAATTTCAGTACTGAAACATATTTTCGATATTATTTATAACAAAATCATGGTTACTCTCCATTGACAAAGCACAAAGTCCTGGTTTAAAATGTATGTCAGTTGCTGGGTTATATATCTGGATGCAGACACTTTAACAACTGCTGCTTGCTTTCTCAAATATGCTTGAAAATGCACCATTTGCCTGCTATGTTTTCAAACTTTTCTCAGGGGAAGGACCCACCCCAAAATCCCTTTATGATGGTGTGCTCACAATGCTCGCTTGCCACCAGGCGCTCACTCAATCTTTTACGCCCCACCACTTTCAAATGTCACCAGCCACCACTGTGTGTGTGTGTGTGTGTGTGGCTCTGTGTGGATAGCTTTTTTTGTAGGTGGTTCTATGTGTGGGTGGCTCTGTCTGTGTGAGGGTGGCTCTGTGTGTGTGGGTGGCTCTATGTGAATGACTGTGTGGGTGGCTCTGTGTGGGTGGCTCTGTATGTGTGTGTGGGTGGCTTTGTGTGTGTGGCTCTGTGTGGGTGTAAATGCAATAGGTCATGCATTTGCGAGCGATTAAGCTATTGGCATTGTAAATGACAATGCCATTTATTTAACGATTATGCTATTGGCAATGTAAATGACAATGCCATTTATTTATGATTAAAAAAAACACCCCCCAAAAAAATGTCATGAGCAATGCCAATAGCTCTACCTTTAATAATGCCGAGACCATTGCATTGTAAATGCTTGTTAAACATAGGTGGTAGGGAGTTCTGCAACGTGGAGGTGCTAGAGATTTAAAACTTCTCGCCCCATTTGACAGTTTTGACCTTGGGGACAACAAGTTTGCCACTCGATGAAGAGCGATCTAGACAGGACATAGGGTAGAAAAGATTGAGTGAGTTGGGCTGGGCCTAGTCCGTGTAGACATTAGAAGACAATACACAAGGCTTTGAATTTAATGCATTTTTCGACTGGCAGCCAGTGTAAATTGACTAAAGCCTGAGCCACAGACTTGTGTCTTGAAATACCTAGGAAAAGAAGGACAGCCACGTTCTTGCTAACCTGCAGTTTCCTTTAACCTCTTTTGTAGATACTAGTAAAAAGGGTGTTGCAGTAATCAAGTCTTGATGATAGGAGTGCTGTAACTACGGTTTTCTGCAAAACCGATGTTATATATGGAAGGATTTTCCTGAGAACTTTTAGAATAAATAAACATGAGAAGGTGTTGTGGTTGGTCTGTATATCAGAAGATAGTTTTGTGTCAAAGATTACACCCAGGTATTTTAGCTTTGACACTGGGGGTCAGGAGAGGTCCAAGTTCAGATGGCCACCACTTAGGGGACCAACGAGATGGATTATTACCAAAGAGTAAGATTTCCGTCTTTGATTAATTTAACTTTAGACAGTTGTCCTGCATCCAAGAACCTATATGTAGCATACAGTTGTGGAACTGAGTCGCTGTGGCATCTAGGTTACCGACAATGATTTGAGTATCAACGGTGTATGATACTAGAGAAAATCTGTATGATCTAATAAGGTCAGCAAGTGGGGCGAAATATAGGTTGAAAAGAATGGGGCTCAAGGAGGACTCCTGTGGTACCCCGCATGGCAAGGAGAAGGATGGTGATAGACATTTTTCCAAGGCCACCAATTGAGTACGATCCGCAAGAAATTAAGTTAGCAGAGCAAGGTCTCCACGGATGCAAGACGGTCAATCAGCACTTGGTTATTGACCGTATCAAATGCGTCCAACAGATCGAACAGGCCGCATTTCCTCCATGATCCAGCGTCTGCCTCAGATCTTCAGTAGCTGTGATTAAGGAGAGTTCCTTACTATGCTGAGCACGGAACCCAAACTGGGAGAGGTCAAGAATTTGATAATTGTGAATGAAGGTCATAATTTATTGATTAATGGCCTTCTCCACTATCTTTGCTGGAAATGGAAGTATAATATCGGCCTATAATTATTCGGGTAGCTAGCGTCTAGATGGTTAAGTTACTTACCTTCGGTAACACCTTATCTGGTAGAGACATGGTCGAGCTGCATATTCCTTTCCTTTGAACTTCCAGGTGTCAGACTTGATTCGGAAGATTTTTCGTAGAAGTACCCCTGGGCGCCGGTAGGTGGTGTCGGTCGACTCTGCGTAACATCGTCGGCGTTGTGTTCATAGTCATTGTGACGTCCACCTCGTCAATCTAAATGCAATTCCGGCGAACTGACGTCAGTACTTTTCACGACTTTTCACACCAGAAGCGCGGAGCCATGAAGTGACTGACCATGGTGTGTCAAAAAAAGAACAGATAGGGCCCTGAAAGGGACATCCCTGACACAAAAAATCCCATTCCGCATTGCTGGGAGGATGAGTGGGTCGGTAAGGAATCTGCAGCTAGATCATGTCTCTACCAGATAAGGCATTACTGAAGGTAAGCAACTTGTCCATCTGATAGAGACATCTAGCCGCAGATTCCTTACCTTTGAACAGATACCCAAGCAATACCATCCCCAGAGGAGGGACTGTAGAACAGGTCAGACCAGAAAATTCTGTAAAACAGAGCGACCAAAAAGGCCCTCTCTGCGAACCTGGGAATCCAGGCAGTAGTGTCTGGCAAATGTGTGCAGAGATGCCCACGTGGCAGCTTGGCATATATCTGAAAAGGGAACACCACGCTGGAGACCAGTGGTGGCTGCTTTTGGTAGAATTGGCCCTAAGCCCTTCAGGGGGCTCCTTCTTCGCTAAGGCTTAACACATCTTTATTCAGAGGATAACCCATCGAGAAATAGTCCTCTTCTGGACAGCACAACCTCTCTTTGTGCCCACGGACCCCTATAAAAAGTTGGTCATCTACCCAGAATTCCTTGGTTCCATCAAGGTAGAACAATAATGCTCTTTTCTTGACCAGACGGTGGAGACGTTCCTCTTCCTTGCAAGGATACGGTTGTGCATAGAAGGTGGGCAGGGTATCCGACTGTCCCAGATGGAAGCGTGTTATCACCTTAGTAAGAAAAAATGCCCTAGTACGGAGTACTACCTTATCCGGAAAGATCGTCAGGTAAGGAGGCTTTGGAGTTAGCCCCCGTAGTTTGCTGACTCTCCTGGCAGAGGTTATTGCCACCAAAAAACCTGCCGTGATGGTGAGCAACCGCAGGGTTGTATGTCAGCACAACGCGGGCTATTACCACGCGTGCCATTACAACGCTGTTTTTACAACGCAAGTCTTTACAACGACTTGCGCTGTAAGCGTTGGATAGTGGAAAAGTTAAAATTTCTATGCCAACTCCAGCCCACGTTACAGTAGGGAAGGTGTTGGAATAGAAAATTAAACTATTCCTTGTCCAACAGCGCCCTCCAGCGCAAGTCGTTGAAACGACTTGCGTTGTAAAAGCAGCGTAGTAATGGCAGCGCGTGGTAATGCCTACGTTGTAAAGGCTGTTCTCCAACCGCAGAGGACAGTTATGCTATGGCTCAAACAGTGCACATATCAAGAAGGTGAGTACCAAATTAAAGCCCCACTATGGCATGATGAAAGTGAAGGAGGGAACAAATAGGATAGCCCCTTCAAAAATGTCTGCACTATAAGAGATTTAAATAAGGATGGTTGATCAGGCAACCGAAGAAAGGAAGTAAGGGCCGAGAGGTAGCCCTTCAAAGTGCCCAGAGCAGATCTCTGCTGGGCCAAAGTATGAAGAGAAGGACTTCATATAAGTGAGCAGATAAAGGGTCAATAGACCGTTCTGTACAATATTTACAAAACTTGTTTCATTGGCGGCGTATACTGATTTTGTAGAGGGTCGCCTGGCTGCCAAGATAACCTCACAGACTTTGGGAGGAAGGTCAAAAGCTGTCAACTGTCGCCGCTCAATCTCCACACAAGGAGGTGGAGAGTGGACAAATTCGGGTGGCGGACCCTCCCCTGCTGATGCGACAGAAGATCCTCCCAGAGGGGCAGTTTGATCGGAGGATCGATGCTCATGTCTAGAAGCTCGGTATACCAAACTCTCTATGCCCAGTCCAGAGCCACAAGAATAACTTGTGCCCGGTCGATCAAGATCTTCTTGAGCACTCTGGGCAGAAGTGGTATGGGCGGAAAGGCGTACAGGAGGCCTGAGCTACACTCATTGCGAAAAGGCGGCGCCGAGCAAGTGCCGCCTTGGAAACTCCAACACGCAAAACAGCTGACATTGCGCGTTTTCTCCGGAGACGAACAGATCTAACCAAGGCTCTCCCCATCGCTGAAAGAGACCTTGTGCCCCCTCCGGATGAAGATTCCATTTGTGATCCGCAAGGCACCTTCAGCTGAGTTTGTCCGCCCTGGCGTTCAGAGAACTGGCCAGGTGTTGAACTACCAGGGAAACGCCCTGACATTCCAGCCAAGTCCAGAGACGCAGGGCCTCTTGGCAGAGGGTCCACAAACCCACTCCGCCCTATTTGTTGCAGTTCCACATGGGGGTAGTGTTGTCTGTGAACACTTGAACAAGCCTTCCCTTTATTGACGGCAAAAAGGCTTTTAGTGCCAGTCAGATCGCCCAAAGCTCCAGCAGGTTGATAGAGCTTGGCTTCTGCCAGAGACCAGAGTCCTCTGATCTCCACCTCCCCATATGGCCACCCCAGCCCAGAAGGGACGGGTCCCTCACTACTGTTAGATCTGGGTGGGGAAGGGAGAGGGGTCTGCCGTTGAACCACTCGCAGTCCCTCAGCCACCACTGAAGAAATTGAGGCTTCTGAGGTCTAGGATAGGACGAAGGCCTCCGTCCTTTTTGGGGACTAGGAAGTAGCGGGAATAGTAACCAAAGACTACTTTGGGCCCAGGAACACTCTCTATGGCTTCCTTGGACAAAAGAGCATTGAATTCCTTGCAGAGCAAAACAAGGTGATCCTCCGTCAGCCGATCATATGCTGGGGGCACGGAGGGAGGAGTAGTCCTGAACGGGAGGGATTAGTCCCTTCAGACTATTTGCTGCACCCACCTGTCCGATGTGATATTTTGCCGGTGGTGGAAGTGATGGCATATTCTGCCACCAACTGGCCAATAGTGGTCCTGGGGGATCGGACTAGGAAGGTTTTACAGTAGAGGAGGCGATGGCGGCTTGGCTCAACTTCTGGTTCCCTGACCCACGAGGCCGGGGTGAGCCGCATCAGCGGCCCCGCAGAGGTTGCTGAACTTGCGGTGCCCTCTGGCCGGAATAGGGCTGGCGCAGCTGGTAGCCTCTTCCGTAGCCACTAAAGGAGCTAATAGTGGATGAAGCCCTGGGGGCAGTAGTGAGGCCTAAAGTCTTGGCCATGGCCTGTAAGTTCTTAAAGCGATCAAGAACTGCATCCGTCTTGTCTCCAAAGAGACAGAAGTATGTCCATGAGGTTGGATTGGACATCCCCAAAAAAAACAGAAGTTCTCAGCCAGGCTTGTCGATGAACTGCCACTGTCATGGAAATCATTCTCCCTAGCAAGTCTGTTGTGTCCAAGCCACATCTGATGGCGAACTTAGCTGCGTCCCTCCCATCTGAGAATGGAAGTAACGGCCCAAGAGGCATGCAGTGTTCACTGACCGCAGAGCTAGGCTGGTGGAAGAGAACATTTTCTTCCTAAAGTTTTCCAGCCTCTTGGATTCCCTGTCCGGGAGTGCGGAAGGTAATGCACCTCGGGCGTGGAAGCTTGGACTACCAAGCTTTGGGGAGTGGGGTGGGTGGTGAGGAAAAGTGGGTTCCCCGGTGTGCGGTAATGGCAGCAAGCAATCATTAGGGCTCGACAAATCCACTTGTCCGCTCGCATTTGCTAGGGAGAATGGATGAGGACGAGCTATTTTTAGGTCATACTCGCCCTTTCTGGAGAGTAGGAAGACAAACTAACTTTTGTCCTCAGTCTTTGAAAACAGAGCAAAAGTGACAAGATAGCAAGATCTAAAGGTATTTTTATTGCTCACAAAGGGACTGAGCAATAAAGATGCCTTTAATTCTTGTTAACTTGTCACTTTTGCACCGTTTTCAGAGACTGAGGTCAAGTAGGTTGCAGTTGGGTCGAAGAGATTTTCTAAGGTACTAGACCCGCAGGACTAGTACCATTTTTCAGATTTTTCGAGCCCTAGCAATCATCCTATTAATAGGAGCCCCTGTGCTGGGTTTGGACCATGTTCCCAGAAGGACGTCTGTCAAGGCCTCATTGAACGGCAGTAGGGGTTCCGAGCTCAAGTACCCAGGTGGCTGTAGCTCAAGGACCTCCGCAGCCCTCCACTCCACCATGGCAAAAGTTGCTCCCTCCTCCGTAGACAGGGTAGGAGGGGAAAGCATGCCCGAGTCGGGGGAGGTACCCAGACCACTGGTGAATTCCTCATACAAGTCCAGGTCTTGCTGTTGCGGGATTTCTAAGGGCTCCTGCTCCCCCTCACTTACTCCATCCCTAACCCTTCAGAATAGAGCAGAGAGAACGGAATGGAGACGTACAGCTCCGTCGGCCTTGGCATCGGAGGATGCCCGACTGGCTCTGTGTCATAGGGAATGAGGATCGGGGAGCTGCCGTAAGTGGGTGCCAGCGACACCGAGGACCTCTGCGCCGGACGCGACGCTGAGGAATGTCGCTGTGGACGTGGGACAGGCATCGGTCTGGACCCGGAAAAGAGACCACTCGGAAGCTTTGGAGCCGTGGCTGGAGCCGCCAGCTCGGGAACCACAGAGGCCTTTCCGTCCTCTGAGCCTGTAGGGCCTGAAGGATCAGGCCACCCAAATATGACGCACATTACATCATAAAATTCTTTGAGTTGGGCGGGGGTCGCTCCCGGCCCCGGAAAGGGAGGGAAACGTGGAGCCAACACAGGCACTCGCTCCGTGGAGCGGGGCTCGAGCGCCGAGGTTCCTACGCTGCGTCACAAAACGAGCGGGGAGAGGTCGAAACACGCTTTGACTTCTTGTGCTTCTTATGGTACCTCCCACCTGATTTCGAAGAAGAGGACTTCGAATCACCGGATTGGTGCTTGGACCATCCTATTGACCCGGATCGAGACCGGCGAGGCGACCTCCGCGGTGCCTGACACCGGGCCGCGAGAAGATTTAGGGACCGCTCCCGAAAGACTTCAGCGCCTTGGCCCGGCAGTCGGAGCATAACTTGGAGTCGTGGTCAAAGTACAGGCACCACAGACAAACCAAATGGGAGTCCCTGACCAACATGGCTCAGTGACAGTTGGCGCACGGTTTTAACCCCGAAGTCTTCTTACTTAACATTCCTAAACACACCAATGGAGTCAACAAAAAGTGGAAGAAAGTCTGTAAACAATGACAGTGGGTAGCTCTCTTCAACGGATCGGGCTGGCTGGCGCAGAAAGAAAGGAACGGACGTCAGCGCAACGGAATGGCAGTTATATTGGCGACGTGAACATCACTACGATGACAAACATGACGCTGACGACGTCACGCCGAGTCGACCGACATCACCTACTGGCACAGGGGTCCTGCTACCAAAAACCTTCCGGATCCAGCCTGACGTCTGGAAGTACAAAGTTAAGGAATCTGTGGCTAGATGTCTCGATCAGATTGGCTTTTTTCAAGAGTTCAGCAATTGAAGCATTTTTCAGCTCTTTTGGAAAGTAGCCTGTGCAAAAGATTTCATTGAATTTAGTCCTAAGGTGTATGGCTATTGCCTCTGGCGCCATATGTAGAAACCTTGGGGGACAGGGATCCCGTGGCGAACCCGATTTCACTTGTTTTACAAGTGTTACTGTCTGGTCCATCATTAAAGATGGGAGACTTGACAAGGTATGGTTTGACATATTATAAGGACACTTGGGGTGGTTATCTGCTAAGACGCTTGGGGTAGCGACAGTCTATGGCATTTCTGATATCTGGTTCTCCTGACTAAGGGTAGAGTTTGACTTTGTTCTACACCTATTTTGCACAGTAAATGATCCATGGTAGCCTTCACTGGAGCTTGTAAAATGTTTTATATATGTTTGCGCCTCTTTCTTACACCTAGAAAATGCACAGCGACAACGTATGTGTCCTTATGAATCTCTTATTGCACATGGCCCTGGAAGTCTGGGTAACATTTCTGTATATTATGTATTTATTAGCAGAATCTCTAATAAAGGTGCCATTAAAATGCTGAATTGCGCTGTCATCCTTTTCTTTTATTTGTGCAGCCTAGATGACTTGCGTACATTCAAATGGGTAATTTCTCTTACTCAGTGGGGTCACACAGTAGCGCTAGTTGCAATATTGCACGTCTGTGGTAACCACATCATATGGGGAAGTCCAATAAATAAATATAGTTTTTGACATTGGGCACGATGAACAGTGGTCTTAACGGGAAAACACATTTATTCTTCAGGCTGCCACTACCATAGGCATTTTTTTAAGGCAACCATTCACTATGGCAATTCGTAACGTCACTGCTACGCATCTGT
Organism: Lissotriton helveticus; assembly: GCF_964261635.1. Lineage (NCBI taxonomy): Eukaryota > Metazoa > Chordata > Amphibia > Caudata > Salamandridae > Lissotriton > Lissotriton helveticus. The sequence continues at coordinate 565,900,020 of NC_136059.1, forward strand.
GGTCCCTACATCTCATTGGTCAAACAAATGTTTGCATTGGGCATGACTACCAACAGGGGACTGTCTTTCTATGGCTCCTACTTTCTGCTACATATATGGTTCACCCTATTTTCCACATTATCTGAGGGTTGCAGAAGTGGAGAGTTCTTTTGTACCTCTACATGAATTGTAAATGTTTTCATGACGTAAGCAGGGTATTGGAAGTACTGTGCCGCCCGAATTCCTCCTCACATGTACATATATGTAGTATGGTTAAGGATCATTGATAATTGAGGTTCTATGTTATCATATGGTCACTTATAAAGAGCCGTCAGGCTTTCATTTTGTTGACAGTTAGTAAATATAAAGGTTTGCCATGGGGAGGAACTTCACCACTACTACTACGTTCTCAGCTGGGAGGTGTTTTGACAACACCTGTTCCTATTTGGTATTTATTCAGGTTTGCAGTGTGCAGTGGGTGATGAGATGGTCCTCTAACATGTTGGTCAGTCGTAGCTAACATGTCCGAACATGCACCAGTCTTTTTAACCATCTGCCTAGTTGCCACATTTAGTAAAGTATGGATGGTCTCTGGAACTCATTTTTTAACTCGAAGGGTGGGAGTACACTGCCTCACATCCCAGCACTCAATTTGCCCCCATTTCTAAACTACTTTAAGAAAGAGAACATCTTTATAAAGAGTGAACCCTCCTTGCATCATCTCAAACCTCTTTTACTATTCAGATCTCCCAAACAAGCCTTTATAAACCCTTCCCTCTGACTCTTCTACCCTCCACCTCCCCTTTACTCATTCCAAACCTCCTCCAAGCCGAGCATTTAGTTTTTAACAATGTTGATTTTATGGAAGGAGAAGGGAGACTCTAAAACGCGCGTTTTGCAGACAACACTGAAATTAACACCAAAACAAAAGGACAACTGACATAATGCACATACATAGACAGGCAAGGTACCCTGTCATAAAAATAAGACTAAAGGAGAGACATTATTATATAGATAAGGACGACATAGTAATGTTACAATCCAGGGACACTGAGAACTCAAAACATATGTGGGTGTTAGGTAGAGCTGGTGCACAGTTATGAGAACAAACGCAAAGTAAAGGTGAGAATGACTGACACCCAATAAGGTCCCAAACAGGATAAGTCAAGTAAACATTGATTTTTTTCATGATGCTTTCTTAGGCAGACGGATTGATGGCCAGAACTCATACGCATTTAACAAATGTCAAGAGAACCCAGAACATTACCAAAATCAACAATTCTTAAACCTCACGACATACGTTTACATGAATATGGACGTAAGTGAACACAGTGAAAAGTATTTTACTGCTTTTTGAAGACCCAGTTTCATATCCACAAATCTATGCTGATTCACAATAATTGTTTTGCAGGTTGTGGTATGAAAAGAAGATTATTGCGAAGTATAAGGGGAAGTTTCAGAAATGTGAGGTAAAATGTTTTCTGCTTCACATTTGGCAGTGAATATTGTAACATTTTTACTCCTGATGAAGGTTTATATTGGGGCAAAATGGATAGTATTTATGGAGTGCACAAACAATGAAAAGACACATGTGAGATGAAAAAATTTAAACTTTCAATTTGATAAACAAGTAACAACAGTTTGTTATAAATGTGTATTGTGATAACAGTATCAAGTAAAGTGGATCTGATCTTTTAACACCCTGGCATCGGCTGGAAATCCGCGCCGGTGCTGGACATTCCGATCGCGGGCGTGGTCATGACAGCTCTCGGCTGTCATCAGCACACGCCCACCGTGACTCATGACGGCCGGGAGCCGTCATCAGCACCGAAGGGGTTAAACACAGTACCCAGTAGAGACATAGAGGCTATGTGTGGAGAGAAGATGCATGCAAGATACATGCAAGGGACTACAACCAAAAGCATGCACTGTTGTACCAAAACAAAAAAAGAAACATTGCCCTTGTTCAGAACTGCTAATGTAGGGACTGGTGTGACCTGATCCATTTTTTCTGCCAATACAAGCGTGTGACATATTTAATATATTTTAAGTAAACTGTAAAAGTGCACATAAATATGCGTAGTCAAAATGAAATGGAATAAAGTATTCACATCGCATTGAAAAAGGTCACTCTGGCCTATTTCGGCTAATTAGGTTGACAGCAGTTTGAAGCTACTGACGGATGTCACTTAAAATGTGGAATGATGTGTCTGGTGCATCAGGTTTGGCAGTAGCGACTATGGGATTTTCACAGTACACGTGCAGATTTTCCCACATTACCTTCAGAAAGGAGCTAGCCAATTAAGAGCAGATTCTGGTGCGCGATGAAAGGCGGACACTAGTGATGCAGAGAATGAGCACATTATAGACTTCTTTGGGCAGTTAAACCACTTCACCTCACCCTTCAATAGCTATTCATTTTTAGGATGCCTGAGTGGCAGCAGAGGATAAGCAGGGTGGAACATTTCGAGTCAAAAGACCGCATGCAATCATTGTTATCAAGTTCACAGGTCACAAGGAACCGACGCCCCACCATCAACAGTATACAGAACAGCAAGCACTGCCAATGTGGAACCAAAATGATCCTAAAATGCACCTAGGTGCTAATGGGACTTTATCAGTCAACTTAGAGGCGTGATGTTCACACCTTGGTCTGCACGTAACGACAACTGCCAGCATTTGAGAAAATACTCAACTTGAAAGACACTTACTGATGGAAGCCATATCGCCCAACTTTCATATGGCACTGTACTCTTCCCTTTACTGAGGTCATTGGTAGAGGAAGCCCTGCTCCAGATTTTACAATGTAAATGTAGCAGGCTGCTATAGGGGCAAGAATTCCATGTACATGTAGCAGGCTGCTATAGGGGCAAGAATTCCATGTACATGTAGCAGGCTGCTATAGGGGCAAGAATTCCATGTACATGTACCAGGCTGCTATAGGGGCAAGTATTCCATGTACAGTTTGAAAAAGTTTGCAAACTCTAAGGGCTGATTCCCAGTGGCGTAGGAAGGGGGGTGCGGTCCACCCCAGGTGTCATCACTGAGGGGGGGGGGGGTGACAAAATGGCAAAAATATGCGTTTTAAACACATTTTTGCCATTTTGTCAAGCCAGGGTTGACAAGAAATTTTCCGCACCGGGTACCACCTGACTTTGCTACGCCACTGATTCTAACCATCAGTCTGTAAAATTTCTAAAATAACTCTAGCTCCAGGAGGATGAATGTGGCATTCACATGCATTCCCAGGGCCTTATGAAGCAGTCTTCTACTAATGTTACTAAACTTAGCTCAAAAACATACTTAGTGCAGGTAGATGACGTAAACACAAATGCCCCTTACCACTTTCTTTCCAAAAACTCCATGTAAGAAAGAGTCCCTTTAAATCCCGGCATCTATTGCTCTTTCTGTTAGTTTGTCCTCTACACTGTCCATCTCCCATGCATGAGGATCATACTGAGAAACTAGCGATGTCTTCCAGATGGCCTTACAAGTAATTTTTTGTTTGTTTAATATTCACTCTAATAACATCATTACTTTTGTAAGTTTCTGTATCTTTTTTTAAACTGATCTGTTGGCAGGGTAATCCGTCATTCTTTCTTGGGCCAACGAAGCACACTAGTTCAACTGTACAGCGTGAGCCATCTTGACAAGTCATTTAGTAAACCATACCTGCAGCTCCGAATTCTTGAGTTGCTGCTCAGTTATTTGTGCTTTTTGTTGCATCATCTTTTCAATTCGAAGATTAACCTGTTCATCTTTCTTGAGTTCATTTTCATAGAACCTAGAACCCTACAAGAAAACAAGGGTGGCTCTTAGTGGCATTTCGAGATTAACATAATAAGAAAAACAATCACCTTTGTAAAAACGTGGTTAATTTCGAACCAAACAAGATTAGCCTGTTAAACTGTGGATTTGAAACAAGTGTTGCTTCATTCGGACCTTGCTGTTTAGGTTCAGCATTGACAGAGACCCCCAGTGAAAGCTTTCACTAGGGGAAGGATCATACTTTCGTGGGGCCAAGAAAGGCAAGGGACGAAGGACAAACAAGTGAGGTGTTGTGAAAAGAACCACTGAACTAAGAACTGTACTTTACACCCTAAGAGGTGAGGCATCTCCTTGGATTAAAAGGTCCAGCAATTTCTTCCAGAACGAGTGGACACCCTCAATGCACTTCTTTAAGAGGCATGAAGAGGGCCTTAAACTCAATCATTTGCTTCAGCAGCAGCCAGTGGGGTCTGCAGGTCGTTGGCGAGAAATGCACACACTGCTGGAACCCGTGAAATGGACTCTGCGGCTTCTGTTGGCTATAAAACAGGGCGATCCGGCGCGGCCATGTTGCAGTAATACAGACCTGGCAAGGCCTACCACTCCTAGTACTCGGAGAGATAAAAGAACATCCTTTTCAACAGCCAAAAGAAGTAAACTGCCCCTTTAAAAGTAGCACTGTACCAGACTAGCAGCATAGGCCTGCATCAATCAGCAAGGCACGAATCTCAACTACAGAGGCGGTAGTGGGACAATCCCTCTGATTAAAAGACCTACACAAAGGAATCCTGGTCTGAAGATTGAGGCCCCAAACAATCGCCTCCATTCTGGTGGTGATTTATCTTATTTTGTGTGTATCCATCCACTTGTTGTTTCCCTGGACGCATTTTGAGTCGTGACCAGTGAAGTAGAAGAATATTTATTGAGCTACTCAGCTTATGAGCCAGCTGACATCAGGTTTATCTTAGCAATGATAAGTCTCACATGTTTTACCTTGTTATTTCCAGTTATGTGCAAGCTTGTCCTGAGTCCCCTTACCCTTTAACTACATTTAGGACACTGCAGTGGTGAATGCCTACAAAAGGTCGCAAACTAGTTGCTCGTCGGCAATGCACAACTGGCATTTGTGGGTATATTTACCATAAACAAACTGTTTGTAGTTTTATCTATGTCAGAAAATGTAGCACTACTAAAAATGGTGGCTACTTTTCACCAGCTGTAAATTCACAGAAGATCGGAATGTCAGTGCACTTAAGGCCAGCAAGTAGCTGGGTACAAAGAATGACCCTGTGACCAAAAAATAATTGATTCAGCATTCCATGTGAATGCTTATGAACCATAGGTAATTTGATTTTCATGACCAGAAAACCCAACTTTTGGCCTGCATAAAATGTTTGAAATTAGAAGCATATGCATATTACGTCTGCCAATTTGACATTGCAAAATGTACAAAAACACGTCCACTAAATCAACCTCCCTTAACTTACTTGTCTCACAGTCACAAAAATACGGTTTTAACGTGGTCAAAATGTTGGATCACAACACAATAGGTCTTATAAAATCGATTCTGTTACTTCCAGGAAGCGGCCGTCTGCTCCTTTGATCATAAAATAAGCATTGGCAAAACCGAAAGGACTGCCTTTTAATTCGTGGAAAGTGCTTGGTGATTGATAGGCGAGTCTGCTTGTGTGTGGCTGTATGAATGGGCATGCCACTACAGGAGGAAGTTACGGGAGTAAGTAATTGGGTCAAAGAAACAGCTGCATGGCAGGGTCAATGCTGCTTTGTTGGGACCTTTCGTGAGAAACAGTAGCAAAATCGCCTTAAGGAACACTTCCTACAAAGGATCAAAACATGTTCCGGATAAGGTATAAAATAGGGGGGAGTAAGAGAGAAAGGGAAAGACAATGGATCTGAGAAATAGGGGGACTGCATGAATTCTCCAAGAGCAAAACAGGTGGCAGGTTAAGGCCTTAAATCTCTAGGTTCTAAGCACACAATTCGGTCAGTAGACCACCTCTTCTGCCTCTTCTAGCACAATTTTGTTTCAAACTTTGAGAGAAAAAAATTCCTCTTAATGAGCAAAGGTGGCGACTGGCTGGTCTCATGAAAATCACACTAATTTACAGCAGGTCAGTGCCTCCTATACTCTAAAGGTCAGTGAGGACAAGACATACAGAAGCTGGATTGTATAGCCTCGCAGAGGAACACTGCCACAGAACCTGATGCGACTCCTAAGTGACGGACTGCCCTACCTCTATCGACCTTTAAGAGGCAATAGTCCCCTTAAGCCTGATAGCCTCTGCTTGTTGGCAGCCCCAGCAATGAGGCCTAGCAGCATGAATCAACTGTCCACTTACTTTAAGACACTAGTGCACACCAGCAAGCACTGTTTAGGTGTTTACACATGTTGAGGCTCCCTCAATCTACCACAGCCCTCACCTTCCCCAATAACTACCTGGCTAAGTAAAACGCAGGACTAGCAAAAGAGTGGTAGTCAAAAAGTAGAGGTGCTAGTGCAGGTGAGCTAAGCAGAGCTGTCGATGCACTTGAGGTCTCATAGCTACTGATGGCGGAAGTGGGAACAGCAAAAATGCTCCAAAGCCCACTTCTGTATATTATATAGTATGTTACATAGTGTGTGTTTTGCATACATTCAGTATCCAGATACACCGGTTTGTCCCTTGGCTTTACCCATCTGTGAATCAGGTCAAACTTGTGTTTGGAAATTATAACCCCTGAAATCCATCGTTCATTTGCACATTTGTTAGAGAGTTTTTTTTTTTACCAAGCAGGAACTGACATTTAATGTGTTATCCGATATATCAAGATACACTATGAGAAGAATGTACCAAGTCAGGAGCGGCAATTTATTTAGGCAAGTAGGTAACAAGGGTCAAAGACACATCATTAATCAAGAGTAAAATACACAAAATCTAGCAACAATTAAATCACGGTAATTAAGGGAGAGAGAGAGAGAGAAATTGAATATCAAAATGCAATGAGACAGTATAACCATATCTAATAATGAAATATCAAAAAGTCCATCAGCTAGCTGGAAGCACCTCTTTGTGAAAGACTGTGTAAGAGGTGATCAACGAGTTGGTCTGTGGACAGTCCTTATATACAGTTTTAATGAGGAACTGGGGACCGCAAAATCAAAACATTAGCAGGTGTTTGACCGCAGAATGTAACACAGCTGTGGCAATTTACCAAAAACAATTTAAGTCACTAATGAGAAAGCAGAAGTTTCAAAAGGTACAAAAGTTTATCAAAGTTTACAGGTTATTTTGAGAGCACAGAGAGCGGAGGCTCACGGACTTGTTTATCAGTAAGGCAGTGACCTGGAGTTATTAGCCTTCACAGGAGAGATTCATTTGAGGTTATAAAAGGGCAGACGCCTAGTGCAGAGTGAACAATGTAGCTTAACCCTGTCTTATGGCTTGGTAGAGGTTTGTGAGGCCTTCAGGCTTAAAGAGTGGACAGGATGGGCCTGGGGCATTATATGGTAAAATTAGACCCTGCTACTCATTACGATTTTTTCTGATCTGTACTGATGGTTGCACCTGCAGAGTAAACAGGCAGCATTTAGACAGTCCATATATTTCAGAATAATGACAAGCCTACATTCACCCTCATATCAATTCCAAAGTCAGCAATGAGAATCCTTTGCAAACCAATTTGTGAATATTAAATCTATAGTGGCCCAAGTAGCTCACGCATCACTACCGGTAGAAGTGCTGTCACACAGCTGTGTACTCCACCACATACAAGACCATTCGATATTGGCTTATACTGTAATTGAGTACTCAGTCATATATTCAAACTAGCACTAGAAAAGGGTAACAATCTTGCTGGCATCAAAAGATACAAAATCACATTTGCAATGTGTTAGACCTGACACCTTTGGCGTGGTTTTTCCCCCATCTTTTTGCCTCTGACTCATGTATTTTTTGATGCTGTGGTGGATTTCGTTTTTGCTGGTTTAGATGTTTTGGACACTCTGCCACTGCTGATCAGTGCCAGAGTGTAAGTGCTCCCTCTGTAAATTGTCGTATTGATTGGGTATACCTGATTGACATATTTGTATCACCATGAAGTCCCTAGTAAAGTGCACTCTGTGTGCCAGGGCTGGTGATGACAGATGCTACTAGTGGGCCTGCAGCGCAGATTGCGCCACCCACATGAGTAGTCCTAAAATGGTGACTCAGGCCTGCCAGCGCAGAGCCTGTGTGCAGTCAGTGACTAATAAACAACAAACTTAGGGGTCTAGTAAAGAAACCCAATAATGCTTCTATATTGTTGTGCCCCTGTCAATTGTACATGAGGACAAACACATTAAATTAACAGACCATATCACCAAAAAGTGAGGCACCAGTGAACGTAAGTCACCCCTGGTTAAGGATTCCCATCAAAAGTCTTGTATGGATCAATATTCTCATTTGGTAATCCTTATCGGGTATTGTATCTCTTGACCATTGAGATCAGCATACCCTGATAGCCAGTCCGGGGTAGCGACCCACAATCACTCAGTACTACCACATGATGTTGATATGATGGGAAAGTGCAGTGCAAAAATATATATAAGTGGTGATTAAAAAAGGATAGGAACTTAACAGAAAACAATTTTAATAGAAGTTAGCCCCTTCCTCATTAAAACAAGAACAGTATAGCAACGTAATCGCAGTTCACACAAATAGCTGCGAGGAGACCAACATGTTTCAGCCACGGGATGGTTACCAGGCTTTCGTCAGGGTCTCTGTTCTGTGTATATGCTGCTGAATAACGTGTGAAAAACTATACAAAAAAACACACTAGTGAACAACAGTAAAGGATATGATGTTCCTTCATCTGTACAAACTCCTCACTTCGGTACTTGGTTACCTAAATACTGTACGTGGGGAACAAACGTGCAGGTGAGCCACAATTAGATAACACGATCTGTTGCAAGGAATGTAATATGTCTATGTAAGTACCAAATAACCTTAAACAATCAATTACTCACCCAGAGTGACCGGGGAGTGGACCTCACCTCTTCCTGGACCTGGCTCAGGATATGTGAGACCCCGCTCTACAATGACAAAAGCCAACTTCAAAAGGACAAAAAACCAGATGGATCTACTTATAGAACTACTCTGGCAATGTACTAAGAAAAGAAGTCCCAAAGTCTTTTATCAGTGGAGCTCAATAGCATAAAACCACTGGTTCCCAAAACCACCTGCTCACCATTCTATCGTTAACTACACTTAAAATACATGTAAGCGTTACTACCGCTATTTACACAGAGACACAATGCAGATAGAAATGCACCAAAACCATTAGGGACGGTGGACAAGAACTCCTACCTGTCTGTCGTTGTCTCAGACTGTAGCTGAGTCAGGGGGAGGCACCGAGTGTCATGTGTGGCTCCCATTTCACCAAAATTCCCATCCCAGATCACCCAATCGCGATCCTGCAAGGGTAGCATGGGGCGGATTCATAGTTTATTGTCCTCCAACATAAGTTACAAACGATGTTAATTAGCGTGGAGGGGGGACGGTGTACAACCCAATCTGCCCCGCGTTTGTTTGTTAGTTTGGCTCGCGTGCATAGTCTCGCGAGATTCCTAAGCAGAACTACCGGGTGATGTCACTCCTCTACCCTGAGTAGTCCGTTAACTTTGTCTTCCGCCCTCTGAGACCGAGGCTACGGCTCAGAGAAAGAACTACTGGCTGACGTCATGATCATGACGTTTGTAGTTCCAAGAGCGAGACCTGCCAAAGCAAGATGTTATTGCCCGCTCACTCCAGTTTTAAAGCGCCATGAAAAAGTATCATACCTTTTACAAGTCGAGCGAGTATAAGGTGTTTACAGGCAACCATGCAGTTAGATATATAAAAGGCAATACTTGGAGGAGTTTTACTCGTCGTGCCTTATGAGAACCAAATTACCTGCAAAACTGATCTGAACCTTAACTAGAAGCAACCTAGTTACGTTGTTTAACCCTGCAGAGCTCATCTGTTCACACAATTATATTTACTCGCCAAACCTGTGCAGCTTCACAGAGTATAGCTCTGTGAAGCTGCACAGGTTTGGCGAGTAAATATAATTGTGTTGACTAATTCTGGTGTGCACACTAATGTACAAGAGCTAGTGTACTAAGACTGGTCACATTTTTCTATGCCACCTGTGAACAGATATGATACTTTTTCATGGCGCTTTGAAACTGGAGTGAGCGGGCAATAACATCTTGCTTTGGCAGGTCTCGCTCTTGGAACTACAAACGTCATGATCATGACGTCAGCCAGTAGTTCTTTCTCTGAGCCGTAGCCTCGGTCTCAGAGGGCGGAAGACAAAGTTAACGGACTACTCAGGGTAGAGGAGTGACATCACCCGGTAGTTCTGCTTAGGAATCTCGCGAGACTATGCACGCGAGCCAAACTAACAAACAAACGCGGGGCAGATTGGGTTGTACACCGTCCCCCCTCCACGCTAATTAACATCGTTTGTAACTTATGTTGGAGGACAATAAACTATGAATCCGCCCCATGCTACCCTTGCAGGATCGCGATTGGGTGATCTGGGATGGGAATTTTGGTGAAATGGGAGCCACACATGACACTCGGTGCCTCCCCCTGACTCAGCTACAGTCTGAGACAACGACGGACAGGTAGGAGTTCTTGTCCACCGTCCCTAATGGTTTTGGTGCATTTCTATCTGCATTGTGTCTCTGTGTAAATAGCGGTAGTAACGCTTACATGTATTTTAAGTGTAGTTAACGATAGAATGGTGAGCAGGTGGTTTTGGGAACCAGTGGTTTTATGCTATTGAGCTCCACTGATAAAAGACTTTGGGACTTCTTTTCTTAGTACATTGCCAGAGTAGTTCTATAAGTAGATCCATCTGGTTTTTTGTCCTTTTGAAGTTGGCTTTTGTCATTGTAGAGCGGGGTCTCACATATCCTGAGCCAGGTCCAGGAAGAGGTGAGGTCCACTCCCCGGTCACTCTGGGTGAGTAATTGATTGTTTAAGGTTATTTGGTACTTACATAGACATATTACATTCCTTGCAACAGATCGTGTTATCTAATTGTGGCTCACCTGCACGTTTGTTCCCCACGTACAGTATTTAGGTAACCAAGTACCGAAGTGAGGAGTTTGTACAGATGAAGGAACATCATATCCTTTACTGTTGTTCACTAGTGTGTTTTTTTGTATAGTTTTTTACACGTTATTCAGTAGCATATACACAGAACAGAGACCCTGACGAAAGCCTGGTAACCATCCCGTGGCTGAAACATGTTGGTCTCCTCGCAGCTATTTGTGTGAACCGCGATTACGTTGCTATACTGTTCTTGTTTTAATGAGGAAGGGGCTAACTTCTATTAAAATTGTTTTCTGTTAAGTTCCTATCCTTTTTTAATCACCACTTATATATATTTTTGCACTGCACTTTCCCATCATATCAACATCATGTGGTAGTACTGAGTGATTGTGGGTCGCTACCCCGGACTGGCTATCAGGGTATGCTGATCTCAATGGTCAAGAGATACAATACCCGATAAGGATTACCAAATGAGAATATTGATCCATACAAGACTTTTGATGGGAATCCTTAACCAGGGGTGACTTACGTTCACTGGTGCCTCACTTTTTGGTGATATGGTCTGTTAATTTAATGTGTTTGTCCTCATGTACAATTGACAGGGGCACAACAATATAGAAGCATTATTGGGTTTCTTTACTAGACCCCTAAGTTTGTTGTTTATTAATCTAGTCCTTTGGGGGATAATACTTAGGCTTGGTCTTTAAACATCCCTCTAGCCCTGTGATAGTTTTTTGTTTTTTCTTCTTCTCTGCAGTCAGTGACTGCCATGTCCGCCTGGCCAGTGTCTCCACTGGCTGGGCCTAACCCTTCCCTGTCTGTGCACATCAGTCACCCCTATGGAAGGCTCAGGGCACCCCCTGGGCAGGGTGCAGTGTAGGGGTCAGGTAGAGCATGTACTAGTGCAGTTCACATGCTCTGGTAGTGGGCAGCAGCCATTTTGTGCGCTCACTGCTGTAAGGCTATCTTGCTCCATAGAATAACATTGGGGAGGCTGGTTCCAATGGATACCAGCCTATCTTCTCATAGGAACAAGATGGGACATAAGTGAATGATATCCCTGAACTCAGACTTTAATAACACATCTTTTAGTGAAGGTTGTTTTTAAATTCTGTGTTTGAGAATAGTACTTTTAGAAAGTGGCTGTTCTCTTGTCTAAACCTTTCTGTGTGCCTGGGCCTGTTTGTGGATTGCCTGTCTGGTCTGAGTGCGACAGGGGCTGCAGAGCCCCCGGAGGGGGGTCGGAGTCAACCCGTGGATGAAAGGCAGCATCTGCTGCCAGGGAAGCGGGAGGAGATAGCGCCTGATAGTGAAGGGCTGTGCCTGCCTGGCCACCATGCTGGCTCCCCCTCCTGCTGGCCAACTGTCACCTCTGACCCTGATGTTGACAGGAAGAAGAAAACCAGAAACACCCCAGTGCTCCAGCAACCCCCAGAACTGGTTTAGACCGGGCTCAGGGCCCACTTGCACAAAGACTTCAAAGGACTTCAAAGACTTTTAGGGGTATAAGAGAAGGACCCCTGACTACAGAAGATTAGATTCTAAGACTCTACAATCAAGAAGGAACCTCTGCTGGAAGAAGGACTGCTGGAGAACTAAAGGAAGATTGCCTTGCTGTGTGCTCTAAGGGCTGACCTTTTCTGCTGTTGCAACTGAAGGAGAGGAGAAGAAAGGGACTTTGCTGTGTGTTGTGACCCTGCCTGCTTGAAACTGCTAAGACTTTGTTGTGTGCTGTGTCTGCAATTTGAATCTCCAAGGGCCTGAGAAGAGCTGGCCTCCTGTTTGGAACCCAGGGTTAAAGGTTCCTAAAGCTTTGTCAACTTGCCGTGAAGATCGCGCTGTGTTTGACTCTCAGCGCGTGTTTGTTTAACTGCTGGCCGGGGGAAACGATCGATGTGCTCATCGGCACATGTTTAAGGGTGACCCGAGGATCGTGGTACCACCCTGTGGCGAAAATCATCCCCAGCGAACTGGTGGCCTTTGTGGGAGGTCTAGACACGACCTGTTGCCCTAAAGTGCTCGCCGCCTTGTCATCGCCGCTGCCCGGGGCCAACAATACACCAAGAAGTTTGCCGTTCCTTGCCGGGACCGCGGCGACGGAGATCGAAGCCGCCGCGCTCCCATTGGCTGAGGAGATCGAGCCCCCTCAGCGAACGCCGCGCTGGGATTGGCCCAGCGCCGCCGCGTCATCGTCAGCGGCCGCGCTCTGATTGGCTGCCGGCCTTCGCATCATCTGAGGCGTACCCCGGGAGCGTCGCTGTCATTGGCTGACTCCCGGGTAAAGGTAGGGGCTCGTCTGAGGAGCCGCGACCTCATTGGTCTAACCCCCGTAAGCCTCGCTGGGCGACGCCGAAGCCGCGCTGAGGCGGAGAAGTGACCTGTCCTCGCCGAGGGAGTCTCCCGAGTGTCTTCCGTCCCCGGCCTGCCGTCCCAGTATCTGAGTGCCCGGTCAGCTCCCCGCCGCTCGCTGGATTGTCGAGAGCAGGCGGGGAGCAGAAGGGACTGGCCGGGACAAGGAGCGAGTGCGTTCTGGTAGGCGCGGGGCGCCTGAGGCCATCAGTGAGGAAGGCAGTGCCGATCGGCAGGAAAGGGGTCCCCAAGTATTCCGGTGAGGCGCGCTAGTAGCGCGAAGGGCCCCTGGCTTCAGGGGTTGATCCACTTGAATAACGTTATCGTTTGGCATTGCTTTGACTGCTCGTTTTGAGAGCCCCCTTTAAGAACAGTCAGTATTATTCGTTTTTAGTACTGACCCACAAGAGACCTGAGACTATCGTTATTTAACAAGAACTTCCTAAAATTATCTGCAACCATCAAGATTAAGTACCACCTGTTATTAAAGAAGCGATTTTCGTGCAACTGCTTTATTTACCTTGCTGAAACTAGATAAAGAGATATATTTTTATAAAATATACATACCTGTGTGGTCTCAGTTTGTGGTGGATTGGGGATTATTGTTGTGTTAACTGCAATTATTATACACATTGCCTCGGGTTAGCCTAGACTGCTCGTGCCAAGCTACCTAGAGGGTGAGCAGGGGTTATCTCGGAGGGTTGTTCCTTCACCCTGACTAGAAGCAAGGGTCCCTACTTGGTCTAAGGTACTTACCTCTGCCCACTAGAGACCCGCAGATCTAACATTGTTGGACAGCGGTGCGGATTTTTGAACTAATAATTGCACTTGACCTACAGTGATTTCTTGTACATCACTAGTCTAGTTTAGCAGCACAGGTTGCGCAAGATTTTTTCTTTTTGGTGAAACCATTTAGTTGAAAAGGTTAGGAAGCATCATGTCTCAGAAAGCGCAAAGCGTGAGTGTAGAAGTGGAAGTGGAATTTGAAATCCAGGAGTTGTTCATCTATAACAAGGAGCAACTGAGAAAATTCTGCAAACAGCTTGGATGCCCAGCAAAGGGCAGCGCAAACAAGGAAGAGCTACAGAAATCTCTGAGGGCCTGGTGGGAGGCCAAACATGGTGATCCAGAAGCTGCTACTGGAGAGGAAGGCACACAGGAGAATGCTTTTTTGTCCAGTGAGTTGCCAGTGAGGAAGGCAGTGTCTATGACTGGCAGCAACCACTCCAGTAGGATTATTTCTCCAGAGGAGGTGGAGGAGAATCAGAGAGCTAGGGCCCATGAGATTGAGCTTTTTAAGCTCAAAGCACAAGCAGATGAGAGGAGACTGCGCCTTGAAACTGAGAAAGAGGCGGAGGAGAGAAGAAATGCTCTCGCTTTGGAGGAGAAGAAACTCCAATTGGCTCATGAGTTGAGCATGAGGGAGCTGGACATTAAAGCCAAAAAGGAGGAGTCCAGTTCTAATGGTGGCAGCGCACAACCAGTACAGGCGGGTAAGGTATACATACCAAAGGATCTGGTACAGAATTATCAGAGGGGTGAGGATATTTATGCATGGTTCAGAGCGTATGAACTTGCCTTAACGATGAATGAAGCGCCTAAGAAGAATTGGGGGGCAGGATTGTGGAAGCATTTTGAGGCCTCTGGGAGGGATGTTTTGGCACCCTTAGAAGCAGCAGGTACTTTATCCTACCCCGCTATGAAGGAGGTTTTGTGCCTCAGGTATGGGCTCACTTCAGAACAGTACCGCCAGAAGTTTAGGAACTTCAAGAAGCTTGATTCAAGTACTTGGGTGGAGTGTGTGAGTATGTACACGCGTGCACTGGAAGGTTGGATAAAGGGCAGCAAAGTTACTGATTATGTGGGGTTGTGTCACTTGATTAGTTGGGAGCACTTAAGTAGTTTATGTGTTCCAGAGCTGCGCCAGCATCTTTTAGATAGCAAGTTAACTGATCCCAGTGAGCTTGCTAAAGTGGCGGACCGCTGGACTAGCACCAGGGTCCACAAGGGGGTGGTAAGTACCCCAGCCAAAGGTGGACAGGGTCCCCCGCAGAAGAGTGGGGGGGACACGGGTAATCAAAAGGAGTCTTCTAAAGGGCCCCAAAATGGTTCCCAGGAGAAGGTGTCTCAACCCCCCAAGCCTAAGAAGTCCTGGCCCCATAAGGGCACGCAGGACAAAAGGGCCCCGCCTACTTGCTATGCCTGTAGGGAGGTGGGGCACATTGCCCCCAAATGTCCAAAGAAGAACTCAGCACCCACTGGTGCTCCAGCACCGGTGTTAGCCAGTGTAGCTTTGGGAGGGGATTTGATTTCTAGTGGGGAGGAGGGGTTAGCATTGATGACCCTTGTCTCTCTAGGAGACCAAGAGATGGCCCAGGAAACCTTGCTGCCCCAAAACACTAAGAAATACGGGCAGAAGGTGACCATCAATGGACAGGAAATAGAGGCTCTGAGAGACACAGGGGCCAGCGTGACATCTGTCAGGTGTCGGTGGGTGTCTGAAGAGCAAATTGTTCCCAAGGTACTCCGGCCTGTGGTGGCATCTGACAGTTCAGTGCGCTACTGCAAGTTGGCAAATGTTTCATTTGAATGGGGAGGAGTCTCCGGTATTTTGGAAATTGTTGTAAGTGATGCCTTGCCTGTAGATTGTCTATTAGGTAATGACCTGGAGAGCTCCCCATGGAAAGAGGTGGAGCACAGGACTCACTTGGAGATGTTGGGTTTGCCTGAGTAGATCTGTGTGTCCACCCGTGCAATGACAGCCAGAGAAGGCGGTCTAGCAGAATTGGAGCCTGGAACAATGGCCCAGGAACCTGCCAAGAGAGGAAGGGGTAGAGGGTGCGGGAAACCAGCCCCCACTGTTCCCACGGTCCAGGAGGAAGCAGACCCTGAGGGGGATGCCCTGGAACCTACAGGGGAGCAGGTGGCTGAACTGGGGGAATTGCCTGAGCTGTCCCAGTGGCAGCAAGAGGGTGGTTCCTCCAGGGAGGAATTCTGCCAGGCTCAGAAGGAGTGCCCTTCTCTCATTGGTGTGCGGCAGCAGGCTGCAGACCAGGCAGCAGGCCTGGGGTCCAAGGAGCATTTGATCTACTGGGAGGATGACTTACTTTATAGTGAGCCTAAGTTCGCTGAGCCCGGTGCAGCCCGTGTGCTGGTAGTACCCGAGCGCTTCAGGAACTTCCTACTGGGTCTGGCTCATGACGTGCCTCTCGCAGGACATCTGGGGCAAGACAAGACCTATCACAGGCTTGTCACCCATTTCTACTGGCCCCAGATGAAGAAGCACTTCTCTGCCTTTTGTAAATCTTGCCAAACGTGCCAGGCCAGTGGCAAGAGCGGAGGGAAGTGCGTGGCACCCCTCCAACCCTTTCCTGTGGTGAGCACCCCTTTTGAGCGGGTGGGCATTGACATCGTGGGGCCCCTGGACCCCAAGACAGCCCTAGGCAACAGGTTTATCCTGGTCTTGGTGGACAATGCCACTCGGTACCCGGAAGCCATCCCGATCAGGACAGTCACAGCCCCAGTGGTGGGCCGTGCCCTGATGGGGATCTTTTCCCGTGTGGGGTTCCCCAGGGAGGTGGTCTCAGACAGGGGGACAAACTTCATTTCTAGGTATATGAAGTCCCTGTGGGATGACATACAAATTCACTACTCCTTACCACCCTCAAGGAAATGGGCTGGTTGAAAGATTCAACCGCATATTGAAGGGCATGATTATGGGCCTGGAAGAGCCCATGAGGCGGAAATGGGACGTCTTGTTACCATGCCTGTTGTTTGCCTACAGGGAGGTGCCTAAGAAATCCTTAGGGTTCAGTCCCTTTGAGTTGCTGTATGGCCACCCTGTCAGAGGGCCTCTCACTCTGGTGAAGGAGGGGTGGGAGAAATCCCGTGGGAAAACCCCTCAGGATGTGTTCAGCTATGTGCTGGCCTTGGGGTATGGCTGGACAGGAGTTTTTCATTCAACACCCAGGCCACAAAGCTTTCAGCCGTCTGCTTTGGCCTCCTAAGGATGTTAAAGAGAGTCCTTGCTCTCTTGCCCATGGAGGCAAAGCAGGTGGCCATACAGGGCATGATACAGTCACGCCTAGACTCCAACAATGTTCTATACCTTGGTGCCCCGGAATACACTCTTCATAGACTGCAGATAGTGCAAAACTGTGCCGCTCGCACTTTGTTACAGCTCCCACGAAGACAGTCAGTTAAAGCTTGACTGACCAGCCTGCACTGGCTGCCAGTGCGTCAGAGAGTTACCTTCAAGGCCATGTGTATGGCCCATCGGGCCTTCTGGGACACAGGGCCTTTGATCATCCGTCGTCTAGTAAACCAGTATCAACCAAGTAGAGATCTTCGATCCAGCCAGGCTTTCATGGCCACAGTCCCGAGGATAAAAAGGGCAAGGGCCGGTGGAAGGACGTTTGCCTACAATGCCTCCAAGACCTGGAACTCACTCCCTTTTCACCTCAGATCCAATCCCGACCTCACCTCCTTCCGTAAACAATTAAAAACGTTTCTGTTTAATTCCTTACAGTAAATTCTTATCTACTATCCTGGCTTGCTGCCCTCCGCTTTCTTAGGTTCCTAGCGCTTGGACGCCTCCGGGCAGCAATCGCGCTGTTATAAATCTACTTTTCATTTCATTTCATTCGCAAATCAGACCAAGCGCTTCAGGAAGCTCGCTCAAGAGAACCTGGAGGCTAGCCAGGAGGAAATGAAGAGATGGTATGACCAGAACACTTCTCTGGTTGAGTTCCACCCTGGTCAGAAAGTGTGGGTGATGGCGCCAGTGGAGCCTTGTGCGCTCCGTGACAAGTGGTCTGGGCCATATGAGGTGGTGGAGCGCAAGAGCAAGGTTACCTACTTGGTTAACCTGAAGACTCCCAGGCAGCCCCTGAGAGTGCTACATGTGAACCGCTTCAAACCCCACTTTGAGAGGTCTGAAGTGACTATGCTCATGGCTACAGATGCTGGAGGGGAAGAGGATAGTGATCCTCTCCCTGACCTCCTGGCAGTCAAAGAGCAAGATGGGTCAGTAGATGGTGTGGTCCTCTCCCCCACCCTGACCCCAGAGCAGCAGGAGGACTGTCGCCAAGTCTTGGGTCAGTTCCCCCCCTGTTCTCCCTGACCCCAGGTGTCACCAAGTGGTGCGTCCACGATGTGGACACTGGAGACAGTCTGCCTGTGAAACAGACGTTTTACAGGGTGGCTGACAAGGTCAGAGCCAGCATTAAGGAAGAAGTTTCCAAGATGTTGGCGCTAGGGGTTATTGAGCCCTCCAGCAGCCCCTGGGCTAGCCCAGTGGTCTTAGTGCCTAAGAAAGCTGCTACCCCCGGTGGCACCCCAGAACTCCGGTTCTGAGTGGACTACCGTGGGCTCAATGCGGTCACCAAGACGGACGCGCACCCCATCCCCAGAGCTGATGAGCTGGTGGATCGGTTGGGAGCTGCCCAGTACCTGAGCACTTTTGATTTGACTTCAGGGTACTGGCAGATTGCCTTAACCGAGGGGGCCAAGGAGAGGTCAGCATTTTCCACACCAGAGGGGCACTTCCAGTTCCGTGTCATGCCCTTTGGGTTGAAAAATGCCCCTGCCACATTTCAGAGATTGGTCAACCAGGTACTGGCGGGGCTGGAGCAATTCAGCGCAGCCTACCTGGATGACATTGCTGTGTTCAGTTCCACTTGGGAGGAACACCTGCAACACCTCTCTGAAGTGTTGAAGGCTCTGCAGAAGGCAGGCCTCACTATCAAGGCCAGTAAATGCCAGATAGGGCAGGGATCGGTGGTGTACTTGGGACACCAGGTGGGGAGCGGCCAGGTGGCGCCCCTACAGGCGAAGATTGATACCATTCTGGCTTGGGAGCCCCCCAAGACCCAGACTGAGGTGAGAGCCTTTTTAGGTCTCACCGGGTATTACAGACGGTTTGTCAAAGGTTATGGCACTATTGTGGCCCCTTTGACAGAGCTGACATCTAGAAATCAGCCCAGGAAAGTGAATTGGACTGAGGCCTGTCAAACTGCTTTTGACACCCTCAAAGCTGCCATGTGCACAGCACCGGTGCTTAAGGCCCCTGACTTTTCCAGTGAGTTCATTGTGCAAACTGACGCTTCAGAGCAAGGCGTGGGAGCAGTACTCTCACAAATCACTGATGAGGGCGGAGACCAACCAGTGGCTTTCATTAGTAGGAGGCTACTCCCCAGGGAACAGAAATGGAGTGCCATTGAAAGAGAAGCTTTCGCTGTGATCTGGGCTCTGAAGAAGCTGAGGCCCTACCTGTTTGGGACTCACTTCCGTGGTCAGACCGACCACAGGCCCCTCAGATGGTTAATGCAGATGAGGGGTGAGAATCCAAAACTGTTGAGGTGGTCCATTTCCCTACAGGGGATGGACTTTACGGTGGAGCACCGCCCTGGTACAGAACACGCCAATGCTGATGGTCTGTCCAGATTCTTCCGCCTTAGTGATGAGGACTCCCAAGAGGTTGGGTAGTTCTCCCCACTTTCAGCTGGAGGGGACACGTGTTAGACCTGACACCTTTGGCGTGGTTTTTCCCCCATCTTTTTGCCTCCGACTCATGTATTTTTTGATGCTGTGCTGGATTTCGTTTTTGCTGGTTTAGATGTTTTGGACACTCTGCCACTGCTGATCAGTGCCAGAGTGTAAGTGCTCTCTCTGCAAATTGCCGTATTGATTGGGTATACCTGATTGGCATATTTGTATCAACATGAAGTCCCTAGTAAAGTGCACTCTGTGTGCCAGGGCTGGTGATGACAGATGCTACTAGTGGGCCTGCAGCGCAGATTGCGCCACCCACATGAGTAGTCCTAAAATGGTGACTCAGGCCTGCCAGCGCAGAGCCTGTGTGCAGTCAGTGACTGCCATGTCCGCCTGGCCAGTGTCTCCACTGGCTGGGCCTAACCCTTCCCTGTCTGTGCACATCAGTCACCCCTATGGAAGGCTCAGGGCACCCCCCTGGGCAGGGTGCAGTGTAGGGGTCAGGTAGAGCATGTACTAGTGCAGGTCACATGCTCTGGTAGTGGGCAGCAGCCATTTTGTGCGCTCACTGTTGTAAGGCTATCTTGCTCCATAGAATAACATGGGGGAGGCTGGTCCCAATGGATACCAGCCTATCTTCTCATAGGAACAAGATGGGACATAAGTGAATGATATCCCTGAACTCAGACTTTAATAACACATCTTTTAGTGAAGGTTGTTTTTAAATTCTGTGTTTGAGAATAGTACTTTTAGAAAGTGGCTGTTCTCTTGTCTAAACCTTTCTGTGTGCCTGGGCCTGTTTGTGGATTGCCTGTCTGGTCTGAGTGTGACAGGGGCTGCAGAGCCCCCGGAGGGGGGTCGGAGTCAGCCCGTGGATGAAAGGCAGCATCTGCTGCCAGGGAAGCGGGAGGAGATAGCGCCTGATAGTGAAGGGCTGTGCCTGCCTGGCCACCATGCTGGCTCCCCCTCCTGCTGGCCAACTGTCACCTCTGACCCTGATGCTGACAGGAAGAAGGAAACCAGAAACACCCCAGTGCTCCAGCAACCCCCAGAACTGGTTTAGACCGGGCTCAGGGCCCACTTGCACAAAGACTTCAAAGGACTTCAAAGACTTTTAGGGGTATAAGAGAAGGACCCCTGACTACAGAAGATTAGATTCTAAGACTCTACAACCACAAAGGAACCTCTGCTGGAAGAAGGACTGCTGGAGAACAAAAGGAAGATTGCCTTGCTGTGTGCTCTAAGGGCTGACCTGTTCTGCTGTTGCAACTGAAGGAGAGGAGAAGAAAGGGACTTTGCTGTATGCTGTGACCCTGCCTGCTTGAAACTGCTAAGACTTTGCTGTGTGCTGTGTCTGCAATTTGAATCTCCAAGGGCCTGAGAAGAGCTGGCCTCCTGTTTGGAACCCAGGGTTAAAGGTTCCTAAAGCTTTGCCAACTTGCTGTGAAGATCGCGCTGTGTTTGACTCTCAGCGCGTGTTTGTTTAACTGCTGGCCGGGAGAAACGATCGATGTGCTCATCGGCACATGTTTAAGGGTGACCCGAGGATCGTGGTACCACCCTGCGGCGAAAATCATCCCCAGCGAACTGGTGGCCTTTGTGGGAGGTCTAGACACGACCTGTTGCCCTAAAGTGCTGGCCGCCTTGTCATCGCCGCTGCCCGGGGCCAGCAATACACCAAGAAGTTTGCCGTTCCTTGCCGGGACCGCGGCGACGGAGATCGAAGCCGCCGCGCTCCCATTGGCTAGGGAGATCGAGCCCCCTCAACAAACGCCGCGCTGGGATTGGCCCAGCGCCGCCGTGTCATCGTCAGCGGCCGCGCTCTGATTGGCTGCCGGCCTTCGCATCATCTGAGGCGTACCCCGGGAGCCGCGCTGTCATTGGCTGACTCCCGGGTGAGGGTAGGGGCTCGTCTGAGGAGCCGCGACCTCATTGGTCTAACCCCCGTAAGCCTCGCTGGGCGACGCCGAAGCCGCGCTGAGGCGGAGAAGTGACCTGTCCTCATCGAGGGAGTCTCCCGAGTGTCTTCCGTCCCCGGCCTGCCGTCCCAGTATCTGAGTGCCCGGTCAGCTCCCCGCCGCTCGCTGGATTGTCGAGAGCAGGCGGGGGAGCAGAAGGGACCGGCCGGGACAAGGAGCGAGTGCGTTCTGGTAGGCGCGGGGCGCCTGAGGCCATCAGTGAGGAAGGCAGTGCCGATCGGCAGGAAAGGGGTCCCCAAGTATTCCGGTGAGGCGCGCTAGTAGTGCGAAGGGCCCCTGGCTTCAGGAGTTGATCCACTTGAATAACGTTATCGTTTAGCATTGCTTTGACTGCTCGTTTTGAGAGCCCCCTTTAAGAACAGTCAGTATTATTCGTTTTTAGTACTGACCCACAGACCTGAGACTATCGTTATTTAACAAGAACTTCTTAAAATTATCTGCAACCATCAAGATTAAGTACCACCTGTTATTAAAGAAGCGATTATCGTGCAACTGCTTTATTTACCTTGCTGAAACTAGATAAAGAGATATATTTTTATAAAATATACATACCTTTGTGGTCTCAGTTTGTGGTGGATTGGGGATTATTGTTGTGTTAAGTGCAATTATTATACACATTGCCTCGGGTTAGCCTAGACTGCTCGTGCCAAGCTACCTAGAGGGTGAGCAGGGGTTATCTCGGAGGGTTGTTCCTTCACCCTGACTAGAAGCAAGAGTCCCTACTTGGTCTAAGGTACTTACCTCTGCCCACTAGAGACCCCCAGATCTAACACAATGTATTTTGTCTTTTAACCTCTTCGTATTGCAAAGCACAATAACACATCAGTTAACAAAACTGCGTCAGTGTGCTACAATGACGCTGAAAACTTCTGGATGCCTTCAAGCTGCTGGGCGCTGGTCACAGACGCTTCCAAGCAGCTGGCCGCAGGTCACAGACGATTGCCGGACCTCGCTTATCTGACACACAACAGAGCTTATCTGCAAAGCACGTTTGCTCCCCATGCTGAAGAGGGGGGGGGCTGCAGCCAGGGTGTACAGTGTCAAAGGTGAGATGTTAACCGTGCAACGACCGGCATATAGTAGCAAGCAAGGGCGAGCACGGCAGCTGTAGCCAGTTGCCGCTGAGAGAGAGCCCGGGACCCCACAACAGTGGCTCGGTGAGGACAGGGTGCGACTTGTATGGCCCCGGTGTGCTCTCGCTTGATCCCTCTCCTGCCCTGTCTTGGTTCGCTCGATTACCTTGGTTTTTCAGGTAAGTACGTATAGCACAGGAGCGCCGACAGCTGGGAGACAATGCAACGGGTGGACAGGATAAGGCCTGATTTGAAAAGAGACTCATAGGACAAGACCGGGAAGTAAAGCAGTGCTATCATCGCAAAGCAACTAATTGCTGAATGCAAGGGGACTTTTACTAAAAGATTGACACCATGTCTAAAAGGCAGGATTTGCCTCAGAAGAAGGGAAGCACTCTCTCCCGCTGTCATCACCAACTACCATTCAGGAGCATGTGACCCCTCCCAATCATGATGAGCAACCCTGGGGCACAACCACTGCCGCAGACGGTGACTACTGAGTATTTCAGCAAGGCCCCGTTCCAGGAAAGGCAACCAGCGCTCTCTCTAGAACACCTGGACCTATTGAAATTTGGAGACCTCTCAACAAACTGAAGCACTGTGAACATCCACCAGTCCTAAGTCGGGACAACATCTGGCAGGTCATTGTCCTACCCACATTGTAGCAACCAGGGGATTCTCCAACTCCCTCCCTCCCTCCCTCCCTCATCAGGCCACAAGGAGTCATTGACCTGGGTAACCAACCAGGCAATCAATAAGGCAACCATTTTCGAGAGCTCAGTTACACAGGGAGTCAAATGCCTCCCTCGCTCTGGGACACAGACCATGGAAGACCCACCGACTATCCAGTGCCTGCAGGCAGTAACTGGTAGCCACACAAGTCCATGCAAGCGCAATCACCTCCCCACCCCAGATGACACAATCGGGGAGAAACCAGGGAACAAGCTCATCAGTGATAGATCCTACCCAGTCACCCTCACAGAAGCCTAAAAGGTAAAGTATATCCGACCAGGAGCTTGACAACCTATTGGATCACTTCCTAGCCAGATTGGAAACTCAGATTGAAGCATCACTGGCACAAACACCAGCATTTGAAAGTGCACCCTAAAATAGCCTTACCCGCTCCACTCAGACAAACATGCATCACTGTTTAATGAGCCTTCTAGTCCTTGTTCAGTTTCTTTGCCCACCCTAAGTATCAAGCAAGACAGGATCACCAGTGCCCTTCTGTGGCAATCTCAGAAGATGGCACTTCAGATTGACCTAATTCAATCAATTGCTACAAACGTAGTGGACTTGGGGCTCAGACTGACCTCACTGGAAAACCACATGGGTCACCTGGGAGCGAACAAATCATGACAATGCTTCCCATTGATTGACAAACTAAGCTCTTTGCCTGAAATCTTATGCTCACTTGTGGAAAGTGGTAAGTGCAAGGGCACACACTTAAATACACCTTCGCGGGAAAGTACTGCCCCATTTAAAGTATCCGACTCCCACAGCTCTTTCTCTCTTGCAGCTAAGGGCACAAAGCCACTTCAGGATAAGCGGTCTGACTCTACCATCTGCTAAGCAATTGTCGCCCCTCGTGCCACGTGGACAAGCCCTTTGCAGAGCTTTACATAAGGATGGGACTCACTCCAACACTCTATTACAGAGTCCATCCCTCCCCAAAGCCTGCCGGAAGGTGAGTCCAGCTCATTATTGGAATCTCTGACACTACCACGGACATAAGCAAATCTCACACTCCCAAGAAGGATGAAATTTATTTTTTAAAAAGCAATAAAAGAAAACAACACCTAGCTTAACGGAGATCTCCAAATCTAGGGGCAGACAATGTACATCAGGCCCTCCCAGATCATGGGCCTATAAAGTATTTTCCCGTATTTAATCCAGCTCTCCAACCTAACCAAACAAAAAGCACGAAGTAGCCATCAGCACTGCAATCTGTGCAATCGACAAATCTTAAAACAACTGCACAAGGGACAACCAGTTCTCTTTCAGCCAAGGACAATGAACTGAATACCAAGACTGCCAACGCCTCTAAACTCGCCCTCGAGCTTACAAAGGTAAATTAGGACAGCCAGAAAGGCCCATACATATGGATCAGCAGGCAGGAAGAGAAGCATTTGCAATGCAATAGGTCTCGCATTAGCAAAGTTTGAAGTTGTTGGTATCGGAGATCGAAATGTAAACAAACATTTACAATGCAATGGTTTCGCCTTTGCAAAAATTAGAGCTATTGGCATTGTAAATGACATTTGTATTTATGTGTTGGTTTTGAAAACAGATAAATGGCATTGTCATTTACATTGCCATTAGCTTAATCTCTCGCAAATCCGAGACTTATTGTACCCTACGGACGACAGCAGACAGCAATTACTACCACACACACACACCCAGAGCCACACACACACACACACCCAGAGCCAGCCACACACACCCAGAGCCAGCCACACACACCCACACCCACACACACACAAAGCCACACACACACACACACCCAGAGCCACACACACACACCCAGAGCCACACCCAGAGCCAAACACACACACACACACACCCAGAGCCACACACACACACACCCAGAGCCACATACACCCACCCAGAGCCACAAACAACCACCCAGAACCACACACACCCACCCAGAGCCACATACACACTCAGGAGAGCAAGCACAGCGAGGGGGCAGGGAAGCAAGCACAGCGAGGGGGCAGGAAACTAAAAGTAAAATACTAAAAATAAAATATTCCATGTCGCAATTAAAGTTACCATCACCCAGTCACTGGTTAATGACTGTAAAAACATCATCATCGCCTATGTACCGAAGGGAGGAGTAAAGAACCTCAGAATGCCCTTCAGTGTAAAAGTCTTCATTGGCTTAGGGTGCAGGTGGGCCTTACTTTTGTTTGAGCAAATGATTTGAGCAGGCCCTGTCCCATCCTGATGCTCTGTTCATTAGGTAAAGACAGGCACCAAGAAACAAGTTAAAACAATACAATAAGATGCACACATGCCACATCAAAATGTTGCTATGATATTTTTCATCTTGGGGTACATGATTCATAAGCTGGACTTTAGTGCACCCAATAAGTTATTAAGTACCATAAAGAGAGAGATAAGGGGC
The DNA here is from genome assembly GCF_964261635.1 of Lissotriton helveticus. Taxonomy (NCBI): domain Eukaryota; kingdom Metazoa; phylum Chordata; class Amphibia; order Caudata; family Salamandridae; genus Lissotriton; species Lissotriton helveticus. The sequence continues at coordinate 565,925,869 of NC_136059.1, forward strand.
CTAAGATAGAACGTCATCAAAGGCTTCATTAAACTGGAAGGTTTAAAAAATGTTGCTAAAATGTATGTGTTCTTGCTGTTTTCTGCAATCCTGTGGTAGGCATGCCACAGAACAACTGTTGTACTAAAACTGTTTTGCCCCCAAAGCTGCAACGTGCTCTGCCAGAGTCCTTGGATTTGGAGTGTTCATATCTTTTCATCCCTTTGTTGTCCAAAATATACTGGGGTGCGGGGGGTTGCAAAGATTGTGTATAAGGGAACAGCGAGCAAGGAAAGAGGACTTTCTCTCGGAGATAAATAACAGGGCAAGTCTTATGAAAAGCTTCCTGTTTATGGCAAAGTTTGAAGTTCATCACAATTCCAATGTTCTTCACCTTGGAGGCCATATAAAATCCCCAAGAGGTACACACCATGTAAATAGTAATAACTGGGAAAGTTCTGAGGAGTATGTATGCCGCTGGCAGCATTCTTGTATCCACCATAAAGGAGTCATGGATGGTCAGAGACTCAAACAGTTGCATAAGCACCTGTTGGCACATCAGCCTCAAATTCCAGACAACATGAACTAAATGTTAAGTTGCTCTGAGAACCAGAACATTTAACAGACCCTGATATCAAACAAAACAACCTAGGTCTGGACTATAGTCTCTATTAACATTAGGACATTCCTTCCTGGATTGCAACTAGTAGCAACCTGCATGAGTCTCAATCTGAGACCTTAGCTCTCAAATCTCCTAAAAAGGCATCAGTACTTGCATGAGCATTGAAATGATTCTCTACAATTAACACATTTTGGGGCTGAGCAGCATGCAGGGGCATAAAAATTCACTTTCATCTTAGCTGACGGACAGCACCACCACAGTAGAAATATTTCCTACAAAGTTTAGAATGGACTCCAACCGTCATCAACAACTGATGGAATGCAAAAGCGCACAGCAGAAATGCACCCAACATACGAATCCTCAAGGCAGCCATTGCCAGGCTCACACGTTCACCAGATGAACATCCAGGGTGAATTAAGAGATCCCAATAAAGAGTACAAAGAAACAGCACAATGACTTCAAGAACAGTTCGCTGTGGTCCTGCAATGAGCGGTTTCCACTGCCAGCTGGCAGAAATAAGACCTGGGCAAGGGGGGGGGGGGGGGGGGGGTGGGTTACTTCCAGCTTTCAGGACTCTCTCCAATAGGAGAAGGCATTTAAATACACAAGTAGGGCTTTCCTCAACTACACAAAGCTGAGCTTCTCCCACTCCACCATCAGTACCGCCAGCGTATGCAGCTGCCAGACTCATTCCTCCAATTAATGTTACTTTTTATGTCAAACTTAAACACTGTAAACACATCTTTCTCTGTACTTTAACAGACATGCACGAAGCCCGGGGTCAAGCATCTGAAAGTAGTTGTGCAGACATCTGCACTCGACTGGCACAAAGCCAAGTCCTACTTCTGGACTGAAGGATTATTAAGGCAGGTTTGTGTTGTTGGATCTGTAATCTAACAGGCTGCGACAGGGGTCTACAGTGGAAGTCTGGACTGTCCCGATATAGCAAGATGTACATGGACTGTGAGTATCTATACCTGTCTGGTCAAATACAGACTCTCTTACATGTCCGTACAATTGCACCATCACTATGCACAGGTACACAACACTTTTTAGACCAGGCAGAGTAACAAAACGGACAACTGACTTGTGTACTAGCAATTCTGCCACGGACTCAAAAACAGAACCCGAGCCCACGAGCGTCCGCCCAACTAGATCCGAAACCCTATGGTCTAGTATAATAAAGAGTAGTTTCGGGGTAAAAGGCTTTTTTAGGATTATTGAAGGAGTAAAGCTCAATTACATGTTCCTCTGCCCACAGAGGCACGCCAATGAAACAATGAAACTCACAAGAAAACCTCACAGACTTCTAATGATTGCAACTTATTTACACTTAAGGGATAAAAATCAAATACATGCTGGAGCGTCAACAAAGCCGGTAAAAAGGGAAGAGGTATGAAACTTTATTTCACTCTGCACTGCTTTGTTTCTAGACTGTCAAACGTAGGGCTCGGCGCCACATAACCAGCAAGGAAGGTTCGGGGTCGAAATGGCTTTTTTTCTGAAGGCACGTTAAGCACTTTGTGCGTCTTGATTTGGCTTAATCAGATAGACTTTTTTTGACAAACGTAAAAAAAGTATGTAAAACTTCCAACGAGACGACATGACACGAGAAATGCTTCAAAAAAACAAGTAACTGATTTAATTTGATGATTTTAAAGCTTCTGCATTTACAGAACGTCGTTACTGGTTCGAGACCCATATGAGCAAATTCAAAAGATTGAACTTAAAAGCAGTTCACTCGCTTCATTCACTCCCCTAACTTTTCGGCTGAACAAAACAAAGAACTGGAAACGGGCAAACCAGTGCCCCCACGGTAGATTCCCATGGTAGATTCCTGATCTCCCCTGCCTGCCTCAAGCCTTTGTTCACTGAAAGCAGTGCCTGGAAACCTGAAAGAAACTTAAGTAGACAAAAACAGCAGTCAAACAAAAAAAAAGTGCAAAACAGCATCTTGCCATCCAGGCTTATTATAGCAGGCTGTGGCTTCATTTAGGCTCTCGCTTATAAGCCTTACATTTGTGTGTGTTTGAATGGCAATAGTTTTCCTCATGCAGTGAGCGTGTAAGCCTTGGATGCGGCTAGCACACCGGCGTGCAGACGGAGTTTAGCCAGCCACGCAGCTCAATAGAGTGAAACGCAAAGAGCAGAAACTTACAGGATGGTAGTCTGAGGCGAGACGACAGGCAGGGTTTCCAGCATGAGATGCATGCAGCGCACCGTGGTGCGGAAGCACAGGCAGCGGCTGGGGCAGGAGGCTGCTTGCTGCAGGAGGGCGAGCAGCACCGCGGCAAAGAGTTGCCAAAGGACAAATCGCCCTGCCATGGCGAGCGGAGCTGGGGGCGGGAGGGTCCAGAACCAGTGGCTGAAGTCTGCAGAGCGGTGGGACGGGGGCAGCAGCAGCACCTCCGCTCGCGCCCCTCGCTGCTCCTCTGGTCGCTCCAACTGCAGAGGCTTTCCCAGCCTCGGGGCAGGGGCCGTGACGTGCAGGACTGCGGCGGGATGGGTGGAGCCGGGCCAGTCAGAGTGCAACGTTGGGAATCCAGGGTGGGTCGCGCGCTGGCCTGCAAACTGCCAATGCCGCTGGTGGTGGATGCATGGGGATTCCGCTGCCGAGGAGTTTCAAATACATTTCCAACAATGGATCGCCCCGTGCCTCTCTCTCCCCAACTGGCTAACACAATGGTACAAACACAGTATAAGGGAACACTTAGCTTTTAGGTTATTCATGTTTCCCTCCTTCAAAATCTATTAGGGAGAGTGTTTTAATATTCATACAAACCCAAGCCCCCCTCCCCCCACCCCATGCACACACGCCAAATCTATCATATCTCTGAACTATTTAACGTTGACTAAATAATATATTGAGGAGATTTTATCAGTCCTTTTTCATGTGCGAATTCTCACGTAAGTGGTCTCAAAATAAAACAAGCACTCGATTCTGCCCCACAACGGCGAAGGCACGGACAACGGGAGGGAGGGCGGGGGATAAAGAAGGCACAACAACTCCTTGTGGGCGTGTTTTTCGCCCTCTCCCCTTCCCATTGGCTGGAAGGTAAAATTCCAGCCAATGGGAAGAGGAGAGGGCGGGACTTAAAAAACACACGGAAACGCCCCCGAATCGCGTTTTCACGGGGAAAGCGTGATTGACAGCCAATCTCTTCCAATGGCTAGCCTCCATTTATGGAGCTAGCCAATGGAAGCAGAGGCGGGACTAAGCCCCACACTGTAGGAACATAAGATTTCTCCTGGGCGGAGCTAGGAGCTCCGGCCCAGGCGAAACCTAAAAAGGGACACAGAAGGTGGAAGAGAAAGCTAGGAAAACAGCGACAAGGAGAGCAAACGGATGAGAAAAAACTGCAAGAGAGAGGAATAGGCAGGAAGTGGAGGGCGATGGGAGGAAGTGGCGTGGGGTGGATTCAGGAATAAGCACCCTTGGTACTCAACGGCACTGGGATTGAGAAGCAGTGCTGGAAACTAGCTCCTAACAAAAAGTTCGACCCCCTGCACACGTTCTTTGCATGAGAAGAACGGACTATGAAGTAATTGGATCCGCAGCGGTATGGTGTCCTCTTCAGCACAACGTCCACCCTACTCGCACCCCATCAACCTGTTGTTACAGTACAATGTTTGAAGAAGCCTACAGCGGTTTTCCAACAAAAGATTAGTGACTCATTTAATCACATTCAAAATGTTTCTAAGTTCCACATTTTCTGAGCGCGTGCTGCTGCTGTGTGTCGAGGCTCTGCAGGAGGAGCTGTGGGGCTTCGCAGCTGTGAATCACATACCTGCTTTATGTGTGAATGAAGTTAGCTTGGCTGAAGGAGGAAGGGAGAGAGCAATGTAAAGAGGCAGAGAAAGTGGAATGATAGTGAGCCCTTAAGAAAAGTAATGAAGGTGGTGTGGATGCTTCACACTCCGCCATCCTTCTAACCGCCAGTGACCGCATAAAGAAAAACAAATATTCATCGGGGCCCGTGCCCAAATCATTTGTAGTTATGATTCAAATGCACAATCTTTGCAGCCACAATAACCTGTTATTTGTAATATATGCTTCATTTGAGGTTGAGAAGGGCAGTTCTCGTTCGCTGCCTGTCGCAGATTAGACACGGAGCGCATGCTCACATTTACATTCCGTTATCCTGCTTCAAACAAGCACACGTTCAAACTGCGTGTACTTGAGCAGCGAACATTCCACACAAGGGGGGTTGGGGGGGGGGCAGCCGACCCCTGGGAGGCCATCTTAGAGCAGCCTGGCATTTGGGCGGTTTTTGGGCTTCTTTTTGGTTGCCTTCGGAGCCCAACCTATAAGTGGGTTGGGCTCCTCACCCCGGCACACCATTTTAGGCTTAGGTGACCTGGTGGCCGGGTGGTTCTTTCTAGTTAGCTTTTTTAGGTCGTTTTTGTAGTTATTTACAGGCTTTTGGTACATTTGCGTTTCGCTATGTCTGGGGAAGATTATCGCGTTTTAGAAGCGATACGCCTACTTAGTGAGGCGGGCCACTTGGATTTGGTGATTGGTGACCGGGAGCAGGTCGGGCCGCAGCGTCCTCAACGTTTGGCGTCGGCAGGAGTGTCAGCGGTGGTGGCGGCGTGTCTATCTCCGAAACGCCGTCGCCAGGATGGGGTAAGTGATCGGGGACGCTCTAGAACTAGGAGGGCGGCCCCGGGTGTGAAGGCTCGGCGGGGGAGTGGTTCGGGGCTCTCTGAGCCGGTGTGTGTGCAGGACTTGGCGGAGGGCGGGTCGGCGAGTGTTGGGGGGAGACGGGCTCCGCATGTTGCTTTGCCGATAAAAATTTTTCAGGACAGAGCCGCTTCAGCTCCATTACATAGAGGTCGCCATGGCTCAAACCAGCGTGGGGGAAATCGGCGCTCTGCCTCGGACTCCGCGGTGACGTCACTGGCGGGGGAGGGGCGGAGGCCTCGCTGGAGCGCGAGGCATTAATTTTCATGCCGGTACAAGGCGGTCAAGTTGTGCCTGTGACTGACGTGTTGGTCTCTCCTCAGGGCGTTCTTACACAGGCTGCTTTTTCAGGGCCTAGGGAGGTACAGGGAGGTTTATTATTTACTCCTCCTCGCCTGCATAGAGTTTCTTTTCCAGCAGGTCAAGAGGATGCTTTTTTGGCAGGGGGGGTTGTGGATACTGGTGCTTCTATGGTTCCTGTTAGCCCTTTATTGTTTTCTCCTCCGGTGTCTGTCAGGGGTGAGGTGGTGTCTGTGTGCAGTGGTTCTGTGGGGGAAGGTGAGTGGGCACAGGTGGGGGGTCATGAGGGTTCTTCTCTTTTACATTCAGGTTTCAGGGAGGAGTCTTTGGTTTTTTCTCAGGTTCTTTCTTTTTCAGGGGCAGTGGACAAGGGTATGGAGGGGCCTCCTCCTGTGGTGGGGCATTTGAGTGGGCCTCACTCGGGGGTTAGGGTTCAGTCTTGGGGGGGCCTAGATATCTTTCCCTCTTGGGCGGAAGGGCTGAGTGATGCCAGCAAGTTTCAAAAGTGTGAGGGTCCTAGGGGTAAAGTTTCAATGTCTGGTGTGGTGAATTTTCCAGGTTTACGGGTTGGTGGGCGAGACAGGGTGTCAGGTGCTTTGGAAGTGGGGCAGCAGGAGGGCGTGGGTCAGGGTTCTCAGGTACAGGGTCCGGCGTCTGCAATAGTTCAAGCAATGCTGGACTGGAGTAGTGATGAGGAGGTGTGTGGGCCTTGCCCCCCACCCCCCCAGTTGGGTACCGTTTTTAAGGGAAGGGATCCGGTTTCTTCGGGTGATTGTCAGGACGGTGGTCAGAGTGTTGGTAGGGCAACAGTAGGAGAGTTTTCAGGTGCTGGTTATTTATGTAGTAAGGGTCCCGGCACATCAGTCAGGCCTTTTTCTTTTCAGGATAGGGAGCGGTCTGGAGCAGCGGACTTGGTAGGGCGGAATGCTGCCCATTTGCGCCAAGGTGAAGGGAGGGTGGAGCCTTGCGCGGCACGTCCCGTACCAACGAGGGATCCCATCGTGGCCGGCAAAAGCAGGTTCAGTGCGACCTCGGTGGCCCCAACGAGGGAAGTCAACACAGGCAGTGTAAGTAGGTCACGTGCGACCTCGTTGGCCTCATCGAGGGATTACAGCGCAGTTTTAAAGAGCGGGTCTGGCGCGACTTCTCTTGTTCCGCAGGCTCTTCAATTTCACCAAGTGTCTTTGCCAGTTGAAAAAGGTCTTGTGAGTGGTATCAGTGGAGGAGTGTACCGACGAGTTCAGTCGGCTTCCCCGCCACGTTCACAGTTAAGGGTTGGTAAGGCCCGTGATCGTGCGCATACCTTGGAGAAGGTCCAGAAGGATGTGGTGTTGCCGGCCCCTCTCCAGTTAAATGAGTCGGTAATTCTTGACTATGATGAGGATAGCCCAGAGGAGGGTGAAGTGCGTGACATGGTGTCTGGGGGGGGCAGTTTCATGTCTCTCATAGTTCTTTACAGGCACAAAGGTGCCCACTCGACCGGCGTTGTCAAGACCACGAGAGCTCGGCCCCTCAGTGAGGGCTCCTCGGCGGGCAGATGACTTTTCAACTGCGGTATGGAGAGCGGAGCCCAGTCAGCCTCCTTTGTTACGTCCAGGTGAGAATGCTAATCCTCGGGCGAAGCCTAAAATGGTATCTGTTGGGATTGGGGAGGATTTAGTATCTGGGAGTACTGAGGGTAAGTTATACAAGGGTCGCTATGTGAAGGATCAGAGTGTAGGTACTAATGAGGTTGATGAAGTTGTAGGTGCCAAGGTGGCCAGTGGGACTTCTACTGTTGGGGTGGAAACGGCGAAGGCCTTACATACTAAAGAGCTCAAAATTAAAAAGTTGCCCTATATGGGCGTCACTAAGCCTTTGGGGGCTCATTTAATGTTGAGCACTAAGGAGAAGATATGGAATGGTGAGTATGTTGAGCTTTTAAAGCTATTACATAGGGAGGTCAGTGCTAAAGAGGGTTCCAAGGAGGAGGAATACGAATTAGCTAAGCGCCCCAAAGTCCCATTGACCATTGAAAATTGGACAGCGGCCTTTTTGATATATGCCAGCGTCTACTGTGAGAAGTTCCCTGAGCGCTGCGTTTCACTGTTTAAGTACATGGATGTGATTAGAAAAGCGCAAATCACAAGGAATGACTTTGCATGGGCGCAATATGATGAAGAATTTAGGGCGCGCATGGCTTGGGATCCTGAGGCGAAATGGGAGGAATTGGACACAGACCTTTGGCAACACACTATGGGTGCTTCAGCTAGTGGTAAAACAATCTTTACAGCTAGTGGTTTGCCTTTAGTTTATCGCCCCTTTCAGGCGCGACCCACCCGGGGAGGGGTGGGGGCCGTTCCATCAGCACAGTCTAGTTTTGGGACCTGTTGGGATTTCAATAAAGGGACATGCAATAGAGAGTTTTGTAAGTTCCGACATGAATGTTCCCAATGTGGGAAGAAAAGCCACCCTTTGGCAAGATGCTGGGGGCCTAAGCCTTCAGGTGGGCAACAGTGGTCACAGCAGGGTTCGGGACCTCACGCCACGCCACAGCCACCTCAAGCTCCCAGGGGAGGGAAATCTTCGACAGGGTTTGGGCCCAAAGGCTCATACACCGGTTAATGTACTTCATTTGGCGGAAGCTTTGCATGGTTATGGGTCTGCTGAGTTGCGAGAGTTTTTGCTGTCAGGTTTTCAAGACGGTTTTCATCTAGGTTATGTGGGGCCTCGTTTGAGGCGTTGGTCAAAGAATCTCAAATCGGCAGGTGAGCATAAGGCTGTGGTCCAGGAGAAATTAAATAAGGAAGTGTGTGAGGGCAGAATGGCAGGTCCTTTTGATGATTGGCCTTTGGAGAATTTAATAATTTCACCCATTGGGGTGGTCCCCAAAAAAGAACCAGGGCAGTTCAGGCTCATCCAACATTTGTCATGGCCGGAGGGTGGGTCGGTGAATGACTTTATTGACGATGAAGCTGCTTCTGTTTCCTATTCTTCTGTCGATGTGGCCATGTCATTGGTAGTGGCAGCAGGCCCTTCTGCTTTAATGGCAAAATGCAATATTAAATCTGCATTTAGACTGCTTCCAGTCCATCCTGAAGATTGGAATCTTCTGGGTATCCATTTCCTTGGGAGGTGGTACGTGGACAAAGCATTGCCAATGGGCTGCTCCATGTCGTGTGCATTGTTTGAAACTTTCAGTACGTTTTTGCAATGGTTTTTCACACAAAAATCTGGTCACACTTTGGTCACGCACTATTTGGATGATTTCTTCTTTGTGGGTGCTGCTGATTCTTCAGACTGCCAGAATGCTCTGGTTACGTTTCAAAAACGTATGGTTCATTTGGGTGTGCCATTGGCTCCGGAGAAGACCATGGGTCCTTGCGCAACCATGTCTTTTTTGGGAATAGAAATTGACTCTCAGTCCATGCAAGCTCGTTTACCCATTGACAAGAAAATGAAAATGTTGGAATTGGTGGAGAAGATGTTACCTAAAGAAAAAGTCATGGTGCGGGAGGTTCAAGTCTTGCTGGGTCACCTTAATTTTGCATGTAGGGTGGTCAGGGCGGGCAGAACTTTCTGTAGGCGACTGGGCAGGGCTCTGTCTGGTCATTACTTGCCACATCACCGGGTTCGACTGTCAGCGGGAGTCAAGGAGGATTTGCGTATGTGGGTCACCTTTTTGCATTCCTTCAATGGTGTTCCGCTATGCAGGGAGGTTGATTGGATCTGGGATGTTCAGATTTTTTCTGATGTGGCTGGCAGCGATGGTTTTGGCTTGTACTGGCAAGGAAAATGGTGTGCGCAACAGTGGCCTGAGAGTTGGAAGAATGGAGGCAGGAGCATTGCCTTTTTGAAACTGTTTCCAGTTGTTGTGGCAGTTACTTTGTGGGGCCGGGATTTGGCTCACAAGAAGGTTCTTTTCAGGATTGATAATCTGGCTGTGGTGCAGGTAATCAATAGACAATCTGTGAGGGACGTGCAAGTTCTGAAATTGGTCAGGGTGTTTGTGTTGGGTTGCCTTAAGTTTGACATTTGCTTTAGGGCCCTGCACATTCCTGGTGTGGACAATGACATTGCGGATGCTTTGTCTCGTTCACAGTGGGAGAGATTCCGTGGGCTAGCTTTGGAGGCAGACGAGACGCCGACTCCCATGCCGGAGCATCTATGGACAGTAGGCAACACAGGGTCTTTCAGCTGGTGGTAGGTTCATTGGCTCCTTCTACTAGAACAGCCTATGAGTTGGCGTGGAAAGAGTTTTTGTCTTCTGGAGCTAGTAAGAGAGAACTGCATTGGCAGAGGTCAGAGGATGTGGTTCAGTTTATTTTGTGTTTAATGGATAGGGGTTTATCTAGGGTTACTATTGCTGGGAAGTTAGCGGGCGTTTCCTTTATGGGTAAGTTGTTCTGGGGTTACTCGCCGTCTGCGGGGGAGTTGGGTAGGAGAATGTTGGAAGGGTGGGCTCAGGAGCGGGGAGGGGTTCAGGCGGTGAGGTCTCCTTTGTCGTGGCAGAAGTTGGCAAGTATAGTGTCTGTTTTGCCGGTGGTTTGCAGGGATGGGTCGGAAGCTTGCCTTTTTGCCACTTTGATGGTTTGGATGTTTTTTGGAGCTTTTAGGGTGTCCGAGTTGTTGGGTAACAAGTTTAACAAAGGTGTTTTGTGGGGGGATGTTCATTTGTCGGTTAGAGGGGTTCATATCTGGCTTTCTCATTCAAAGACGGATCAGAGGAAAAAAGGCAAAGGTATTTGGTTAGAAGCTGTTTCCTCCCTGGAGACTTGCCCTTTGCGCTGGGCGCGACGCTGGTGGGAGTTTTCGGGTGGGGTTTTGGAGCATAATGTTTTTCAACACTTGGATGGTTCTGTGGTTACTAATTATCAATGGCGCATGGTGTTGCGGGAAGCGCTGCGTCAGCTCGGCTTTGATGAGTCACTATATGGCACGCATTCTTTTAGAATTGGAGCTGCAACAGAGGCTTTTAACAGGGGTTGGTCGAGGGAGGACATAATGCGTTTGGGGCGCTGGACTTCAAACTGCTTTCAGCGCTATGTCAGACGAGAGGTTAGGGTCGCGCCTGCGTCTTCTTCTGTTTTGCCTGTCTGATGCTTCTTTTTCTTTCAGGTTCCGTGGCTGGTCTTTTTTCCGAATTCTTGACTATTTGGATTGTGGGACACTCCTTCATTAAAAGAGCTCAACTTCAAGCTCGTTTGAGTTATTTTGGCACTATGCTTGGCTTCAATGACCGTTTATTCAATGTTGTATGGAAGGGTAGGGGGGGTATGTTATGGAAGGATCTTATCCCAGCTCTTAATTCTTGGTTGGTAGGTGGGGTTTGTCCGGATGTTTTGGTTTTACATCTTGGGGAGAATGATTTGTGTGCGGTAAAAGGTGTTGTGCTTCTTAGAGCCATGAAGAAAGATCTTTCTTTGTTGCATCAGCAATGGGCTGGGTGTCACGTCCTCTGGACAGAATTGATCCCTCGGAGGTTTTGGAGGAATGCGGTTAAAACTAAGGCTATTGACAAGTCTCGCAGGAAGGTTAATCTTGAAGTATCTAGGTTTTGTAGAGATTTGGGGTTTGGCCGGGTTGTTCATAGTGATATCCGTTATGATGCTGTAGACTTTTTTTAATAGTGACAGGGTTCATCTGTCCCGTATGGGGATGGATTTATATCTCTTGGAACTGCGGGAGGTGCTGTCCCGCTGTTTGAAGGTTCAAAGTTTCTTAGGCTAGTAGGGTTTTTTCTTCCTTCAGCCTGTTTTCTGCTTTGTATGCAACCCCCCCCCCACTTCTCGTTCTTTGTTGGGGGGCAGAAAGGTGGGGTCTTGTGTTCTTTCCCCCACTGCTTTCTGGGTGGCGGATTATTTTGATTTGCCAGTTTTGGGCATGATGGGAGTTGATAGTTTTGAATTGGGATTTCGTCAGGGGAAGTTGTGCAGGTTGAATTCGGGTTTGGAGGCATAGGCTGGGGGATCTGGACTGGATTGGGCTGTAATTGGGGTTTTGAGATATGGTTTTGGGGCCTGTTGAAGTTATAATGTTTTAATGGGGCTGTTGTATGGTTTTAATATGTGATGGGGTATGTACGGGTGGGGGCGGGTTTGATGAGGGGTGAGGGGCGGGGGCGGGTGTTTTGGGGGTTGAAAAACAAGACAATCATTTGGTAAAGGTTTAGATTGTTAGGCATTTGCCGAGGTATTGTTGTGTAAATGTGCACCTGTTTCAATAAAGCGGCCTTTTTCACACTCTATCTGGTCTCTTGGTCTGCTCACCTTCCCCCACCCCTCCCTCCCAAGGGGGGCTTGGGGGGGGGCAGCCGACCCCTGGGAGGTCCCCCTCCCCAGGCTGTTTGGGAGGGGTGGGTGGGGGCCATCTTAGAGCAGCCTGGCATTTGGGCGTTTTTTGGGCTTCTTTTTGGTTGCCTTCGGAGCCCAACCTATAAGTGGGTTGGGCTCCTCCCCCCGGCCACCATTTTAGGCTTAGGTGACCTTGTGGCCGGGTGGTTCTTTCTAGTTAGCTTTTTTCCCTCCCGCCCGCCCTTTATGGAATTTTATGCCTTTTTTATTCTTCCCTCCTTTTGACAATTTATTCTTTTTCTGTATTGGTGCAGCTGGTTGTAACAGGTGGACATGGGGTTTCTTTATATTGTTATTCTTTGTCGCTTGGAACAGGTGCGGTGCGGATTATTTTGATTTGCCAGTTTTGGGCATGATGGGAGTTGATAGTTTTGAATTGGGATTTTGTCAGGGGAAGTTGTGCAGGTTGAATTCGGGTTTGGAGGCATAGGCTGGGGGATCTGGACTGGATTGGGCTGTAATTGGGGTTTTGAGATATGGTTTTGGGGCCTGTTGAAGTTATAATGTTTTAATGGGGCTTTTGTATGGTTTTAATATGTGATGGGGTATGTACGGGTGGGGGCGGGTTTGGTGAGGGGCGGGGGCGGGTGTTTTGGGGGTTGAAAAACAAGACAATCATTTGGTAAAGGTTTAGATTGTTGGGCATTTGCCAAGGTATTGTTGTGTAAATGTGCACCTGTTTCAATAAAGCGGCCTTTTTCACACTCTATCTGGTCTCTTGGTCTGCTCACCTTCCCCCACCCCTCCCTCCCAACGCGGCTCATTTGATAAGTATCTGCCTCGCATTGTACACATTTTGAGGTAGTTTGTCATAAAACTGCTAAAAATTAGTTTATTGATATCTAAAAAGCGCCACACTTCTGTTTTCGTAGCGCCGTGTGATGTGTACTGCGTTCTAGCAGCAAGCTGCTAATCAGAAAGATGCTCACATCCTCGTAATAGTTTGAGGTAAAGTCGGGCAAAAACGAACTCGCTGATTCTGGACGGATTGCCCGCTGCCCATTGACGTTTTAACTATAGATCTGGAAAGTATGTTACCTGCTGTTCTCCGCAACTCCGATCCAGTGAAAAAAGTCCGCCAGCTTGAAGATCACAGAATGGGGAATTAATCTAGAAAAGTCAACGTAACAATTTGTGGCAGTCAGGTCATGCATGGGCAAGACGATGCAAACTAGCGCCTCGTATCCCGCCTTTTGACGCTTCCAGCGCACAAATCTGGGAAAACAGGCACCGCAAATTACAAGAACCACCAAATAGAGCTGGAGAACTCTCCAGAACGGAAACTTGTCGCACTCCTCGAACACACAAGAGGGATGCAAAACCCCAAACACAGCCAAAGTCCGCTGCCTGGCTATAAATAAACGAGAGGGGTAAGGGCAGAAACAATCACCCGCCTCTTAAGTTACTTTAAATATATTTTTGTATGTGCCGAACATAAGTCCTCAGCTGTTCGGGGCATATAAAGCGCTTCGCGCGAGTAAAAGACAGCATTTTGAGCGCACTGTGCAAAAATGTGACTTTTGCTAATAGGAAGACATGAGAAGGACGCTAGCACAAGGCAGTCATAAAATTGTGGAGAAGCGTTTTATAGCGCCTGATGCCGCCGTGTCAAGAAGACTTCCTCCAGGTGTAATCAACACGTAATAATGAATCGATTCTAAATCTATTGTAGGCGCTTTGACACACTGAGGTATGTCACAGTATTGTATGTAATATAGTCAAGTGTGTCATAGCCACTAAGACCACTATTGGTTATTTCACCTCAAGTGCTCCGAACACCGAAAAACAAGTTCACAACTACAATTGAATGTCAATAGTAAATTCTATGTCAGGACAGGAGGCTCCGATTATGCTTTTCTCATTTCTTTATAATGAAATGCTCAGCAGCCAATATGATAACAAAAAAACTACATTTCCCATGAACACTAGGGAATAACCATAGAGTATACAGTATAAAAGGTCACCACACTAGTCCTTCTTCCTCTTTCTTTGCTGCTCCGCAGCCAGTTAAGTGCTTTTTTCAGTATTTGCCTGTCTTTACTGTTATTGCGCTGATATATATTGCTTTCTTTCACTTACTGTGTACGCATTGCCTTTGGCGCTTGCAGCGCGCTGTGTTCCGTTTCGTTTGCGCTCCGGTTGCCTATTGTGCTCGCTGCCGTTTTTCCTTTCGGCCCGTTCTTGTTGCGTACTTTCGCGGGGGCGTGTGTTCACCTCCCTGGACCGGGCGCCTGTGTGCTGCCTTGTTTCGCTTTGTGGAGCGGGAGCAGGGGTTACCGGTTAGTGCAGGGAGCGCGAGCGCTCTCGAGCCGTTTCTGTGCAGGCGGCCGTGTCACGCATGCGCATTGGCTTGTTTCCGGTTTCTGTGACATTCTTCACAGCGCTGGTCAGGAGAAAGTCGTTTCTAACGTCACATCAACGCCCACAGCCTGCTTCAGAATTAACCCCGTATGACGCCGGAGTTCTGTGAGAGCTTTGGTTGTGACTTTGGTGCATAGGCTCTGCCTAGAGTGTGCATTTTGTATCAGCAGGCTTATCTCCCTCCACGTTTTACTTGCATTTGAGTCAGGTTGGTGCCTGCTCTGTTGGCCTGCTGTGGGGTTTCTCACACTCCCCCTGCATTGTGTCTTTGACACTCAATATTTCTTCCAGTCATCTTGTGGGCTTTATTCTATACACTTTGTGTATCATGGAAGATTATTATGGTGATGAAGATGACTATTACTATGGGGACGATGATGATGGTTCTTTGGAACACAATTTGGTGGAAGAGTTGGACAAGGGTGTCCAGCAATCTGTTAATAAGGCGCTAGTGTGTGCTATTAATCCACTCAAACGCCATTTGAATAAATATGCGCAACAACAAGGTTGGTTGCCATCATCTAAAAAGTCATCCAAATCTCCTGTCAATCCCCACAGGTCAGACTTCCAAAAACTGGCGAAATCTCTGGCAGCTGACGCTCACAAATCTTCTGCACCACATGATACCGACGATTCTGATCATGTGCGTACTTCCGCTTCTTCTGATCATGATTCTCCTCCGCCGAAGAAACGTGCTCGCAAAGAACATTTTGTTGACGCCCCTGAACGTCCCCCGGTGTTGACCTTTGAGCCTGCAGATATCCTTCACCCTAATTCTTCCTCTTGGTTGCCTTCGCCTGCAGTCGCAGCTTATATTCAGGCGCACATACGTCAGCCTTTTGATGCCACTGTTAGAGCCAGACTCTGATCCGAATGTCCGAGGCCTGACCTCGCGGATCATTTGGCGGATACACCCGAGGTCGATCCGATGATGGTCACTTATTTAAAAAAGTACTCTAAGGACCCTAAGAAGGGCCTTGACAGGTCTTGGCGGTCCTGCCAAGACAAATTACTTGATTTGCTTGGTCCATTGGCCAAAATTCTGGATCTTGGGTTCCAAGCGAAGGAGGCCTCGGCTGTTGTGGACCCTGATGAATTAATCCAATGGGCACAGCGGGCTGTCTGTCAATTAGGCAACGCCAATTGTGCTGTATCGTCAGAGCGGCGCCGATCTATTCTTTTAAAGTTGGACCCTAAACTGGCGGAATTATCAGCCTCTGAGTCGGGTCCGGAGGCGCAAGGTCTTCTTTTTGGGCAGCCTTTTTTGAAGGAGCTCACTAAATTTGTCTCAACCTTCAGTGGTATCGATAAAGCGCAGGCTTCCTTGCGCCGTGCTATGCGTCCGGTTTTTGCCAGGGCAGGACGAAATCGTGGACGCTCGTTTGGCCGAGGTTCACATCAACAGTCCCACAGAGGAAATAACACTCAACGTGGAGGAGGCCAAGACTCAGGATCTTCCACCAGAGCGAACTTTTATCCCTCACGCAAGGGGCAAGGGAATTATGGAAAGGGCCGGTCCGGAGGACAACAGGGCCGTTACCAAGACTCCAACTCTGCAGGTGAGCCTGATTCATGCTTGCGATGTGATTTTGGGGGCAGGGTCCGATGTTTTCTCAACAACTGGCGCATGATCTCCAGCGATGCATGGGTGCTAGAAACCGTTCAAGGGTTCAAGATAGAGTTCTACCAGCCCCTGCATCAGACCCGTCCTCCCCCTCCTTTAAATTTTTCCCTTCAAGATCAAGCTTACCTCTCCGAGGAAATCAACGTTCTTCTCAAAAAGGGGGCGATACTTCCAACTGTCCGTCATCCGACGGGGTTTGTCAGCTCAGTCTTTCTGGTCGAGAAGAAAAGGGGCAGTTCTCGTCTGGTTCTCAACCTGAAAGACTTCAACGGAGGGGTTGTGTACCGGCACTTCAAGATGGAGGGCATTCATCTCTTGCGGGTTCTCCTTCGCGAACGGGATTGGATGGTCCATCTGGATCCCAAAGACGCATATCTGTCGATTCCAATCTTCAAGCCTCATCGTCGGTTCCTCCAATTTCAGTGGAAGGGTGTTTGGTACGAGTATCAGGTTCTCCCCTTCGGCCTTTCGTCAGCACCGTGGTGCTTCACGAAGCTTCTGAGGGCGGTGGTGGAGCATCTCCGAGCTCGAGGTGTCCGTCTGATTATTTACTTGGACGACATTCTCCTTATGGCGGATTGTCCACTCAGGCTCCTGACTCCTCTGGAGTGATCTTTTGCAATCTCTCGGTTTTCTGATCAACATTCAGAAATCAGTCTTGACACCGACGCAATCAATAGATTTTCTAGGTTTCAAGATAGATTCGGTTGCCTGTCAGCTTCTCTTGCCCGGTCAGAAAATTCGTTACATCAAGAGGGAGTTGACATCTGTTATTTCCAGACGGACTGTGTCATTGAGATCGTTGGCACGTGTAGTAGGTCTGTTAGCATCTTCCATTCAGGCGATTTTTCCGGGACCTCTGCATTACAGGGCAATGCAGCGTCTGAAAATCCAACATCTCCGGAAAGGCCTCAGGTACTCGGATCAGATTCCTCTGCCGGAGGAAGTGAGGTGGGAGATGCAATGGTGGCTGGACCACATGGAGGCCTGGAATGGTCGGGCTCTCTTCAGTGCGTCGCCGGAACTCGTGATAGAATCCGATGCCAGTCGCTGGAGTTGGGGTGCCCGCTGCGGTCCTGTCTCAACGGGGGGTCGTTGGTCTCCTCAGGAGTTCTCTCCACATAAACTGTCTGGAACTCCTAGCGGGTTCCTTTGCAATCAAGTGCTTTGCACCCCATCAGTCCAGCTGCTGAATTCTTCTCCGAATGGACAATGTGTCCGCAGTCCGCTATGTCAACAAGCTGGGCGGGACTCGGTCCAAGGTGCTTGCGGAGATAGCCAAGGACTTTTGGCATTTTTGTCTGCAGCAGAAGATCACTGTTGTTGCGGAGTATCTTCCGGGTCGCCACAATCAAATTGCTGATTGGCACTCAAAACATCTTCGGGACTTCAGCGACTGGAGGCTTCACCCTCACTGTCACATAGACCTGTTTGCTTCTCGCCTCAACACGCAGCTTCCGCTGTTTTACAGTTGGAGACCGGATCCGCTGGCCCTAGCCACGGATGCCTTTCTTCAGGCTTGGCCATCGACTCTGTGCTATGCGTTTCCCCCATTCCTGATGATTCCCAGGGTTCTGGCTTACGCCAAGAGGTATCGAGCGGATCTGATTCTGATTACTCCGCTCTGGAGGGCTCAAGCGTGGTTCCCGGTTCTCCTGGAAATGTGTTGCGAGGCTCCTCTCCTTCTTCCCCAGAAGTGGAATCTTTTGCTGGATCCTCTCGAAGATCCGCATCCCCTGATTCTGTCCGGATCTCTACAGTTGCTGGTGTGGCGAATCTCGGGGACCGCTGGACGATCCCAGGCATTTCTAGCGACGCTTCCAAATTCATTAGTGAGGCCTGGTCTCCCAATACTCACAAGCGATACAAAGGTGCTTGGAAGCAGTGGTGTGATTGGTGTGTTCAACAGGAAGTTGATCCCGTTTCTGCAGATGTCTCCTTGATTATGAATTTTCTGGCGTCCCTAGCCTCTTCAGGTTTAGCTTATAGGACAGTCAACAATTTTCGTTCCGCTATTTCGGCTGGACACATCCTGATTGATGGCAAACCTGCGGGTGATCACCCTTTCATTTCCAAATTGCTTAAAGGTATTCGTCTCTCGACACCGCCCAGTCCTAAGTATGTCTCTTTATGGGATGTTTCCATCGTTTTGCGGTTCTTGGATGCTTGGCCTTCTAATCCGTTGTTGTCCCGCAAGCAGTTGTCTGCTAAGTTGACCATGTTGTTGTGTCTTGTCTCTTGTAAACGTGTGTCGGATGTCCGCGCATTAGATCTTGCGGGTCGCAGATTTACGCCAGACGACGTTACATTTCGTCTTTCCAGACGTACTAAGTCTAATACTACTTTGATTACGTATCCCTCTTTTCCCACTCATCCCAATCTTTGCGTTGTGCAGTGTCTCAAGGATTACGAAGTAAGTACTGCTTCTTTACGTTCAGATATGCAGGGTCAATTGTTAATTGCTTTACAGAAACCATTTCGCCCTGTGACCCCAGCTACTTTAGCGCGCTGGGTACGATGGCTCATGTCAGAAGCTGGCATTGATGTGTCTGTGTTTGGTGCACATTCTGCACGTGGGGCGATGGCTTCTAAGGCTTTTTCCATGGGTGTCACTCTTTTTGACATTATGAAGGCCGCAGATTGGTCCTCTGATTCAGTTTTCAAAATGTTTTATCATAAACCAATAGATCATATTGCTTCAGTGGTGGTGGCTCAGCTTTAAACAAGCATAATCGGAGCCTCCTGTCCTGACATAGAATTCAAAATTTGCAAACATACGTGACAAGAATTTTCAATTCTATTAAGGACAAGGAGGCGAGGATTATCCCACCCATTGTTATTGATTTGCATTGTTATTTGCTGTAATCTGTATTAATGATGTTGCAAAAAACTCTCTCATTCCTTGTTTTTCCCCCCCACTGGTTTGCATTCTTGCTCTTGCACTCTTTGGGTATTACGGCTATATGTCTCTTTTCAGGTTCTGACCCGAAGTAAGGCTTGCCGGTGTCATCCGTCTCCGTGTTCTTCTACTGCCTGCGTCCAGTTCCTTTGGATTTCTGTGGCGTGGTTGGTTCTGTTCCTTTTGGTCTACGTTGGATTGCGTTTTGGACTTGAACTGTTTCCTCAACAAAGAAAGAGGAAGAAGGACTAGTGTGGTGACCTTTTATACTGTATACTCTATGGTTATTCCCTAGTGTTCATGTGAAATGTAGTTTTTTTGTTATCATATTGGCTGCTGAGCATTTCATTATAAAGAAATGAAAAAAGCATAATCCTCGCCTCCTTGTCCTTAATAGAATTGAAAATTCTTGTCACGTATGTTTGCAAATTTTGAATTCCTATTTGTAAAGCCGGAACATATCGCCCCCTTAGGGTCTTTGAAGGCGCTGGTGGCTGTCTGGGACATTAAGTTAGAGTCACATGATTCTGAACTGAGCTCCCGCTAGCCCCAGGGTTCGAACTGCAAAACCCGCTCTCTGGATTCAGCCGCTTTGGCCCCTGCTCCACACCTCGCCCTCAATAAATTCCAATTATTCTTTTTTTGATTCCCGCAATGCGAAATGGGGAAGATGTATTGTGAAAATCCGAGAACTACTAAACATGTTTTATTGAAATATCCTCTAAATAAGTTTGTAAACAAATTCGAATTGTGGCTCCATGGACAGTGCAATGTGTTTTTTTTCGGCTGCAGGCACAGTACAGGAACAGCCCGTCTCCCGTTTCTGTAGAAGACCCCCGCGCTGACCCCGTACCCATTTGGAGTATGCAGCGCTAGGTTTAATAACATGTGTTATTACGTGTAATAATATTCACCAGCAAAACATAAAGTATCATATTTGACCATAGCAACGCAGAGTAGCATAACATCACAATGTAACGTAACAAGAGCACATGCATGATATCACATAACAAATGTGTATTTTAAATGAACATCATAACTTGACATTAAATAAGAACACACGTTCACACCAAAATGCAACGCACCACTGAATTTCACAACGAATTGTCCTTTTCAGGTTGTTATCCATCCTACTTCAGGTAGTGACGGCTTGCCGTGAGCCCGCCTCCCCCACAATAATCGTGAAATTAACATTTGTAAACGAGTCGGATGCTCGTTGCACCTTTGACCCACTTCCTCTCGTGCCCCGGGGTTCACAGCCAGCTGAACACAGGCCGCGCTGTCAGGTGTGACGTACAAAACAAGCACAATGTCCCTTGAAAAAAAGCTACTAACAAGCGCTAGTGTTTATGAAACATGCCCGCGAGTGGTGCGCATGTGCGCGCCACTGCGAGCCATGGCCTACTGGTGTCTATTACGTGCCCCAAGCGCATAATAGACACCAATAGGCCGTGGGGGGAGCAATGCACCCGCCTCGGGCCAATTGCGTGCAGTCTTTTAGAATAAGACGCACGCAAAGGCCAATGGGGTAGCTGAAAAGGAAACGCACATGCACAAGCGTGTGCGATTCCTAGGTCAGCTTAGATTCCTCGTTTTTCACCTATAAAATGTCTCATGCTGCAGTGCACCGCTAGGCGTGAGACCTAAAAAAGGAAACTCTCCTCCCCCGTCATAAAACAGGCAGGCCAGGACCCTCAGGCAGCTGTTTCGAGCGCTTTAACTGATGCTCTAATTTCAAACATCAAAGCACTCACTCAATGCTCAGGGAGAACAAGCCACCAATTGTCAAAGCACAAGGCCCAGGGGCACCTATACCTAAAACAACATCTGCAATACAAACAGTAGTCAATAGCATCACTACAATATCTCCTTATACAGTTCTAAATAATTGGCCACTTGATAATAGAACTCATAACAGTGGTTATAGCAGTCCCTGAGCTATCCACCTGCCTAACTTCTTATCCCAGGAAGTGCCTCTCCCCGGCCTAGATGACAAACTACAACAGGGGCACTTAACCATCCATAGTCACTATCAAGCCCCATGCCTAATGGCAAATGGCAGAACGGTGTCCTATGTAAGCCACCCACTCCTCGATCGTTCTAGCCTCTTTAAGGAATCTAAGCCCTTAACACCTCAACCCTTTCAGGTTTCACAGCTCACAAACCCCAGACCAGGGGACGCCACACATGGAACAGTATAATTTGGTGTTCATACTACATTACAACCCAAAGGGTTCGTACAATATTCTTTATAAGTGCAACCTCCTTTGCTTATTTCAACACATTCCTACACTGAAGGAACTGATTTAACTACCATACATTTCTCCCGTATCTAGGGAAAGGAACGTCGGAGGCTACAATAACTTCCTGGATAAGAGAGGACTTTAGGGATGCCATCCAAGCTCGCCAAGGTAAAGGATTTCCCTGCATAGCGCTTCGCACTTCGCGCTTTTCATCGCGCTTTTCATCGCGCTGTATTTTAAACTGACCTGTTTACTATTTTGTTTGCTTATTACTTTTTTGTCCCCTGTTTTTAAGCTGGGGTTATCTCTCCCTCTTACCTGCATTGTAATTGTGAGACCACCGCTGCAGTAGCGGGTCCGGGTCCCGGGGTGGTAAAATCATCGCCGCCATCTTTGAGTGGTGTTTGGCCATCAGAGGGGCGGGGATTACGAGCGGACTAGCGCTCTGTGGGTAGCGGATGTTAGCCTACATAAGGCGACCGGTCCTAGGCTCTCCCTCGCCAAGGTAAAGGATTTCCCTGCATAGCGCTTCGCACTTCGCGCTTTTCATCGCGCTGTATTTTAAACTGACCTGTTTACTATTTTGTTTGCTTATTACTTTTTTGTCCCCTGTTTTTAAGCTGGGGTTATCTCTCCCTCTTACCTGCATTGTAATTGTGAGACCACCGCTGCTGTAGCGCGTCCGGGTCACGGGGTGGTAAAATCATCGGCCGCCATCTTTGAGTGGTGTTTGGCCATCAGAGGGGCGGGGATTACGAGCGGACTAGCGCTCTGTGGGTAGCGGATGTTAGCCTACATAAGGCGACCAGTCCTAGGCTCTCCCTCGCCAAGGTAAAGGATTTCCCTGCATAGCGCTTCGCACTTCGTGCTTTTCATCGCGCTGTATTTTAAACTGACCTGTTTACTATTTTGTTTGCTTATTACTTTTTTGTCCCCTGTTTTTAAGCTGGGGTTATCTCTCCCTCTTACCTGCATTGTAATTGTGAGACCACCGCTGCTGTAGCGGGTCCGGGTCCCGGGGTGGTAAAATCATCGTCCGCCATCTTTGAGTGGTGTTTGGCCATCAGAGGGGCGGGGATTACGAGCGGACTAGCGCTCTGTGGGTAGCGGATGTTAGCCTACATAAGGCGACCGGTCCTAGGCTCTCCCTCGCCAAGGTAAAGGATTTCCCTGCATAGCGCTTCGCACTTCGCGCTTTTCATCGCGCTGTATTTTAAACTGACCTGTTTACTATTTTGTTTGCTTATTACTTTTTTGTCCCCTGTTTTTAAGCTGGGGTTATCTCTCCCTCTTACCTGCATTGTAATTGTGAGACCACCGCTGCTGTAGCGGGTCCGGGTCCCGGGGTGGTAAAATCATCGGCCGCCATCTTTGAGTGGTGTTTGGCCATCAGAGGGGCGGGGATTACGAGCGGACTAGCGCTCTGTGGGTAGCGGATGTTAGCCTACATAAGGCGACCGGTCCTAGGCTCTCCCTCGCCAAGGTAAAGGATTTCCCTGCATAGCGCTTCGCACTTCGCGCTTTTCATCGCGCTGTATTTTAAACTGACCTGTTTACTATTTTGTTTGCTTATTACTTTTTTGTCCCCTGTTTTTAAGCTGGGGTTATCTCTCCCTCTTACCTGCATTGTAATTGTGAGACCACCGCTGCTGTAGCGGGTCCGGGTCCCGGGGTGGTAAAATCATCGGCCGCCATCTTTGAGTGGTGTTTGGCCATCAGAGGGGCGGGGATTACGAGCGGACTAGCGCTCTGTGGGTAGCGGATGTTAGCCTACATAAGGCGACCGGTCCTAGGCTCTCCCTCGCCAAGGTAAAGGATTTCCCTGCATAGCGCTTCGCACTTCGCGCTTTTCATCGCGCTGTATTTTAAACTGACCTGTTTACTATTTTGTTTGCTTATTACTTTTTTGTCCCCTGTTTTTAAGCTGGGGTTATCTCTCCCTCTTACCTGCATTGTAATTGTGAGACCACCGCTGCTGTAGCGGGTCCGGGTCCCGGGGTGGTAAAATCATCGGCCGCCATCTTTGAGTGGTGTTTGGCCATCAGAGGGGCGGGGATTACGAGCGGACTAGCGCTCTGTGGGTAGCGGATGTTAGCCTACATAAGGCGACCGGTCCTAGGCTCTCCCTCGCCAAGGTAAAGGATTTCCCTGCATAGCGCTTCGCACTTCGCGCTTTTCATCGCGCTGTATTTTAAACTGACCTGTTTACTATTTTGTTTGCTTATTACTTTTTTGTCCCCTGTTTTTAAGCTGGGGTTATCTCTCCCTCTTACCTGCATTGTAATTGTGAGACCACCGCTGCTGTAGCGGGTCCGGGTCCCGGGGTGGTAAAATCATCGGCCGCCATCTTTGAGTGGTGTTTGGCCATCAGAGGGGCGGGGATTACGAGCGGACTAGCGCTCTGTGGGTAGTGGATGTTAGCCTACATAAAGCTCCCTTGTGAGCGCAGCGGTATCGCGCAGCGGGGGCGCCTCCACAGCGCCGGAGTCACGCCAGAGTCCAGCCCGTCTGCGCCCGTCAGCGTCCCGGAGGCGGACGGGGCTGGACAGCTTCTTGGGGCCGGTCTCGTGGTTTGTATTATTACGGCCATTGTTGTTTTTAACTTTTTAAATATGCTGACCTATTCTTCAGCTGAGCTTTTCGCTCTACGTCTCCCTCGAGGAAAATGCTCTCATATTTTCCCTGGTGGTAGGAAATTAAGGAAAGGCTGTCCTTCATGTGCGTGGCGCTTCCCGGCCGTAGTTGAAACCGGGCATGACAATACACCTGTCTCTTTTCAATGTCTCCTCCTCAATACCAGGTCCGTAAATCGCCACTCCATTAATATTTGGAATTTGTTGTATAATTCCAATATCACGTGTTTGTTTTTGACCGAGACCTGGTTGGGCGATTTCTCCGCACCAGACCTGGCAAATGCCATCCCCCCGAATTATATCATCTTTAGGAGGGATAGAACATCGGGCAGAGGTGGTGGAGTTGCTCTTATTGTGGAAAAGAGTATCCCCTGCTCTACCTTTCCGGTGGAGAATATGCAGGGATGTGAAGCCCTTGGTTTCACCTTACACCTCTCCCCTCTCCAGGCCTGTACTGGGATACTTGTATATAGAACTCCTGGATCAACAGGACCTTTCTTTGACGAACTGCAAGAAGCACTTGCAGTCCCTTGTCTTAGGTCTGATCACTGCATTCTTCTTGGAGATCTTAATGTCCATATGGACAACAGCTGTGACCCCGACGCTACAAAGCTTATCGATATCACGGCTCCGTTAGGGTTATCTCCCTTTGTGAAAGGCCCTACACACAATAAAGGTCATACCTTAGACCAGGTATTTTCAACGAGACCCATTTCTGTCTGTGCCATACAGCCAGTACTCTGGTCGGATCATTTTTTAATCTCCTTTTCTTTGCCTGTCTCTGCCCTTGTTCGGGAGAGAGAAATTGCGGCCATGCGGACTTCACGCCCGTTCCATCTGCTCTCTGGGGACATGCTGTCTGAGGCTCTCATCTCCTTTCCTTGCCCCCTTTTGGGAAGTCTGGAGGAGAATCTTGCTCTCCTACATAAATGGCTTTTAGCAAGATTTGAGACTTTAATCCCCAAAAAAAGATCTAAATTAGGAGAGCGCAGGGCGTCAGCCCCATGGTTCTCCCCTCAGTTGAGGATACAACGTCAGGAGTGTAAAAGGGCTGAGAGGGCCTGGAGGCGGGCTTACGACCCAATTGAGAAATTGAAATTTCGGGCAGCAATTAAAGCCTATCATCATTCTATTTGGGACGAAAAAAAGGCCTATTTTGAGCATCGCATTGATGAGGCTGATAATGTCTGCAAAGAAATTTTCAAAGTGGTCCAGGATTTTATCTCTCCTGCTGTCTGCACCCCTAACCACACTCATACGGACGCGTGGATACAACAACTTGCCACCTTCTTTGTCAGTAAGATCACAGCCATCCAGGCCTCTCTCTCTAGTGCGCAATCGGATGTGAGCCATCTAACGCTACCATGTTCTGTGGAAGACCACGGCCCTTTCCTCTCTGTATTCCCTCCCATGGATCTTAGTACATCTTTGGAGCTCTTGTCCGGCTTGAAATCCGGCTCTCCTCTAGATCCATGTCCGGCTAAATGTTTGGGGAAAGTGGCATCCGCCATTAACATCTTGGTGAACCCCCTGCTGAACACATCTTTGTCGACAGGGGAGGTGCCTCAGGCCTGGAAGCGGGCCATGATTCTACCACTGCTCAAAAAACCCACCTTGGACCCCCTCATACATGCCAATTACAGGCCAATCTCCCTTCTCCCTGCTCTGGCAAAAGTGGCCGAGCGTTATGTGCACAGGACAATTTCCAGTTTCATCGAAGGAAACGACCTGTTGCACACCTCGCAGTCCGGCTTCCGTGCTAATTTTAGCACGGAGTCGGCTCTGCTGGAGGTCACTGATGCCATCAGGGAAGTACTCGATTTGGGGGGAAAGGCCGTGTTAGTCATGCTTGACTTGTCGGCGGCTTTCGACACCGTTCCTCATGATGTCCTCCTTGTAAGACTCTGGGAGTGTGGCCATCGAGGAACGGTGTGGAACTGGCTAAAATCATTTCTGGCCGACCGCCGACAAACGATCTGGGCGCCTCCTTTTTCCGCTGATATGGCTCCGCTAGAGGTGGGAGTCCCGCAGGGCTCCATTCTTAGCCCTATGCTGTTTAACATCTTTATGGCCCCTCTGGCGGAAGTCGCGGAATCTTTCGGCGCCCAGATCGTGTCTTATGCCGATGACACCCAACTCCTGTTCACATGTGACAGGGGTGGGTCATTTGATGGCACAAAGATCAGGGATTGCCTTGGTGCGGTGTTTGAGTGGTTCAGAGGTCATGGCTTAAAATGCAACTCTGATAAGTCAGAGTTGCTCTTTTTCGGTTGCGCACCGGAACATGACTGGAAATCTTGGTGGCCGCAGGATATGTTTCCCCCTGACAAGGTCGCTGTTAAGGCCAAGAATTTGGGAGTGATAGTAGATTGTGATTTATCTTTTGGACCTCACATCCTGTCCATTGTTGGGAAATGCTTCGGCATCTTACGGATGTTGAGGAAATTTCTTCCTCTACTATCACTCAACCACAGGAAAACAGTCGTTCAGGCACTAATCGGGTCGCGACTGGATTACGCAAACGCTCTTTTCTTGGGTCTACCGAAATATCTTATGACCCGTTTGCAAGTTGTCCAGAATTCGGCAGCCCGTTCCATCTTTGGACTCCCGAGGAGAGCTGGTGCCACTGCCTTATTGAACACCCTTCATTGGCTACCTATCTCCAAGCGAATCCTTTTTAAATGCCTGACTGTGGCCTTTAAGGCCTTACATGGTATTGGCCCCAAATATATTGGGAAACGTCTTTCCCGGTATGTGCCAAGCAGGACTCTCAGATCATCTGGTCTGTCTTTGCTTACTGTTCCTGCAATTCGCCGTGCACGATTGGGAGGTCGATCTTTTCGCTACCTGACACCCAAGGCATGGAACGAATTACCATTGTCCCTGAGATCGGCCCCCTGTCTTCTTACTTTCAGAAAGGATTTGAAGACATGGCTTTTTAGGAAATAGTCTTTTTATTTCTGCTCTTTTCTGTTGTGTGGTTGCTTTCTATGCTGTTTTTCTTTGCCAAAGCGCCGGGATGCTCCTCTGGAGTCGCCGTGCGCTATAAAAGAAATAAAGTAACATAACATAACATAACAAAGCGAAGCAAGGATCTTCGAGGAATGGGCCATTGAGCTCCTAAAGCTACGTCCACTGAAATATCCTTACCTGTTGTAGCAAAAAGAAGCATCTTAGGCCACTTAGGAGCGTGCTTAGGGGTGCATGG
Source organism: Lissotriton helveticus (assembly GCF_964261635.1). Taxonomy (NCBI): domain Eukaryota; kingdom Metazoa; phylum Chordata; class Amphibia; order Caudata; family Salamandridae; genus Lissotriton; species Lissotriton helveticus. The sequence goes on from NC_136059.1 coordinate 565,952,754, forward strand.
GGAAACCACTGACGACTGGCTTCTGAGTGCCTCAAAAGCTGCAAACATTATTGAAATCTCATGCGACAACTTAAGAACAGCAGAGTGCACTACAAGAAGCAGCCATTCCTCTGACGGGTGGAGCCAGCCGGGTAACCCATGCAGGAACATCCCAGAGTTTTGCTCCTAGCTCTTACCTTCAAGGCTGTCTGCAAGGCCAGCCACGGCCCAAACTCAAAATTGCAACCTAGAATGTGGCGGGTCTCAGATCAACTTTGTCCAGAAAATCCGCACTGACCTACCTGGACAGAAATGACATTATTTGCTTGCAGGAGACATGGGCACTTACTCCCTCAGTTTTAAATGGCTGCTACAAGCTTTTCACCTCAGGAAAATGCACCAATCTATTATGCCAGCCATCAGAAGGACTTTCAATCTTCATTAAACATTCCTGCACTATCAAAGTCACGCTCCTCAATTGAACCTCCCCAGCCTTGCAAGGTGCCTTAATAAAGGAATATTTATTAATCACAAAGAAACTCCACTGCCATTAATAAGCTGCTACTGTAACCCTTCTAAAGTACCAAACATGCTCACCATTCAGAACTTTATAACAGCCTGGAAGATCTTTTTTGGAGTTTGTGACACATTAAATCTTGCTAGTAGGGGACTTTAATATCAGGAACCTGGAGATCATTAGCTCTTCAGCCAGTAAAACCAAAGAACAGGCAAAACTGAACAACTTTCTGGCAACCTATACATTAATTTCTGCGTAACGAACCTTCAAGAGCCAAGATCCTCATTGCCAGTTTCCCGCTACGTTCATGGGAATCTCAACAATTGAGTATGTCTTCTTGTCAGGATCCTTAGCAAATCATCTGACCAACTTTGAGATCCTGGAATGGCAGGAAACCGTCCATAACCCCTTGACTATAACTCTTAACCTGCAAGTTCCAGCAGAAAACATACTTTGGGAGGTGGGTTAGTCCACATACGCTGAAGCATCCAAGTTAGTCAGGAGGATCACATGGAGAGTTAAAGATATACCAAAAGTGGCTAAATGGCTGGAAAAGGTAAATTACAAAATTTGACACCTTAACACTGGAGGTCCTACAGCACAAATGGGATAACCTAATAACCAAGCCAAGGGACCATCTGCTGGGACCTGGAGGTCCACAGCTAAACTCCAGGGCAAACTCTAAAAAGCAGCACCAACAGCGGTACATCCAGTCATTTATAAACATGACCCCACTGCAAACTCAGCTACGATAGCAGCTAATATGTGTAAGAAATATAAAAGAACAACTTGGGAAGTAAAGGAAGCACCAGAGCAGGAATCAAGTTTAACCCGCTTTTGGAACCATATCAATAAACTCAAATCTGTCAACTGTTCCAGGAATAATGTTGTTCCAGAAGAATCTTGAATCAAATATGTGAATGCATTATACATTTGCCAGTTAACTGTAATAGAGGGCATTTATAAACGGGGTACTACAGACTTACCCTCAGGAAGACAGTATAAACTGGTTGAGCTGGCCCAGGAATGCAAACTTATAAAATAAATGAAAAACAACAGAGCCCCAGGCCCTAATGGCCTCTGGCTGGAATATTCAAATGTGCCTTGGAGGACTGAGCAAAAGTGATAACCCCCCTCTTCAACCCAGCCTTCCATTCAGAGCAAGCACCAGACGAGTGGAGGGGCTCCATTTGGTGTCCAATTTCTATAAAAGGGAACCCAACTACTCCATCTAACTACTTTCTGCTAGCCCTTTTAGATGTAGAGGCCAACGTCTACACCCGAATACTCCTTCAACAACTAGAGGATTGGGCCACTGCAAATGATGTCCTGTCATTCTTCCAGACGGGAATCCGCGCATCTGCTTCAACCATTGATAACATCACTGCGCATGCAGCTCTGAGTCACTGAGAAGCTCAAAAGTGCCAGCCCTCTCTTTTCTGCTGCCTCACTGACTACAGTGCTGCATTTGACAAGGTGGACAGACCCACCCTATGGAGAAAATTGAACAAATGGGGGATTACCGCAAAATTCCTAATGGTGATCATCTCGATGTACTCTAACACGTGGGTTCGTGTGAGAACAGGTCCCAACTCAGTCACTGCGAAAACTTCAACTGATGGCGGCCTCAAGCAAGGGTTCGACCTTGCCATCCTCCTTTTTAATTTATATACAGCCGACCTGGGCAAATTCCTGGAGAGCAGCTGCCTAGCACTCCCACACTTAGGCCAGTCAAACTTACACATCTTAAAGTATGCTGACAACATTGTTTTAATGGACCACACTAAAATTGGGCTTTAGCAAGCCCTGAGGCTTATAGCGAAGCAAACTTCCTTACGTTCAACCAAGACAAGACAAAAGTCTTGATTTTTACCCATCACAAGAACAAGAAATTTCTAACATAGTGCATGGGTGCCGGGGTCAATAAAACAACTAAGAAGTACAATTCTTTGGGGGCATGGTTCAGTGAGACCTCCAAACCGACGGCCCATGTAGCCACCTTGAAAAGAAAAGCCGGTGCCATCATATTTGTTCTCACTCACCTCAACAAGAAGCTAGCTAGCGTTTCGGCTGCACATACTGTGAAGGTCATGAAGGCTTCCCTCCTCCCTGCTCTCCACTATGGGCACCTGGCCTTCACATGGCAACTGCGTTATGATAGCATTAAACTTCCTCCATTACTTTCCTATTCAATTATGTATGTAGTTTGAACATTATTGCTATATTTAAATCTTGGAAATGTGTGGCAGTAGCTTTCTTTCACCAAAGTACTGCATCTCAATCTGCTAGTTGATAGGCATGGGGGAAGGTTGGGATAATGTCAATGAGATGCCTGTCTCCCCGATTCATCATTCACGTGTGGCCTGACAAACAAACATTATGTAAGAATTGACAAACAGCACTTACCACAAAATCTTCACATGGCATGGCAGAGAGGAGTGATGGTAGTAAGATGGAGGTGGGACTCATCAGAGGTAACCAGGTAGTAGCTTCTCCCTTTTTAACTCCCTGGGGCTCAAGACCTTTACAAGGATTCCATGAGCTTGCATATGAGAATTCCCTGCTTTTATCCTTAGTGTTGCTTACAAACTCCATAGAAAATAGTCCTAAGAACTGCCACAAGGCTTTGAGTCTATAGGGTTCCGACGTCAGTTAGGTATGGTAGCATCAAAGGTCTCTGTATTGCTGCCAGATGGAGCAGTGAATCAGTATGGTGGTGGTTGTTATGCCATGCTGATATCACACAACCATCTGCTGCTCCTGTCATTGAGGGCAATTACTACTGTCAGCATGGTGTGACAAGAATTAGGCTTAAAGTAAGGACCGCACATTATGCAAATACAGGCAAAGGCACCTGGTGGTGGAAACGCTTGCCTTTAAGACTCACTATCTGTCACTGCTAGCAGATAAGGGGGTGGGACTAGATGTGTTTGGGGATATGCTTACTTCAAACCTGGTCACACCTCTGCTACTGACATCTTCAACTGCTAAATTAGCTTTAGTTACTGGCTGTTAAAGAGCACCGCTCACAATTAGAGCTGCCTTTGTATGACCGAATTATGGGCAGTGTTTGTGTGTGTATGTGTGTGGGGGGGGAAGGGTGTGGGGGGATATAGTCATTTGTGGGCACCATGTATGAAGGGGGTGGGAAGGAGACATTATACAACCACCCTTTGTAGTGGGATCTGAGGCACTAACGATGTGATGAGTGGAAGAATGATCTGTCAGCCATTTAACTGCATGTTCAGGTTGAAAGTGATTACTTGATTAAATCCCTCTCGATTTGGACTTTTCTGCCCAGCAGGGAACTTCACTGCCCATCCAGTCAAGAAATAAATTTTCGCTAAAAATAAATGCTGACTCGGGATACTGTTCATTCAATACAATTAGTGTACAACAAAACAACTGTGTTTGAGTATAGTTAGCATGCTACAGAGTTCACACCTTTGTGGCTTCCATTATGATTTTGTTGATTTTCTCTTTATCCAGGCCTTCCATTCCTGCTTTGTTGTCATTGAGACCCATTCGAAACTGAAAGGCTTCGTCTCCTGAAGGTGCATCGTGCTTCTTTGAACTCTCCATCCTTGGTTCTTCTGCTCCTACAACCCAAAAGGAGAACATGTCAATCACCTGCTTTAAATAAAAACATATTGTTTAAAATAAACCAGATGCAGCAAAGTTCAGAAGCAGTCACATCCAGCATGGTAAGAAACCTTTCCAAAGCATATCGGTGAACAACTACACCTTCCAGTGATAACTGTGATGCTATCATAGTGCGGCTGTAAAGCAGAGAGGCATCAAGCATGTGTGTCTTGTGTGTGGACATTTTTCCAAAGATCACTTTAAATATTTTAAGGGATTGTGGCCCAGGGACAGGAAGCACAGTGTAAATCACAAGATAATAGGTTTTGCATAACACATTACTACCTGGAAATTATCTATACAAAAATCCAAGCTCTCCACTTATGTATGATCCACACCCAAACTAGTATCAACCCTACTTTCTCCCAGGCCTATCATAACCCAAATTTGCATATTTTAGATGTGAGTGATCATTCAACACTTATTCAGCTTCACAAAGATCACTTTGTAGTAGAGGTTCAGCCTGATCTGGCACAGATAAGCAATACTTTCCAAACTGATAACTAAGTCCACATGCTACAGATACAAACCTAGCAAAAGTATTTGAACAATATAATAGAAGTCGTATAGTATGAGTACTTCCACACTAAAGTGCTAACTCTAATTGAGCCCATAGTAATATATGCTGGTAGAATGTATCACTGGTAAAATATATGGTGATCTGCAAGTCACAAGTTTGCATCCCTGCAAAGTCAATATAGACTTCAATTCTTGGGGGTTCGTAAATTGAGTATCATTGCCTTATGTACTATGAACACCTGTTATTTACTTACAAAGATGAGCAAAGGCAGAAAGGGAGTGGGAAACACGGTTTATAAAAGAAAAAATCAACGTAGGAAACGTTATTTATAAAAAGAAAAATAAACGTACAAGCTCTCCACATGCAGAACTACTGACTCTTTGCTATTACCTAACCCTACCTGTCAACATTTGAGCTGTGAGCTCAGCAAATGCTTTTATACTTGGTCAAAAAGAACTGGACCTCAGCAGGAGCCATGAACCCCAGGGACTCCTCAAGTAATTACACCTTTAGAAGGATGCACTGTATACAAAATAAACACCTTATGGCATTGATAAGATCTTGGACCCCCACACACCACCACCCCGCCTCCCTTCTAGCCTCCCGACTACAGCCGCAGGGGTAGGATTTCTAAACCAAAGGCACAGGACTAAGTAAATGCACCAATACGAATTGGAAATCCAATTGGACTGGAACCCAAACACAACCCACAGAGCAATACTGCACAGGAAGTGTTTCTGGTAATGTTCAGTCCTACAAGATGAGTTCAGGGACACAGTAGGACATCAAACCCTCTTTTGTAAATGAATAACACATTCAAGAAAGCAATATAGGAAACAGGAGAGGTATTTTTAAATGTTTAATCCTTGTCTTGTGCATACAATTTAAACGGGAACCACACGCAATGCATGTCATGGTCACCAAAAATAGCAAGAACATTTCTGACAATGTTAGACAACACCCTAATGCTATTTCTAGCTGCTAAGCTAAACTTTAGCAGAAGCAGTAAACAGCAAGACTCTTGTTTGAGGTTCTTAAGATGGATCGCACAATCTATTTGATCTCGTTAAGAAAATAGCAACTAAGCTGTTTCAAATGGCAGCTCTGCCCGCAAAAGAAAAACAGTGGCAGGATGAAGGCCACTTCTCTGCACTGCTCTCTGCGTCGCCTCTGACTGATGTTGGTTTGTGCTGCGATCTGGCATGACCTCTGGATTGATAGTCCTAGCGCGAAGTCTCTCTGCCCTATAGTCAGACACCTGAATTATTATAGTATCTGATCACCAATGTATCTTATGTTTATAAAATAAAACAACACTTACAGACGCTAAAGCATCAACAAGATTGAACAAACACAGCGATAAGTGCATCATCTCGATTCACATATTGATTATATGCTCCTACAACTAAAAAAAAAAAAGTCAGCTAACACAGGAAGCGCCCATGACGCTAAGGCAGCGTCCATACCAAAAAACAATCAAATATGTCAACCTAAATGTTAAGCAGACAGGATGGCAACATTTCTGCGAGTGTCTAAAAACACCACATTTTCTAGAAAGACAAAAGAATTTGACAGGAAGCCCAGGATGAAAACAGAAGAGACTTAAACAGGAACTTTCACAGTGTTCATGTCATCCCTATATTGTTTCTCGAGATAACCGCATTTTGAGGCATTTATGGGATCAGAAAATCAGAGAAAATCATAACATGTATATATAAGTTAATATATAAAAACACTGCATATATAAAGAACAACTCATACAGTTATATGTGCATTGCTAAAGTAAAAAAGGCAAACTAGGCAAAGCATTTCATTTCTTACTAATGCAACTGGGAGCAGAAACATTTAAATAAAACTGTCCTTTTGGCACACTCTTCTACATTTTGTTTCAGAAAAGCAGAAACAATCCTTTCTCTTTTATGTCTTTTATGCTGGAAAGTGATTTGAACTTTGTTAATTTCTTCCCAATCAGTGATGGGATCATGTGGTCTCCATAACAAGAAGCGGTGGCACTTGAGGAGGCATAAGAATGGTGAAAGCAAAGATCCATTCTTTTAGGTTTGGCAATTGCTGGTGCAGAGGATGTGCCTATGCACAGGACCAGATCGTTTACATCCAGGAATCCCAGAGACGGTGGCATTTCTTGTGGTACAGATTTTGGAACAGATGACCAATCGTATTGAGAAAACTGTACTAATGGCAATTGCAGTGCTAGAGGATAAGCTTTAGTAGTCAAAGTAGTTATTTCATCGTGATAGAGACCATTGATGGCATCTCTAGAGGAACTTTCAGGATGATTTCTTGCAAAAAAAACACTGGTCTCCCCTGTGAGGCATCTAGGTTAAAGAATGTTAGAGTCCAAGGCTCACTCATCAGCCACTCATATCCAAAGAAGAATGCACATTTTTCACTGCATTGCTTTTCAGTTGGATAATTGAAATTGATACTGCTGATCGAATCTAGCTTTTATTTCTTAACTAGGAGAAAGATGAGAACGCCACAATCAATAAACAGAGAATTGTTGACAATCCACCAAACAAACTCAAAAACAGTGAAGGGAAGAACCAAGGAATAATCAAAAAACAATTTAAAAACCAGTCAATATTCAGATCCAATGCTTTGGAATAAGTGCACTTTGCCACTTGTGTTCAATAAGTGGAAGATAATGTGCACTAATTCTACAAAATGAGTAGGATAAAGGGTTTGCAACAGTTTTTAAATCTCTGATCCAGAGCAGGCAGTGTATAAATCAATGGTATGCACCGCTTAAGTTAAGAGGACTTCTTTATACGAAAGTATCTCAATACGTTTGTTTAATTTATCAAGACACATATCATCCATATCCATTTTGGTCTAAGAAACATTTAAAGAACCCTTCCAGGGGGTGGATACAAAGTAATACCACACCATTTTAGGGTTTCTGATACAGTTAACAAATATGGTTAGCCACTTACCATTCTACAGCAGGTTTCATTTGTAAATAACAGATAGGAACCATTATATAGGAGCGTGCGATATTCTAGTATGAAATAAATGGATGCAGTCAATAATTTACAGCTTAAACCTGGCTTCAAAGGGTAACAGGCTCTGTGCAGTGATGGCATCGAATAGGAGTGTGTGACCTATAGGATTGGAACATCCAGCTGTACTTATAAATGCGAGATTGCCTTGGGTGTTACAGTAAAATTCAAACTATAACTCTCATACATGTTATGTTAATGAGTCTTGTAAAGCGTGCAAATATCCGCAGATGTCTTGGCGCTGGTTAGAGTGACAAAGAAATACACATGTCTATAGAATTAACCAGTTTTAAAAAGCCAGATTTTCAGCGGTTTCCTAAAATTCAGCAAGTTAGGGGCATTTTAAATAGCAGATGGTAGGGCATTCCAGGACTTTGTCATTCCCAGAAAAAAACTCCTGCCGCCCCAAGTGGACAGTCAAAATCTGGGAACAGCAATAAGTTTAGCTGAAGCTGAACACAATGTTCTGACTGGTTTATACCACTTAAAACTATGTTGTAAATAGGCCGGGCCTGAGCCATTAAAAGCTTTGTAAGCGATACAGAGAGCCTTGAAAGTGCATCTCTGTCTGATTGGAAGCCAATGCAAATTCTTAATGGCTGAGGAAAAAGACTGATATTTTGGCATTTTTAACGTCAGGCTGCTGAATTTTGCAAGATTTGCAGCCTGTTAAGAGTATATTGAGGGGCTGTAAGAAATAGACCGTTGCAGTGACTCCATGAATAGATTGAATTTTGTGCTGTACTTGATTAGGGACCTTGCATTCAGCAGAGCACAGAGCAATGTTTTTTTCCGATGGAGTCAGGCTGTTACTGGGGCCTAAATGGTTCATGTAAGATGAGGCATATGAGTTGAGTATATCTAGTCTCGTGCCACATCCTGGACAGGTGTAGGGAGAATGGAATTAGACTGTCGAGCAGTCAAGCCCTACACAGGCAGGATTCCTACCTGGGAGGAGGGTTAGAAGCTCCCCACGGGAAAACCTTGAGGCCGTCAAGTCTGGCGCGCGAGTGCCATAATGTCTGGTGGAAGGCTTTGTGCAATGCTAACCTAAGGTTTTATACTCGACACTCATGAAAGTGAAAGGCAGTAATAGGCAGGGAGATAACTCCATGTAAGAGTCACATGATGGGGATCTTCTGGTACAGAAAATGGGTCATTTTATATTTCTTCTATACTTAGAGTGTAGGTGGCTTCTTTCTTGGCCATAGATTTTTGTGAGTAAGTCAAATTATAAGGTTCGAATATGGCACTCTTGTTTGTATGCTGCTTAGGCATTTTTAGTGTTTGTGATGCCCAGTTTAGTTGTGTATTAGCTCACAACTGAACCCGTCCATGTTGCACAAAACTTAAGAATGCTTTAGGAAGGTCAAGGTGGAGGAGTGTGGCTCAATGGTTAGAGCGGCAGACCCTGATGCAGAGTTCTGGCCAGGGACCAGGGTTCGATTCCCGCCTCGGTGGGGTCTTGGGCTCAATTTCCTCAGACCTGTTAATTCTCGCCTCGGTGCCTATTCTAATCACGGGCCCCACACTGCAACTCTGGGCAATAGCTTGCTTAGCCTCCACACCGGCCCCAACAGCGCTAAGGATGCCTGGCTTCACCTTGGGGGTGCCCAGGAGTGGATACGTCACAGGGAAAGCCAGGAGGGGTTCCACAGCGGTATGAGTATCAGCGCCAGGAAACCGCATAGGCGACACCGCAAGGTGACCGTCTGGTGACAGTGCGCTCTATAAGTACCATAACAAGGTGCAATGCCAAATATAGAGCCAATAGAGTACACTAGTTTGGAAAGCGTTTGCATGCCATTGTCAATAACCTTAAATGTAGCTTGCATTATCTCTACATCAACTTCTCTAATTCTTTCAGCACCTTCCTTTTCTGAATATTTCTGCATTGCATTATAAACAGCATAGCCTGCTGCAAATATAACGTGTTTAACTGGGTGAATACCCAGGAAGAAATCACTAAAAACCATAATTTCACTAATTAAGCATATGTGCTACTTCATAGCCACAAGGCTAGAATGTGCAAGCAAACGTTGGCATAGCTTACCTATACCGTACATGGTAACAGTTATAGGTGTATATTTATTATACCTGGGCTCCAGGGGAATACCGAAGGGTTCAAGAGTCTTGGAAAGAAATCTGTACAGGCATACACCTCCGTATCAACTGACCATAGGGCTATCCTGTCAGGGTATAACATGGGCAAATTGTAAGTACCATTCTGGATTATTTCATATAATTCAGCACGTGTAATGTTTTATTTCCTTTGCCAATTTGAAAACTGTGTAAAATTCACTTCTGGAATTGAGGGTTGATGTTTTTTTATTTCCAATACTCACAGATTTCTATGTAGAGATTTTCAACAAATTTATGGGACTATGTCAATTAGTGGTTAGTAAACAAGTTCTTTTGAGGTCTACCTGGTTTTGTGATTTATAAAAATCTGACGATTTTATCTGTCAGCACTGTTGAAATAAGGAAATTTCTTTCGAAAAAATTGGAAGACTATTTATGGACAAAACCTCGCAATGCTCCCACTGTGTATAATTATATATTTCTCGGGGCCTACTAAATCTGAGAATGTAGTAGTGGCCAAAGTAATAAAAACAATACATTTCTTTATGATTTTAAGCATATAAATAAGGGTCTTCGTTGTAAAGAGTAACGTACACATAAAAATCTTTGAACATTATTTTACAGGTTTACTGAAGTCTTTAAAACATAATGAAGCTGCAACAGCTCGGACAGGGAATCTTTTCCCAAACCACCTCGTCCCGCACAGGATATCAGTGAGTTCACAGCAAGATGATCACAACGTGCTATGTGAATAGTATGTGATTTCAATTCCTGAACACAAGAAACACCAGGTTTATAGAAAGGTAATGTCAATGTATTGACCGTAAAACTGTACACAGCATGATGATATGCACTTACAGACTAAATAAACCCTGCACTAGCAATCGAGAAGTAGGACCACAGTGTTATAAGATACTGGTCACAAAACCAGCCTCAAACTGCAAGCTATCGGCAGACGCTGAGCAACCATGAAGTGTGTTGGTATCACCGAACTCAAAGTCAGAATCGTTTTCAGAAAGACTTATTTACTGGATAGGTTTGGGGTGATCCATCAAGCAGGGGCTTGATAAAAAGGGTGGGAATCCAAAATGTGTGTTCGACATACAATTTTCCATAGGACAATTGAACAGCGATACTGCAAAAACAGCTAAACAGAATTACACCACATTTGGCAGAATGTTATATCTTGAGCTGTGAAATCTGTTGAGTAGTTTGAGAAAATGTTAAACGTAGATATATATAGGAGATGTGGAACCAACATGTCAAAAAATAGTATCTGATTGGCTACCACAACTTCAAAAAAGTTCTTGCAGAAGTCGTTTTAAGACTCTGGGACTCAGTCCCCGGTCCTTAAAAAAAGACAAAAAATAAATAAATACAGGGAGGGCAGGGTAGGGATACACTGACCCCCTTAGCCTGGTGTGACCCTACCGTTTTCAATTTTAATCCTGCCCACCCCCCTGGGTGTGCCAGGGTCGTTGGGATGCCTTTTTATTATTTAATGGGATGGGGCCTGCAGCCTCCCCCTCCCTGAGCCATTACATTGCCCCATAGACACCAACACACAGGCTGCTTCATGTAAAAAGAGAAGGAAGGTGTGCAACACCCCTCTCTCCCCAAGCCATTACATCGCCCTGGGGATCCTATCAGCCAGGGCCTAAGCAAATACAAATTGCAGTGAGTGCCCTGATCCTCCTACCCGGGACACCCACAGCAATAAGAGGCCTGTGCCCATGAGGGGAGCCCTAGGGCCCTCGCACTCCCACCGGCTCCCCTGTCTGGGACCATCGCGGGTATAGCGGAAGCCGGCTGCACTGGTTTGCTCCTGCCCGGAAGAAGCATTTTCCTCTCTGCTCCCACCAGGGGGAGAAAACCTATGTTCCCTGCCCAGGACAGCACGGGCAGGGAGTTGGATTTCTGTTCCATGTCTGTGCTCTTTCAGGAAAGGAACAACTCCATGTCTTGAGGGATGGGGTCCCAATGACACTGCTGCCACCGGGTCTCAGCGGATGGTGTCCCCATGCCCTCTCCACCGATGTAAAATGCATCGAGCCCTGGGGATGGGGTCCCTATGACCATTAACTGTCTCACAGTGCCTCTCAAAATTAAAAAATAAACAAAAAGCACAAATGTGAAATGAGCAGAATAGCCAGTCATTTCACATACATTGCTCCAGCTGGGAAGCACCATATATTAGGCTCTGCAATGACTTTTTAAATTTTTTTTTAAAAGATTTTCCTTTATGATCATGGTGTCCTACTAGAAGGGGCATGGCACCACCAAGCATTCTAAAATGTTGTGGGTGGGTGCAGGGAGCTCTGCAGCCCCTCTAGTAATATTTTTAAAAAGTTGTAGTAAGTCTCTGAGCTCCCTGAATTCATGACCCCAGGACAGCTTACCATTATGTTTAAAGCATTCCCAGCTAAAACTGCATTCTCTTTAGCCGGAGTTCGGAGACCCCTTTTGTTTATTCTTCTGGCTGCATTTTGTGGCTTGAAGAATGTTGGAAAGACTCTAAATCTGTATGGTTGTTTTGTAGAAAAATGCTTTACGGTATGTATGTGACAGTGATTATGATTAAAAATTGCAATGTATATATATATATATATATATATATATATATATATATATATATATATATATATATATATATATATATATATATAAATAAATCATTGGATTATGGTTCATGATAAATTATTGTGTTGATTTGTTGGCAAATACAATACGTCACATTTAGGTATTTTGTTGTGCCAATACCTTGAAAAGGCCAATTAGCCAGATTTTTATATTTTGGTGTTCTCACCCTTTCACAAAGCGAGTAGGTCTGCTTTACTTAAAATGAAACACTTTATATTATTACATGACATAGCCGGGCCTTGGGAGGCAGGAAGTTGGTTATCCGTGAGGGGTTGGACGCATGGCCTGACAGCGCGCCAGGCCCCGCGCTCACATGGCGATGAACATCTTACTTTACTTTGAAAAAAGCAAAGAAATTCATTGGAAACAAGCATTGGAAATGCAATAGGTCTCGCATTAGAAAAGTTGGAGCTTTGGTTTTGTAAATGACAACTTTTTTTTATGTGTTGGTCTTGAAAATAGCAAAATTAATTGCTTTGTCATTTACAATGCCAATACTTTTAACTTTTTTCAAATGTGACACCTATAGCATTTGTAATGCCACATGTTTTGTATGTACGCGACTTACATGTATTCATATAACAAATACAAATGGCTTTTAATTTTTTTAAATAATTAATAGTTAAATAAAAGTTCTTGTAATTTATAATAGCAATAGCTTAAACTATTGTAAATAACTTTTGTGAAGAATATGTGCAGTGTATTTTATTGTGACGAAAATGCAGCCACGTCAAAACATGCAAACAAGTCCCCTAAAAAAACAAGGATGGAGGGGAAACAGTGGCATAGGGGTGAAGTACGAATGAAAAAGAACATACAAACAAGAACAAATAAGGTATTACAGTAGTTAACAATAAAGCCTTGAGACTAGCTCCTGTTCTGCACTCGTCAATAAAAGTCACTCATAACCAAAGTCTTAACCAATGTGTTGGCCGATTTAATGTTAATGAATAACCATTGAATAGCAACATACATTTCCGATACATGATAATGTTCCCCATCATACAGCTAGCTGTTTGTCATGCTAGGCATTTGGATTATGCATGGCAGGAAAATAAACAAAATTAGTCAACTTGTCAGCTTCTAACTTGCATGTCTCCAGGCATCGGAAACAAACTAAAAGATAGATTAAAAAAAATATTTCCTTAATGCTTGTTGCGTGTTTCCAGCTTTTGCCGAGATTCCAGAGCTTAGAACTTCTCTAGCAGTCACTCGGCACAGGGGAGGCAGGGGCGGGTGCAGGCGCCATAGGCTAAAAGGGTAGGGCGGTTGGATGTTAAGCGCCAAATGGCAGAGAATGAAGAAGAAAGAGAAAAACAAGCAAGTCTTCATTTTCAGCCACGCTGCGATAATATGAGTAACTGTATTGGTCAACCGTTTTTTTTAATGCATTTTGCGGAACTGTTGCAACACTGAATTGATAGTACACGAGTGCAGCCTGATTTGCAAGAAATGTATCTGCAAATACCTACCCTGCTTAAGAATTGGTATCGTTTTAGATGACAGTTTGCACAGTTCTGCGTGGCTTTCAATGGGATGTGTAAGTTGAGATGCAATATCGAAGCAATGGCACTTTAACACCGCTCATTTACAAGCATCGGCAATTCAAGAATAGGTTGGAAATACACATGTGTCTCTGCCGGGCTACTGTAGTCATGACATACGGACAGCAGCATTTCTCAGCTGTTTAACAATACTGATCCTATGTGAGAGCAGGCATGTCTCACCCGAGTTGTAATACTGATTAATGATTCACCATGTTGCCAGAAATAAAAGAGAAAAGTCACAAGCAGAGAGAGATTACTCCGTAGATGAGCAGCCTCGAGGCTGGGCTGCCCTCCTGCAGGGAAGAGTTATAGAGTCAGGAAGGCACAATTAACAGGTTAGGAAGGAATTTGAAAAGATAGAAAAAGGGAAAAATGCGTCCGTCTTGGCGCAGGGAGAGCCTCCTGTGTCTTCGACCGTGGGAGTGCCGTGAATCGATCTCGGAGCGGGGCGGGGAGACCTAAAACAAGCATTGGCGGACCAAAAAAAATAAATCGGCTGCGAAATGAAGACAAGTTTAAAAAAAAAAAAAAAACACTGGGAGGGGGGAGGAGAAACACGAGAGACGGCCTGCGGCCGTCAAAGTGAAAGTACGAGGAGAAATGCGACACGGCGGGCAGGGGAGGGGGCGGAGTGGGGAGAGCGGCATGAGGGTGTGAAGCAGCAGGGGCCTGAGACGCGGCCGCCTTTGATATGGTAATGCGAGGCAGGCAGGCAGGCGGCTGGTGGCATTGTGCACGCGCTTTCACATGCACTGCAACAAATCGCCAGTGGAATCGCCAGTTAGGTAAACTCTTGATAAGCCCCTATATATTGAGCTCCCGCTCAATGCGCATGCGCATTGAGATAGGTCGCTCGACCTAAAAAACAAAGGTTAAAGTGATGTTATATTCAGGGACTGTAATATCTTACTTTATATTAAAAAAAACTGAAACATTTACTGAAAAAAAACTAAGGCTAATGGGATGTTCTACTTAGGTGACAATGTTGGTTAAAACATACTATTTTAAACTAACAAGACCACTGAATCACACCAATTATAGTTATCTCAAGTAACTATAACTCGTGCCCTAAAGTATCTGACACAAGCAACCACGCCATGCACTGCTTGTACCCTCACATATTACATCAATCATGACATGTTCAATGACTTCATTGATAAAATCCCTACCGACATCTGAAATTACATCATTGATAACACTCTTCGTGATGAGGGTACGACCCATAGTTACTTTAGTGCACTTTAGTAACTTTAGGAGTGTCTTAAGCACTATCTTATAGTCAGGACCTTTCTCTACCATCTATGAGTCAACCTACGCTTCACGGCCTGATTCACTTTTCTATCTGACATACTCATGCTTTCTGCTGCACGTGGTTCTAACAGTCCTTTCTGCCCTCTTACTGCCAGAGTCCTGAAAAGAAGAACAGCGTTCAGTATACTAATACTGATTCATCTTTTTTATTTTAGTAAAATCCCTCAAATTATAATCACCCTGTCTGGACTTGTAGGTTGACCGATATCCAGTCCTTTTCTTCTGTTATACTCTCTGTTTGTTTCTTTTTGCTCTCTGGAACGTCTTTTTTCTTGCTGGAACCCTCAATTTCACATTTTACTTTGAGATGCTGTTTGGCAGTCATGAGTCTAAGTTGTCACAGCCCACAGATGCATATATTTCACAAATTAACTTTGGTAGGTCCCACTCACATACTTAAACAGGAACTACAGCAAGTCTCTGGCATATTGCCATGGTTGTGGCTTGTCTGTGAATATTACTCCTAATAATTGAGGCAATAGTTTCAAAATTTCCCATTGATTTCATCCCCAAATCTAGAACAATCCAGCTCCATGCTAATTTTGTCCCATGCATGGTAGTGTAGATGCAGTCAAATATGCTACTCCACTAGAGCACTAGAAAGTGTTCATTCTTTAAAAATGCCTATTTCTGGTTCCCTATATTGGATTTTTGTCGTTTTGGTGTCATTTTAAAGATACAAATGTTTTCTATCTTCATAAATTCGGGTGGAATTGTTATTGTGTTGTGTCTTACTTATTTACAGAACTGTTTTTTTTAATGTTTTACATGCCTGTCTCCTAAGTTAAGCTTTATTGCTAGTTGTCCGCTAACAAGGGTTGAGCAAGGGACTTAATTATAGGACCCTCTTTAGGACCCAGTACTGTGTCAGTGGAATTGTTACTGGTGGCAGGTGCATACTTGCCGCCACCAATAAACTACCTTCCAACAACCATAGTTAGTGACTTCTAAACATTCTAAAACCCTAAAGCTATCTCTAGGGTCTAAGCTAAACTTTAGCAGAAGCAGTAAATAGCAAGCCTATTTAAGTTTCTGAAGATGGATCACACAGAATTCCTGTTTTCGTTAAGAAAATAGCAACTCAGCTATTCTCTATCACAGTTTTGCCTGAGAATGAAAAACAGTGCTAGGCTGAAGGCGACTTATCTACATTGCTACTGACGTCACCTCTAACGGAGGCTCGTTGGTGCTGCAAACTGGCGTGACCTCTGGCTTGATAGGCCTAGCGCGGTCTCTCTGCCCTATTGTCAGATGCCTGAGTTTTTATAGTATTTAATCGTTGATTTTATCTTAAGTTTATAAAACAAACAGCACTTGCAGAAACTAAATCATCCAAAAGACTAAACAAATATGGCAATAAATGTGTTATCTCGTTTCACACATCGATTATATAATCCAATACCTAAAAAACTCAAGGCCATAAAAATATCAGCTAGTTTAGAGAGCATCCACGATTTCATGGCAGCATCCATAACTGCTAACAGTAAAATATTTCGGCTTAGATCGTAAGCAGACATGTTAGCAACATTTCCGTGATGCTCTAAAAACTTTACACTTTCTAGTAAGAGATAAAAGAATCAACAAGCAAGTACAGGATGAAAATAGCAGATGGTTAAATGTGAATTATCACATTATTCACAACATCCAGGTGCTGAAACACCTAAAAGAAGTAATCCTACTGCTAAAAATATTTCAGTTGGAAAGTGGGTTATTGGTAGGGGTAACTGTAGGTCTGCCACTGGCAATAAGGCCACTAACACATGATAGGACTCAGCATAGGTTTTAGAAAATTATTCCTATGCTGAACCCTTGGTAACGTGGCTGAGAGCAGACAGGCTTAACTTCAAAGACAGTTATGTATAGCATTTAAAAACACATTTCAGTAAATAATAAGGACACAACACATAATTAAAATCCAACACCAATTTATAAAAATAGGAAATATTTTTATCTTTAAAATGAAACCAAAACGACAATAATACAATGTAGGGAACCGGAGATATGAATTTACAAAGATTTTATAACATATAGCACTTAGAAGATTACAGCACCAGATTGTGATACCTGCTCGCAATAGACCGGGGCAAAGTCAAGGTGTCAGGCCAGGCACGATTGAGCCCTGAGCAGCTACAGCTCGCGGCAGGTCCCGGTCTCAATTTTTACCTTCACACTTATAAACTTTTCTAGAGATTTTCTTCCCGAGGCTCCTCAAAGCTCCCAGCCAGTCGGGATTCGGTGAGGGTTCGCCGGCTTGACTTGTGATGAGGCCCCAGTCAACTTCCATGGAGCGGACTTATAAAATATTTCAAGATTGCTTCAGCGGGACAACCCAGGAATCCAGGCCGACATGCGATGGAAGGCAGGTGGCTTGGCTCTCGCAGTTGCTCCTGGTCACCTTTTCTACGAGCGGACTTGGAAGCTTTTAGTGGGACAAACCTAGTTGGCTTGGCCGGCTCGCGGTCGAAGGCAGACGGCCTGGCTGGCCAGGTTGGGTCGGTCCCTCTATGGAGCTTTTTTTCAAAGTTGGTCCAAAGTTCTCTCAACTTCTTGAACTTCTTCCTCAAGTTCCTCAAGGGGTCCCAAAGTGTCTCAAACTCGCTCCAAGGGTCTGGAAGCTCCAAGATGGTCCTTGAAAGTTGAGGACTTCAGTTCCCCCAATCCACTGGTACAAAACCCTTACAAATCCACTGATGGGTCTCCCAGGTGTAGATTTAGTTGGTGATGTTCCAGTTGAGCTCTTTTAGCTTGTAGCTTTCAGGGAGTCCACTCTTTAGTTCTTTTCCAGCAAGATAAACCACTGGGCTGTAGTTTCAGATGGTGCAGTCTTCAGAGGTCAGGCCTTAGAATTCTATGCACAGCAAAATCTTCTCAGCAGGGCACTTTTTGCTTCAATAAGCTTCAAGCAGCAGATCTGGAGGGCTCTGCCCCTCTCAGATACTTATTCAAAATTCTCTGGGTCAAGCAGCAGGTCACTCCTGACCAATAGGAGCAGGGTAACTCCTCAAGGCGATGACCACATCCTGTAGAGTGTGGCATTATTTTGTCCCAGAGTGCATCAAATCTTCCAAATTCAAAATGGCTGATATTCCAGCAGAGAGTCAAGACCTGGCTAAACACACTCCCAGGGATGGATTATTACCCTAGACTCTCACACTACCATCTGCACATACCTTCCTTAAGCCTAGCCCCGACTCTGGGTCAAAAGTGTAAAAGTGTAGCTGACACCCAAGGCCTCCCCTCAGCCTTTGAAGAGCATGGTTTACGACTCCACCCCCTGGCCTGGCATTCCTATGGAACAGCACACTGCCCTCCCAGCAGAGTTGGTTAACCCCAGGGGCTCTTTATCACCTCTTCAAGGCAGCCTGGCTAATCCACTTAACTCTGACCAATCAGGGCAGACCACTGGAAGGCTGAATTTGGACTTACAAACAAGAAAGTCTTATAACTTCTTGCATGTACACTTTAGGAGAAATTCAACACTATGATATTGTTGGATTTAGCAATACTGTTCTTAGAAGTATTTGAACGGTAGCTCTATCTCCTTCCTATCAGGAGTTATTATTTAATAACTTCCTGCAAATGTTAACCTATAGGGCATGGGATTTGCAATGGGAAAAATGACTTGGGCCAATTTTCTAACACCAGGGCTTATAAAAACATATTTTAGAAGTACTTGCCTTATATTTGCAGGAACCCCACCCCATGTGCAACTAGGGGAGACTCTAGGGGTCCTGAATCTGTAGAAATAGTGCAGATCCCTCTTCCCCAGTCCTCCTAGCATCAAATTAAAATTTGAGCAGCACTTTACCACAAGGTGGGGAGTAAAATGTGAAATGTCACTTTACCCAGGCATATAAAAACTAATTTTATAAGGGTGTACCTTATAAATATCTGACCTTCCACCCCTGGGATACCTAGAAGAGACCCTGGGAGCCCTTAATATGCCAGAACATTGTAGATTATCCATTTTTAAGTGCCCCTACCATTAAAGTCAAGTGTGGGCACAATGTACTTTTTAAAAGCAGTCCTGGCACCCAGGGCTGTTTTTAAACTGACCTCAGGCTTCAGCAGTGCACACATGCAAGTGCAGAAAAAGCTGCTGGCCTCTAAACTGCCATGCCCCAGGGTACTGGTGACTTCTAGGCAGTTTCAATCCCCTGCCCTATTATGTACTAGGGGCTTAAGGGGTAGGTTATGCCAATTACATGGGGTACCCCACCCTACCATAGTATACCCTAGTGTATGTTAGGTGTTTTAACTGTATTCTAATGTGTTCCTTTCAGCTTGGCACTGACCCTGGTCCTGGTTAGGCAGAGCCCAGGGTCAGTCAGAGTCAGTTACCACCACTACTAGTCTGCAAAAAGTTGGGGGGTGCCCAGGGCACAGGATTACTTTGCAACATAGCGCCCGCCCCCTCCCCCCAACGAAAGGTGATGGGTTACTAACCTACACCCTGGTAGTCCTCATCAGCTAAGTGGAAAAACCTGGAAAGTCCATCTGCATTTGCATGGGCAACCCCAAGTCCATTCCCTGTAGGAAAATGGACCACCTTAACAGCTTGGGATTCTACCCTCTCATCTGCACGAGCCACCTGAGAGGCTTGTGGTCTGTTTGAACATGAAAGTGAGTCCCAAACAAATATGGCCTCAACGTTTTCAGGGACCACACCACAGCAAAAGCCTCTCTCTCAATGGCACTCCACCTCTGCTCTCTGGGAAGAAGCCTCCTGCTAATAAATTATATATCAGAAACATTGGTTCCAGTGGAGAAACAATTGTATGATTAAATAATCACTACACCATACATTAATTAATAATACTTAGAGGGTTTTTAAAGGAGATATCCGAAAGAGAAAAACAACTCTACACAGTTAATTTCAACCATCATTGATGTTATATTTCTTTTCAATGAAAATTTATATACATTTAGTGTTCCAAAATAGAAAGTGCAGAAGTGCCCAAAGTGTAAAGTGAGAACCAAAAAGGTACAGTGAGTTTATACAAAACAATAAGTGAATTGTACAAGGTTTCTACAGGAAATATAATACAAGGAAAGGAAAACGACCATCAGGTAACTAATAATGACAGCAATACATGTCACAATGACTATCTTAAATCATAGGCACTGTTTGTAGGGTTCGTTTTCTAGGGGCGTCGACGGCGTTTCGACCCTGGCAGTATAATGGGTCTCGTCAGGACAAGGGGGTGTGGGACTTCTGTGAATAGGAAAACATACGGTGAGATATATGGACACTAATCGGGTAAAGTAAATGTGGAAGGTAGGAGGACGGAGTGATTACCAGGACGTATTGGAATACACAGAATGAATGGAGATTTTTGACTGGTAACCACCATGTGTGAATAAAAAGGGGAAATGGCACTTACAGTTAACCCAGCCGGGTACTGTTGAGGGTTGAGTCCAAAAGAAAATTAAAAATACATTAGACATATGTTATGCATAACGCGAACTATTCAATCAATAAAGGCCCGCGTGACTTACCACTGCAGTGGTGCGGTCAGCGACCTCCGAATCCGTATATACTTAGAGTTCGAGGAGTGGTTTTGAAGTAGAAGCGCTGCACAATGGCAGATCCTGCTAATAAAGGCAACTGGCTGATCAAGGCCTTCTTCATTTAGCTGTGACAACACTGCCCCAATCCCTTGCTCTGAAGCATCTGTCTGAACCACAAATTCATTTGTGTAGTCAGGGGCCAGTAGTACTGGTGCTGAACACATAGCAGCTTTCAGAGTGTCAAAAGCCTTCTGACACTCTGGGGTCCAAATCACCATCTTGGGCCTCTTTTTAGACGAGAGTTCTGATATAGAACCATTGTGGGGTCCCTAATTTTGAACAAATCATCTATAATACCCTGTCAGTCCAAGGAATGCCCTGACCGGGGTCTGGGTAACAGGAGTTGTCCAATCCAAAATAGTTTGGATTTTAGCTTGGAGAGGCTTTCCATGGCCCCCACCTACCAGGTGGCCCAGGTACACCACAGAACTCTGCCCTATTTGGCACTTGCTAGCCTTAATAGTCAGGCCCGCTTGCTGCCTGGCCTGAAGCACTTCTCTTAGATTGTTTAAGTGATCCCCCCAGGTAGAACTGTAAACAGCTATATCATCCAGGTAAGCGGCACTGAACTGTTCCAACCCAGACAAGACCCTGTTCACCAACCTTTGGAAGGTGGCAAGTGCATTCTTTACTCCAAAGGGCATTGCCTTGAACTGATAATGTCCCTCTGGTGTGGAAAATGCTGACCTCTCCTTTGCTCCATCGGTGAGGGCGATTTGCCAGTAACCTGAAGTCAAATCAAAAGTACTCACGTACTTAGTAGCCCCTCACCTATCAATGAGCTCATCAGCTCTAGGTATAGGGTGAGCGTCAGTCTTTGTGACTGCATTCAATCCTCTGTAGTCCACACAGAACCTTAACTCCTTGGGTCCCCCCTGAGGATTAGGTTTAAGTACCAGCACAGTTGGACTAGCCCATGGACTCGCAGACGGTTCAATTACCCCCAGCTCCAGCATCTTAGCAACCTCAGCTTTAATGTTGGCTCTGACATGGTCAGACAACTTGTACAGTTTATTTTTGACAGGTAGGCTGTCACCAGTGTCAATGTGGTACACACACCACACAGTGATGCCTGGGGACATAGAGAACAGGCCAGCAAACTGCTCCAGCACTTGCTTACAGTCTCTGTGATGCTGGTCTGTCAACTTGGGAGAGAGAACAACTCCCTACACTGATCCATCTTGCACATTAGTGGAGAGGAGGTCGAGCACAGGCTCAGTTTCCTCCTCCACACCCTCATCAGTGACCATTAACATGGTCATGTCTGCCCTGTCATGGTGGGGTTTCAATCTATTCACATGCAGGACCCTATGAGAGTTCCTGGGGGTGCCAAGGTCCACCAAATAGGTAACCGCACCCTTCTTCTATAAGATTGGATAGGGCCCACTTCACTTGTCATGGAGGGCCCTGGGAGCCGCAGGCTCCAACACCCACACCAATTGTCATGGAGTATACCCAGGCATAGTAGCCTTTTGATCATACCAGTGCTTCATGAGCTCCTGGCTAGCCTCCAGTTTCCTGTTTGCCTTGTGCATGTACTCTGCCATTATAGATCTCAGGCCTAGCACAGTCAAGCACATTGTCCTTTGCTTCTTTAAGAGGCTTCTCTAAAGACTCTCTTAGCAGGCTCAATGGTCCCCTCACAGGGTGTCCAAAATTCAACTCAAAGGGACTGAAACCAACCTTTTTTCTGTGGCACCTCCCTGTAGGCAAACAGTAAGCATGGGAGGAGAACTTCACATCTCCTCCTGAGTTTCTCTGACAACTCATTAATCATGCCCTACAGGTTTTGTTGAATCTCTCAAAAGACCATTTGTTTGTGGGTGATAGGGGGTGGTGAACTTGTAGTTAACACCACACTCATCCCACATAGCAGTCAGATAGCTGGGCAAGAAGTTTGTGCCCCTATCTGACACCACGTCTTTTGGAAAATCCACTCTGGTGAACACATCAAGCAGTGCTCTAGTCACTGCAGGAGCATCAATGGTTCTAAGAGGCATGGCTTCAGGGTATCTAGAGGCATGGTCAACTGCCACTAAGATATACCTATTCCATGATGGAGTAGGGGACCAACAATGACCATCCCCACACTTTCAAAAGGAACCCCAACCCTGGGCAGTGGTATAGGGGGAGCCTTTGTCTTGCCCCCTACCTTGCCATTGGCCTGACATTCAGTACCACCCCTGGAACAGTTCAACAATTGTTACGGCAATTGGAGTATACCACGCGGAAATACATAACTCAACACTTATACACCACAACACTAATAGAATATCATAAGGTGAAAAGGATACCCAGGGGACTCCGGATCGCCCTCAAACCAATGCTTTTCAAATTTAACAAATCATTCATGGCACGTTGGAATGCCATTTTGAACAAGTGTTCATTGGATCTCATTCTTTTAGTCATTGAAGAGTTGCCAACAATTTTGGGTGAATTATCTACTGAGATTGATACTCTCAAAGAGGAAATCTCGACTCAAATGACCACCGCAGGTTGGACTAAAACCCTCAATGACATTAATACCAAACTTGATCAACATGCGAAGGAGGTACATGACCGTAAGTTATGCAAATTTAAGCGACTACAAGCTAGATGAAGTATACTCGTGGGCAGAAGCATACGCCCAAAAAAGATTCTTCAGAAAACAAGGGGTATCCTCTTCGGAAGAAAGTATTGCCAATGATCAGGACTTATCCCTTCAGAGACCTCATGCACCTACCATGCAGGAACATATTTCGAGGATCCATGTGGTAGATGGACCTTGTACTAGTAGTAAGCAGTTTTTTAGAGCAGGGTCGGTCTTCGAACTACCCACAGGACAAAGGAGATCCCCCACGCGGCAATGAACAAGAAGGGGAAAAGGCAAAACACAGAATCGTCCAGACCACAGCGCAACCTGAAGAAGACGGTAACCTAGTGATGAATATTTCACACAGAGTTTTGAAACAAGAAGAAATAGCGGTATTGAGTAAAGGCATGTCTTTTATTCCTTCATACACTTCAAATGCTTTGGAAACAGATAGCGCTATTTAAGTTTATGCGGAAACTACGATTAAGGTGGTTCTTTTACTCATGTCCCACCACACAAATATCAACCCACACACAGGTGAAATTTTGGCTGAAAAGTAACTTTATGGCGCCTATTTCGCATAAACCTTTAGACACCTTTGAATTACTTGTCAAAAAAGACACACAGAGCATACACTATCATCAACTTAAACATAGGAATTCAACACAGAAGGAACAGAAAATATTAGGATCATTGAGCTCAGACACCAGTCTCATTTTCCAACCGGCAAACACTGGAGGAGCTGTAGTTGTAATGGACAAGGAATTTTATAATTTGAAAGTCAATGATCATGTACTAAACACTGACACTTACATTCTGTTACCATCTGATCCCACAAAGGAAATTGGGATGTTCTTAGAACACATTCTCAATCACGCAAAAGAGATGGGTTGGATTACGGATACCACCAAGCGATATTTACTACCTTCAAATCCACAATTACCCCATTTGTACATGCTGCCTAAGATGCACAAAAATGCAGCTAACCCTCCATTCCGCCCAATTATTGCGGGATGTGGTTCAATATATGAACCCATTGGCCCATATATTGACTTTCTTTTACAACTACTGGTCCAATCATGGTGCTCCTATGTAAAAGACGGTACAAAAGGGGGTGGTGATGGACGGAGCATCTGAACCAATCAAACACTCACACCCAGTCAAAAGATCTGGGTTTGATCCATCAGTCTGACCCTGTGCCTCATGGGAACAGTCCAGCCCGAACTGCCAAGCCCCTTTTGTACCGCTTTGGCCGCCATAAGTGTGGCAGGGTATGCTCAGGCGTGAGTCCCATGCTCACTTTGCCACTGGATTCAAGCAAGCCGGGCTGAAGACGGCTGGAATGCCAGAAACCGGTCCTCGGAAGCTTGTTTCCGGTCCAGGGAAGGCATGGCTTGGCAGTTCGGGCTGGACTGTTCCCATGAGACACAGGGTCAGACTGATTTGCATATAGCCATGTCTGAACTGGGGTGGCAGAGTGGGATAAAGAACGGTGATGGATTAAACCCAGATCTTTTGACTGGGTGTGAGTGTTTGATTGGTTCAGATGCTCCGTCCATCACCACCCCCTTTTCTACCCCTATGTAAAAGACACCACGGATTGGTTGATCATATTGCAGAGCAAAAAAAACCCAAATTTAATGAAGATACGTTGCTGTGCACAATCGACGTGGTGTCACTGTACACCTCAATCCCTCACGAGCAATGGAAGAAACACCTAGTCATGTATATGAGATACATTGGCGACATTTTGATTATTTGACAAGGGAATCGAGCAACACTGGAAAACAATATACTACAACTAATCGAGGCAACCCACGCATACAATTTACACATAATATTCATGCGCACAAGATCCAATTTGTGGATATTGAAATCAGGAATACTGCGACAGGCCTGGAAACTTCGGTATATCGTAAACCCACAGACAAAAACAATGCTCTACATTTTTCCAGTTTCCATCCTATTTCATTGAAGAGACACCTTTCAGTTTCTCAGTAGATCAGAATCAAAAGAATCTCTAAGAACGCTGAGAAACCCGATACATTAATTCAAGATCAAACAGAGATATCGCCAATGGGGATATCCATCTGAATATTTGGAAAAAGCCAAGTCCATTGTACAAACAAAAAAACGTGAAGCTCTTCTCATTAACACACCAAAAGCCAGAAACAAACGTGAAGGATTTGTACTAAAACATTCTTTGGAAGCCATCAAAATCAAGACAATCATTAGAAAGAGATGGGAAATTGTGGAACAATAACCAGATTTCCAAGACTTATTCAAGGATAAACCACTTTTCACGCACACTCGCTCCAAATATTTCTGAGAGCTCCTGAAACCTAAACCAACACAGTTGACTTCAGTATTCAAGGGCATGAGAAAATGTTTCAACTGCGGACAGTGTGGCAATGTTATTCTTGGAAACATCTTCCAACATCCCACACGGGGAAATCCATAAAACTAAAACATACTTCGGACTGTAATACGGAAGGAGTCATAAACGCCATACGCTGCCCATGCGGACCCCATCTATGTGGGGAGAACTTCGCAAAAAATTAAAACTCGTATAGCATAAAAGTATGATACGCAATCAAAATAGACACTCATGCCTGGCAGCAGATTGGATTGACATGAGATATACCATACCACAACTCAGTTTCACCATCTTGGAGAATATCACACACACAGGTAGCATTGACATAACCACCAGGTTAGCTCAAAGAGAAACTTTTTGGATAACATTTCTGGATACCATCATTCCCAAAGGTTTAAACGATCATTATGAGATGCTCTGCTTTTTGTAGATTATACTGGTATTTCCATTTTGAATTATCAATGCTGTCATCTCTATGGTATTGCAGTGTGTTACATTGGTAATTTATCTTGTAAATTTGTACTTGCTTCCACTATCACTATCATTTCTCTCTCACTCTACAGACCTGGTCACTTTTCGTTTTCTAGCCTGCTTCCCTTTAAAAACTTGTGTCAAGATGCACCATTTCATTGTCAATTGCACCCGTTTTTAATAGTTCAAAAACTTGCGTTGAGATGCACTACCTCATTGTCAATCGCACCCTTTTTTAATAATTCCAGACCTTTTGTCATCTTTTATTAGCAGGTGATTAGTCAGCATGCGTTAGCAACTGTATAATCTAACTTTAACTAGGCTGTTGGCCACACTATTAGAGACAGCAAGTATATAGACCGGAAGGCTATCAGGAGCGCGTTGTGAACGGTTGCTGATCACGTGTTTTTTTAAACTAAGCAACTTTGAAAGGGATGTCTTTGAGTCAATTGGATATGCGTCATATACATGAGATGCGTGATGATGGAACGCACGCACTAAAATATCGGCATCTCTGTGATTTGTGGAGCACAGCTATACGGGAGATCACTGTTTAGGATCGGAGAGTCATTCACCACTGGTAAGCGAGAGACACAGATGCAGTTGCAGAGTTGGGTTATTTTTCAGTCATGGGTTGCGTATTTCATGATGGTTGATATTTCTCATTTTTTAGATTAAGCCTGACAGTCCAGCACATTTGAGACACACCTTACGCCTGAGCTTCTTGCATCTTCAGTAAGCGAGAGCTACGAACCACGCCACAGGCTTAGGTTTCTGTCTTATTTCATTTTGTTTTGTTTTTATAAATGCTCGCATTTCTTGTTACAGATCACTTTTTGTCATCTCAGTTGTCTTCAGTTAGAATCACGGCAGCAATAGCGGCACAGGTAATTGGGGTTTACCTCCTCAGACTGGTCAATCTTCTTAGTAGGAGTCTTGATAAGGCTTCCACTAGAGCTGTTACTGTTTGTATTTACACAGGTCTGAATACATCCTGAGGGGAACACGGTTTTCACATGTTATCCCAGTATAATAGCAAGAGGTAGGACTCTTAATACAGTCACGCTATAACACTTGGTTTCTGCATTCCATTGCAGGGGTGTACACATGCTATAAGATAGCAATCACGCGGCGCACAGACCCTGATATAACTGCTGTTTGTCAAGTCTTCCCGTCTTCTCCCCACTTTATTTTTCTTATGACTTGAGATTCGGCACTTGAATTTGTGAAGTAAGATGGCAGGATGCCCCCACTGCGTGCACATTCCTTCAATTATCTTTTCACTTTTAAACACTCTGGGCTCCATAGATTTTATAATGTTGCATGTTCTTCGCTTTATACATTTCTTATCTGCCTCTAGAGTTTGTCTGGGGTTTAAGGTATTTCATTACTGAGGAATGATAGTGGCTGCAAGCACAAATATTGCATTGCATTTCATTTACATCCCTTTACCCTCTTTTTTTGCGTTCCAGCCAGTGGCTACAAGGATTAAAAAACAATTGTTGTAAAAATGATGCCCCTGACGAATGGTCGCACCCGAAATGCATTGGGCTTTCACTAAAGCATGTTACAATTTTGAGCATATTAATTGTATATGATTTATATATGCATTGCATTCAGTTTGATTTTGCATGTAGAAATTAACATAAAGAAATTGAATAATGGATGTGTTATTCACTAAATGTAGTGATCAATTAAATGACTTTGTTTTTGATCAAATTAAATACTTTTCTATTGTCTATACTGTCACACAACTTGGTAGAAGCCTTAGGGACTTCATAACAGTGAGCTGAGTGACAGGCACGGATTTTTCCGCACCTTATCTTTATAATTCAGTAACACAGGTCTATTTAGGCTGGACCTTAAGCATACAGCAGTACGCATTGAATAAATTGTTCACAACAGAACATTTTGAAAATACACAATACAGTTGATTACCACAGGTGTGCCAGTTCGTACCCCATTTTTCGGTAGTCTGTGACCTAGTCACAGCACATACTCACTCAGGGAGCTTCTATATTTTCATATGGAGGCTTCACGATCATTGTCCAGTAAACACTGGACTAGGAGCACCTTTGACACAGCTGCCTTCATAGGGCCTGTCACACCTCCCCATTCCAAATCCACCACAGCCATAGGATGGAGTTTGGTAGTGCTGTCTGCGTAAGTCACCTGGTGAAACTCACCAGGTAACAACCTCTCTAAAGGTACCAGTTCATCCAGGACCATAGTTACACTAGCCCTAGTGTCTCTGATAGCCTCAACCTCAGTCCCATTCACTTTAGGCCTCTGCCTGTACTTGTCCATATTTGGAGGTAAGACAGCAAGGGTTGCAATATTCACCTCACCCAGGGAAACTAAGGTTGCTTCCACCACCCGACTACCCCTCTCTGGGGCACCACTATCTAACCGTACACTGACACTGGCCACTGGCAATCCCTGTGGATGGCCCCTTAGGGGGGAGCTTCTTGCCGCAGACAGCATCTCCCTGCTTATGCCCTGGCTGGTTACAGTCAAAGCACTTACCTACATTTGAGGGATGAAAGAACCTACCAGGCTTTCCCTGAAACCTCCTCCCTTTGAATTTGGGTTGGCCCCCCTCCTTGTGCAGGTTTTTGTGTGTCTTTGGAGGACTTCTTAGATTTTTGACCTTCATTTCCCTGGGCTTTCCCTTGGGAAGGGACCTGTCCTCCTTTCTTCAGGTCACCCCCCTGGTTCTGAATGGAAACCCGGGTTCTCACGCACTCATCAGCTGATTCCTCCAACTCTCTGGGGTCTGTCAGCTTAGAGTCCACTAGATAAAGGCATAACTTCTCTTCTGCACAATGAGTCACAATATGTTTTTTCAAAACAAATTATACAATTCCTCATATGTCTCAACTTGGTAACACCAATCCAGCCTTCCAGTGCCTTCACTGAAACATCCACAAAGTCTACCCAAGTCTTTGAACTAAATTTCTGGGTGCCTCTAAACTTCACCGTGTACTATTATGGAGTCAGACCAAATCTCTTGACTAAGCATGCCTTCATCTGCTGGTATGATTCTGCATCCTCTCCCTTCAGGGTCAGGAGCCTATCCCTCCCAGCTACTGGAATCAACTCCCACAGGAGTTCACCCCAATATCTAGAGTGGAACCTACTCATTTTAAGGGCCCTCTCAAAAGCTGCTAGCCACCTGTCAATGTCATCCCCCTCA
This sequence comes from Lissotriton helveticus, assembly GCF_964261635.1. NCBI lineage: Eukaryota > Metazoa > Chordata > Amphibia > Caudata > Salamandridae > Lissotriton > Lissotriton helveticus. The sequence continues at coordinate 565,982,199 of NC_136059.1, forward strand.
GTGTATTTGGATACTATGCCCTTGGAAAGTTTAGGTTCAAATCTACCCCCCCAGGACATCTCAGCATCTTCTTCACTTTCACTGCCACCATTCATTTTCTCCTCCTCTCTCTCCCATCTCTTCTCAGCCAAGTCCAGTTTCCTTTGCTCTAAAGCTATCAAAGCTAATTGAGCCTGAAGCCGTCTCTCTGCAAGGGGCGGTAATGGTTCCTGAGTAAGGGACCCTTCCCCACTCCCACCACCACCTTGATTCACCTGGCTAACACTAGTCACAATGGAAGAGGTCTCATCCTCACTCCTCTCTTGGGTGAGGTTGGGGGGGGGAAATCCTTCCACCCCCCTGGGTTCTCCTCAGCTGCCCTGGCCCAGACCTCTAGGGACTCACGCAACCTTGCCTTCCTCATCTTCGTGGCAGCATGCAGCCCGTTAAGCCTACACTGTTCCCTAATATCAGCTATCTTAAACTGGGAAAGTTTAGTCAGGTCCAGCTCCATGGTTCCCTAGTTTTGGGTCACAAAAACTAGGCACAACAGACTTAGAACAATTTTGAAAAATCAAAGTAATGAATTAAAAACAGTTTAGACCAAATTCCCAAAATCAAACTCAAAAGTTTTGTTCTAAGGCAGTTTAGAGGACTTTTATAATCTTAAATCATTCACAGAAAGGTGTACTTTTTAAACACAAGTCCTCATCCCACCGCTGCCACCAAATGTTGGAAAGTGGGTTATTGGTAGGGGCAACTGTAGGTCTGCTACTGGCAATAAGGCCACTAACTCATGATAGGACTCAGTATAGTGTAGTGTAGTTCCTATATTCCCAATAGGCTCTGCGCATTGGAATAACATAAACGATAGTTTAGACGTAGGACTGAGGTCGACTAGGTCTCTATTGAATATGTTAGACTTAATTATGAATGCCAGCTAGCTCAGAGGTCACTAGAAACTTTCTCGAGTAAACAGGAAGGTGTTAACTTTCCTGAATAGACAAGTAGGGATTAGTTTCTGACAACCGCATAAACATGACAACTTTGCTCCCTCCAGAATAAGGAGTATATCTCCAGAGTCGCGGAAAAAATAGATAACTATTTCACTTAGTCAATCGTGCATGCTTAGTTTCACCAGAAGCGCAGAGAAATAGAGAGACAGGCGTTTTCAATAAAAGTGGTTATTTATTGAACAGTCTTCTTTGTCATGCAAGAGAAGTGAGTTGCCACAATTGCAATACTTGTCATAAAGTAAAGTCCGTACAGTAAAAGGAGTATTATGAAATAATACTGTATAAGCATGGTACAGTTTCTAAGCCATACCGTGTTTAAAATAGATAAAATATATACATACATAAAATCATTGACTAAACGTCCTCAACTGGTGTTTCTAAGATACGCCTACCCCGGTGTACCTAACCTAAGCCTAGTACGCGGGAAGGAGTAAGTGAGCTGCAGTTTAAGTTAAGAATGAAGGAGGTCTTGTATCTCGTTCTCAGGACTCGATCTCCCAGTAACCCGCAAGGGTGACTGGAAACACTGGAGCTGGATTTCTCGGCAGGAGAAAAGACAGCGTCTCTCTCAGTGCATCAAAGGGAGGGTCGGCTTCCTTCGGCACTTGCCTCAGCAGGGCATCGGGCAAGTAGATAGTCGATCTGCTCCAAACCACCGTGTGTTTGCTAGGGCAGCTGTTGGTATATTTATACCTGGAAGGTGCCGGGTTTGACGTAAGGTTGGACATAAGACGTCACTAAGAACTTACAGTTCTTTCAGGCCTCCAGGAGTTCTTGGACAAATCAAAACAGAAGCAGGGGGAATTCCCAGGCTGCTGGAGGCTTGGTTTGTTTAAAGAACGTGTTGTACTTTCTAGGAGTCTATGGGAGTAGCCTTGCCGTATTTGGACCGCATTGGCTATGACTAAATATGGATATGATTCTTATGCCTTTATAAGGATATGATTTGTTATAACCACATAAGGGCATAAATCGGGAATATTTAAATAGGGTCATAGATACGTTCACAACACCCACTCCACGTAAAATGTCCATCATTACTAAATACTAAGCAATATTAAACATATACCTATGCATGTGTTTTCCAGCCCACCCCAAAATACATAAAATGCATTTGAAATGGTATGTACACGAAAAATGAGCAGTATACTGTACGCTTTTCAAGCAATGATATCATTCAGATTATGCATATATTGTACATTGGATGATGACTGAATGAATCGCGAAAATTACATTTATGAAATGGCTCTTAATACAGAAGAGAAGGTCGAGACCATTTCATCACATATTTATACAATACTGTACATGTGCTAGAGGCTGAATCAAAATATTGTCTCTAGAGTTTTTAAAAATAGAAATCTTGTTCTCCAAGAATAGTTCTACTTTAAGCAGAGTACCATGTGCCAAAAAAAAGTAAATATTTTGGGAACGGGAAAAGAATTTCGCTTTCAGGGCAAAAAATTGTTCCAATAGTTTTTTAGGAGTTCTGTTTATCAAAACTGAAGGCCGAATTCAGAGTTCAGGGAACGCTGTGTGCTCATATTTTCAAAAGTTATTCAAAAATTATTCTCGGTCGCCCTTTAGCTCGGCTCCCGCAGCCCTCCGTCCTGATTGCCTATCCTGTCTTCCATCCTGTCCGGGGACGACACATTTTTGGGGCATTGGAAACATAACGGCTTGTTTGTACTTACCATCCGACCCCGGGGTCTCGGTGTGCAGTGGCTCCGGAGTTGTGGCCTCTGAGAGATCGGGGCCTCTGCGAGACGTGGACCGGGACCTGGCCGGTGGGATCCGACGGCTCTCGGCCCCGGCCGAGAGCGAGAACCAGTGTTGGGAGCCGATGTGCGAAGATCCCGGCGATCCTGACCCGGGCCTGCCCTGGTGGCCGCGTGGCCGACGTGGGTGAGAGGGCCGGGGACCTGAGTCTGTGAGGGGGTCTCTCCCCGCCGCTGCTTTGTCCGGCGGCCCTGGTCCTCGGGGCCCGGACTCCGCTTGATTGGGGCACTAGTGCTGGTGCTGGCGGAGATCCGTCTCGGGCGGACATCCATTTGGCATCGAGGCCGCCCTTGCTGGGACCCCCGGAGCTTGTAAAGTCCTACATTTGAGAACTGTTCTTTCCGGGGGTCTTGGTGCGCGGCGATTGGGCTGATTCACGAAATGGCGGCCGACCCTCTGCAACGAGAACCACCCTGTGGCGGCGGGCCCGTGTTGCCTATTGGTGTGGGGAGCGGATCTGGTGGACGTGTGCCGACGGTCAGAGATATCCTGGCAGCCCTGAGATCCCTACACGCTTCCCTGGCCCTGGGCGTCTCGGTGGGTACGCCACGATCTGCCGGCATTTTGGGCGGCCATTTCTTCTTGTCGCCCTCTTGTTTTGAAGACTTCATTGCCTCGCCCCCCTCGATTGACTTGAGTGTCTCCGCCACTGATCGAAGATCGTCTAGTGTGTCGGTGACTTTGGGGCGCCCTGCTTTTCAAGGTTCGGACCCCGGGGACTTGGATGCTGTGCTGCGACCCTGTTCGACATTGTTGCCTGAAACTATTGGTGGACTGCCGACTGTGCCTGCTTCGATGACTTTGCCTGCGTCTACACTTGGGGCCACCTCGCCTGCTCCAGTGGCGCAACTGAACTCCTGTTTTTCATTGCTCGTGCTGCGGTATTTGATGCATCGATGCTTTCTGTTTGGGCTGTTGCTCCCTTGTGGATTTATCTACCCCCCCGTAACTATGCTGGTCACCATTCCACTCGATTACATGCTGATTTAGTACTTAGTATGTGGTTTTACATTGCCATGTAGTGGGTGGGGTTTGTCGCTCGAAAGGGTTGGGGGTGAAAGGTACGACTTCCGTTTGATTCCCGGTATACGATTTAGTAGCATAATTGTTTTCACTCGTTGAAAGATGGGAGGTCCCCTTCTCCTAATGTTTTGTGGCACGTGATGGGGTGTCGTCCTGGTCTGTTTTTGATTGTGCTTGTCTGGTTGGGCGAAGGGCTGCGGCCGCCCGTTCGGATTATGGTTATTCTGCTCCTCCCTCCTGTCTTGTCTTCTTTTCTCCGCTTTTGTTGCTTTTTTGTCTCTTTCTTCTCTCTTACTTCTCGCTATATTTCGGGTTCTGGTTTAGGGCGACAGGCACGCTGTTTGAAGGGTGGGCCATAGCCTTCTACAGGGGTTCAGGGTGGGACGGGTGGGTTGGGCTCTATTTTTTGTTTGTCTTCTGGTTCTATGGCCCTTTTGTATCTCTTTTTCGTGAGGCCGCGTCTGTCCCGACCTCCTGTGGTGTGTTTCAGGTGGGGGGTGTGGCGTCGTTCATCCTCCTGCTATGTTTCGGCTGTCTTTCTCCCCGATCGCCATACCCCCACTTGGGCCGCTACTCCTTTTGTCTCCTGTCTTCCTGCCGCGGGGGGCCTGTGTCGGCGTGTCTTCTTCCTTTCGTTTTTTTCATATTTTCTTATTTTCCTTTTAATGTTTTATTTTTTTTCTTCCCTCCATTTTCCTCTCCCTTCCTCTTCCCCTTCCCCACTTCGTTCCCCCCCCCCTTTTTTCCTTCCTGTGTCCAAGAGGGTATTATGACGGGCTGGTTTTGATGCATTGTTTTTCCGGTCCCGCTGTTATGGCTTGGTAGTGTCTTGGGTGGCGGGCATGTTACGATGATAATGCTCAGGGGCTGATTGTATCTCACGTATCCTGATTTTCTTGACTGCATTGTATTGTCCCCCCGATATTTTGCCCCCATGCCCCCTTATTAATGTTGAGGTTGGTTTGGGACATCGGATGCCTCCGTATTGAGAGTGAGCCTGTCATATGTCTTCTCCCCATATTATAAAATTAAGCCTTATTTACTCCTGTGTTTTAGCCCTTGGGTTTCTGTAATTTTCCCCTTCTACGATTATACGGCCTCTACTTTGTGTTGCTTGATTACGTAATATTTGCCTGGTGACTCCTGATTATTTTGCACATTGTGGCCGGCCGGCTGGGTTGTAGGCCTCGAATTGTCTTTCCTTTGATGTCAATAAAGGTTTTAAAAAAAAGAAAAAAAAAAAAATGTATTCTCGTTGCTAGGAGAGAACATTAACTCAGATAGGCTGGCAAAGAATTTGTCTACAACAGTAGGTGAAAGTTGGACCAAGTCCGAAAAAGTAGAAATAGTGCATATGTGAGACTCATTGCCATCATCGATGTCTGGATCAGCAATGCTCACAGAAGGTTGTACCTGTGTGCCTCTTTCATCTCGTACCTCACCGTCACCTAATCGTAATGGAGAAGTCTCAACGAATGTCGTCATCAGAATAGGTAATCACTGGGGACAACACGTTGCATGAGCCGTTACCGAACCAAGCAAAGTATCGATATCCATAGGTACTGCTGATGGTAGTGTGAGACAGACATCCAACACGCATTCTTCTCCGCATAGCAGGCATCGTAGAACAGGTAAGATGCAATCTTGCCAGATTGGTCTGAATGAAAGAAACCAGGTAGTATTCAGATATCAGTTTCGCCAAGCCGAGGACCTTAGTAATCCTTTCTCGGTATCTCATCGCTAGGATCGTTTCTTCCATTGTTGCCTGGGTTTTGTCTGTGACTTGACCTGCCATATCGGAGCAGAAGGAACAAAAATAAAATTCCTGCTACGAGTCCCAAGACGAGAGGCAGGCCGCCGAACACAGAGTGCACGAAATTCGGGAAGATGCTCAGGACTGCTTCAAAGGGTGCTAATAGTCCCGAAAATGTTTTCTTAAATACATGTGCGATGCCACTGGTATCAGACATGTTTAAAATTTGACCTAACATTTCTACGAAATGCACGGGGCAATTTGTCGATAATAGTGTATGTATCTCTGCCGCTGTCCTTGCAACTTGCAGATCATAAGTCTCTTTGGACGAGGTTAAAGGCACAGTTGTCTGTAAAAGAATAGACTTCATTCTGCTTAAAGTATCAATTCGAATAGAAGAGATATTCAGAGAAGGCCATATTGCTGTCTCCTTGTCTGGTTTGCTGTTTGGATACAATACTTGCATACAGCAAATGACCCTGGAAGTAACGCTCACAAGATAGGCTATTCCTGGCACCATGCCACAACAGCTGTGGTCACTTATTATAACATAGCTGCCGTTGGAAAGCTGTCTGAAAAAAGGCTCTATCTGTGTTGCAGGGATGCCGTGCAGATGACATGAAAGGTTATTTGATGAACCTTCGCAGGCTCCATGCAAGTTAATACCTTGACACAGAAGTGTACCGCTTAGTGAATTTTTACAGTTGTTACCACTAAGAAATACCTCTTTTTTCCCTTCACTATAATACTATGTGTATAAGGTAAATTCCAGGTTGACTTGATGTATCCTTTACCCAACCTTTCATACAGGCCTGCTGGTATATATTTTTGGCAATATTGAAACTGAAAAGTCGTTATCGGAATTGTAACTGTACCATGTATTTTCCATTCAATGACAGGTCGTTCTGACATTGTTAATGGTAATTTTTTAAGTTTTTCAATGCTCAGTATCGTATAGTCTGCTCCTTTTTGTTACAAAGAGATTTGTTTATCAGTAAGGTTAAAGATAGAAAATAATGACGTTGTGTTGATTAGACGCCATGGCACGTAGCCTGAACGCAGATTTTGTAACGTCCAGCCTAGCTGTACAATAGAACGTAATTGGGACTGGCCATGTTGTAACATTAGCATATCCTGTTCTATTATATCAATAGCAGATGATACAATGCTGTCCAGTGAATAAATTCTGGAGGACAGAGTCGTTAACCCATTGTCCACTACAGACAGTGATTTTTTTCAAATTAATACGATCAATTTCTCGTATTTTTTCAGCAGTTTCAATTTGCATTACTTTCCAAGCTTCGTTGTAAGCAGCGTATATACCGGCGAATATGAAACGTTTTTGACGCTGTTTGCGAGGTCCCAATAAGAAATCTCGCAAGTCAGCACCTTCTTTAAGTAAAGTCAAGTGTTGCTTAATTTCAGGCAGTGTGAATTTCTGTAGCCATTCGAGGCATAGTTTCCCTACACTGTATGTTGTAACTATCCCTGGATGTTGTCTCTGGGAATATCATGGGTCTGGCTCTGTTCTGTTTGAACCTCTGTATTTTATTCAGGAATCTGTCTTGACAGTTATTAGTGTCTGTGGGCCAGATCAACCATTTTTTCCAATCAGGATTTGTTCTGTTTTGGTGTAAAATATGTGATACGTCTATCTCCACATCTGTAGTACTATTACTATCAGGTATGGGCTTTGGATTTTCCATGCCCCCGCCGACCTCTTTGAGGGGAATTTGGGAAGCGCGCTACGGGGTCTCAGGGGTAGCATAGCGTTCTGGCGCACTCTCCCTATATCGGTGGCTGGGCGCGTGGAACTATTGAAGATGGCGGCGCTCCCTCGCTTGCTCTACTACTTTCGCACTTTGCCAATTTGGATCCCTGCCTCCTTCTTTAAGACACTTCGAACGCTGATGTCAGGGTTTATTTGGGGATCTGGAGGGGCGGAGGGTGGCATTGACCACCCTGATGAGGCCGCGGGCAGAAGGGGGACTGGCGGCCCCAGACTTCGAGTGGTATTACCTGGCGGCGCAGCTGCAATGGCTGACGCAGGCAGTGGCGCGAGAGTTCAGAGGGCCGGATGGGCCACAGGATAGGGTCATCCCCCGACATGTATTGTCGTTCATTATCCTTCGCCAGACGCTTAGACTGGATCAACTCACTCTTGAGGAACACACTCTCAGGTCATGCTGGCTACGAAGTCAGAAAAGAGCAGGTTTTGCGAGCCCATATGCCCCGGAAATTCCCCTGGGCATGTGCACGGCCCTCCCTCATGGCGGAGACTGGTCGGCGTTGGCTGGCTGGGAGGAGCGCGGGATCCACATGATTGGGGATCTATATAGGGACGGGGCCTTAATGTCTTTTTCAGTCCTGCAGGGCGCCTTTGACTTTCCAAGGGGGAATTACTTATTGCACGCTGCCCTTGTGGCGGGAATCCAGAAGCAGTGGAAGGTGGGACTGTCGGAACCCCCAACGTCGATGGGGTGCCAGTACATTACTATGGCGGCGGGCACGTTCAAGGCCATCACCTGTCTGTACAGGCGATTGTCTACGGAGAACCTCCCCTCTTTGGACAGCTTGCGAGCTAAGTGGGAGGAGGACCTGGGTAAGCCCATCCCTGAGACGACATGGCCACTATTGCTGAGACGGGCCTGGAAGGGCACGCGCAATGCCAGGTTCCAATTGGTTCAATTCTACACTCTTCACAGGGCTTATTTAACCCCGGTCAAAATTCAGCAGTTCTTTTGGGGGACTCACTCAATGTGCCCTAGATGTACAGCAGAGGGCGCTAACTTTGGCCACATGTTCTGGTCCTGTGCCGAGTTGGGATCTTACTGGGCAGATGTGATGGAGTGCTTGAATCGAGTGACGGAGCGAGAGCTTGAGGTAGAGATGGGCACCTGCCTTCTGCTGTGTTCCCGCACACCCCCTGCACTAAAATAACTAGCAAATTTTGTGATTTGGGCTTGATACTGGCGAAGAGGGAGCTTACCATGCACTGGAAGTCGAGGACGGGCCCTAGTTTTCGGAGATGGAAGGCGGGTTTTTTTAATTGGGCAGGAAGCGAGGGGACCCTTCGGTTACAGCTGGCCAGACGTTCCTCCAACGACAAGGCGCTGGAAGCTGCGAGGGCTTGGGAAGCACTGGTAACGGTGCTCCGCTCGTTGGATGAGTTACACGCGGAGGATGAGGCTCCGGCGACCATGGATCAGAGGATGGAGGTCAGGACAGGGATTCCCGAGAATGCTGAGGGGACTGTTTCTGAGTGAGGGCCCCTGAGCGTAGATAGAGAGGAGTTACACCTGGTACGACACGTTCAGGCACACTGGGAGGCCGGGAGGGAGATCCGGAGCACGCCCGGATAGCCTGGTGGACTCTCCCATCCCTAGGGATTGTTGTTGCTGCTACCCTTTATTTTTGTATTTTTGGTTCACCTTAGCTTTGGCAGGACCTGGAGCCTCGGGAGCCTGCGCACAGGAGAATCTCAATGGGCACACTGGCAGGGGGGGTGGGGGTAGAGCGGGAGGGGGTGGGGGAGCTAGGGGGGGAACAAAAATGTTGAGTATTGGTTTATCCTGTTCTGATTGAAGCATATTGAACAGCCTTTTGACATCTTTGCATGTAAATGATATGTTAATGTGCTGGATTATCTCGCAATAAAAATATATTTAATAAAAAAGGTAAAAGGTATGGGCTTTGGAATAGATGGTTTATTTAAGTCCTTTATCTTGGCTAGGCCAAGACAGGTTGTTTGTTGAACGGTGTCATTGAGGAACATTATCTGTTCTGGGATCATGCAGGCTCTAAATAATGATTCTAGACCTTGTACCTGACAATCTTTTGTACCCCAAATGGTTTTTGTTTCAATGTTTTTCCAAAATTCAAAACCAAATGTAGACATTTTTTCATAAAATTTTGTGGAATATATCAATTTAGTGTTTGTCACGATGTTTTTCATTCCTGTCTTATTTAACATTTTAAAATAAAACGTTTCTGGATCTGTGTTGTTAAATCCTGAGAAGTATGGGAATTTCTCATATAATGTTTTCGAACTGCCTTTTGGCGGTGTTGGACAATGTTCCCATTGATTATAAGTAAAAACATTTCTAGGATTAGCAGATTTATGCAAATAGTGATGACCATAATGATTATAGCACTACTTTTTTTTCATAATTTGAGGAGCCTTCTAAATAATCATGCTCTGTGAATTTTGCTGACATTTCTAAATCTGACATCATATTATTGATATTTTCAAAGTCCCAATCATCAGAGAAAGTACTTGGTGTCACAAAGTCACTTAATGAAACCTTGAACTGATGTGGATATTTCAAGAGTTCAACCGGGCCATAGATTTCGTAATCAGTAGCGTCCCATGCTACACCACCAGGTATAGGAATGGCTGTGATGTTCACTGACGACAGTTCTCTTTTTTCAATGTGAGAAGATCTCTGAGGCTTTAGGACCAAGTTGATGTTCTGACTTGCTGTGTCCATTGTACTATATTTTCCATCAATGAATTTTCCCAAGCTTAAAACCAAAATGAGCCAGAGTAGGAGGAAAAGTACACCTAACACAATCCATAATTCAATCCATGGTGAAATCAGATATGTTTCTCCGAGTTGATGAAAGAGTTCAGTCATTTTTTCTTTGAAAGTTTTAGTTGCTGGCGTTTCTTCATGTTCACTTGGATCATCAGAAAAGTCATCGAAATTGATGAAGTAGCGAGATGCAGTTCTGTCAATTGTTGGAATTGCTTCCGGATTTTCATTAATCTTTGCACTCGTGTAGTCAGAGGCTACATCATAGTAGATTGGTGTTTCTTGATCAACTGTTGATATTTGGGTTTCAAGAGGCACACGTTCCATGGCTTTGTTGCATAGTCCTTTTTTTTCACTGCAGGTTTATCAAATGTGATTAGTCTCTCAGTTTGAACCTCTTGAATTGTAGCAAGGTTTGGTCTTCTGCTACTTCTTGGGAGTCCACTGGGCCTACTACTTATTATTGGCCACATGATTGTGGTTTTACCGGGTCGATTGATACAACTCTGTTCTCCTTTTTACCAGCAAGGGGCGGTAGTACTACTGATCTTGTTCCGCTGACAGCTAAGACAGGTACTGCTTTTCTGTAAGAAGGCCCAAATTCCTTCTTCACCGCGATCTTTTCTCTGACCAGATCCCCAATCTTTGGAATCCAGACAGGTCTTGCTGGGACAGGTGGTTTTTCTTCAGTGGCCGTTGGCTTTAGCTTTAGCTTTATGTTACTTAGACTTCTTCTTGTTTCATTTAAGTCCTGTAAAACAGCCAAACGATCTTTGATATCAAAGGTTTTTTATTCTACCACTGAAGTCTGACAATCGAGGTCATGAATGATCATTCTGGTACCAAATAAAAGTTTGTTGGGAGTGGTACCTCCTAGAGAATTTCTTGTCAGATTATTGAGACTACGTTGGACACTTGTTAGATGTTTGACCCACCCGTCACCCGAACCTAATACCCTGGCTGTTATAGATTGCTTTATGTCACGGTTTTTTCTCTCCACTACCGCATTTCCCTCGGGATGGAATGGACTAGAGTACCGCAATGCAATGCCCAAGCTGGCCATGGCCTCCTTGTAAGCTCGAGAGCTAAACGCAGCACCCTGGTCAGAATGTAGCATGCCAATTGCGTATGTGCCGATAAAGACTCGCAAATCTTTTATAACAGTTTTGGCATCAGCCGAACGCTGCGGCCACATCCAAATGAATCTCGTGCAGGAATCCACTGCGACCATGATATATTTATAGTTGCCATCCCTTTGTAAGGGACCTCAGTGGTCCAGGTAAACGCATGCTAATGTTTATCTGAGATCAGAAGGGGCGTCTGTGCTGGTCGTTTCACTGTTGATACCTTAATTTTTTGGCATATTTCACATTCTAAAACATAGTTTCGAGTTTGTTTTCTCATGCGTGGCCACCAGTATCTCTGTTTTAATAACGATATTGTGGCGGAAACACCAGCATGTGCAGAAGCGAGCCCTTCATGTGCCGCTAAAATTAGTCCTAACCTGTGTTCCATGTTTGGAATTGCTCTATCCCCCACTCCAGGGATTCGAGCAAAAGGAACATTATTTGCATCAGTTTTGTATGAGTACTTTACTGGAAAGCCTTCCGGGAGTGTCTTACCACTGTCTTTTACTGAAGAACTGACAGCTCGCATTATCTCGCTGTCTATTTTTATTTTTGACCGGGTAATGGCAGCTATGGTAGCCGTTTGCACAGCTGTCTTTGCGGCATCATCAGCCAATGAATTCCCTGCAACGTGAACGCCATCACGTTGATGACTCAGTGTATGTATCACGTGAGTCTTTTGTAGTTCTTTCTGTAAAAGAACTACCTGTTCCCAAAGCATTTTATGCTTGATTGTGCCACCTTTTGCATCTTTGAAACCGTTTTGAACCCAGTTCTGCAAGTATTCATTGTAAGACAGGACGCAATAATACGAATCGCACACTATCAGTGTGGGGAATTCACGATCGGTATTTTCAAGCGCCATCTTGAAAGCCTGTAGTCCAGCTCGCTGAGCTGTACAATCTCCGAGTGATTGAGTTTTAGTGACCAAGGGTCTAAATTTTCCTTCGTGCCACCGACCTTTAACAATCGCGCACGCAGCACTATATGCTTGTTTACCCCCAACTGCGGGCTGTGCTGAACCGTCTGTATATATTATACAGCCGTAGTGTTCGAGAGGCAGAATTTCAGTCGGCAGAGGACATTCATATTGGTATTGGAGAAATTCTTGCGTTTTTAAATTAGGGTCAAATTCGTATACTACGTCTGATGCAGCAAGAGAATTAACCCATTGTATCCATCTTGGATGTAGAGCTTTAGCATTCGGAATGCTGGCTCTTGTTACTGCCTCTAGGGCAGGTACCGGTGTAACGATTATTATATGTTTTCCTTGTGCGAGGGCTCTTTCTTTTGCTACAGCAGTTTAAACCGCAGTCAGAATTTTTACAGGAGAACTGAATTTCATTTCAGCTTGTGTGTACAAGTGTGATTTATAAGCTATTGGTACCGTTTCTCCCTCATTAGAGATCAGGTACGTGAATCCGCATCTTCCGGGGATGACTCGGATTACAAAGTTGCGTTCGTTTGCGCGTGTTTGCAGTTTTGTTTTAGTTAACATGTCTGTTTGTATTGATTGTAACATTTTTGTGTGATTTTGGGTCCAATTAATTGGTTTGAAATCAGGTTTTATTAATTCGTAGAGAGGTTTAACCCTCTCTGCGTAGTTTAGAATGTATGTTCTTCCGAAATTCAGGAAACCTAGAATTGATTGTAAGTTTTTCAGCGTTTTTGGAGCTTGGAGTACCGCACACTTCTCTAAGAAGTTGTCTGCTAGGCTTTTGCCTTCACTTGATAACTCATATCCCAAAAATAGGACAGTGAGGTGGGCAATTTGTGACTTTTTAAAGTTGAATTTGTACCCTTCAGCTGCGAACCCAAGTATAATGGTGTTCACTCTTTTCAAGTGCGTCTCCAGGTCATCGTCTGTAAGATAGATGTCATCGACATAAGATAATGCCTCATCATCATACATTTGTAGTATTTCTGTTACCCTGGCTGAAAAGAATCCTGGGCTGTTCTTGAATCCCTGTGGGAGACGACAACATTGCTTTTACGCCCCCATACAGGAGAAAGCGGTCAAATACCTGCTTTCCGGTGGTATGTTTTGACAGAAGAAACCATTTGAAATATCTAATGTCGTTTTATATTTTTTGCGCACAATGTTATTCATTAGTGCTGTACTGTGTGAGTTTTGTACTGCAAATGTTTTGCAACAAGAGTTTAGGTGTCTGTAGTTCAGAACTAGACGATATGAATTGTCTGGCTTGGAGACAGGAAACAAAGGATTGTTCATTTGTGAGGTGCATGTTTCAATCACCCCCTGGTATTCAAGTTGATCTAAGATCTCCCAGACTTGTTTTTTAGCTTCTTGCTTATCAGGATACTGCCTCTGTGCAGTAGGTTGATTTTTTAACTGGATTTTATGGTGAGGAGAATCTTCATCCCATCCTACATGATTTTTATATAATGCAGGGGCTTGGGCTACTGCCCATTCTCTAGCAAATGTGTATTTTTTATGAATTAGAATGTGATTTGAGAAGGCAGGCATAATCATTTCTTCGCCATGTGGGCACTCCCTGACAAACTCTGGTGGCCAGTCTTTCTCTGCTAGAAGGATATCATAGCCTTTTGAGAGGTTCTCCCAAAAGGGACCTCTTATTTTCCTAGTTTTGTCCCCTTCTATACGTAATGTTATTTCGTATATTTTATGAGGCACGCTAACTCTGGTGTCTGCAATTTCCACCTGAATGTATTCATTCGTGTCCACTGTCTCCAGAAGATTCATCAGGATCTTGCGAGCTATGGTCACTTCTGCTGCGCTGTCTAGCATTGTCTGGGCCCATTCTCCGTTTTTCAGTTGTGTCCTCAGAATCCTCGGCATGTTTTATTTTAATACTGGCTACCTTCTTTTTGGGAAATTGTAATTTTTTATTTTGATAAGCAGGTTCCTTGTCTTTGGACTGGACGTGCTCTTCTTTGTGTTCTGACCGTCCTCTTCTTTCCGATTTCTGTGAGGAAGACTGAAAAGATCGAGAGGGACGTGTATCAATATCTTGATATCTGTCAGGTTTTCTTAATTTATCCCTATCGCTAAGGTTGTATCTTTTCTCAGAGGGCTCCCGTTGTGGAGACCTGCCTCCCCGTTCTGGAGATCTATCTCTCCGTTGAGGAGACCTTCCTCTGGACTGGAACTGTTTTTCTCTGGGAGTGATTTGTTTGTTACCCTCCCACTTCTTTTTTGGAGTATTGAGATTATTTTTGATAAAGGTGTTTTCAGGATTTTCAGTTAGTTGTGGTTTTAGTGGTTTCCCACCCAAACTATCTCTACCTAGTTCTTCATACGATTTTTCAATTATTCTGGCAAGTTCAAAAGGTTGTTCTCCTATATCTGTTTCTTTCAATTTTTGGCGGATCGTAGTACCGTCAAGTGTTAATTGAACTAATTCTCTATATGCTTTTGTTAATTCCTGTAGCTGAACAAATAGTTCTTCGCTGGACATTTTTTCAATGTCAGGATATGGTGTATAGTTGGCTAGAACCGGCCATGTGGCTCCTGGTCTACCTAGTGGACCGAGCCTGGTAATGTGATTTTGTTGTTTTAGGGCGCCATTAAACCAGAGCTGGTGCTCTTGGTAGGTTAGTGGAATTTCAACGTCCTCGAAAGGAGCGTATTCCGCTGGAGATTCCTCTATTTTGTAGTAGTGGAACTCGCGTGTCACAGCATGTGCTGCCGGAAAATGTATCCAGGAATAGAATATCTCTGTCTACCGATATTCATGGGCCTCTACCACAAATATGACTGTGCCACCTCTTGATGATACTCCATTTTCTATAAGTTTTATAGTTATGGTTTTCCTTACATTGACTGGGATGAGTATAGCATTCGGGTCATCTTGCCGAAGACTTGTGTCTTCCGCTAAAAGTTGAGCTGCTATTTCATGTCTTTCTCTGTCGTCATCCGACATTTTACTGACTGAAAGTTTGCAGAGCAAGTTTCAAGGAAACAAAGATTAGGTGCACAATATTTTGGAACACTGTATCCTTCAACGTTGACTAAACCAAGTACTAATACATAGGATTCTGATCCTATTAAGTTTTGGCGGATATTAACCTTTCACCCACTCCAGATGTCTATCTGAGTATTTATGGGAAAAAGGGGTCTGTGTGAAAAGCACAGTTACTTTAGTACCTAGCGTTAAATTATCGCCTTACCAAATGTTGGGCGCCAGGTAGTGTAGTTCCTATATTCCCAATAGGCTCTGCGCATTGGAATAACATAAACGATAGTTTAGACGTAGGACTGAGGTCGACTAGGTCTCTATTGAATATGTTAGACTTAATTATGAATGCCAGCTAGCTCAGAGGTCACTAGAAACTTTCTCGAGTAAACAGGAAGGTGTTAACTTTCCTGAATAGACAAGAAGGGATTAGTTTCTGACAACCGCATAAACATGACAACTTTGCTCCCTCCAGAATAAGGAGTATATCCCAGAGTCGCGGAAACAATAGATAACTATTTCACTCAGTCAATCGTGCATGCTTAGTTTCACCAGAAGCGCAGAGAAATAGAGAGACGGGCGTTTTCAATAAAAGTGGTTATTTATTGAACAGTCTTCTTTCTCATGCAAGAGAAGTGAGTTGCCACAATTGCAATACTTGTCTTAAAGTAAAGTGCGTACAGTAAAAGGAGTATTATGAAATAATACTGTAAAAGCATGGTACAGTTTCTAAGCCATACAGTGTTTAAAATAGATAAAATATATACATACATAAAAACATTGACTAAACGTACTCAACTGGTGCTTCTAAGATACGCCTACCCCGGTGTACCTAACCTAAGCCTAGTACGTGGGAAGGAGTAAGTGAGCTGCAGTTTAAGTTAAGTTAGTTTTTGCCAAGAATCTGAATCAAGAATTCTCTAAGGATCTAATCAGCTCCGTACCTTGGTTATAGAATGAAGGAGGTCTTGTATCTCGTTCTCAGGACTCTATCTCCCAGTAACCCGCAAGGGTGACTGGAAACACTGGAGCTGGATTTCTCGGCAGGAGAAAAGACAGCGTCTCTCTTAGTGCGTCAAAGGGAGGGTCGGCTTCCTTCGGCACTTGCCTCAGCAGGGGGTCGGGCAAGTAGATAGTCGATCTGCTCCAAACCACCGTGTGTTTGCTAGGGCAGCTGTTGGTATATTTATACCTGGAAGGTGCCGGGTTTGACGTAAGGTTGGACATAAGACGTCACTAAGAACTTACAGTTCTTTCAGGACTCCAGGAGTTCTTGGACAAATCAAAACAGAAGCAGGGGGAATTCCCGGGCTGCTGGAGGCTTGGTTTGTTTAAAGAACGCGTTGTACTTTCTAGGAGTCTATGGGAGTAGCCTTGCCGTATTTGGACCGCATTGGCTATGACTAAATATGGATATGATTCGTATGCCTTTATAAGGATATTATTTGTTATAACCATATAAGGGCATAAATTGGGAATATTTAAATTGGGTCCTAGATACGTTCACAACAATAGGTCTTAGAAAATAATTCCTATGCTCAACCCTTGGTAACGTGACTGCTAGCAGACAGGCTTAACTTCAAAGACAAGTATGTAAAGCATTTAAAAAAAACATTTCAGTTAATAATTAAGACACAACACATAATAAAAATGCAACACCAATTTATAAAAATAGGAAATATTTTGTATCTTTAAAATGACACCAAAACAACAAAAATCCAATGTAGGGAACAGGAGATATGAATTTTCAAAGATTTAATAAATTATAGCACTTAGAAGATTATAGCACCATACTGTGATACCTGCTCGCAATAGACCGGGGCAAAGTCACAGTTTCAGGACGGGCGCGATGGAGCTCTGAGAGGCTAGAGTTCGCGGCAGGTCCCAGTCTCAATTTCTACCTTCACACTTAGAAATGTTTCTGCAGCTTTTCTTCCCGAGGTCCCTCGAAGCTCCCAGCCAGTCCGGATTCTTTGAGGGTTCGCCGGCTTGACTTGTGAGGAGGAACGGGTCAACTTCCCTGGAGAAACCTTAGAAAATATTTCAAGATTGCTTCAACGGGACAACCCAGGAATCCAGGCAGACATGCGATGGAAGGCAGGCGGTTTGGCTCACCCGGCTGCTCCCGGTCACCTTTTCTACGAGCGGACTTAGAAACTTTACCTGAGCTTTTTCTCGCGGGGTCTCTCGATGCTCCTCATGTAGTTGGTTCCGGTGAGGGTTCGACTGCTTCAGATTTTCTCTAGTCCCGGTCAATCTCTGGAAGTTTGAGCTATGGAGCTTTTAGCGAGACGAACCTGGTTGGCTTGGCCGGCTCGCAGTTGAAGGCAGGCAGCCTGGCTGGCTAGGTTGGGTTTGTCCCTCTATGGAGCTTTTTTTCAAAGTTGGTCCAAAGTTCTCCAAACTTCTTGAACTTCTTCCTGAAATTCCTCAAGGGGTCCCAAAGTGTCTCAAACTCACTCACTCCAAGGGTCTGAAAGCTCCAAGATGGCCCTTGAAAGTTGAGGACATCAGTTCCCACAATCCACTGGTACAAAACCCTTACAAAACCACTGATGGGTCTCAGGTGTAGATTTAGTTGGCGATGTTCCAGTTTAGCTCTTTTAACCTGTAGCTTTCAGGAAGTCCACTCTTTAGTTCTTTTCCAGCAAGATAATCCACAGGGCTGTAGTTTCAGATGTCAAGACCTGGCTAAACACCCCCCACCCCCCACCCCCAGGGATGGCTTATTACCCTAGACTCTCCCACTACCATCTGCACATACCTTCCTTAAGCCTAGCCCTGACTCTGGGTCAAAAGTGTAAAAGTGTAGCTGACACCCAGGGCTCCTCTCTGCCTTTGAAGAGCATGGTTTATGACTCCACCCCCTGGTCAGGCATTCCTATGGAACAGGACACTGCCCTCCCAGCAGAGTTGGTTAACCCCAGGGGCTCTTTATCACCGTTTCAAGGCAGCCTGGCTAATCCACTTAACTCTGACCAATCAGGGCAGACCAATGGAAGACTGAATTTGGGCTTACAAACAAGAAAGTCTTATAGCTTCTTGTATGCACACTTTAGGAGAAATTCAACATTATTATATTGTTGGATTTAGCAATACTATTTTGAGAAGTCTTTGAACGGTAGCTCTATCTCTTTCCTATCAGGCGTTATTATTTAATAACTTCCTGCAATGTTAACCTTTAGGGCATGGGATTTGCAATGGGAAAAATGACTTGGGCCAGTTTTCTAACACCAGGGCTTATAAAAACATTTTTTAGAAGTACTTGCCTTATAACAACAGGAACCCCACCCCATGTGCAACTAGGGGAGACTGTAGGGGTCCTGAATCTGTAGAAATATTGCATATCCCTCTTCCCCGCTCCTAGCATCAAAGTCGAATTTGAGCAGCACTTTACCACAATGTGAGGAAGTGAAATGTGAAATGTCACTTTACCCAGGCATATAAAAACTTATTTTAGAAGGGTGTACCTTCTACATATCTGACCCCCCACTCCTGGGATACATAGGGGAGACCCTGGGGGTCCCTAATATACCAACACATTGTAGGTTATCCATTTTAAGTGCCCCTACCACCAAAGTCGAGTTTGGGCACAATTTACTTTTTAAAAACAGTCCTGGCACCCAGGGCTGTTTTTAAACTGACCTCAGGCTTCAGCAGTGCACGCATGCAAGTGCAGAAAAAGCTGCTGGCCTCTAAACTGCCATGCCCGAGGGTACTTGGGCCTTCTAGGCAGTTTCAATCCCCTGCCCTATTATATACTAGGGGCATATGGGGTAGGTGATGCCAATTACAGGGGTACCCCACCATACCAAAGTGTACCCTAGTGTATGTTAAAGGTTTTAACTGTATTCTAATGTGTTCCTTTCAGCTTGACCCTGGCCCTGGGCCTGGTTAGGCAGAGCCCAGGATCAGTCAGAGTTAGTTACCACCAGTACCAGTCAGCAAAAAGTTTGGGGGTGCCCAGGGCACAGGATGACTTTGCAACAATTTCCCTATTGGACACTTCTATATTTGCAAACTACAGACCTACCTCATATTTACGACTAAGCAGAGCTTTGTCTACCTTTTGTGAAACCAATTTGAGATTTGAAGATGAGCAATTCGGGTTTCGACCAGGCCACGGGACAGAGACAGCATTGGTTGTAGTCCTGGACGAACTTAGAATGAGGGCAGACACAGGTCAATCAACTGTGTTGATTTTACTCGATATGTCCGCTGCCTTTGACATGGTCAGCCACAAAATCTTACTTAGGCGGCTGACGGAACTTGGGCTGGAAGACCTTGCCTTCAAATGGCTCAAGTCCTATTTGGAGAATAGGCAACAGGCAGTACAACTCCCCCCCCCTTCTCATCCAAATTTAGAACAATTGAGCACGGGGTCCCTCAAGGTTCCTCCATTAGCCAAATTCTTTTCAATATTTATTTAAGACCTCTGATCCCCATCATTAAATCCTACAACATCAATTTGGTGAACTATGCTGATGACACGCAGCTCGTCCTGTCGCTGGAAGGCAGGGAGTCTGCGTCACTCAGCGATTTTCACGAGTGTATGCAGAAGGTGGCGAGTTGGCTCATGGGCAATTCCCTGCAATTTAATGGTGGGAAAACAGAAATTTTGCACTGTACAATGAAAAATATCCCACGCCCACTTCCAGATGAATTTTGGCCTATCCAGATAGGCACACCTCCAATCCCAGCGGCTGATGTGCGGAATTTGGGGGTAGTTTTCGATAATAAGCTGAGTATGGAGAAACATGTTAATAAAACAGTTGGTACTTGTTTCTCCCTCATCCAGGCATTGCGGAAGATCCTTCCCATGCTGCCTCTGTCAGCCAGGGCCCTAGTAGTCAGAAGCGTAATTTTGAGTCGGCTAGACTACTGTAATGCTCTACTTCTTGGTGCACCTAGTTTTCTCATCAAGAGACTACAAAGAATCCAAAAAATAGCCGCCACGTTAGCCTTAAAAAGGAGATGGGATGACTCTGCATCAGCAGTTCTTATTGATCTCCATTGGCTTCCTCTGGCCCAGAGAATCCAGTTTAAAGCTGCATGCATTGTGTTCAAAGCCCTTCATGGACTCGGACCCCAGCTTCTGCAAAAACAATTTGTCTGGTACTCTCCTTCAAGAATGCTTCGCTCTTCCACTACATATCTGGCCCGTACCACCAGAGTACGAACTTCTAGATTTGGTGGCAGAGCCTTCAGCTGGACAGCGGTACAGTTGTGGAATAATCTCCCATTTAATATCAGAGAAGTAGAGGAGTTTGTACAGTTTAGGAAAAAACTTAAAACCCATCTTTTTCCTAGGGTGTAGTGTTCATCACTTGTGGGCTAACTCTGCGTGTGTTTTGGAACTTCTATCTTCATCGCCAGGATACCCGTGGGGTGATAAAGCGCTTTATAAATACTGGATACATTACATTACATTACATAATAAAAAATATCAAATAAATGTGCTCGATTGAATTTTCTTCACACCACTTTACAAATTTAGCCCATCTGCCAGCATAAACCGACTTGGTGGAGTGTCTTCTGACTGAAAAAAACAAAAACATCCACCAAATCAGGAGGAAGGGGAAAAAAACGATGGTTGCCTGTTCAATCCTTATGTATGTAGGTACAGGCTCTTGAGGTGAAGGTGTAGAGCCCCTGCGACTGGGAGAGGAAGTCTGCCCTGTGGGGGAGATGGAAAGGAGGGCACAGTGAGCGGTGAAGAAGGTCTGTGTACCATACCCTTCTCGGCCAACCCGAGGCTAATAATATGACTTGGGCTCGCTCTTGGCAAAACGTCCTCAGTACCAGAGCAATCAAGGGTATGGGGGAAACGCGTACAACAGCTGGGAGCCCCAGCCCAATTGAGATGCATCCCCCAGAGCTCCCTGCAATGGATACTGAAGGCTGCAGAATGACGGGCAGTACGTGTTCTTGAGAGTGGGAAAAAGGTCTATCTGAGGGGTCCCGCATAGCCAGAAAATGTGTTGTACCACTTCTGGATGGAAACTCAACTCGTGATTGGCTGAAAAATGCTTACAGACTGTCAGTAAGCACGTTTAGAACTCCGGCCAAGTAATTTGCCAGGATGCAAATCTGATGGTCCTGAGCCCCGGACCAGAGTCATAGAGCTTTACTGCAGAGAGGATACAACCCTAGTGTTCTCTGTTTGTTTATGTATCAAATCAAGTAGTGCAGACTGACCGCGAATGGGAGGAAGGCCTTGAGAGCTAGGCGTATATCGCCCGCAATTCCAACAAATTGATATGCAACAATCGGTTCTCTGGAGACCAAAGACCATTGATCTCCAGATCCAGCATATGAGGTCCCTACCCTAAAGTGAAGGCGTCCATTATTACTGTGGACACTGGAGGTGGAGGGTGAAAAGGCTTCCCTTGAGACAGAGTGACAAACACACCCTACCATCGAAGAACCGATGCAGTGTCTCTTGAGATCCTGACCGACTCTGAGATCTCTGTTGTGGTGAAACCACTGCCTGTGAAGACACTACTGGAGGGCCCTCATAAGCCAGTGAGCATGGGAGACCAACAGAATGCAAAAGACTATCAGACCTAGCAGGCATAAGACCTGGGTTGGAACCATAGCTCCATTATGAAACATCGGAATCATAGCCTGAATGCCCAGAATCCTCGGAGGAGGAGGGTAGGCACAAATCACCGTAGTGTCCAGTACTGCCCTTATGAACTGGGTGCCCTGCAAGGGCTCTAGATGAGACTTGATAGATAGGCCCTGTTGATAGGAAAGCCCAGGTGAACAACAACTGAGTTGTCAACTGCAGGTGATGCAACACCAACTCTGGAGACTTGGCTTTGACCAGCCAATCGTACAGGAAACGGAATACCGGTATTCCCCACCTTCTGAGATGAGCTGCTACCACAACCATCACCTTTGTGAAGGCTCGAGGTGCAGAAGTTAGACCAAATAGAAGAACGGCAAACTGGTAATTCTGCGATTGCAGAATGGGAATGGGAAAATACACATCCTGCAAATTGATTGAAACCAGCCAGTCTTTCTTTTCCAACACAAGAAGCACCTGTGCCAGAGTCAGCATCTTGAACTTCTCCTGCATAAGGCACTAGTTCACATTTCTGATGTCTAGGATCAGACGTAAACGACCGTCCTTTTAGGGTATCACGAAGTACAGAGAATAGCATTCATGACCCTGTTCCTGCTCTGGAACCAACTCCACTGCACCCTTTTGAAGTAGGGATTGAACCTCCTGTTGAAGGAGCAGAAGATGCTCGCCCGAACAAAAAACTTGTTTGGCAGGAAAGGGTGGGGGAAACTCCTGGAAGGGTAGGGCTTACCCATTTTCTATTATATTTAAAACCAAAGACCTGTTGTTATGGATTTCCACTGAGTAAGAAAATGGGACAACCGTCCTCCCACTGCACAAGCACGCTCCGAGATAGTGAAACTAGAGATACTTTCCTATGATACTAGCAGGGAAGAAAAGAAGGAACATGGCTGATGGGCAGCACCTCACTGTCTAACTCTGCCCCACCCTCTATAACACCTTTAGAGGAGATTGGATGGCTGCTGTTGCTGCCTTCCACGAAAACAGAAGTTCTGGCCAAATCCCTTGGAACCTAGAAAACTATCTGTAACCTCTGGGTAGCGATTAAAGGCATAAAGATCTTGCCATTACTATCTTTGAATGTCTCCAAGGCAGAATTGGCTTCATTGCCAAACAGTCTCGACCCATCAATTGGCAAATCCATAAGGGTAGATCGAACACCAGGTGAGAAACGAGACCCTTTCAACCATGCGTGCCTCCTCATAGCGACTGATGTCCATCATTCTTGCAACAAAATTAACTGTGTCCAGGTCCGACTGAATGACCTGACGAGTAGCTGCCTGGCTGTCATTCAACAGCTCCGTAAAGTTTCCCTGAACCTCTTTGGGCAACTTCAGAACCATTGTTTTGGCTGATTCCATCAATGGATGGATGTGCCTTCCAAATAAACAGGTTGCATTGGTCGACTTCAAAGACACGCTGCCAGTGAATACCCTCTTTGCAGACTGCTCCATCCTCTTTGATTCCCTATTTGCCAGAGTTGTGGGAAAAGACCCAGGCATAAACTTTGTGGAACAGGAAGCTTGTATCGCCAAACTTGTAGGTGTAGGGTGGGTAGTTAAGAACAATGGATCACTGGGAGCAGGCCTGTATCTTCTCGCTATAGGTTTAGATACTGCCGAAGATGTTAAAGTTTTCTACCAAATCTTCAGTATACACTTAGTTAGGGCAATAAAGCCTCTGATGATGAAGAAGAAGAAGAAGAATGTAGTCCCTCTGTCAACAAATTAGACTTGAGTTCAGTAGATGGTAGAGGCAATTTGAGCATCTCAGCTGCCTTCCTTATCACCGAATGGTACAACATGACATTAGGCGGAAGAATACCTTTCGGGGACATTAACTCCCATTCCAGAGAAGTGTCTAGGCCACTTGCTTCCTAGAGGCCCTCAAATTCAGCATTAAGTGACACTATTTCCCCTTTTTCAAATCTGGATCACTTTCAACAAGCAAGTACTGTTCCTCTTCTAGAAGCCTCTGCGCTTCTCTTCGAGATCTATGCTTCGACCTAGGCATCGGTGACACCAGTACTGACGTCAGTGACGTCTGCAACGGCACCAGCGAATTTGGCACCTGCATAATAGAAGTCAGTAGTATTGGAATCAAGTGTTACGACGCTGATGCTGACCCATCCGACACCTGAGAGAGCGTGATCGTCACTGGATAATCCTTTCAGACTTCTACCGGCGATGGAGTCACCTTTCTCGGTGCCGGTGCAGCCCAGGATACCTGGGCCATCAGCATAAATAGAAATAACGGCTCCTGCTAATACTGCGCCGGAAAACCACCCAAAATATAAAAAAGCTGACCATGGGGACCAGAGAAGCACCAGATGGAGTCATCGCTCTGCTAAAAATACTGTACATAGCATTTAGAAAATTTGAGGGATCAGCCCATGTAGCCTTGAAAGATGAATACTCCTGCTCCTGTAAAGGATGCATAGGCAGTGGTGGCACTGGAGGGGGTACTGGATATCCTTCCGGCTCCGGTGCAGGGCACCCAGGTGGAATCAGAGGCCATGGACTCAAGGGAAATGCTGGAACATCCACTGGAGACTGTACTGGAGACACCTCACCACTATCTTCCTGAGTCTTGGGATGTGGGGACACTGACCTCGGAGAGTCATCTCTTGAAGAATGACGCCAGGAACTATGATGCAAGGCACTATGACGCCGCTTCTTTTGTGCTTCCTCTTCAATGACTTTGAAGAATGGGGAGACGGCAACTCCGACCAAGGAAGAGACTTCCGTCGTCCTCTCTTTTCCCTGACTTGGTCATGAAGAGTTTTGCCTCCCTCTCCTTCAGCACCTTTGGATTCATCTGCTGACATGATGAACCGTGTTACAGCACACAAATGATGAACGGAATGCTGACAATGCAAACATTCTCCCCCAGGATGAACAGGCGTCGACGTCATGGTCCAAACTAAGGCAATCTTCATGAGCATCAGTGATCAACATCTGACCCTCACAATCACTGCAGGGCTTGAACCCAGACTTGGGGGATGCTTGGGGGATACTGCAACAATGTTGGATTTTTTTCCAGTAAATAGCAACAAGACTTCTAGACTGTGGAGAGCCTAGGATAAACTTGTTATGTGTAGAAAGCGCATAAAAAGGGAATGAATATCAGCACCCAGACAAGAGCTTCTTATGGCTCTAATGATGTCACGTGGAGTTACGTGTGGAGCAGTGCCATTATGACATCCTCATCAGCATGGGTGAGCTGAAAAGAAAAGCTTCTGTGGAATGCTGGTGCATTGGAATATTCAAAAGGCGAGGAACGCATAGGTAGATGTACCCATTAGAATACCTTTTTCTGCTTGCATTTTACTTAATGATTCAATTTAGTCCCCACAAGTTTTTTAATCAATATTTCTTCATAACATTTACCAGATTGAGCAAATGTCACTTCTGCCTCAATGGCTTCAACAAATACTGCAATTTCAATTAAGATATATTTTATGTGCACCATGTAGTTACCCCCTAAAGTCGTTCAACACAGCTATTCATGTATTCCGACAAAGGAAGATATAATCTGTTGATGTGCCATTGACACGCACAAAATAACAAAGTCCTTATGCATGCCCTTCTTTAAAAAGCTACATTTTTGTATCATATATTTTTGCACGAAGCAGGAATTAAAGTGATTGCGCTTCAATGAGGTACCTATAACTGCAAGCTTAGGTCAAGCCAATGCTTGCGGGTGTGAAACAAACGTTGCACTGCTGGTTCAACTAATGCGGTATATATACACAATAGGGGTCATGCCCAAATTACTCTCCTGTACCTGGGCAAAAAAGAACATCAACGATGTAGAATCAAAAGAAAAACGGTATAAAGGGATCAATCGAAAACATTTATTTTCAAACAGAGTACAGTTAATTACCCTGCTTGCACTAATTTGTGGCAAATTAATTTCCACTGATACAACTTGTGTACATGTCAGGTGACGGGGCAAAACACAATATAATCAAAATAAACTGATACATATATCCACTTCATATATACACAATGTACAATTCATTACAAAAACATATAAATCACACTCCTATATATGATACACTACATATATACAACATATACAACACATATCAAAAACATACAAATATCATAAAACAAATAATTAATAAGTAGTTCCCCTACTGAGAGCAAAACAATCAGAGTGTACACTCTTAATTCAGCGTAGTACACTGTAAGGTAGTCCCTATTGCGCCTGAGGAATGACACCTCGACACTATTAAAAGGGCGCTTTCCTTCGTTCACACAACTCCAAATAATGGGACTCCTTTGCAAATGTCGACGCAGGCGTGGTCGCGTTTCAGCCAGTAATTTCTATTGGCCTCATCAGGACAGGGAGATCAATATCTCTACAATAACAATAAAAATGTATACATTCTGTATCTAATCAAATTAAACCAACTACCAAGACTCAACTCACCCTTCAGTGACTGTGCAGTGCCAGAAAAGATCAAATACTGTGCTCTGTGAGTAGGAGGAGGGAAAACACTCTCAAGGTCCCCAAACTCTCAAGACAAACTGAGGCCAGAACGTCTGACCAAGTCAGACATGCTCAACAAGTTTCAATAAAAGAGAGGGCCAATCACCGTAAAGGCAAGGCCAAGACCAGAAAAACTAGGAACATAAATACACATGCGAAGGACTTTAATTACCTGAATAGAAAATGAGCTCTCTCAAACAGAACGGCTGGCAGGGACCAATCCCACTGCCACCTGACCCAAATGGCCAATGGGCCCAAATGCAAAAAACACAGCAACTTACACTGCTCAGTGACATAAACAGGCTACACAGACGGACTATCAATACTTCAATAAACCAATTTCAAGAAATCAGTCTCAGCCCTACCTTAGGGAGCTGTATTTCACTTGTGCGATGCAACGTCAAAACTCCAGTTAAAGTGTTCTTGCAAAGAATATATAATACAGGAACTCAATTCCTATACACCCCAAACGAAAAAAAGAACTACCGCTTCCTAAAATTTATCGGATATTAAAAAGTAATCCATTACTGAATAAGACCCGTGGACAGGAGAAAAGAAAGTGCAATATCACGATGTAAAGCTAAATTAAACTATGAACTGACATGCAGTTGTATTAATTTATTGTGTTGTTGGGATTAAGAAGAGGTAAATTCCATGTCTCGAGGTTGGTTCTAGAAACTGAACTGTTTTATAATTTATAATGTTATCGGTTGGGTAGCAGGTTTCTAATAATTAGGAGATACCTTGAATCATGATAGTAACCATCACAGGATTTAATGGATTCTTTTCATTGTATGTTAATTACTACGTGAAAGTTTGTATTACATGACAGCACTTAACCCCCAAAGGTCAGAGAGACAATGTGGGTGCATTGCACCAAACACAGCAGCCTATGGAGCGATGATTTCCTGCTAACCCCACTGTTTTTTTCTTACAGAATTGTGCTTTTCTTAAAGCCTGACACAGTGGTGGTGAACACAATGGGGGGTTCATCAGGGATTCCCACGAATCCTTCTAAAGAGGGGAGCTCAGACAAGTCATCAACCTTGGTGGAGGCGGTGGTTGCGGTGCATCCAGGAGTCAGTCTGTCAAATAGGTACTCAGCACTCGGGGGAGATGGAACAGGAAATATCTCCATGGATTCCACGGATTCAATAAAAAACACTGACGCCCCAAATGTAGCGCAACTAGAGCAAGTACATCATTCCGCCTCATCTGAGAATGTAGGCATGGAGGACATAGTAGATATTGCAGATAAGCCAGGTGCAACCTCACGCTCATTGGCCGACATACTTCTAGCTATGAAGGATGAAATTACTAGCAGATTTACGGTGTCTGAACCAACCAAGCAGAAATGACCAATAGATTTTTAACTTCCGAGGGTAATCAGGCAGCAATTCAAGCTTCTTGCGAAGTGCTAGCCAAGAGATTGGACGAGGTCACCCTTAGAACTGAGGCAATCGAGAAGGAAATTCCTAAAATCAAGGAATCTATGCGTACTACCGAAGCGGAGGTGATCAAGCTGTCTGCCCAGAACAAAGAACTAAAAGAGGATCTTGAGCGCTTAGAAAATGATTAGCGCCGGAACAACTTGAGACTCTTGAATGTTCCGGAATCCCTGGAGGGGGCTGATATTAAGGGTTTTGTAATATCTCTACTGAAGGGCACAGTGCTAAAAGATTCGCCAGAAGTAGACCTCATACACGACATTCAGAGGGTGCACCGTGATCCCTTTAGAAGAAACCCCGCAAAGCAGAAACCTAGGAAGATCCTGGTGAATTTCTTAACATACTCCGTGAAGGAGCAGATTTTGTCTTCCGCTTTGAAAGAAGGCTCCATACACTTCAATAGCTCTAACCCCTTTATTTTCCAAATAAGATCGGATATCTCACACATAACAGCAACGAGACAGTGGGAGTTGGGGAAAAGGTTGGAGGAGCTGAACAGTATTGGGGCCAAGGCTCAGTTGAAATTTCCAGCACTGCTACGGGTGATGTGGAACAACCACATGTACCAAATTAAAACTGGAGAAGAGACAGATGCTCTCATAGTAAAGATCAGAGACGGGCGGGGGGGGGGGAAGTAGATCGGAGGGGGGTTTTCTACATATATGATACGCACTTAACAGGAATTTAGCTAAAAATTGAAAATGTCAATATTATTCCATAGGAGGGCGAGGGCTAAATAGGCTTTCGCCTATTAGAAGGGAGGGTTCCTCATGGGAAGAGGGAACATGGGGGCACGGGGGTCAGGGGTGGGGGGCCAAGGGGGCACGAGGGTGGGGAGCAGTGGGAAAAAAGAAAAAAAATTCAACCTCATCTCAACCTAATGTACGGACTTTTACGCCATGCAGGGGTGTCAACTCTTCCAGGTAGAACAAGGGAATGATGGGTAGCCCGGGCTTGAGAGATAGAAAGACCATCTTTATCACTTGGAACGTCAATGGGTTAAGGTGCCCCCGGAGACAGAGGCTAATCCTTAAACATCTAGAACTTTAAATTGCTCAAGTTTGTATGTTGCAAGAGACCCACCTGAGCTATGAAGAAAGTAGCGTAATCTTCTCCAAGGTTCCTTGGGTTAAAAGCTTCAGTGCCTCACATCAGACATCTCAAAGTAGAGGGGTGGCAATCTTTAATTAAACAAGGAGCTCCCTGCACTATAAAAAAAACACAATCAGACTCCACGGGAAGGTGGTTGGTAGCCCAATTGGCATTCGAAAACGTAGACTTAATATGTGCCTCTTTCTATGGCCCCAATATGGACGATCCGACCTACATATATAAATTACAGACAGCATTGATATTGGAATTTCCACCCTATGTCATCGGGGGGACTTCAACGTCCTGTTGGATCCGTTAAAAGATAGATCCAACCTAAGTCATTATGTAGGAGCAGTCAAGATACGTCGAGCACTATTGAACATGATACACGATATGGATCTGATTGACCTATGGAGGGCCCAAAAAGGCGATCAACAAGGCTTTACATTCTATAGCAAAAAGCATGGCCACTCCTCAAGGATAGACTATGTTTTTTAAGACAGAATGTCAACGGGAAATCTAGGGGAGATATCAGTTCTCCCGAGTCACCTCTCCGACCACGCACCTCTACAATTTATATATCAGAGCAAAGAGGTGCAGCGGCAGCCGTTGAGATGGACTCTCAATAGGGCCAAGCTTTTAGATTCTGAGGTTGTCGAGGCAGTGCAGGCTCCCTCTCTGGAATTTTTTTCATTGAATATGGGCTCCACAACACCAGATGTTGTATGGGATGCATATAAGGCCTGGCTAAGGGGGAAACTCCACGGAATAATCTGTTTTAAGAACAAGGTTGAAGCGGAGGCACTAAAGGGTGTCGAGGGGAAGATAAACAAACTGGAGAAGAAAGAAATGGATTAAGTAACAGGGAGTCGGAGCGACTTTCACAAGTCTTTAAAGATTTGGATGAGGCTAGATCGGAATATAGAGGGAAGTTAGAAGCCAAGTGTAGAGCGCAGTGGAGCACCAGAAAGATGCAGGATTTTGAATATGGGGAGAAGGCAGGCGCCCTTCTGGCGTGGAAAGCAAGAACTGATCGTGCTAGAAACGATATAAAAGAACTAACCATCAATGCTAGGGGGGAAACCTCAAGTAAGATTGAGGACATGCAGTCCTGTCTCCTCTACATTTTTTTGGAACTGTATAGAGAGGACCTTGCACCTCTACCGAGTGTTATCCAGTCATTCCTGAAGAATAAACATCTCCCCTCACTGTCAGAAGAAAGTAAGTACGAATTAGACGCTCCTTTTACTTTAGAGGAGATAGCCGATCAGATTAAAAAGTCTAAGAACAAAAAACCTGCAGGCTCGGAGTCACTCCCGAGTGAAATCTATAAACTCCTCAAAGAGGAGTTGATAAATGCAATGGGGGTTACCTTTAACTCAGTCTATTGTTCAACCGGAAAGGTGCCCAAGACCTGGAAGGAGGCAACAATCGTCCTGATCTTAAAAACTGGAAAGGTCCCCAAAAAGGCGGACTCCTACCGCCCAATCTCCCTGCTGAATGCCGATTATAAGATCTTTAGGGGCATATTGGCGGGGAGATTGGCAAAATTGATCCCGACGGTAATACACCCAGATCAGAAAGGGTTCGTTGCAGGGAGACATATTCAGGAGCAGACGCAGCTATTAATAGGCAATATAGATCTGGCCATTCAGAGGACTGAACCCCTGGCCGTAGTCGCTCTAGACGCGGCCAAGGCTTTTGACAGAGTCTGCTGGGTGTATCTCTGGGAGGTTCTGAAGGTAATGGGGTTTGGTTCCATCTTTATACAAACCTTGCAGAACTGTTATCAGGGTGCCTCGCCCGAATTCTGCTAAATGGGCTACTTACACCGAGCTTTAACATCCAGAGAGGAACCAGGCAGGGGTGCCCGATCTCGCCCCTTTTATTTAATATATATATGGAACCACTGGCACAGGCGATGAGATTGGACGATCTAATCCATCCCTTTACATCTGAACGATATAGCTCTAAAATAGCTCTCTATGCCGACGACCTAATATTGTACACGAGCGACCCTGGGGTGACGATCCCGAGGGCAGAGGAGCTTATGGGACAATTTGGTTCCCTATCTGGGTATTTAGTCAATAAAACTAAGACAGAGGTGATGTGCTGGAACCTGGAGTGGTCAGGACGAGTTAGCGCAGAGCTGAGATATCTGGGGATTTATATCATCAAGGACTTGGAGAAGATACCTGAGCTTAATCTCAACAGGGTCATTAAAGAAATAGATGGCCTCTTTAGTAGATGAAGGAACCTTCCCTTAACCAATTATGGAAAAACCAACTTGGTAAAGATGGTCATTCTCCCCAAGTTGTCTTACTTATTTTCCTCCATACCATTAACATTTATGAAATAAAGCTTAAGTAAGGTACAGAGTAAGATTGGGAGCTTTGTGTGGGGAGAAAAAAGGGTCCGATTGGCGTGGAAAAAACGTAGACGCAGATTAAAGAAAGGCGGGCTAGCTCTTCCCGATGTGAGGTTATATGCAGCAGCATTCCAGTTTAAAAGAATCCGGATGCTACTTGTTAAACCAGAGGAGTCAGCTTGGGGCAGACTGCTTGGAGAAATGGCGAGAGCAGAAGGAGGAAGAGATGGTGAGGCTTTTCTATATAAGTTTGGGTCACCAAAATTCTTTAAGCGGGTACGCCTGAAGGTTTTGAGGGCGGCCCTGGAGCTATGGTATTGGCTCAGATGTAGCTGGGGTATAGGATACTATTCGGACAGTGCCCCTGTATGGGATACACCCGGAACACCGGGCTGCCTCAGAGACAGTTTGGCATTGCCCATAAGAAGAGCGGGCATTACTACCTGGGCCGAGCTTGTAGACTCTGGGGGGATACACCCATGGGAATGCCTGAGAGCAAACATTGGCCCAGGGTTCTCTAGATTTAAATATCTACAGTTGGTGTCATGGTACGAAGCAGAAAAGGGGGAAGTCAGTGGGAATGGAGAGATCGAAGGGCTGTGGCAATCTATACTCCCAATTAAGTAGGAAATCTCAGTGTGGTATAACAACTTGTTGGAAGCTGAGGATCTCGAGGTTCCCCCTTTAGCTGCAGTATGGACCGAAACTCCCCTTGGGCCATCAATACAGTCCTTATATGAGCCCTCTTTAAAGGTTTTGTATGAATACGTCAAGCCTGTTTGTTTGAAAAAAAAACATTTCTTCGTTATTAACAGGCTCTACTATACTCCCGCTAAGATCGCCAAGTTCGCCCCGGAGCCTTCTCTTAAATGCCCAAGATGTTTGCTACCCCTAGCGACCTACATGTCTTCCTAGAGTGTCCAGTACTGGCAAAATTTTGGACAGAGGTGGGCGACAATATCCGAGATATTCTTAACACCACTATAGATATCAACATGTCATTGGTATTTTTTGGAGATGATGGCCGACTTAGCCAGACCCTCTCTCAGAAAAACAAAGGTTTATTATTCTATTTGGTATTGCTGGCCCGAAATGAAATTTGTAAGAGGTGGAAAGACCCCCTACCACCACAGAGGGAGGATTGGCTTAAGGCCTCATTTGCCATGGCTCGCCTAGACTACGAGGGCACAGTAGATAAGCCATTAAACATCTGGCACCCATTTGTGAGTTGGGGGCAAAACTTAAGATTAGTATAATTGGTCTAATGATTACACCAAGCTCCCTCACAAAAAGGGACAGGTCGGATGACCCAAGCGAGTGCGGTAAGCCGGAGGGGTCACAGATCGCAAAAGCGGCTTTGTAAGACCCGCAGAGGCTTGATAGGTGAGATGAGGACCAAAAAAGAAAAAAAAAAGTTAACCTGGCTGATGCTTTGCATTAGCCGTATTTGAAGTAGAAAAAACTGAATAAAATGTTTTAAAATCACCGTCTATTCCTCTAACTCTGAATGGAAGTGGTTGTGTAGCTATTTATTGCATTGGTGTATTTTCTATATCTGATTTCACAGTGATTACTTTTTCTCCACTGTGTTTTCAAATAGTCGTACATCTATAAAATTATTTAAAGTACTTTTTGCTTCTTGGCTGGTCTATTTAGCCTTTCGACATTCCATGAAATAAAGTTGAATGCTCTATCCAATTGGTTCAAGAAATAATCCCTAACCATTGCTCAATCATTTGTAATCCATGCAACAAATTATAAAGTTGTGCAATAAAAATACAACAAAATATAAAGACTAGGCAAATAGAAAACACATTCACCCCAATACGTACATTCAATAGAAAATAACATTCCTAACTGCGTATACAATATAAGAACAAGCATTGTCAAAGCCAGCACGTCAGGGGTTGACCCCAGACTTTTGGCTTCATTAATGATGGATTCATTTTCTCTTTTTTTTTTGTAAAACGTGATTGCTGGGGAAGGTGTCAGGTCCTCCTCACTCTTAAATAAAAAAGGTACATTGGCTAAAAGCAAAACTATTTCCAGGCCTCAAAAAGCACACATTGCGATTGTAGTCACAAACACTAAACAGAAATACTTTGTTTGTGGATATGCTTCTTGTGAAAGAGCAGTGAAGTTAGCCACATTGCCCCACGCTTTCTGCTATATGGGCAGAAAACAAATGCGAATGACAAAACAGACCAGTGGATAAAGAGGGCTTGTTGAAAGTCCCTATGTACGAGTATATCATACAAATTATTTGAGTGAAATTAAAAGGTTTTTAGCTAAAACTACACCTAAGATTAATTATAATTTTCGGCAAATGTGATCGAGAATCTCTATGCCTCGTAGCAAATACAGCCGGTTACAGATAAAAGTAATTACAAACAGTTGATCTACGAAATATGAAAAAAATATAAAGCGCATTGCAGAATAAAAAGATTGCAATTGAATCAGCAACAGATTGGATAAGTGAAATGTTAGATGACATAATAATTGAAAGTAACCACACTTATTCTGTATACTTACATAATAAATATAAAAATAGACTACAAATCATTCTCTCATACACATCTAATTAGATTCATATTTGACAAACTCTTACCATTCATACAACTTGCATACAGCTTAATCATATTTATATATGTATTTTGTAAAATATAATATAGATATAATATAGATTGGCTGTATTTGATACTGGATAAAAACAAATACTTGACGAAAACGGATTTTGAGAAACCCTCTCCACAAACCTGAATGGAATTTACAGGATGTGAAATCCACCTTGTTAATGACGTCATGTTGAAAATAATTCCATATAGTCCTTTTTCTACAGGCTCACATTGATCCTATCTTTCTCTTCAATAGGGGAACCATCAATGCCCCTCATATTTCCTTCTCCGTGACTACCTTCTCTTTTCTTATTTGTGTTGAGAGAACTTCCACATCCCTACCTTATTTTAACTCCTAATCCTCCTACCTAGATCTAAGTAAATTCGTCTCCCTTCTCTCTTAGCTGTGTTTTTTTTAATCTTGCTGCCTACACCTGACTAAGAACGTAGCTACAAAAACTGCATCCTAGTTCTTCAACCCCACCATCCCAATATTCCTGCACTTGCCTATATCTTAGTACCTCATCTCTACTTATAGCCTGCTACTTCCACCCTTACATCTGTACTGCCAACTTATAGATAGTACCTCTACCCTTTACAAAGAGTGCCTGTCCCTCTGTCTATACCCTAGTACTTTCACTTTTGACTACACCCTAAACATCTATCACTACCCATCGCCTAAACCAAAGGATTCCTTCTAAGAATAACAGGTTTCTTTTTTCTCCTTACCTATTCCCTTGGAGTCATTTCTTGCCCCCCTTACCCCACTTCTGTTATTTGTTTTGTCAGACACCTATTTTGTAGGAAAATAGTTTTACTTTATTTAGGAAATTCACCAAAACAAGAGTTTCAACAGTCTACAGTCATCAGGTCGGAGTGCTCCATTTCTTTTTCTGGAGCCAGCGAAATACACGTTCAGAGATTAACTACACATCCATTAAAGGGGTGGTTGTGGAATAGGGATGCTATAGAGACTAGCAAGATGGCCACAGACTGCCAGAAATTTGTCATGGTAAACATGGAATGCAGAGGAGTCACGCATTGCCAGATCTAGAACAATGGCAATGTGGCATGTTCAGTAGCTACATCACACCAGATACTCAGCAGGAGATGGGTGCCATGCATGAGCTGTAGACTGGCAGTCGAGGAACATTCCGACAGACTCACAGGATCAGCATGGCATTAAGCTCCAACAGAGGAACAGCAGAATGTTAAGAAGAGTAAACTTCAGAAAAAACACTTTGAACTTCTGGTGCAGGGAAAACATGCAGGCACTGCAGGATCTACACACACACCATTATGGTAACCATAGGGCCACCCAGACTGCAAGGCCACTGGAGAGGCAGGCATAGAGAGGAGCATTCTCATCAAGGACCAGTCAAGTTGAGACTGAGAATAAGAACTCCAGTGAAACAACTAATGGTAAGAGATGTGATCAGCACTATGGCTATGAGTGCCAAAACAAAGAAGATTAAAAACAGGTCGGAATGTGCTTTGCTTGAAAATTAAACAGGAAAAAGCAACTTCACATGGTCTCTTCGACTCTGGGGTGAAAAGGAGCAAAAGGCACGAAAAGCTTACAGCGCAGCTAAAAAGAAATGTTGTTTCAAATTGCTCCGGGGTTACATTTATTCAATGGTTAGCTACAACATCAAGTGGCAGGATTGCATACTGAAAGAGGGGCTTTAGAGAAATATTTGTTATTTCCAGGTGCGGTAGATATTTTGGAAGAAGTAAACTTTAGCAGTGAATGTAAGAGGCCATCCCTTTCTATCAACAAACACAGGTGAATTTGTAGTTACAGATGTCAACACTTACCAGGGCCACTACTAATGTATGCACTTTGTGAAATAAACAGCTAGATTATTTTCTTTAATAAGGAACCCCTTCAATAATAAGGTCACATAAAAGGAAGGCTGTCCACAAAGGACATTGGAAAACACACACACTAGCAAATCTCTGGGATCAACTTGGCTGGAACTTGGGATAGTATTGATAGTAACAACTATTTATCAGTAATTCACAAATGTATACGATTCAGCATGCAACAAAAAGAAAAAGAATCTCAAAGAACTGTTGAGTTTGTGATGTGCTTGGAACCAAGTGACTGTTCGATTAGTAGTTCACTGCTTAACTATGATCTGATTAACTTTGAATCCTTTGAAGAATTATTTTGTTTAGTCTGCAGCATATTATAGTACATTAGACTTCAAAAACATTTACTTCCGTCAATTTTATGACTACACATTTCTACATTTGGTTTCCAGATGTATTACTTGTATATCTCCAGTTGAAGTGCCAGGAGGTGCAGGTGAAGTCTCCAGCCGTGTTTTGTGGAGTGGCGCAGCAGCAGAATGTAGTGCGAAGGCCAGAGTTCCACGGGTGAAGGACAGCAGCAGGGTATCTGGGGGTCAGTGGAGGACCAGGGTTCCTGGCACTGGGTGTGGTCCATTCGCAGATGGACTTGTCTTCGATGCATCTTTGGTGCGCCAGCGGCTCGCCCGCTGGGCGTCCATGCTGCAGCCGCCATTAAGTAGGCTATGGGAAGGCGGAGGAGCTCAGGGAGTAGTGGCCGGGTTGGAAGGTTTGGTGGGAGCGGGAACCACATGTTGAAGAGCAATTAGGCAGCAGTGGGGATGGAGCGGGCGCAGATGGGCAGACATAAGGTTAGGAACGGGAAATAAGCAGAGAAAAACCTACACAACGAAGTAAACTTGCAAAAACAGGCATAGGAAAACTGGCAACAGACTACAGCAATGATGCAAAAAGTCAAAGCTGACAGAACGATAAGAGAAATTATAGAAAGCAGACAGAGAAAAAGCAATATGAAGCAGTGCAAAAGAGAAAAAACAGGTGCAAAAGCGAAAGCAACCAAACAACAAGATGACAGAACAAGAGAGATAAGAGAGAGAAAGCAATGAGGCAATGCGAACAGAGTAAAAATGGGCATAAATGAGAAAGCAAAACAGGCAAATAAAACGATGAGAGAAAGAAAATGAGAGACTGCAAAAAGAAGGCAAGCAGAGTGAGACCGCCGGAGAGAGAGCGAGCACGAGAAGAGGAGTGCAAAAAGCGAGACGGAAGCCAAGTCCAAAAGGGCCAGTCACCTACTTAATCATGCCACCGCACTGCACTCTGCTACTATGCCACACCACACAACATGTAGGGAGCCTTTACCTGGAGCTCCTGCTGCTTCATTCGCACTACCACACCTGTGGCTCCAACACCCATCAAGAGCACACTTACAACACTCAACACCTCACCCACTATAACCTCTGCAAACACTCACACACCATCCACACATAGATATCAAGCTTGTTCTTCAACACCGGAGTGCACCTGAAATTTGGCTTGCTATAGGGATTACATCTTGTCTCCATTTTAGTTTTCCTTTCTAACTTAGTATCTTTTCAAGATAGTGGTTTGAACACATTTGTCCTAAAACAAAAAAATGCCTCACACACATTTACTATAGTTAGACACTGTTGTTCTGTAGTCTGCACTGTTAGCAGCAGGGACACATACTAGAACACAATGTTTTTGCTTTATTTTGTGCTTGTAGGAGACAGCTCTATTACCCAGACTAACTAAACATGTTTTCCTGCATCCATTGCAGAATGAGATAAGGACGGCGTTTTATTATTTAAACAGCATCCAGTCTGAATTCTGGCGAGAGGCACTTCACACCGAACTTATCATGGATAGTACGGAGAGCTGTGAATGAGATACAGCTCTCCAGGTCCCGAATCACATTCTAAGAAGGAAGATGGCTGTGCTGGCAGAGATTGTAGGCTGAGGCAGAATGTATTTGGTAATGCACTGAGGCCAGCTTTCTGAGACATAACACCAAGGTTTGAGGTTTGATCATTCCAACTGGATCTTGCAGAAGGGTGCTCTTACCCTGCTCTCATTAGTGTATGGGGTATTAGAACTAGATAGGAGTAACATTAGGAATAATCAAAATTGTTCAATTATTCATATTTTTCAGCATTGTAATACTGC
This sequence comes from Lissotriton helveticus, assembly GCF_964261635.1. Lineage (NCBI taxonomy): Eukaryota > Metazoa > Chordata > Amphibia > Caudata > Salamandridae > Lissotriton > Lissotriton helveticus. The sequence continues at coordinate 566,019,960 of NC_136059.1, forward strand.
TTATAACAATGATGTGTCTCATCTGTCTAATAAATGAAATTCAAGTTTTAATTACAAGGATTATTTCTTTTTAATAAACATTTGAAAATATATTACTGTCTCTTCTCTTTGTGAAACCATGGGCTTGCAAAACTGATATATGACAGGGTTGGATCTGTTTCCATAAATTCCTTGGGTGTAAGTGCGGCCATGTTCGAGGGTGCTGACAGCATTTATAAATCTGAATGTTTAGGAGCTTATATGGGGTACTGTGAGTTAGCCGGACTAACATTTACTGATGATATAAGAAGACTCAGTCCCTGTAATATGACGTTTTGTTGATCCAATCCACAGTCCTACTAAATTCGTAGGAACAGTGTGACAGGCTGACCGTAGCAGCGACACTGGACATTGCTGCTGCCATTCCCACTGAATACAATATGATCAGTCAAGACTGCCAACAAAGACCTGGAGGAGGAATTGCAATTGTCTTCAAGGACACTTTCAGCTTCACCGCCTCTGCAGAAACAGAAACCAACTACATGGAACACCTAAACTTCAAAGTGCAATTCACGGTCATCTGCAACCTGAAGGAACCCTAATATACTGACCCCCCGCAAACTCCCCCCAAGCCAATCTCACAAGCAACATCATGGACTTTGTCGCCATGCTAGCCTCAATTCCAGCATATTCATCAGCCTAGGAGAACTCATTTATCACCTAGAGGACTGGACCGACCCAAACTCAGTCGCCCTCCTAGACGGCCTTGAAAATCTTTGGCTAACTCAACGTGTCAGATATCCCACCCACGCAGCCGGGCACATCCTGCCTTTCCATCTTTTAACATCAGAGTCAAAACACGGAAAAACGGTCACCTGGATTGACTACATCACACTCAGCTTCACACTCAAACTCCAACACCACAAAAAAACCTCCATGACGAGCATAGCACTCTGGCACTGGAGCAACATAGATGAGATAGACCGGACTTCTACCCTCTGCAGAAACAGACTAGACTAGAGCACATGGGCCACCTAATGCGCGACATCAACAACGTCAATAAATGGATTACCAAATGCGCAGAAACACTGGGTCTGTGCAAACAAAGCAACATAGCAAGAATGGGGAAGCATGCCTGCTGGTACACAGAAGACACTAGAATGTCCAAACAACACTGCAAATAACTAGAGCAGAAGATGAGAACCAGTCGGAGAGAAGTGGAAAAAGACTTGTTCCAAGCCACCCTGTCAAACTGCCATCTGCTAATCTAGGAAATCAAGAGGAAGGCTGTGCCCGAACAGATCAATGCCAGCTCCAATAGTGGCAAAGAAATATTCGCAATCGTCAAGTACTTCACAACGCCCACAACAGCTACCAGCAACATCAGCCCAACTCAAGAACTGTGCGACAACCTCTCAAACTTCTTCTGCAGCAAGAGCAAACCCATATACAGTAATTTTGCCCCACAACGGGACCCCATGAATCTTACCAAATGTCTCACAGTGACAAACAAAGACAACACAATAACCACATGGGACAGAATCAGCACGGAGGAAAACCCAAAAATCATGAAAAACATACATTCCAAAGCCCTATCGTACCACTGCCCCATCAAACTTTCACCAAAGGATTGACACCCATCAGCAAGGCCCTCTCGTCCATACTTAAAACCTCCATTAATACAGTTACCTTTCTGGAGCCATAGAAGCATGCCACTATCAACACCCTACTGAAGAAGCCCTCAGACAACCCGATTAAACTCTCCAATCACTGACCAAAATTCCTACTTCCTCACCTAGGCAAGATCTTAGAAAAAGGCATCAACCGGCACCTATATAACCACTTTGGCACATACTACATTCTCGACAATATTGAAACAGGTTTTAGACCCATCCACACCACTAAAATAGCACTTATTACAGCAACAGATGACATCCTGATGATCCTCGACCAGGAGGAACCTGTAGCGCTCATCCTTCTACACCTATAACCAGGCTTCGCCACCATTTCTCACCCTATTCTGGTCAGATGTCTAAAAAGAAACGGGCATTCAAGGGCAGGCCCTGAAATGGATCTGCACCTTCCTCACCAGAAGAACCCAAACCGTAAACTTGGCATTCTACTCCTCCATCCAACTGGCCCTGGCCACCATCTCACAGACCCACAAGATCTCCGCTAGAAGAAGATCCTTCTCCTACCTTGCTGCGCATACCTGGAAGTCCCTGACTCTGTACCTCAGGCAATTACCATCACTGCTGCAGCAATTCAGAAAGGACCTCAAGACCTGACTCTTTGATTGAACAGCAGAATTCCCCCTCCACCCCCACACTCAGCGCCCTCAGACCCTCATTGGTGAGTAGTTGCGCTTTACAAGAATCCTTATTGATTGATTTACTCCTCATGAGCACAAAAACTCATTTGCTGAGTCCCACAGGACTTCTAGCTCAACTGGACACTCTACAATTTATACATTACCCTGTTGGCAGACGTCATACAGCACAGAACATCAACCTCCTCTTCTAAGCAGACGACATACAACTAATACTGTCCCTCTCAGATAAATACCCAAAAACCAGAAACAATTTCACTGCATGCATGACTAAAGTGGACGCAAGGATGAAGTCCAATTGCCTCAAGCTGTGCACGAACAAGAGCAAGCTGGTGATTTTCAGAAATGACGCCTTTCTGTGGGATTCCACCTGGAGGCCTGGGCCTCAACCACAAGATGACCAGTAGTATTTAAGTCACAACACATGTGTTTGTTATAATGATGTTTGGATGGCCTTGGCGGGAATCCAACATTATGTGACCCCTGTGCTCCATGTTCCTGGTATGGCCCGTTTACATCATTCCTCAGCTAAGTTCTTATCACGTTCCACCAGGCATCCCATCATGGAGGGGGAGTGGGGTATTGGGGGGGAGGGGTGTTGTTGACGCTCAGTCAGGCCAGAAAGCAAGCAACAGCTCGTGAATATGTCCCTACCTCCAGGACAAACAGAGCAAAGATAGAAGGCACTGGCAGTGTGGCATAAGGTATCAGTGGTGTCAGTGCGGTGAGGGCTTCTGCGGTGTTTGAATCCAGAACCGGGTTCAGTGAAAGGTTTGAGCGGCTGCGACCAGTGGTAGGAGCCAACAGCTGTTCAAGAGCAGATTTACCTGATGAGTGTGATCCCTCAAACTGAAATAGGGCCCCCACATTTGGCATCTTGAGTCCAACGATGCTGGTGGAGCTTGTGAGTAGGCGGTCTTACCTGTGAGTGCATGGCTCAGAAATATTCACCCTCATAAAACTGACAAGAAGGAATGATTCTTCTATACATTTGAGAGCCCTGAAAATGGGCCCCAACACTACTGCTGGTACTTTGTCATCCAATCGGTTTTAATTACAGTGTACATAATACTTTCTTTCTCTGGACACCAGAGGCGATTCTGTGGAGACGCCTCTGGTTGTATTCTTCGGGTCATTTTACAGTATATGATGCGATGTGGCTTTGCGATGTGCCTTGGTCCCCTGAGGCTTATAGCTTTCCCTGCACCACTGTGTTCGTGACCTTTCATTTTGCCTGGCCGCCACTCACAGTACTTTCTGGTACAGCCCAGGCAAATGCACCAACGAATACATTGAGTAAAGATATCCTGTCACTCCAAAAGGTGAAGTATAGCGGGTGGGTTGCCTGGAAATGTGAGTTTGGTGCAATCGTGCAATATTGATCAGACTATGTCTGAAGACTAGGAAGTCAGTCTTGATCGTAGGCAAGTGTTTCCGTCTTTCAAATTTGCAAGAAACATGTTCCGCCGTCCTGTTCAGGGTTCACTTTTCCTGCACGAAGGAGGCTACACTGGCTGCAGCGAGAAAACGTCCACAGAGGCAACGTCGTTATCTTATGTCAAGTTGTATCAGATGCCAGGTTGGCTTTTTTGAGGCTGGGGTGATCTCTTAGAAGGGATGCTCCCAGCTGTGCCTGTCCTTTGTCTATAATAACAATCGAAATAAGACATAAGAAATGCTGAACATCCCAGACCGTGGGAATGCTGGAAATGCCGATGTCATGCCACAGAGACAAGAGGGATGTGCAGAATGGAGGAAACATCGCACAAGCAAAGAGAGAAAAGAGCTCTATTAAGAGATCTTGAGGTGTGGGCTGCATGTTACTTGTTGGTTTACTATTCATCATCCAAGTTTTTATAGTATAACTTTGAAAACTGTTAATCTAGTCCAGTTCTATGATGTCACCAATCTTGGAGTACTTGAAACCCTGGGGGGATGGCAGATTCCGCAGTGGGAGGCTACTCTTGTCATTTCGGTATGCCTAGTTTATTCAATCTTTCTTTTATTAAGGCATGGGACCAAGAGAGCTTCGCAGTGACTGCCTTGTTCATGTTTACATATATGCTAATTTGCACAGCTTCAATATGTGTGCTTCTGCCTGCAGTTATTTCATTTACGTTTGATAAATTAATGTTGCGAAAAAGCTGCCAAAGAAAACATTTTTGCGACAAAAGTTTTCTTGGGCTCTCTGTCCGGACGGACTTCAGGAAAGGCATTTGGGTTCTGTGCAGAGGATGACATCAGAACCACCAAACTCTCGGACGACAGGTGGGAAGCCTATGCTGCCTCACAGGTGGGAAGCCTATGCTGCCTCGTGATCTGCCTTTTGAATGCCGGGCCTTGCAAAAAGTGTGCACCACGCAGAGCTAGCCTATGCTGCCTCGTGATCTGCCTTTTTACTCCGGGGCCTTGCAAAAAGTGTGCGCCACGCAGAGCCAGCCTATGCTGCCTCGTGATCGGCCTTTTTACTCCGGGGCCTTGCAAAAAAGTGTGCACCACGCAGAGCCAGCCTATGCTGCCTCGTGATCTGCCTTTTGACTCCGGGGCCTTGCAAAAAGTGTGCGCCACGCAGAGCCAGCCTATGCTGCCTCGTAATCTGCCTTTTGACTGCGAGTACTTGCAAAAAGTGTGCACCACGCAGAGCCAGCCTATGCTGCCTCGTGATCTGCCTTTTGACTCCCGGGCCATGCAAAAAGTGTGAGCCAGCCTATGCTGCCTAGTAATCTGCCTTATGACTTCCGGGCCTTGCAAAAAGTGTGCACCACGCAGAGCCAGCCTATGCTGCCTAGTGATCTGCCTGTTGACTGCAGGGACTTGCAAAAACTCGGTGCCTCACAGAGCCAGCCTATGCTACCTAGTGACCTGCCTTTTGACTGCCGGGACTTGCAAAAAGTGTGCGCCACGCAGAGCCAGCCTATGCTGCCTCGTGATCTGCATTTTGACTCCCAGGCCTCGCAAAAAGTGTGAGCCAGCCTATGCTGCCTCGTGATCTGTCATTTGACTGCCGGGCTTTGCGAAAGGTTTTTGCCTATACTCGCATTATGAGGTCTCGAAGAGACTGACGAAAAGGAAGCAAGGGATTTGTAGGAACTGTGAAGAAGACACAATCAGTTCCAAGACTTCCACCACCTTCCAAAGAACTGTTGTGAAAAAAACAAGACAACTCCAAGGCTGGGCAGAGGGGTAGGAAACGTCTCCTGCAGGAAAAGCATCTTGGCCGCTGGCATTTTCAAAATTCAGATAAAGGTTGGTGTCAGTAAAATAAGGGGGCGCGAGGAGTTCAGCTACTGAGTCATCATCCTCAATGCATTCACAGTTCTTATCCTCTTTAGTCGAGGCATTCAAAGCGGTTTCCCAAAACTTCCTCTAAATGAGAGAAACTTTGGGCTCTGGAGATAGGTTCATGTAGTGATTAATAATTGAAACCGGCCATGACATTTCCAGTGCCGCAAGGGTAATATTTTCTCCTACTATCTTTGTGGCCGGCACTGGAGCTGGCTCTATGGATGGCAACACCACCAACTTTGAGGTTGGTGTTATGGAAGGCCCTGAACAAATTGGTAAGGGGGGCAATGCCTTTGTCAGTTTCAACTTCGCCTTAGGTGCCGCAAGGTTTGCATTTGGATAGCATCAAGTTCAGAGTCGCCAAAACAGCAGGACTGGACCTTCCCTGGAAACAGTACAGACGGTTGAGGGACAGTCCTGATAAATTCAAAATCCATCCTGAAGGCCTAGACCTGCAAGGGGTTGGCCAAGGGACTAGCAACTCTGGCCCCGACGTTTTTAGGTGCTGAGAACTAACTTGACACTGTGAAAGATTCCAGCATGAGCAAACAACTTTATAACTCCGAACGTTTCCTGGAACAATGAGCCCAGCATGTGGTTAGTATAGGGAAATGATGTTGTAGATGAGATCCTAGATGTCTTTGTGAAGTTTTATACTCACCTCAATTCCTCTAGAGTGTTCAGGGCTACTATCGAGATGCAGGCATAATTGGAAAGCTTCGCTTTGGATGTAGGACACTGATAGAGATTTAATGACGCAACCACCCTCACTGGTAGAACAGTTGTGCATGATAAGCATGGGGTAAAGCGCCGAACAATGATTGTCTTACTGTTAATTTCTACAGGGAATATATCAACATCCTTGCCTCTGCAACTTGCTGGACATGTTGCAAGAATCTAGGACGCAGAGTGGTTTACTAAACAAATCCACCTCTTGGTGCGATCATACAGACTGCAAAATTTCATAAACATCGACAATAAAATCCTGACAACAGAGACAGTGAATTGATTGCTTCCATTCATGCTGGGCATTGTTTTACTGGATTCGACTAGCTTTATTCCTGGACACTCTACGTCATTTACGTGATGTACACTAGTTGTCATCCTTCCTTTGCTTCTTTCAGGGATGGCAGCACCTGCTGTCTTTCTTAAGGTGGAAAGCTTTAGGCTTCCATGAATGGGACTCTATGTTCACCTTACTCCATAGAATTGTTTTTCAGGGGAAGATTTTAAGGTGCATTAGCCTTTTTCAAGCCAACCCATTTGCCCCTCTTAGGATTATTGTTATAATCTCAAATCTGTTTGTGAAAAAAAAGGTACACATCGGGGACATTGTCTGTTTGTAGTCCATCCATTTCTTACAGTTGGTTGGCTTTATTGTCACTCTCATTTGCTTGTATCTAATTCATTAACTTGTGTAGGAGTGTGTCCGTCCCGCAAAACATAGATGAATAACTTGTGTTCTTACACTGATCAATTTTCAGGCATTACTTTTTCCTTTTTGTCCTAGCACCCCATGAGAGTGCAATTGTTTTCCAGCTGTGTCCCTTGTGTAGTTCTCCCACTCTGCCACGCTTGTGCAGCACTTTCTCTGCCTGTTTGCTTCTCCCCGCTAACTCCGTAATGTGTACCCCCTTGTGTGCTTCTTCACCAGCTCCATGTTCTTCTTTCGTCCATGTGCTTCCGCAACCATCACCAAGGTGTTTCCTCCACCAGTACACCATATTGTTTCCACTCAATTTGAGCTGCGTCCGCCTACTGCCAGTATTGCTTGCTCCCCGCCCTCTGTGTTTCTTTCCCCCCAGCCCTCCATGTTGCTCACCAACTTATTTTGCTTTCCTGGACCAGCCTCTTTTTTTGTTCCTTTTTCTTTACTGACCCAACTCAGATTGTTAAATAAAAAGAAAAAAGTGCATGCATCAATTGGTAAGTGTGTACATGCTTGTTGTGTGTGCTTATAAAATGATTCCACCAGCCGCATTGTATTTAAAAAAAATTTTTTTTTGCAAGGCAGCACTGGAGATGCTGTACAACATGGCTAAAACCTTTGGGAAAGCCAATAGGTCCTCAAAGGCAAGACCAATAGGGGTTGCCAATGTTTGTTCCATTTGAACCCGAGCCCCTTGCATGCATGCTTCAGGAGTTCCATTCTAACAGTGGTTTACAGTATGCCAATATTTTATAATATTATAAGTGACAAGGGAGACCCAACAGATAGCTAAGTACCATGGGTATAACAACGTTATAGTGAACAAAACGGTTCTTAGCTTATTTCCAAATCAACAAACCAATACTGTATAGAAACACAATGGAAAACTATACTTGTTATAAAATTTCCAAACCCAGCCGGGAAAGGATTTTATTTTATAAAGAAGCAATGTTCAATTCAGCAATACATTCATAATCACATGACACAAGCCTGTGTCGTACATGAAAAAGAGGGAAAATAGAAAGATAGCATAAGGGTGAAAGGGGTGTCTATCAGGCAAAAAGCGAGAGCAGAGACAGGGTACTGTTTCAAAGTAAAAATCAATCACAGTATCGCCTGGAGTGGAAGATAAACAATCTTATTGCTCAATATTATAAATATGAAACCACTCATGGGTGTCGACGTTTCGATCCCTATTGCTCAATAAGATACATGGGATCATCATCAGGACCTTTGTAATATACAAGACATGCCTGATTGTACAAGAAGCCAGTTAGTGAAAGGCATGGAAGTTACTTCGGGGGTCCGTGTCCGTTTTATAAAAAGCAATTAGGCAGTGCTAATCGTTTTCCACCGTAAAAGTGCACGTAGGGTCCCAACAATGTGGATTTGGACGTTAGTCCCGATGAGGACTCGCCTTCACGTGGCTTCTCGGTTGATGCCGAATGGAAGTCCATTCGGCATCAACCGAGAAGCCACGTGAAGGCGAGTCCTCATCGGGACTAACGTCCAAATCCACATTGTTGGGACCCTACGTGCATGATTACCTGCACTGTTAATTTTATAATCCTCGCATTGCCGGTTAATTGCAACATTGCAAGCGCCACTTTTACGGTGGAAAACGATTAGCACTGCCTAATTGCTTTTTATAAAACGGACACGGACCCCCGAAGTAACTTCCATGCCTTTCACTAACTGGCTTCTTGTACAATCAGGCATGTCTTGTATATTACAAAGGTCCTGATGATGATCCCATGTATCTTATTGAGCAATAGGGATCGAAACGTCGACACCCATGAGTGGTTTCATATTTATAATATTGAGCAATAAGATTGTTTATCTTCCACTCCAGGCGATACTGTGATTGATTTTTACTTTGAAACAGTACCCTGTCTCTGCTCTCGCTTTTTGCCTGATAGACACCCCTTTCACCCTTATGCTATCTTTCTATTTTCCCTCTTTTTCATGTACGACACAGGCTTGTGTCATGTGATTATGAATGTATTGCTGAATTGAACATTGCTTCTTTATAAAATAAAATCCTTTCCCGGCTGGGTTTGGAAATTTTATAACAAGTATAGTTTTCCATTGTGTTTCTATACAGTATTGGTTTGTTGATTTGGAAATAAGCTAAGAACCGTTTTGTTCACTATAATATTTTATAATATGTCCGAGATAAATCTTACACCCCGGGATAAGTCCTGGTTTTTTTTCTTCTGCTTTTATGGCAGGAGAGCGTAACTGAAGAATCTTAGGCCCTGTGGTCCCGAGGTTGCTCAATCTATTATTAAATATTCTCACACAGGCCTCCATCAAGACCTTACTGCCTCTCATGCTAAGATTGCTTTGGGTGGATGGAAGGCCATGTATCAGTTTGAAAACATTTATTCAATATTCGGACCCGGAGGTGAGGACTATGCGCTTTCTTCATTTGTTAACATAGCAGCCATATTAGAACATTATAACAGACTTAATTTTCCATAAACCCTAGGAAATTGAATATAGAGGAAGGTAAAGTCCAACATGCAATAAAACACCAGGGAGTGACAATCTACTCTTGTCCTTCTTCCCTGTTCCTCTTTCGTTGATGCTAGCAACTGTGTGAAAAGTAAGTATCGGGACTCCGATACCGTTTGCTTCTTTTGTGCTAATGTTGGTGCCTTTGAGTCAGACGGCTCAATAGCACTATTGCATTATTATTTGTAGTGACCGAGGGAATTTTCCTCGGTGCACCTTTCGCAGTCACTTTTCTACTGACTTTGATTGTATGTGGTGGGGCGTGCAGCGGTCCTCGGGCACCGGAGGGCGAATGTCCCTTGCATCTCCCACTCAGAGACACTTCTTCTCGCTGCCCGGGGATCAGAACGCGTGTCAAACTTCCCCCGGTTGCCAAGCGCCTGCATCAGCGGTCCAGTGTGAGAGATTGTGTTGGCCCCATCCTGCCTGGAGCCTTTACACCCCAAGGAGTCCGTACAGTGATTTGCTGTGAGATTCATCCCCCGCTCATTTACAGACACGGCACAGGCGGAGTAAATATTGCCCAGTTTACTTGAGGGCGAATTGGTGTCTGTTGAGGCCTGTAGCCTCATTTTCTTGGAAACCCTACTGTAGCTTACGCTATCTATATATATATTATCTCTGATAAAACTGCCCTCTTAACACTGTGGGATACCACTGATACTTACCATATACTTACTATTTTGGAAATTATTACCTTCAGATCACATGGAGTAATGGGAGGACTTCTAAACGAAAGAGGAGAAGGAGGTCTCCTACTTCCCAGTCACTGATGAGTCTTGTGACGCAGTCAACGTCTCCATACTTAAGGCAGCCTCAGCCGCTGTAGCCCCCTGGAGAAGAAATTACTTGACATGGCACAGAAGTTCCTACAACACCTCCCACTAAGGGAATAACTCCTTGGGTCTTCGGCCCCCATGCCTGCAGGGTTGCCATTGCCCCACTATCCAACAACCAGCACAAGAGCCTACAGCATTCAGGGGCAGACCTAGATGCGTTCTCTCGATTAAAGAAAGCATTCTTGAGCCTCACACCCCCTCCTATGTTCATTTCAGACCCTGCAGGCCAAACAATTCCTGGAGGTGACTTGCCCCCTGCCTCTGATGGATCCCATACTGGATCCGATAGTGACTTGGTCCTGGAGACCAGCAACCAAATGCTCAGAAGGGTCGGGCCAGACTACGGAAAAATCTAGTGGATTGCAGTCCAACATGTTGGATTCTGAGGAACTTATGCATTCTCGCTCCTCTGAGTGGTCACCGGGAGATAAGGCAGCCTCGTACGTGGCCAGTAGACTACGCAAGCCTCTCAATAAAGAGACAAGGAACCACCTTTGGGCAGAGTGACCTCAGGCTTCCCTAGGTGGCAAGGTGCCTGTCACGCCCGAGATCGACACAAAAATAGCCACCTCCTCGGCCCCCGAAGGAACCGAAACAAGGTACCACCAGATTGAGCTCATGGACATAACAGGACCCCTGTCAAAAATATTAGACATGGTGGAGGATGCCAAAGCATCAGGGGCATTAATAAGTGCTTTCCATCTGGGTCTAGCAGGCCATCATTTTCCTTGGCAACACCAACTGCACCCCATCTACCGAAAGGCGCAAGTCACTGCTGATAAAGATAGACCTCAAACTTGAGGAGCAGGCGATGTCTGAGGCCAGACAGGTGGCACAGGTTGGACCCTTTGGTGAGCCATTCGTCAAGTACCTCGGAAAGTCTGTGTCAACCTTTAACTCATATGATAAAGCCTAGTCATCCTTCAAGCGTGTCTTTTACCAGTTTGTTTTCACAGGGGCTGGCCATGGTAGAGGGCGCATGGTCGGCCACGTCCAATCTTGCACCTCCAATAAGGGCCAGCCTTCTCAAAGAGGGCAGTGGCAAGATTCTTCTCGCTTCGATGGCTTCTACCCAACTAGAGGACAAGCACCACAAAGGGACTTCTGCAACTGATCGAGGGGTGGCAGCCCTTCCATCCACACACACAGCGAGTCTAACCCTCCTCTCCCAAAGGCGTGGGAGGGGGTTGGGGGGGGGGGGGTACCTGGCCCATTTCATACACAACTGGCATGCTCTCACATCAGACTCCCTCTAGGTTCCAAAGCAATCTGTTTCAGGTGGAAAAACAGAACGGGGTTAATGCCCAGTGATCTATCGCTGGGAATTACAATAGGGCTTGCATTCTGCCAATTCAAGTTAGAGAGCATCCATCTTCTGCAGGATCTCCTAAGACACAACAATTGATGGTTTGGCTGGATCTCAAGGATGTTTACCTTATTGTCCCCATCTTTCTGCAGCACCAGTGGTTTCTCTAATTTCAATGGCAAGGTCAGACTTTTGAGTTCACCTCTTTTCCTTACGGCCCCTCCTCGGCCCCCTGGTGTTTCACTAAGGTCCTCTAGCCAGAGGTCGAGAATCTAAGTGCGTCCGGAATTCCCATGATAGAGTACCTGGAACTTATGCTCCTCTTGGATCAAAGTCCTTGCGCGTTGTCCGCCTACCTGGAACTGGTGGTAAATCTCCTCAAATCCCTGGGGTTAATTATCAATCACAAGAAATAAGCCCTCTCCTCCTTCAGCACCCTTACCTTCTTGGGTTTCATGATAAACTCGGTGGAGACTACATTGAGCCTTCCTTCCGGCAAAAATACGACATGAGGTATGCAGGACTTAGTCCAGGTCAAGGACCTCCCACTGTCAAATTCCCAGAGTGGCAGGCCTCCTGTCGTCTACTATTCAGGCCATCTTTCCAGGCCCCTTACACTTTTGGTTGAAGGCATCTCATCCACGTAGCAGCCTTACATATGGCCAGTATGTCACTCCCCCAGAGGAGGCCAAGGAAGAAATTCAATCGTGTCTCTCCCACATGGAGGCCTGGACGGGAGCGCCATTTTCGGCTCCCAACCAGATATTGTGATCTATTCCAATGCCAGTGGAACGGTTTGGGGTGTTTGCTGTGGGGAGTTCACCACAGGTGTCGGATGGTCCACCGCAGAACAACCCCTACAATTCAACTGCTTAGAATTAATGGCGAGTTCTTTTGCGGTAAAATGCTGGAGCAAAGACTGGGCACAATGTTGTCTGCTCCTAAAGATGGACAATGTAGCAGCGATCTGCTACATCAATCATCTAGAGGGTACCTGGTCTAGGGCCCTTTTGGATCTGGCCAAGAACGTTTGGGAGTATTGTCTCGAACACCAGGCTTTGCCAACCAGGTCACGGATTGGCAACTGCGACGCCTCTAGGACACAAGCCTGTGGAAGCTTCTCCCAACCACATTTTGAGCCCTCTCTGCTCTGTGGTGCACCTTCACGATAGACCTCTTTGCAACCTGGCTCGATCACCAACTTCCCAGATACTTCACTTGAGGACTGGATCGCGGCGCAGTGGCGACCGACGCCTTCCATCAGGACTGGTTGATGGAGGAGGGCTATGCCTTTCCTCCCTTTGCTGCGATGATGAGACTGGCAACACAAGTGGGCAGGCAGGCGGCAGATCTGGTTGTAGTGACACCAATGTGGAAGTTGCAAGTATGGTTTACGGTTCTAATGGAACTTTCTTGGGATTTTCCAATCAGTCTACTCCTAGATCCCTCTCTCCTCAGTGATCCCTCAGGGAATACCCATCATCTGGTGACGAACGGAACACTCCAGCTTATGGCGTTATAACATGTCTCGATGGCAGTCCCAGGCTTTTTGAGAAGCGCATTTGACCTTTCCCTGAAATGGGTGGACTGTATGATCGAAAGTTACAGATAGGCTTGATCTCGATGGTTGGGTTGGTGTCAGCAACAGAGCCTGGATCCTGTGGGGACAGACGTTGTCAATATCTTGACTTTCTTGGCCTCATTAGACTTCAGTGGAATGGCCTACAGATTGAGCAATATGTTTCGATCGTCGATTTCTGCCAAATATGCTATGGTTGACGGCCTCCTCGTCAAGGAACATCCCCTAGTTGAAAAACTGCACATGGGTATTTGCTTGTCTCTTTCACCAGAACCGAGATACTTTATCCTTTGGGATGTCAATAAGGTCCTGAACCTTTTTATCTCATGGCATAACAATATATATTTGTCCCGTAAATAATTGTCGCCCAAGTTGGCCACCCTTTTATTTCTGGTGTCATTCAGAAAAGCATCGGATGTCAGGGCCCTAGAGATTATGAGGAGGACTTTTACTCCAGACGGGTCACCTTTCAAGTCACTGAGAACAAAATGTAATTCCTGTCTGATTTTCTAGCCAGCTTTTTTGGGCTCCCCAAAGTTTTGTGTTCTGATGTATCAAGGTGTACAAAGCCATGACTTAGGAACTTCACCCCTTCAGGAAATAAAGCGACTCATTGGCTTGTGGAAACAGTTTAAGACGGCCTCTTCCCTGACCATCGCAAGATAGGTTCGATGGATTGTTCTGCATGCAATAATACCAAAGTATTTGGGCGAATTCTACCAGAGGGGCTATGGCATCAAAAGACTTTGCCCTCGGAGCCCGCTTGGAGGATATTTTGAACGCATTGGACAGGTCTTCAGATTCAACCTTCAAAACCAGTCTCCTCCATTGTAGCTGTGGTGGTGGATAAGCTTTAAACTAGCATAATCCTCACCTGTGTGTCCTGACATAGAATGAAAAATGTCCTAGCTAATGTAACAGAAGATTTCAATACAATTAGGCCACAGAGGTGAAGATTAGCCCACCCGATGTGTGCATTAGGTCAGTTCGATTCAAATGGATCCTGTTATGGGTGTGAGTAAAAAGCAAAATTGAGCTTACAGTGGTTACAATGTTTTCCAATGTGATTATGCTTGCAAGATAAGGATCATGGGTCAATTTGGTTGGTGACTGTTCTATTTATATTGTTTTTATCTTGAGAGGTCCACATAGATTAAACATGGATTTGTTTATTACTGCAGGAGTGGAGTTTTCCAAACAGGAATAGGATCTTTCACAGTCGGCATTAGTCACAGGAAGAATGAGGAACAGGGAAGAAGGACAAGAATAGAAGATGTCACTTCCTGGTGTTTTATTGGATGTTGGACTTTACCTTCTTTTATCTTCATTTTCCCTGGGTTTATGGGAAATTAAATCTGTTATAATGTTCTAACATGAGTGCTATGTTGTAAAATGAAGGAAGAAGAGCATAATCCTTGCCTCGGTATCCTTAATAGAATTGAAACTTTATGTTGCGCTAGCTAGAAAAATTTTCATTCCACAATACAATAAATATGGTCTTTCAGTACCAGATTTTGAACTATGCTCCTATGCAGCCAAGGCACCCCATGCTATATCCTGGTTTCATTTGGGCCCTTTTCGGCCTCATGTTGTGGTAGAGAGTGACATTACATTTACAATCTAAAATTGCCTAACGTTGCCCCAAGCCATCCGTTGTGTATGCTAACTGGCCGTGGTGTTTTGCATCCAATCGCACTGGGGCCAGTTTATATTAATTTCAAGCATTTAAATGGCTTGATAATTAATTGATACCGTTGGCATCCAAACCAAAGAATGCTCACAAATATGAGCCTTCAACAGATGGGTGATATCTTCCCAGAACATTGATTTGTAACACAGTTTCTATTTAAGACTATCGGTACTGTTACTCCTCTGTTGCCTGCAGTGGGAGATGAAAGCATTATGGCCCTCTTTCAACTGGTCACACCACAAATCTGGAAAGGCGGAGGTTAGTTATTGCTTTTATAACATTTCATTAGGATTGATGGCAGTGTTTTGCTGTTGACTAGGTAGCTGATTAACTGTTTTTTTATTGTGCACAAATCAAAGAGGTACCGTTAAACACTCAGCACAGATTAATCCATTCAAGCTACCTTCATAGACCGTGCTACAAGCATCGATGTAAAAGAATAATTAGGTCTGATGTTGAGGCTTCTTGCGACATATGTAACTGTCTTGAGACCGGCAATGGTGAGGCATGGACAAGACAGTTGTGTTGTGACTTTCAACCAGGTAGGGTGTACACTGAGTCCTAGCCTGCTGTTTGTATTATTAGGGAAAGCCTCTGACAATCTAGCATCCCTGGGTATATAGTCATAACTATAACTATTGCCTTGGTCTAGCTAAAGTGGTAAGTGGCAGTAGGCTAAAGGAGAAGGCCAGCCACAAACATCCAAGATTGGTATGCGATCTGGTGAATAGTAATTATCAGCAGACATCTAAGCAATGCTGCTCCTTGCCACTGCATGCCTCAGAGACATTTGGGAACCCCGAGGGAGCATATGGTGAATATGGAGGATAATGCAATAAACTGAATTACACTATCAAAACTGACTTCACTCAGGGGTGTAGCTTAGTCAGTAAAATTTGAGGTGCCCTGAACTTCCCAACTAAAATGCAGTAGGATGCAGGGTGGAAGGGTGAGATGACCAATGTTAAGAATGCCACTGGTTAAAACTATTTGCAAGCATTCATCCCATTAACTTTTGGTTGTTGGCGCTGCTTTCCAACCTTACTACTGCCATATTTGTAAATCCCCAAAAGTGGTAAATTCATACTCATTTAAGGAGTACTTCCATGGGTGCAGATTTACTATTTTTTTGGTACACTGGTCACTATATACATTTAAATATCTGCTCCAAAAACAAGATCAAAGCTGTTGGCGAAACAAGAACAATCAACATAGACAAAGCAAACCCAACTCAGTGCTCCCAGATCCAACTACCAAATAAAGAATGCATTTGGGGGTAACCCCAACCACCCCCTCCCCCGCAGCTACTCCTCAGCCTGTCCCACTTGGGCATGGTAGTTCTCACTGGGATTTCATGACTATGGTCACATATAAAATAACAGCCTGGAGTCACTGCCCTGAAATCCCTTTTTTTAAACATATTTTCATAGCACACACTCCTTTTCATCCCTGCTACGAGAAGGTTTGATAGCAGAGTTGTCAAATTGGTGCATGTGGGAAGGGCTCCATGTTTCCAGTCCTACAAACCATGTTATCAAGTTACTGACAGCCCCATGTACTAAGCCCAATTTGCAAATAGAGGTGGGCATGCCAGCAAATTCATAGGGCAAGTCGAGCCTGATCCAAGCTAAAGGTTTGGCTTGGCTCTATGAGTCCATGCACAAGCCAGGCCATGAAAACGTTGGTATGTATATTGTGCAACAAACATAATGTAAAAATATGATAGTCTCTTCAAAATTCAAAAACATTTTCCACTTTAGTATATCAGATACATCACTGCACAGACAGTGATAGTTTTTTAACATGAGCATAGAAATATTCAAAGGTCCCTCTCTAATAACAATGTCTTTAGTGAACTAAAAGCAAGTTAGTAGTCATGTAAAACCTAAACGTGGCCTAGATTATAGATGAGCAAAATCATCGTCAATTAAAATCAACCAGACCAGGTGCTTGTCCAATGCACATCCTGAATTCAAGTATCTAAAAGGGCTCATATGCGATAATAAATAAAAAGAAAGCACTGCAAAATAAAATGTTTGCCTAGGATCACACCATTTGGACAAGCTGGGAAAGGTATTGATTCTAGGTTATCTAGTTTCACATTCTGAAATTCAAGCCACCAAATATATATATATTGTGCAGCATGTCGGATTAAAACTTTTCTTGAGTTAAAGACACGGAGTCAGTGCCTTCCTTTCATCAGAGGGAAATGGATTGGTAATCAATATATTATATATATATATATATATATATATATATATATATATATATATATATATTGAAGCTCGTTGGTCTCCCTCACAACTCGGAAAGAAGACTTGAAGCACTCCGGGTATGGCAGTAGATTTTATTCACAGCACATGGCAAAAGATGACAAACGCGTTTCGGACAGCAGTCCTTCCTCAGTGTCGCCGACACACAGTTTGCGGCACATTTTTGTATACGCCCCCGTAGAAACTAAGGGCAGACGTATTTGCAAAAGCATTAGACGTGATGTCATACATAGGTTAAGCGTGGCGGCCATATTGTACACATTTTATAGAAGCAAAAACCTTAATATACGATCATATTGCAACGTTTGCGATTTCTAAAAATATAGGTATAAATCATAAGCTTTATACAAACTATTCACCACTGCCAGAAAACAAAACTATATCGCCGTGTATCGGCATTGAACTGGCAGGAATAACCAGAGGAGATTTTCTCTAACATCCAACATGTGACTCGCTGTATATTCAGCACCAGTGACAGGAAATAATCTAGCCGTGTATCGGCATAACTCCGGTAACATACAACTATATGTAAACAGGAGAGTAACCGGTCTAAAAATACATTTGATCATGTTTACAAAGTGCAAAGTGCAAAAGGTTTTATCTAACGTATAGAGAGGTTGTATCAAGAGATATATAAAATAGATCACATTTCGCATAATTCATTTACTCTGGATAGGATACCAGTTCTCTTATTCCTTGTTAGTATATATATATATATATATATATATTTTTTTTTTTTTTATATATTAAAGGTCACTGATTTGATTTATTCTTGATGCACAATGAGAAAAATGACACAGACATAGCAGACCCAACTCATGGCCCTCAGACCCAACTAACAAGCCAGGAATGCATTTATTTGGGAGTGTCACACTCCAAACCCCTCCCACCTCCTGAAGCCCCGGACTCCGGTGCTACTGCGCTGCAATCCCAGTGCACCATTACAGGAGGAAGTAGCCCTGTCAAGTAGTACACATCAGAGGTTAGACTAACACATTTTAGTGCTGGTGTGGTGTTGTGTAGTTCCTAAAGACCTATATAGGATCTGCGTGTTTAGACACACAGATTGTGGGATTGGTGTCCAGACTGATTCCAGGCACCCCCACCGGGTATGTTCGCCTGTATACCAGCTAGTTCACAGTGCCACTGTAAACTCTCCTTTACCAAGGAGAGAATAGTTTTTGGCAACTATCGAACATGCCAACTCTGTCCCATCAGGGATCGTGGAAACAGTACAGTACTTTTTGCTCAGTCACTCGTGCTCACTTTGTCTCAGAGAGATACACAGAATAAATGGTGAGGGTGTTTTCAATAAGCATTTATTGAACCAGCATCATTCTAGTGTAAAATAGCTGGGCTGTAACAACCATAAGACATAAACAAATATACATGATTATAAGCACCAACAGAGTGAATGGATGGTAGATTTCTACCGTAGTGCTAAAACAATGAATTCAGGCAGGTATAAAAATACATGACAGTAATAATGCATACTCCTACGATGCGACCCTAGCTAGAAGTACCTAAGTGTACCTAGCATGTATGTAGGTGTGGAGCCAAGAATCCCCCAAGGATAAAGCCAACCCCTGTACCTGGAGTAAGAGTCTGTGGGACCCCGTCTTGGTCTCGAGATGGACACCCCGCGAGGGATGTCAGACCACTGCGAGCTGGAGTGTCTGCATGCAGGAACCTCAGCGTTTTGAGTCAGTGTGTCAGCATGAAAGCCCTTTTTCTCCTCTCCACCTCAGCAAAGATATGTTGTTTCTATACCCAAAGTGGTACCCTCAGCTATCTTGCTGTGTCATATCGGACTAGGATGACAGAAGGAATGACACTTATACATAGTTATTATGCATGAGATGATAGTCCTTCTGAGATTCCAAGAATCCTCATGCATAATGAATGAGGCTAGTTTCGGAAAAAACTCCCCGTCATTTAAGCAGTACTGAACTAGGTAAAAGGTCAGTACCAAGAAATTGCTACATAGTGTAATGGCAGGGGAAATCTAGGTGAAAGGTCGGATTACTACCTGAGCCTATATCGGGGTACCTGTATGAAACATAACAATGGCATCACTGCACGAAAAAGCATTGTCACTCATATTATAGCACCCCCGGACCACCTGACTTCATTAAAGATTTTGCATTTGGGTTTTATTCTTACGCAGGCAACAGGCTGGCTGGCTACCCTTCAGCTGGCTGATAACTAAAAGGTAATCGTTAACCACTACCAGTATTGCATGAAGCCAAAGCTAAGTGGGCGTGAAATGTAACACGAAAGGGTAAATCCAACAGAGACAGTTGATTAGGGCCTTGCACATGCCAGCAACAAACATTTCGTTTCAGCAAGCAAGTGTTGCTCATATTGCTTCTCTATCTGGATTTTCTTGCAAAGTATGTTTTTTTTATTGGTTATTTTTTTTAAAGCGAGACCTATTTGCTTTACTAACGCTTGCTTTGATGTTACTTCAATCTTCAATTCAATCCTTATTCGGTCCATAGGGGGCCCCACTACCTGCTGTGAGCTGTTCCAAACTGGGATGCATCCTAACTGGCACATGCTCTCTGCGAAGAATCAATGTATGGCATGCACAAGGTTTAAAGCCATCACATTAGCCATTCTTGCTTACTTCATATGTGCGCCGTGGTGCAGATCAATGTCGACCTGAGTGTTTCCCATTAAACAGCATTCCCCTTCCATCTGTGTGCTTTCAGAAAGAAACATCCGTTGTGTAAGTGGAGCCACCGGAAGAAGATACGGACTTTAACCAACTCGATGCGTATCCGATCTCTCTTGCGGAGTTCTTCTGGGACTGGGAATAAACCTGGATTTCTATTCTTTGACGTACAGTTATGTCAAACCAGTTTTGTTTTTATTTCACGCAAATAAGCTTAATAATAGATTCCCAGCACTGAGAAATAAAACCACAAAGATAAATCATAAAGCTGAAGGTCAGGGGCAGATACTCTGCAGCATTTGACCTAAAGAACTCCTACTAAGTAACCACTTCTTCATCATCATCACCATGCAACTCCCGCAAATAGCGAAACCCCCGGCACAGAACGCGTTATTAGCAAGCACTGGCAATGCCCAGAGGTCTGGCTTATGAATCAAAGTACTTTTGTTCTCATTGATGGGCTTTCGTGGGAAGCAGCGCACTGCTGATACAATGAGCAGCAAGCAAACAGCCTGTTAGAACTGTCTGAGGACCTGTAATATCCTCTCAAGAACAATTACAATAAAAAGAGAAGCCTGGCTCTCTAAAACTGTTATTAATATATTTATGAAGTAGATGTTTCACGCCCGCCTCCGCCCCCTCCCCCCAAATATGCCTTACCTCCTCTTTCCTTTGATTAACAATTGCAGTAATATTTGCGATACAAGGCTTTTTTCCCCTCGGACTCTAAATCTTCGGCTTATATAAGCTATAAATTGTTTATGTATCGTTTGGCATTTTAATGCACAGATATGATGTTGTTCTGTACAGCCGTATGCCTTCCCACGCTTGTACTATTTGATTTCTCACTCCTGTCATTTGGTATGTGATCGGCATCTGCCTTACAATGTACCTTAGTTGTGCCACAAGTACTGATTTTTAGCCTCTATCGCTGATTTTATTCTCCAGTTTGTATTTCTTTTTGCTTAAAATAACAAAATAATTTGAACACAAAAAAAGAGAGAAGCAGAGAAATGAAAGGGGAACTATAAAACAAAAACAAAATTGAAAACTAAAAGACTGGCCGGCCAGCCCTGACAAAGAAGTACACCACTTCTTTTCAGGTGGACGTGCCCATGATCACAAAATGTCATGTTCACAAGGCAAAAGATCTAAAGATTGATGTGGACTTGAACCATTACCCCATGCAGTCCACTGATGTGGATGGCAGCAGAATGTGAATTACACTCTAAAACAGACCATTGCCAGAAGAGGCCTGACCCAAAGACCCTATGTGTTTCTATATAGATATGCATTTGTATTTTTTTATGATTTTTTCATTAAAAGATCCTGACAGACAGCAACGGCTGCCAGGCCTTCCAAAGAGATTCTAGCAAGAATTATTACAGTGCAAATCTTCTACCCCTACGGTTTGTCAAAGGGTACGGTAACATACAAAAAAGATTTCCTGTAATGAAACACCCGACTTCTTTAACATGGTGCAAAAACACTCTCCCCTTAAAGTTCTGTTGGTTTTAATATATGTTTTACATAATAAATAAATCAGGCCTATTGCCTCCGTCATAACTTTTCTTAATAAACAAATCAATGACATCTGGAATACCCTTTTCTAGTGAACTAACTAGCCCTATGGGTGTTATCATTGGCTTGTTACCATAACCAACTCAAGCCAACTGCATTGAGCTTAAGCTTTCCCACAAAACAACCATCAGACATACTGTCTTAAAAGTACAAAATATATACACAATTACAGTTGACAGATCAAAATACTCTCTCTCTTAGCAGGACCGAACAAGTATGCAAGCAAACTTATATCACCATGGTTTGTCAGAAGGGATAACCAACATCAAAAGCCTTGCCTACTGCAGTAATCAAGTACCTATCTGTGAGCTTTAATACTAAGTAATAAAAAGTATCCTTAAACGCCTATTGACCTCAAAGTATGCTTTTCACAACAACTATGTCAGGCCTACTGCCTTTATCGTAACTTTTTCAGAACAATCAGGCATATAGCCTTTATGATTGGGTTGCCACCATAACCAACTCTGACCTACTGCGTTGTGCATCAGCTTTTCCATACGGCAGCAATCGGGTATATCTTAATAAAATTATAACTACGTTTAAAATTACAGTTGTCAAAACAATATAAAATCCCTCCTAAGTGAGCCTGATCAGGATTATTGAAGTGCACATCTACTATCAACAACAAAACACTTGCCTAATGCCATAATCAATGAGATTCCATGTAACAAAATACCTGCCAACAAGCTTTAGCATGGAGTATCAACAATCCACCCCACAAGGCAACCATCAAGAACAAGGTCAAAAAATTAAAATGGGGTGTAAAATTATAGTTGAGTAAGCAACATACTATCTCACCTAAGTGGATCTTACAAGGATTCTTACAAAGCTAACCTTCTATATCCATGTTTTGTCAAAGGGGGTACCACCATCAAAACCCTTGCCTGCCACAATAAAGTAGGAGATTTCAAGTAAGAAAATCCTTCTCTGCAGGCTTCCGAACAGAGCAATAACAATCTTCCCTTACATGAATTTATGTTAACATATGCTTTACGCAATGAATACGTCGGGCCTACTGCCTTTATCGAAACATTTTATAATAAACAGATCGGACCTACAGCTATGATCACCGTCTTGCCACCATAACCATAAGATTTCCCCCAAACCAAAAACTGCAATAAAAGCACTCTTCTCAGCTGAGGTACACAGCTTCGGCCCAATCAAATACTGAAATCAGGGAAACCAACATGAGGGTGTAGTTTACGCCCCTCTCTCAATGCTACCATGAAAGCTCTTCTTGTTTTGATCACATAAAGTTGTCTTATTTTTCATTCTATGTGGGATTATCAGCTATAAAAAGGTTAACATTTTCAAAAGGGCTTTCTACTATACAGGATGATTGAGCAAATAGTTAAGTCATGCATATTTTTTCATTGTTAAATGTGAGCATGAAATACATTTCTAAAAGAGAAAAAACAAGCATTGGTATGGCCAACAGGTCAGGCATCTTAATGTGATACACCCTGCAGACACACAAAAGCTTGCAGCTCACTTTGTATTCACATACACACATCTTTCACCCTGCATCTATATAGACACGTCTCTGACCCTGCAATTCCTGAACTTACTATGCACTCACATACCACTAAAACACCACTTATGCGGACCATTTATCCTTCACTCACTCACCCAACTTCCACCCTCAAGCCTCTTACCCTGCCATCACACACCGCTCATCCTACACTCACCACTCACCATGAAAACTCACGAACTGCTCACCCTGCATACTCACACAATTCTCACCCTGCACTCACGCACCTGCACAAATCTCTTACCCTGCACTGACTCCACTAACGCACAATTCACACTGACCGAATCAAATAGCTCGCACAGCACTCTTCCTGCACTCATGCTCCACTCACACACTACTCACACATCTCTCATTATGCACCCAAACACTTCTTATCAGGTACACTTGTCACATTAACACACTACTAATGTTGACTGCTCATTCTACATTCACACACCTCTCACCCTCCACTTACACCGTTCACTCCGTGCACGCAGTTGACCGCACACACACGCCACTCACCCTACACACACATAATGCTCACTTGGTACTCCGACATCGCTCACCTTGCATTGATATACCACTCACCTTACCCGTCTTCCTGAATGCTCAACCTCAATTCAGACATTGCTCCTCTGCACTCATACCACTTACAAACAACTCACCTTGTATTCACCCTCTGTCCACTCTGTACTCTCCCACCGCTCACTCTGCATTCACCCTCACACACTCACCATGCAAAACACACACCATTTACCCGCACTCATACACCGCTTACCATACATAGTCACCACTTACCCTGTACACTTATGCACTGCTCACGATGCACACTCATTCTGCACACAGAAACTGTTCCCGCTGCTCGACAGTTTATGAAACAAACTTAAGATCTGTCTGTATCACGTTTATATATGTTCTTTGAAGTGCTATGTTAGCAACCACACATGTATTCCTGGTTGTATATCAATCATTTAATCAAATATGTATGTATTTTTATGTTAGATTGGAGCTTCGTGTGACAATCATTATGCTTGTAAACTTTAAAGGCACTAACTAGTAGGCCCGGAAGCCATGGAGCTCTACGCTGAACCATGCACTTTTACTAAACAGTGTAACCTAGTTTTCAAACCTGGCAAGGTAAGCAGTATTTTATGAGAATAATGGGGCCACTATCGTGCATATGAATGGCATCCTCTCCTGAAGATCATTTGGCACTTCCTTGATAAGTTGTTGCTGAAAGAAACAAGTTTCTGGTCACATGATCATGCTGTATTGACTTGTATTGAAAGCAAATGTATATATGCTAGGTTGAATTTATATGCAATTTAGCTCTCAACTCCAACTGACTGCTTTGTAGTGAAAGCCTGGGTCAGTTCAAAATTACAATTGTCTCTGATCTTTTGTCTTGCTTACTGACGTGCTGTTTCATTTTTAACATTTCACGCCCCTCACCCAGAACTCGCACCGCTCACATACCCCTCACCCACCATCAACACATCACTCATGCTGAACACTCACCTGCTCCAACATACCCCTCACTGACCACACACTCATGCTTCTCACCCTGCAACTTCACACCATGCTCACGCTGCACACCCAGACCTCATGCATCGCTCTCTCAGCATACAGTGCTCATGCTGCACTCACACACTTTTGACTGTGCACTAACACATCACTCATACATCTTACACCCAGCTCTCGTTCAAACCTGCACTCATAAACCACGCACCCTGCACTGGGAAACCACTCACTATGCACTCACACACCTCTCTCTCTCTCTCCATACCCACTCACCCTGCAGCGAAACTGCTGCCACCGCTCTCCTAACTCTCACCTGGTACATGCACACATCACTAAAACATCACTCATGGTGACTGCTAACCCTGCACTCACACATCTCTCATCCTGCATCCCCACATCTTTCACCTTGCACTTACACGCCTCTCATCCTTCATTCACACGTTCACCATGGACACTTACACAATGCTCCCCATTCATGCTCATACGATTTATCCTGCACAGAAAGCACTCACGATGCACTAACACCCCTCACTCTCTGCACTCGCACATACTCACTCCATCTACTTTGCACTTAACCAACACTTATACACCTCTCACCCAAAACCCAAGCACCATTCACCCTGCGCCCACTCACAAGTTTGAAGGTATTTTGTTTTAATACTTCTCAGAACACAACACTTCAAGCTTCAGCCACATAGTATTTCTCATTTAACTTTAAAAATGGGATGAAAACATTAATACCAACAACTGAAAGCAAAATAAAACATTGCCATAAGGAGTGTCATGTTAAGGTATGTACAAATGCATGAAGATTAGTGTAGCCATGCATCCCATGCTGATATCAAACACACACCGGCACTCTCAAGTTGTTGATGGCAAGGAAAGGGGGGGCTAGGACTGCAATACACCAACACATTCCTCCTAACTACGCTTCTCCAATCTGTGCTGCTGTCAGATAAGCACAAATGAATGATGTAGTTATCCAGTGACATTGTATAATTGCATTACAGTGGCATGTGTGTGTGACCTAAAGGGCAAGCTCCATCCTGTACACGTTAGTGAGCCTTCTCTTGCAGAAAACGTGAGCAATCTGCCTCACACAGCCGTGATAAGTTAAAAAAAACATTGATCACAGCTGCTTGGAGGGTAAACATTCTTTCTGTAGATTCACACAACGTTTGCCAGATCAAACGCTGTACTAAGTTTAATCCACACCTGAGCAGAGCCACTGCCCCTCTCTGTAGTACTCCTGAAAGCTCTTTTGTTGGCCACGTAAGGACCAGGCGACCGCTGCGATGTCAAACCACCTCTAAGAAGTAAAGGAGAGAAATCTAAAATTAACCAGAATCACTGAGATTTTCCCTGGGTGCATTCCAGGCCATTGAAGCCCTCATGCCAGACAATAGGGGATTACCAATAAACCAATCAGGCTTGGACAAGCACCAAAAGAGACAGTCCATCCTGTAGGTCTTGGTCATGCCCCTCTGAATGGAAAACAACCATCCCCTGTGAGATTAGGCCAAGCCTAATTTGCATATAGAAGGCCGGGGTCTGTGATGGAACAGTGAGCAAATAAAGATGCAATTGAACGCATTACAACAATTGCTACTGGGTAAGTTTAGTTTTAGAATTCCCATCCATTCCTTTTTGTATCTTTAAGTGTGCCGCCCTAATTGGCCTGGATATACCTGGATATAGGTCCCGTAGCTTTCTGTGCCACAGGGACTGAAGCTGTATCACATTATTAACAAGGCGGGAACCGGTCTGCGGTATGAGCAAGGCCTAACAGTCAGTCCGTTTCAGGTTAAAGCAAAGATAGATTTAGTTTCGTAGGCCCGGTCTTTGAAAGTGCAGTGAGCAAAATAAACGGAGGAATTAAATGCAATGAGAATAAATGATGTGGTTAAGAATAATTTAAGCATTGTAAACATTAATTCTTGTCTTACACAGTTCTTAATGTCATATCGATAAACACTCACAAGCCAGCAACCCTTTCAATCTATTAGCTTTGCAGGTTCCTTTATTACAGGTTGTCGCTCCAAAGACAGTAGAGAGCAAACATAGCGAAAATTAGAATGCAAAAAGAGCAGCATCTCTCTCTGTCAAAGTACAGCCCTACAAACAGTACTGGATGGTATCATCAAAGCTGCTTTTGCCACCTTAGTTTCTGTCAGAAACAGATATTTTGGTTTCTGCCGAGCAGCACGGCTAAGTACTTCCAGCCACAGGTAATGTTAAGTGGAATGAAGGGACTCAGTAGCATCACACAACAATACATATGGTCCTGACGTAAAAGTCTATATAGCTGAAAATGAAGGCACAGTTACGTCCAAAGCTGTCTTCTGGGAGGCCTTTAAGGCGGTTCGTAGGGACAGGGCACAGAACAGACGAGCCGAGGAGAGGCGGAAGCTACAAAATTAAATTGGGTCTCTAGAAGCACAGATATTGGAATTGGAGAGGGAGTAATCAGACCACAAGAGAGACAGGAACACTTAGGAGGTTGACCGACGTACAGCACCAATATAGAGAGGTAGTTACGGGAGATGCTAAAACCCAGGCACTGGCGACACTCCATCGCCTATATGATGTGGGTAACAAATCTGGAAAGTTTCTGGCGTGGCTCAGTAGGAAGGAAAGAGACGCCAGGTGGGTAGAGCAGGTTAGAGACCCTCAGGGGACACTGGTAAGGTCGGACGCTCAGATCGCGGAGGCATTTGCCGCCCATTATAAATTATTCTATTAAGCTAGAGACCTAGGGATACAGGAGGACGCCCTACGCTACATGTCAAACACCGAGCTACCGGCACTAACTGCTGACGCTCAACGAGGCCTGGAGGCTGACATTGCGCTGGACGAAATTAAGGCAGCCTTGGCTAAGTTGAGGGCGGGAAAGTCTCCTGGCCTGAACGGATTTCCTGCGGAATTTTTCAAACGAACTGCGAACCTATTGGCCCGCCATCTCCTGGGACTCTTTGAGGAAGTGGTGCAGGAGGGGAGACTGCCGTCAGATCTCCGTATGGCAATATTAATTCCGGTACATAAGGAGGAGAAACCAGCGGACGACTGTACATCGTACCGCCCCATCTCTCTCTTGAACATAGAGGTGAAATTATTGGCGACTATCCTAGAACTCCGACTATGGACGGTAATATCTGAACTAGTTCACCTAGACCAGACGGGCTTTCTCCCCGACAGGGCCACTAGATTAAACCTGAGACGCACTCACAACTGGCTACAGGAGGTGGGCAAGAGGGGAGCCGCACTGGTTCCTGTCCTTGGATGCCGAGAAATGGGTACAACTGCTATACACGGAGCCTAGAGACAAAGTTAGGGTTAACGGGATCTTATACCAGGACTTCCCGGTAAGACGAGGGACAAGGCAGGGGTGTCCGCTGTCCCCCCTCCTCTTTGCGCTCACAATAGAGGTGTTAGCGGGCGCGATTCGCCAAAATGAGGGCATTAAAGGTTTTAGACTGGGGTCGACAGACTCTGCTGAGGAGAAGATATCACTGTACGCGGATGATGTCCTCCTATACATCACACAACCGGAAGCTACGATTTCGGCACTGTTTGCGGAACTGGAACAGTAAGGGGCCCATGCGGGGTATCAAATAAACTGGTCCTCTACGACCCCCGGGGGCAGGAACAGTGGACGGTTCTGCCGGGAAGGCTGCAGACAACAAGTGCAGGGTTTACGTATCTCCGAGTATATGTGACACTGGATAGCAGCAGGTCCTACGAACGGAATATAGAACGGATAGTGCTGAATTAAATAGAAGACGCAAACCGGTGACGGCTGCTCCCTCTTACTATACTAGGATGAGTGGCCATGTTTAAAATAACGCTACCGAGGTTCCTGTACGCACTCCAAAACGAGTACTACCCTCTTCCACGAAAGGTGTTTGAGATAATAAACACGGAACTGAGAACTTTCCTGTGGCTGGGAAAACAGCCGCGCCTTGCATTGACCACCCTACAACGCCATCAGTATAGTGGAGGGATTTCACTTCCGAATCTTGAGGCTTACTACTGGGCAGAACACCTAGCCCCGGTTAACGACTGGCTTCATGTCCCGGCCGGCCACCCCACGTAAGCCCTCGAACGGCACAGTATGGCCACTCGACCCTGTACATATTATCTATATGGGGGTGGAGGGAGGGCGAGACTGCTCCCGGCCACTAGGCTTACCCTGGCGACGTGGAGCAGAGCAACTAAGGGTACTGGGTGGGAGCCTACCCGCCAGACACCGATGTGACACTGTGCCTGGTTGACGGAACTGCATAAATTGAAGGGGTTCCAGAGATGGGATGACATAGGGATCTTAACACTAGGGGACATAATAGCTAGGGGGGAACTTAAGTCCTTTCAAGAACTAAGGAAGGAATTTGGTCTGCATCACACGAAATATTTTAAGTATGCACAGCTACGCCATGCGTGGCGAGCGGAGAAGATCCAACTGGAAACACTACCAGAATACGCGCCTCTTGAGGGCCGGCTGCTACCCGGAAAGGGCGGTATCACTCACGTATAGAACGTTGATGAATAACATGACTATTGACATGGGTAACCTCAGAAGGAAGTGGGAGAGCGAAGTGGGGGAAATGGATAATGTAGACTGGGATATGGTATTAATGCACCCCAGAGAGGTAGCTATTAAATCCAGGTTAAGACTCATCCAATACAATGTTCTCCATAGGACATACTACGATAGGGTGCAACTGCATAAAATGGGTAGGGCTGGAGACACGCGATGCTTGAGGTGCGGCCGTACCAGAGGTGACTTCTACCATACCATCTGGTCCTGCCTGACGATTCAGATCTACTGGGAGGAGGTGCTGAGTGAACTGGGCGAGGTGCTTGAGGCCCCCCTGCAGCTGGATCCTAAATTGGTCCTACTGGGTATGACCAATGATGTGGATCTCACCCGTCCCCTACTGATCTTTCTGGTCTTGGCCCTGGTGGTAGCTAAGAGGGACGTAGCCAGCCACTGGGGAGCGGAAGCACCGCCGCAACTGGACGAATGGAGAAGAGGGCTAGATACCTACATGGCTGCCAAAAGGGTCACCTATAAGGCAAGAGGATGCCCCAAGAAGTTTGGCAGAGTGTGGGGCAAATGGAGACGATACCATGGACTGGATGGGGGGCTCTGAAATAGGCCACAAGGGACATAGAGGCACAGGGAAACAAAGGCACCGAACGAGGGTATGTATGGGATACAAAGATTCGAACTGGCAAAGAGCTTTACAGAAAGTACTCAGGTTGTTTGAAAGAGATGGGGTTTACGCTGTGATGCTGGGTGGGTGGAGGGTGGAAGGGATGGGAGTGATGGCCGAAGATGACGTGATTGTAATGTTGTTCTATAATAAAAAGCAAATAAAAATGTTTATAAAAAAAAACGAGTTCTCCGCCCTAGAGCGGATGGCGGGCTGGCACTGCCGGACTACGAGCTCTACTACTTGGCGGCACAGCTGCAGTGGCTGACGCAATTGGTAGCACGGGCCAGGAGAGGGACAGACGGATCGGGAGAACCGGCGGGTCCAGTCCAGGTGCTGTCGCGGATCGTACTGGGTCTACCGATGGGGGATTTCCACCTCACACAGGAGTTTGCGACGGCCCGGAAATGTTGGAACAGATATCGCCGGAGGTGTGGTATTGCGATTCCGTACGCACCTGAGATCCCTCTTGGGCTCTGCGGGGCACTTCCGCATGGGGGCTCGTGGCACGGGCTAGAAGGATGGGACCAGCAGGGGCTGTCATCCATGGGTGACCTGTACGAAAACGGGGCGATGTTACCCTTTGATCTCCTCCAGGACCGCTTTGGGTTGGCAGGCGGGGACTTCCTCCTTCATGCGGCCCTAACGGCGGCGATCCGCAGACACTGGAGAACGGGCATGTCGGAGCCACCATTGTCTCTGGGCTGCCAGTACATCGTGATGATGACAGGGACGGTCAAGGCTGTCGCGTGCCTGTCTCGTCGCATGGTCTCGGAATCTGTCGCTCCACTGCTGGCCTTGAAGGCGAAATGGGAGGCTGATTTGGCGATTGAGATCCCCGAGGAGGCATGGAAGGGAATACTGGAGGGGGCCCGAAATAGCACACGCAACGCAAGGTTCCAGCTGGTGCACTTTTATGTCCTGCATAGGGCCTACCTGACCCCTGATAAATTGCATACATACTTCCCGGCCCACCCGGCATCCTGCCCACGTTGCCCGGCAGATCCTGCCGACTTCCAACATATGTTCTGGTCGTGTCCCGAGCTGGGGCCCTTTTGGGAGGAAGTAGTGGAGGTTCTGAGGGAGGTGACGGAAAGGGACCTGCAACTCACCATGGCGCATTGCATACTACACTGGTTCCCACACACTTCAAAAAATAAAGTCACTAGCAAGTTTCTGGACTTGGGGCTTCTCCTGGCGAAGCGAGCCATCACGTCCCAATGGAAGGCGTCCCGGGGCCCTGTGATAGGGCGCTGGAGGTCTGAACTGCATAAGTGGGCTAGATGTGAGGGTGAGGTTCGCCTGCGAGCCGCGCTCAGGGCAGGCAACGACACAGCACTGGAGAGGGCCAGGGCGTGGGAGGGGATGGTCCTGGGACTCACTCTCGTGGACATGGAGGAGGAGGACTCCCCGGGACATATTCCGGCTCCGGCGGAGCGCCCTTCCGACGGGGGGACGGTCTAGACCTGATTTGCTGCTTCCCTACCTTTGAGTTCCACTGTGAGGACTTACGAATGATAGCTGATAACTCCTGGTACTAAGTTCCGGATCTGGTCCTGTGATTGGGATTAAGATTCTGATTGGACGATACTCTGGCACGCCTGGGGGGGAGGGGGGTCTGGCTAGGGGTGGGAGGGCTATTAGGGGTGGTCCTGGGCGAGGGTGGAGGGGTAGTTGGGGTTGAGGGTGTTGTGGGAGAGGGGAGGGGGTTTGTTCAGGTTGGGTGACAAGAGGCTCTTGGTTCACCTGGCTTTGGGACAGGGAGTAGAGAAGGTTAGGACCAAAAGCGGCCATGTTATTCCTCCTCCGATTGGTGGCTACGGGCATGTACTGAACGCCCCTGTTAAATTTTTCTTCCCAACGTGTTATTGCCGCTCGACCTCTGGGTTGTGAGCTGAATGGCTGTGTAATACTGGGGGGAGGGGCGACACACCTCAGGCGAACCAAGGAGAGACGATGGAACATGCTGTTTGATTATATGCTCTTGCTGCAATAAAAAAATATTTACAAAAAAAAAAATTTAAAAAAACGAGAAAAAAAACCAATACATATGGTCCTGAAAAAACATAGCTAAGTTACCAGTGTGGCTTAATAGACTAGAGTGCAGTGTTGTTTTATAAGAAATTCCTAATTCAATATAGTTGTTAAAAGGAGTAAAACTGAAATCATTAAAGCATGTTATTATTGTAGCCTATATGCAGCAGCCTACTCTGGGGTACACAAAGTTTAGTCAGTAAAGCACAACAGTGGTCAATCAAAATTAAGTAACAAGAATGTTCAATGTCAATTAGTCCAACTAATTTGAAGTGTGTGTTCTCTGGTGCAGAGGCTGTTTGATGTTGTGTGTTATGTTTGGATATGTTATCACTATTATAGTTTTTTATCTTCTAGGTATCCTCTTTTAGCTTATACATTTCAATTGTTTAAAAGTGAAAAGCATATGATTAATGTAGCGTGCACATCTGTTTTGTAGTTTTTCAGGGCCACTAGATTAAACCTGAGACGCACTCACAACTGGCTACAGGAGGTGGGCAAGAGAGGGGAGCCGCACTGGTTCCTGTCCTTGGATGCCGAGAAATGGGTACAACTGCTATACACGGAGCCTAGAGACAAAGTTAGGGTTAACGGGATCTTATACCAGGACTTCCCGGTAAGACGAGGGACAAGGCAGGGGTGTCCGCTGTCCCCCCTCCTCTTTGCGCTCACAATAGAGGTGTTAGCGGGCGCGATTCGCCAAAATGAGGGCATTAAAGGTTTTAGACTGGGGTCGACAGACTCTGCTGAGGAGAAGATATCACTGTACGCGGATGATGTCCTCCTATACATCACACAACCGGAAGCTACGATTTCGGCACTGTTTGCGGAACTGGAACAGTAAGGGGCCCATGCGGGGTATCAAATAAACTGGTCCTCTACGACCCCCGGGGGCAGGAACAGTGGACGGTTCTGCCGGGAAGGCTGCAGACAACAAGTGCAGGGTTTACGTATCTCCGAGTATATGTGACACTGGATAGCAGCAGGTCCTACGAAAGGAATATAGAACGGATAGTGCTGAATTTTATAGAAGACGCAAACCGGTGACGGCTGCTCCCTCTTACTATACTAGGATGAGCGGCCATGTTTAAAATAATGCTTTTTCTTAGTATAATCAAGTCTGCTCGAATATATTATTAGCATTTAATCTGAGCTCATTATTCGGTTCTAAATACTTTTTATTAAGGTGTGAAAAAGGTTTAATGGAAAGCTGATAACCATATGTCTTGTTTATTGTTATTCTTCAAAATAACACAGTCTTGCACAACAAAAATAAGTAAAAGGGCCTCAGCCTCTTTCCGCTAATTGTTTATCGTGAAAGATTCAACAATGGCTAAATAATGATATGTAAACAAAGCACATGGTGTGAAGGGTTAGAGAGGAACTTTGTACCAGCCACACTGATGCGACAGGCCTTGCAGAATTGCATCACCAATACTGGCTGAAGGCTAACAGGCATTCAGTCTTTACTTGCTGCTCTTTTTAGCCCAGTTGCCAGCACAGGACGAAAATAGCACACTCTTCTATTATATTGAGCACAAAGCCTTATTGTTGAAACAGGTATATGGGTGTGAACCGTCACTCAATCTCAAATTAGGCTTTAATTTTGGTGCAAAAATCAGATTTAAAGTGGGATTATTATAAAGTTATACAGCAAAATATGTTGCCAAATTTATCTTTATTGTACCTACAATTCACAATGTGTGCAATAGAATAGGGAAGGATTGATTTTAAAATAAACCTCTAAAATATATCCATTGCTCCCTAGTGCTCTTAAGTATGCGCTACTCTGAGTTTAGCTTTCGTTCTATCAAGATGCAGAATCCCCTCATTTCATTAGTGCGGCAGAATACATTCTGTCGCCTCAAAAGTTACGCTTTGGTGGGAAACTGCTGCAATTTACTCAGTGCATAGGCCACCACAGAAAAAATGATTTTGAATACAGATGCCATTCCAAAGCCTATGTCTCTTTCCCGTTTACTATTGTGGCATCATTATTCCAGCCTACACTGAGGAAGAAATGAAAAACAGTACATGCAGTGCTGCTGTGTACCCAGAAGCACTGGAGAGGGTACCTGCAAGATCCTGGACTGAAATCATGCTAGTAAGCCACAGACTGTCCTCCTGTTGCACCACATATTCGCCCTCTGCTCGGTGTCCTCGATCACTCATACATCCTTATTTCACTGCTCTCACTCCACTTCTGCTAGTTGTGCTGTTTGCACTCCTTTTCATTCTACTGCTCGCCTTCCCAGTCAGATCTCTATGTGCCCAGTTTCTTCTCCTGTTGCCATTGCCATCAGCCCTCTTCCTTTCTGCTCTGAGTGTTTCTCGTTCCTACTCCTGTCCTAATCTACCAAGTCTGATTTGACAGACCCCGTTCGGAAGCCAAGAGGCAACTAGGGGCTACTGCGCCTCACACGAGAGGTTGAGGTAGTTTACCTCTAATGGCACGCGGTCCGTCCTACTCTAGCTCTATAAACTCGGCCAAGTACACCCATTTCAGCACTTGACTCTGTGGTACCGATGGCAAGCAGTCATAGGCTTCTCAGGGAGGTAGTGTGGGAAAACTCGAGCTCAGCATTCAACAAAAACCCATTAGAAAAATAAATGATTGCTCAAACCAATAGTTGACTTTCAAGAAGAAAATTACTTTAATGCACACTACAACTAAATACTACATATAGTTAATGTATATGGTGCAATTTAGTATCCTGGCGTTAGAGTAGGTTTGCACTTCTTCCAAGCTATTGACCTTGGCACCTCTTATAGTCTTGGTGACTCCCTCTCCAAATCTGGTTCTAGCCTGATTAGCTCAGATGAAGATTACCTCTTGTGTTAGCACACAGTATTTTTAACTCAGTTCATCCAAAGAGTCTCTTCCGGGTCCATGAATTGGCCTGTGCTTCTCAGGCAGCCACTAGGCATCTCCGAAACTCACTCACTCACTCACTCTCTTCCGAGCCGAGACCAAGACTGCAGTTCCGTCTGGGTGATGCAGCAGGGGATGCCTGATCCGGGGATTGCTGGATGTTCTCACTTTTCATACTCTCCATTACAGGTTCACGCTCATGGGGGGTACACTCACTGACGTTCCACAGTCCCCCAGTGGCGAGCAGGTGAGTCCAGCCCAGGGTGGTGAGAACGCTTAATATGTTACTACTAGGAAAAATGAGGACTCTTTTCACTTATTGTTTTTACTTGTTGCTGCGGTTAGCAAGTGGTATGAATTACTTTTTAAAGTGATTTATGAGCTGGAAATTCAGGGAAGAAACTGAACTGAGGCGGCCCGCGGGACACGCAGTGTGCCCACATAGGAGGGCGGCCACCTTAGTGCACATTAGGCACAGCCCCGGTCTAGTGTCAAGACCCCCTGGGAGTCCCCACAATCCGGCGCAGGATCCAGGCGTCATTTCCGGCACGCGACAGGAGGAGGCAAGGTACTTATAACTGCCCGTTCCACCTAGCCTACCTTTTGGGATCAGCGTGCCACGCCACGCCACGCCCAGTCAAGCATGCGTAGATTGACTCTGGCTGGTTGTATTTCTTCTACATGTGACATATGAACTCCGGAACGGTGGCTAATGTGTGGACTGGTTACAGAACCTCCAAGCGCACTAAGTCCAGAAGAGCGATGTATCAGGAAGTTTTTCCAAAAGGGTGGTTGAATTCTTGCAAGAGGCATTAGTGTTCCATAGAACTCAGGGGCAGATTGTAGTGTCCGTTTGATTTGATCCTAGATCTTTGTGTCAGACAAAACAGCTTTGGGGATGTCCAGTTTGGGCCAGCGTATGGAAGCATACTTACCAGATAGATACATTGGCCCCGCCATGTTGCAAGAGCAGCCATAGTGAGTCTTGCACGGCCAGAGTATTTGCAGCCCCGATTCATGGTGCTGCCATGCCCCACCGTGAAGACGTCCAGTGGTTGTACTTGGGGCTGGTTTCGGCCAAGGGATGATTTTTCGGTCAGGTGCAACATTCTCCGTGAGAGCTGAAGGTTTTGGGTATTCGTGGGGCCTTAGCGGGTGCCTAGCATTGCACCTCTTCGCGATGGGGCTTCTTGTGTGGTGCAATTCGAATTTTTCAACCGTTTGTCCTAATGTAAAATCAGTGTGACTGCCGCCAACTGGGATTCAAAACACTGCTCAGTGTGGCAGAACATGGCGATTATATATTTTAGGACACAGAAAAATGAATTTTATGTTATTGCTAGTAAATATGAGGCTACGAATAGGGTGACATGTAGGGGTATGTGTCCTTGGGTAACACAACTGTTGGTCACAAGTGGGGAAACACAGGGTGCCCGACCATGCCTTGGGCTCACCAGTATTAACAAATCCATCTTACTTTTGGCAATACACATCCTCATTCGTGACTTGCCGGTGGCTCACACACGTTGCCACGTCACCTTTAAGTATTCTTTTAGTACTGGAAGCTGTTGGAATTAAGTCTGTGGTCCGTGACAGGCCAGAGGGTGGGAGAATTTCATTATTCCAGCCTGATGGAGGAGGGAAGAATCAGTTATTTGGTCAATAATTCATTACTTCTCCTAGCAGGACAGCGTGCACAGGTTTTGATAATGTTGCTTCCAGAAGAGAGTACAAAAAACGGGCACATTTACATGTGTGACATGTGGGCAAACGTCACAGCTGCATTCTCCAATGCATTAAAGTCGGGGGGTGGGTGGGGGGGAGGAGGGCAGTTCTGTCCTGCAGTCTTACACTAATGACTTTGAATAATTCCTAGCCAGATTGCTTTAAATACCATTTTCTTTAATTTAATTTTAAATGTGGGTGATGTGTGAGAGTCTATTACAGATTAGAGATTTGGCAGAGAAATATTGTGTTTGTTTCACGCAGCATTCATAAAATTAATTTAAAAAAAGAAACCCTTTTAGATCTAATTAGGACGTCATGTGTGAAATAGCTAGGCTCACAGATTATTTGTAGTAGTATTGGGGAGCTGTTGCTGTAATACAATACTGAGAACACATTAGATGCAAACACACTTAGAATTTGGACGAGTGTGTCTGTGCGCTATCAGTGACCTGGCCAAAGAGGGCATGAAGGAGCTGAAACGGGTTCATAAATTCAAACTGTTCTGAATAGGGGCCCCCAAATTTATGTTTGGCCCAGGGCCACCAAAATTCTTTAAGCTGTCCCCGAATGCTCGCCCTGTCTCAGCCAATCTTCGGGCTGCCTGTTATGTGGGCATACTGCTGGGAGAGGGGGGAGAACGGTTTATTCTATCCTGGTGATCGGACACTTCGATCATTGTGCTACCACGGATGGTCACATTTTGTCTTTATTTACTTTACAGTGCTACCACTGTACAGATAAAGCAGAACGTTAATCTGCTGTGACAAGGAGGGCCCGGCGAAAAGGGATGCTCCTTTCTCGCAGTTGAGGTTATGACTTGTCATCAGGACAGGTGTAAGGACTAGTTTTCAGACCCTTATTTTTAATTCCAGTCAGAAGTTTGAGGCACTTGCTCTGGTCAAACAAATTTATCTAAGGCTACTAGCTTAATTTTGACGGACACGTCCAAAATGTGTTACATTTACAGAACGTTTGAAATGTTCGATTGCCCGTGCATAGTTTGATTCATATACACAGTATTAAATTAAGTTAAATAAACACTATATTAACTAGTACGGCCAGCGGAGGCTCACGCACCAAGGCATCTGCAGCGGTGGGTGATGCTATGCTGCACGGATACGAAGGTTAAATAGAACAGCCAGGTCCAGCTGGGGTGTCAGCCAAAATGACCACTTGCTGGTTAAAGTTCAAAGGGGAAAAGAGGGGTAATGGCAAAGAATACCAGGACCGATTTATCTACTGGGTCTGGTGGTGCGTACAACCCCATGGTCATTGGAACTAACCGCGTGGGGTCCGAACAATCTTCATCGTCCTGAGGTTGTTATGACAGTGAGCAGGGTAACACATATCGTATTCAGCACCCACAAGCCTACGGGAGCACTTGCACTTCATAAGTTATGTTATGCTCCAAGAACTTTATACACAGATAACTGATGAGAGGAATGTAAGGTGGGCGGGATATAAATCGTACTCTTGCCTGCACCAGCACACCTTGTCAGGTGGGGACAGTAGCGGGGTATCTCAGCCTCTAAAGAACGCAGTCAGACAGTGAGGGGCCTGCAGGCAATGATGACATGAAATGAAGCAAATACTGTAAAGATAAGTGTGGGTAAAGGGTTATGCAAATTAGCGTAAAACCCGACAGCCCTGCAGCCAGGTGGGTTACGCTAGTTCATCATTCCAAAAGTGTGCTGGGGGGTCAATGGGTTGAGAAGTTGGGTTTAGAGCATATGTGCCGACAATTTCAGATTTCTTTTTGCAATTTAGTGAAGATGTGGCAGGCAAATGTGTAGTATGTTTTACTCCATGTTCTCACTAGCCAAAATCATTGGCATCTGCTTGGCACACTGGTATACCTATAGCAAAAGCGGGTTATGGGTTACATACGCTAAAGCTGCCAGTCAGCCAGGTAGGGTTGCGTTAGTTTCATTCCAAAAGATGTGCAGTTACTCTAATACTGTTGAAAAATATGGGCTTGTAGCAAAAACGCTGAAAATTACCAGAACACATTTGCATTCATATTTAAGAAGAAGGTGCAGGTATATTTACTGATATGCTTTACTCCAGGTCCTGAAATCCAAAAGCATTGGCTAACCCTTGTGACACTCTGGGATACCTTTTGCAAAAGCTGTTGTTGGGATGCATCTGCCGGGTTGGGGGACACCAGCATGGCGACACAGCATTCGTGATCGCAGTCAGACTGATGGGTTTCATATGCAATAAGGACATGAAAAGTAGCAGAATATTAGGAGTACCATTAGGGGACCTCAGGCTTTTCCTTCTGTGGTTAGATCCATCTTTGTCTTGGCGTAGGCGAAGAGGCTCACCGGGCGTCCTTGCAAGGACATGACACAGCTTAAATCCGATCCATGTCAACATGTTAACTTGCTGGCGTGGCACTTGGTAATCAGCCTGAACCCTGATGATTGGGATCATCCAAGCAATGGGGGCAACCAAGGGCTTAACCAACCCCAAATGGAAATGCACACATTTGCACACAGTGTGCAATGGATTGTATCACACAGATCTGTGGTACAAAAAGAGAGAACAGCTTTAAATCCCCAAGGGGTCCTATTCCTGGCCGGCGCTGTCCCCCTGCACATAGGGAGGTCAGTGGATCATGATGAGGGTATGGTGTTGGCCACACATCAACTTGTTTAAACAAAAATACTGTGGCCTTAAAGGCAGACATCCTGAATCCTGAAGCTGGGATCTGG
The DNA here is from genome assembly GCF_964261635.1 of Lissotriton helveticus. Classification (NCBI taxonomy): domain Eukaryota; kingdom Metazoa; phylum Chordata; class Amphibia; order Caudata; family Salamandridae; genus Lissotriton; species Lissotriton helveticus. The sequence continues at coordinate 566,059,039 of NC_136059.1, forward strand.
GCAGTGAGGGGTAAATACAGAGCCCAGTCAACCAATAATCAGAAGGCCCTGTAGCACAGAAGGACATATTTTGGAACTGGTCAAAGAGGTGAACAGTAGTTCCCAACTTCCTGGAGGCCATTGAACTTTCTTTTAGAAGAGTAAATTAAGCCAAGTACAAACCCACCAGGCAGGAGGGCTTGGTTCAACCCGAATTCAAAATCAAATAAAATAAAAAGGGCTTGGTATATTAGGCATGGCCTCGTAAGTGCAAACCAACAGGGTACTCCGATAGGGATAGGGCACACCAGCCAGATGTTGATAGGGAATTGGTTCAGCTGGAAGGAATGGTATCTGCAGGTTGCTAGAGATTATGAGCCTGCCATGGTGGCGGGGCCCAGGATAGGACTGTGGCCACATCCAGGGCTTGGCGGAGTTACAGGGCAATCCGGAGGCTGAATGTTACACAGGGGTACCCTCTTCAGCAGCACAATAGGGGTGCAGAAGCCAAACAACCGCAGGAGTCTTTATGGCAGGACAGTGGAGGAAAACGAAGGCTCCTTGCTAGTCCTTCGGGCGGTTTTAAGCCTGAGCAACCGGGGGCTTGCCTGGACACGCTCCGCCCCTAAAAAGGCGTGAGTATAAGATGGACTGGTGGTCCATGGTATTTGAGGGGGATAATCCCCAGTAAAAAGGTAGCACTGATTGGGTTGACCACGGTGCAGCTGGCTCATCAGGCAGGCAGGGCAGCTTAGGTAAGTCACTGCTGCCTGACCTTGGATCGCCCGTAAATTAACCCACCACGTTGGCATAATTCTTGTATGAAATAAACCTGCAGCAAAATGTTTTCCCACAAACAAGTTTCATGTGGTTATTTATTGCTGTGCATGCTATGTCTCCATGTTGGGGGGTGAGTTGCCTATATTGGCACTATGCTTGTGACGGGGACAACACTCAAACGTCGGGTCGACTCCACATCCTGTGATTCTGGGCAAGTCCCTTAATCTCCCTGTGCCTACCAAAAAAAAAGTGTCCTTGTGTAATGTAACTGGTGCTCATGTAAAGCGTTCCAATACCTTCAGGTCTAGTTTGCGCTATATAAATCTGGAAACCAAATTTTTTTTTTTTTAATTCCTCTGTTTTCAAGCTTACATTGACAGGTGTGTGGAGGAAATACAGCCCTATAGTGCTGGGAGTAATAGCAAAACAATCATCCTGGGGGAGGAACAATAGCCGCACGCCAATGAGCTAACAGCACAAAAGGACCATACACCAATCAGAAGAAAGCAATGGCGACCCTAGCATGTTCATTTAGAGACGGCACATAAAAAGCAAAACAGCACCACAAACCAACCTGCGAGTGGTAACCCATGAATAGCACATTGGTAGTGCACTCCACACACATGCAAGACTAGCACAGCAGCATCAGGCTACCGGGAGAAAAGCATTAGAGCATCAAATAAAAGGAGAAAGAACTCCATTGCTATTGGAAAGCTGAGCCATCCTGAAATAGCCATTGAAATATAAAGGATCTAATGCACAGGGGGCAGTGGGTAAAACTTGACGTTAGTCACATTTACATGGAATTGAAGGTAATATGAATCCCGTTTGCAAGTGTGCTTTGTTGAAAGACTAATGGTGTGAACAACATAAATTATCTTGTTGGAAAGGGAGAACAGTGACTCACAAATCACCCTAGTTCATGGGGCAGTTCGCAAAAAGAACTAGGCACAACACACAAAGATGGGCTGCCCAAGAAGCATGAATTTGTTATTTCAGTACTTTAAATCGCAATGCTTTAAACACGTAAGATCCCCCACTCCTTTGATGCAAGGCTGTGGAGCCAATGCTTACAAGTCTTCAATCTGCACTGCACGGCCAAATGCACCGTGGTGGCTTTGAGCAGTGTTACAAGCACACACTAACCCAGTACAAAGGGAGGCACTGGCTGAGCAGGAAAGAGCTGAGAACTAGGATAGCAGAGAGCAGTGGGATTGGTTGACTATCTTATGGATTCTGTACCTGCCAGCAATGTTACAGGAGGACGACTATCAAAAGCATTGGCTGCTGCAGGGACAGCTACCTGCAGAGAAGCCACAGCAAGGGACAGGACAATAGACCAACGGTTGACTGAAGTGACAAAAAAGTCTGAAGAATTGAATGTGACAGAAAGTGTGATAATTAAGCGCACTTTTCAGATGTAAAACAGTCCATCATGCATTCCAATCGAAGCACTTCCTAGGACGCGGAAGAACACATCTGATAGCATGAGGTAAGAGAAGGCTACTGCAGGGGAGCAGGGAGCCAAAGCCCTCTCCAAGGATGTTTAAAATATTAGTAACAATGCGTACTGCAGACAGGTGCATTGTGAAACCAGAGCTAGAAAGCCTTGTTTCATAACAAATCCAGATCAGCTCAATAAATACTTGAAGTGAGGGGCAGAAAAGGGACTTTGCACTAGTTTTAACTTGAATGATTTCATCTTGAATTTCAATGCACCTCTCTCCATGTGGAAGACACCATTATACACTGTTGGTTAATATAAGGAAAATACTCCAATTAGGACTAACCCAATGAATTGTAAAATCATATAAACACATTTAGAGTACATTTATCACAAGTAGGGAAGTGCAAAGCTGTTGCCCTACTGTACCAGGCACTGCTTAACCAAATAATTAAGTCTCCCTTAGATACCTCTTGAGAATGAAGGGCAAAGGATATAGAGAGACCTTTCTCAGAAGAGGAATGGGAGAATAAACTTAAACATGGCCCTAAGATGAAGCGGCTAAGATGGCGAGCGCATTCGAACAGCGCTCTGCGGTCTGCCCTGATTATCCTGTCAATTCCACCGAACAGAGGCGGCATCCACGCATGAAAAGCAGGTGAACTCACCCTCACCAGCGGGAACCTCAGCTAGTACCGCGTATTGAGTGGCTTCCATCCGTTCACAAATTGCATTTCGGGAAACGCTCCCGCTAATGATCATAGGTCGGGTGGCTTTGACGAAAATGGTATTTCTGCCGCAGCTGCTGTACTACTTCGCCAAGCTTACAATATATGTACCGCCAGCCTTCCTCAAGACCTTGGAGAGGATGGTGAGAGGGCACATCTGTGGGGCATCCCTCAATAGAGTAGCTCTCCAGAAGCTCTACCTACCAACAGATCAAGGTGGGCTTGCACTGCCCAACTTAGAACACGATTACCTAGCAGCCCAACTACAATGGGTGGCAGGATGGCTCTCTGGCGGAAATGGCAATGGATCTTCCAGCATTGACTCACCAAGCTCTTCTCTCCCTATTTGACCCATGTAGCAAACAGAAGTCACCACGGCGATTACTACTGAATGTGGCACATAGATGCCACAGCAGAAGCCTTTTCCTGACACCTAGCATTAAGTCGTATGCTCCTGCACTGTCGCTAACTGGCACACCGAGAAACCATGGCCCGTGAGTTGCGTAGTCTAACAGACAGCGGCATACAAGATGTGGGAGACCTGTATTATGAAGGAAATGTAATGTCCTTCGTCTCACTGGTAGACAGCTTCGGGGTAGCACCAGGACAATTTCTCAAGCACCAAACAATCATAGCTACACTACACAAACACTGGGGGGACATGGTGTTAGAGCCCCCAACGCACTTAACCATCCAATATCAGCACGTAATGGGCCAGGGGAGACACCTCATTAAGTGGTTCACCGCCTCTCTCAGGGTACACACAGCGCCGCTGCTACTCTCTCTGCGGGCGCGCTGGGAAGACGACCTACAGCGCCCTTTTACTAACCTACTGCGCTTCAGTCTCATACAGTATTTCTTCACCCAGAGGGCATATCTCATCCCAGCGGAAATCAACATATTTTATGCTGGTGCGGACTCCCTCTGTCCCTGCTGTCAAGCTGTTGACGCAGAGCTATTACACATGACATGGAACTGCCTGATATTGAGAGAATATTGGGAATCGGGGGTGCTACACAAACATTAAATGAATGAGAGTCACCTCCCGGTTTCTAGCACTAGGGTTGATTGTCGCAAAGTAGCTGATCACAAAGAGATGGCGCTTATCCGAGCCCCCCCGCCGTAAATGCTTGGGTACGCTCCTTGCAGGTGTGGGCCATGGTGGAGAGTGTAGCACTATGCAGGGAAGATGCATTGGGTCTACATAAAGTCCCAATCGCAGAGAGTTGGGAGCGAGAAGCCAGAACCTGAAGCGGAACCAATAACAAACAGATAGCACGGGGAGCCTCTACGCGCACCTTGTAACAACCTTACACATATGCATTACCCATGAGCAGCACCAATAAAGGTAAACACTAACGGTACAATAGGCAGGGTATGCTGTATCAACTGCAAAATCACCCCTATCCGATATCGCCAGGTTGGTTTCGTCAGGTGAACTCCGCCCTGGGGCAGTTCCTGTGGGGTGGTGGGGTGCGGTGCGTGTGGCATTGCGCACATGTTTCCTCTCCACTTATTGTGGGGGTCTGGTGACCTCGGATATCCTCAACTACTATCAGGCCTCCCACCTTTTGGTATTAAATGAGTGGTGGTATGGGGACAGGAGGGAACCGGCGTATGCCAAGGAACGCTATTTGATGGGCTCCCATACGCTACACACCATCCTCTACACGGCAGCACTGCGGAGTGCGCTGCCGGCGGCCACTCGGGTGGTGTTTCGCATCTGGCGGCAGGCTTTGCGCCGGATGGGGTGGTGGAATACTCTAACAGCGGAAACCCCCCTGTGGCACAATGGGCGGTTTCCAGGCCTGGCATCGCTACAGGGCTTTAGAGGATGGGACAACGTCGGCATTTTGACTCTGGGGGATGTACTGCAGGGTACGACACTTAAGTCCTTCAAGGATCTTAGGGAGGAATTTGATATGCCTCGGTTCCAGTTTTTTAGGTACCTCAGTTTCGCCATGCCTTATCCCCCAGCCTGGAGGGGTTGGAGACCCTCCCTGACTTTAGCCCGCTGGAGGCGAAAGTGTTCACGAGGGATTTGGAGACCAAGAAAATATCCCATATTTACCAGACACTAGTCGCGCACAGTTCCCCTACACTGCAGAGGCTGCGGGAGCATTGGGAGGAGGACGTGGGCGAGTTGGAAGAGGAAGACTGGAGGGAGGCTCTGGCCGCTCCCAGAGGGGCTGCAATAGCTATGCGTCTCTGCCTCACCGGACTGTCTCCGTTGTAACAGGGAGGAAGGGACGTTCATGCACACGGTCTGGAGCTGTGGAGCTCTTGATCGATTTTGGAGGGGGGTCTTGGTCTGCCTGTGGGAGGTGTTGGGATGGGAGCTCCCACGTACGCCACAGTTTGCCTTGCTACACGTAATGGACGGGGTGGGGGGGTAATCTTTACAAAAGACACCTGATGTTGCTGGGCCTCACAACGGCCAAAAGAGACATTGCGAAGGGGATGGAAAGACCCACGAGCCCCGTCAGTGGCTGTCTGGAAGAGGGAGCTAGATTTTTATATGGGACTGGAGCAGCCAATATTCGTGGCCAGGGGGTGCCCGCGGAAACATTATGAAATTTGGAAGCACTGGGCAGATTATAGGGGTATATGGCTTGAACCCCCAGTGGAGCAAGAGGACCTTCCCTGGGAAGGGTGATGGGGCAGGTGATCCGGAGCGGTGGAACATGGGGCTAGGGAGGCGGGTGTGCTTGTGCATGTTTTTCCTTTTGTACTGTATACTGCTCGATACGAGTGGGTTGGGCCTGGAGGTGGTTGTGCGACTCGGGAGGGGGTGGTGGTGGTGGTTGGGGTGGGTGTGGGAAGTTGGGGGGGGGTTGGGGCTTGGGGTGGGGGAGGGGAGGGTGTTTAAAGAGGGTTTGATTATTCACTCGCTACTTCATGCGTGCAAAGTGAAAAGTCGATTGCCTTTGATGCTGTCATGTTTGTGGTCTGCAGTCATCCCTGGATTGCAGGGCCCTGCATAACCTGTGCAATCTGACAATAAAATCTGTGTTAAAAAAACACAATAGGCAGGGTATACCCGCTCCACAAATAAACATAAGCCGGCCCCAGCAAGCATCACAAGTCAACGACTATGGCCCTGGTCGCAAGGAGGTGCAACGCTACCCTACACCCTAACCCAGGTAGTCTCAGTTACCTCCCGACCTTTTGCCCACCCCCACCATCATTACAATAAAATAGTGGGGGCGTGGCCAATCAGGCGAGAATGGTGGTCTTGCACTGCTGAGGCTCCGCAGCAGACGGGCACTATCATCCCTTTCCTGCGTCGGTCCACACTGGGGGGCAGCTGCTCGGTGGGGCCGGACTGAGTTCTTCTCCCCCCCCCCGCAGTGAGACACCGGAGTACAGGCGGGGGCCGCGGCGGCCTGATTGTGAAATGGTGGCGGCCGCGCACATCGCCTGAGGCCGCCCCCCCCTGGAACAGAAGTGGCGCATTGCGTGGAGGTGGCCTAGGTCACGGTGAGTGGGGCGGGGACCCCCCCGGGTAGCCAGATAGCGCGGAGGGCGTGGACTCCCCCTCCCCTCCGCGCCGCCGTGGCCCCACCTGGCCCTGCCTGACCTTAAGATGGCGGAGTAGGGCCACCTCAAGTGACTCACAGCCCGGGGACTGGGCCCACATCATCCTGAAGGCTCGCCCTCGTGCAAGACCCTTGGGCAGAGTGGAAGGGGCGATACAACACCACACCTACACCAGCTTGTGCTGCACTGTGACACACCCGGAGCCTGCCTCAGCACGCTGACGGAGAAAGGCACCCCTTGGATTGCGCAGCAGGCGGGTACGCCACGCCAGGCGTTGAGAGCAGTCACCAACAGCGGCCGCGGATAGAGGGCATAGAGTATTCGGTTCCGGGCCCGGAGGAGCAGGGACCCACACTAGTGTCGGTCGGCCGGGCCCCAGTGCTGTGGCGCACGGCTCCCCCACAACTCCAGAGACACGATGGGGAAACCTCGGAACACGCAAAACACCGTGGTGCCGGAGACGGCCCCAGAAAACATGCCGCCCCCCCAGACAAGAACTCAATTGGCAGCGCCCTCCTCAGACCAGTCAATCTCGGATAAGCTGGATCGCGTCCTGGCTGCCATCGAACAATCCAGAGTGGCTATGGAGGACAGGCTAGGTACTCTCGCGACCGACGTCAGTCTCGTCAAGGACGACCACCGGAAGCTAGCAGACAAGGTCCATGAAGGAGGAAAGATCGTAGCGGACCTGCAGCCGATGGTAAAGGACCAGCAAAAGACGATTGGTGACGTCCTGACCCGACTGACCACAATAGAGGAGCGCCTGGTCGACTTGGAGGGGCGCTGCCGGCGCAGTAACATACGGGTGTTGGGCCTGCCGGAAGGTATCGAGGGACAGGACCCGGTTGGCCACATGGAGACATGGGTGAGATCCTTCACCCCAGAGGCCGACTGGTCGGCATTCTTCTCAATCGAGCGCGCCCACAGAGTTCCAGCGCGCAGCCCCCGGTCGGGAGCGCCACCCCGACTGATGCTTGCGAAATTCCTGCATTTCAAAGATTGGGATGCAGTGCTCAGAGCCGTGAGACGATCCGGCCCCCTCCGAGTCGAAGACAAACAAGTGATGGTCTTCTCAGACTACGCCCGGGCGGTGCAGCAACAGAGATCCCTCTTCCTGGAGGTAAAATGCAAGCTTAGAGCAAATGACATCCAATACTCTCTGTTATTCCCCGCCAGGCTAAGAATTATCTACAAGGACTCCACCTTATTCTTTACGTGCGCGGAGGAGGCAGGTGACTGGGCGGACGTGCACTGCTCGCGATCGCCGGGACCCGGGCATGGACAGAGGCGCAAGACATCTCGCACCAGGAGGCGCAACCCCGGTAGTGGGCGCAAGGGCGGGAACACTACAACTCGAAGCCCCACAGTCGACTCCCCAGACCTGGAACAAATTATGGAGGAACGCCGGGAAGCCCTGAGAGCCGTTTCGTCGCTGCAAGCCTCGCCACGCTCAGACGACCTGGAGGGGGCCCCGTGGCTGTTCTCCTCCACGGGGGAGGACGACAGCGATGAGACATCATCCAAAGGAGACTCTGTCACTCTGCCCCGAGTTACACCCCAGACTGCAGATCTCATACACTGAAGAATGCGTAGCGCCATGCGGCCAAGTCGATCGTAGCAACACTGCTCCTCACCCTCGTCAGCGCATGTGCGTTGGGGGGCCATATGCACAATTAGACCGGGGAAACCACCTGCACTACCGTAGCTCACCCCGGACACACCCAACACACTTCTCCGTACCCACCAGGGACCAGATCACACATAAGGATCCTGCACAGTCCAGTCGAAGGACCGCCCTCGCAGGCACACGCCACCACCCCCATGTTTGCTAATTGTTAGTTGACGCTCTCATTCCCCAAGAGGGTTAGTTTGGACGTATCGCTCCCAGCGATAGGCCCCCAGTATTGGGACAGTTTCCCGACCCCAGTTTGCAGTTTCCCCACCCCATACACCATGACCTCTAGTTACCACCCATTTGTAGGGCAGGGGCGTATCTCTATAGCTACACGCATCTTCGTGCGAGACACCCATCAACCAGAGACGAGAGACTCTACTCATGCTACTATCCACCGCTATCCCGACATAACATTGTCCCCAACATGGCACACGCGGACGTTAAGTTCTTGACCCTGAATGTGCGGGGGATGCATACGGCCCGGAAGCGTTACGCTGTATATGCATATATTAAGCGGCAACAGGCACAAGTCATATCCCTTTAAGTGACCCACCTCACAAGGGAGAAACTGGGGAAACTCCAGAAGAAATGGCGGGGCATATTTTGCGGCACCACGTATTCTGCCTTCGCGAGAGGGGCGCTGATCTGGATCCGGCCAGGTGTCCCCTTTCGTGAGCTCGGCAGAAGAGTAGACTCCGAAGGCCGCTGCGTGCTGCTGGAGGGATTATTAGACGGGCAGCCTATCCTGGTGGGAAGCGTCTATGCCCCGAACATAGATCAGGCACCATTTTATTTATTTATTTTGCAGAGTTTTATATAGCGCGAACTAGACCCGAACCAAATCAGGTATCAGAGCGCTTTACATAGCACCAGTTACGTTACATGAGGACACCCTTTTCATTTTAGGCACGGGGAGATTAAGTGATTTGCCCAGAATCACAGGAGGTTTTTTTTGGCATCGTTACCGAGACTCGAACCTAGATCCCCAGGTCCGAGGTCGAGCGCCTTAGCCGTTAGGCCAACTCCTCTCCCATTCTGGGGGACCCTGATGAGCGCCTTACCGGGATTCACACAGTCCCCATGGATCTTGGGAGGGGATTACAACTGCTCCTTAGACCTGGCGTTAGATAGGTCCCACCCCCTCCCCCAAACACTCCCCAGCCCATGCGCACGCGGCCGCATTCCGAGCCTGGATGGCCCACTGGTCCCTCATGGACGCCTGGCGGCACCTCTACCCGGCCACCAAAATATCCTCATTCCACTCGAGACCCCACAATTTGCGAATCCGCTTAGACCATTTTGTATGTACACAATCCCTCCTGCCACACATCCGACACTCAGACTACCTAGGCCGAGTGGTTTCAGATCACGACGCGCATACGGTGACGCTTGCATGGCACCCACCCACACCGCCGATACCTACATGGCGTCTCCCCAAGGACTGCCTTCTGGACCCCGCATTCAGAAATGAGCAACCCGACACCATTCAACACTACGTCGCAGAAAACAGGAGCACCGCTACGACTAGGTCCCTAGAATGGGACGCTTTCAAAGTAGTCTTAAGGGGAGCATACATCAGACAAATCACAGGGGTGAAACAGACCTTAGAGAGGGCGGTCCAAACTACAGAACAGCAAGTGGCGCAGTTATCTAAATTAGCTGATCAGCGGGAACTCCCCCCCACGCAGCTTGAGAAGGCCAAAACCAAATATGAGGAGGCACTCCTCCCCAGATTGATACACCCGGACCAGAGCGGATTCGTCCCGGGGCGAAACACCTCCCAGAACCTGCGCCGCCTGATCCAGGTCCAGGACGGGGTGCGGGACAGGTTCCTGCGAGCGGCATGCCTCGTGCTGGACCTTGAGAAAGCGCTCGACACCTTGGCGTGGCCGTACCTCTTCGAGGTACTTAGGAGGGTGGGCGTGGGGCCCCACTTTCTCGCACTCACTCGGCTATTATATACTAACATCACCACGTGGGTGCGAATAGGCGGCTTGGTATCCTCTCCCATCCCGATCATGGGAGGCACGCGCCAGGGGTGCCCCCTGTCCCCCGTCATTTTTGCCATCGCTATGGAGCCACTGGCGGTGCGACTGCGAGAAGTGGGCACATATTGGGGTATGCCACTAGGGGGCCCCACACGCATTGTGTCTCCCTTTATGGGGATGACCTTCTTATTTATGTCAGGGACTTTACAGCAGACCTCACCACTATCTGGACCACGCTCGCAGAGTTCTAGAGGGCTGCGGGATTACGGGTGAACTGGGAGAAATCCTCTCTCTACCCCCTACATCCGAATACCCCACACAGGGAAATTCATCTGGGAAACGCCTCCTTGGCATGGACGGGGGACACCCCGCGCTATTTAGGCATCAGACTCTACCATGCGCCCCGGGATCTTTTGGAGGGTAATCACTACCGTGCCCTCCGGGGGATTAAAGGCCAAATAGGCTTCTGGCGGACTCTACCCCTGGCTCCCATCAGGAGGGTTGCCTTGTCCAAAATGATCGTGGTACCTAGACTCCTCTATTACTTCGCAAATGTCCCGGTCGTTCCACCGCGGACCTTCTTTCAAGAGTTGAACTCACTACTGATCTCCCTGATTTGGAGGAAAGGCCGTTGTAGAGTGGGCCTGTCGGCCCTGCAATTGCCCCGTGATAAGGGAGGGTTGGGCGCCCCGTCATTTGAAGCCTATTTTTTAGAGGCGCAGCTGCAGTGGCTATCTCGCTGGACCGCACAGCGGGACCTCTGTGAAATAGAGTCCCAAGACGGGCATCTGACAGTCCCAGAGCTGACCCGAATGCTACTCCCGGGAACGAAACCCAACCCGGCTCATCCGCTGTTGGTCAAGGTGGCCAGATCCTGTATACTGCGGATCCACCGTATGTCTAAGGGGGCGCAGGTGTACTCCCCGCTGCTGCTCCTGGCAGGGCTCCCCAAAGGACAGGAGATCTACACTGCGCGAGAACTTAAAGTCTGGACCGACCACCAGCTCACTGAAACAGAGGCCTTGTTTTCTGACTGTCAACTGCTCTCGTTCGCGGACCTGTCCGAGGAGTGGGGACTGCCGACCGGCCAATTCCTGCTGCATCGGCAACTGGTAGCAGACTGTAAGCAGACCTGGGATTTTGTAGACAGAGAGCTGGCGACCCATCCGGTAATACACACACTGCTCCATATGGGAGCGGGCAGACACCATGTCACATGGGTATATAAATCCATCACTGAGCTCACGCACGTATCGCTGTCGCGACTGCGGCTCCGTTGGGAGGACGATATAGGCCGCAGCTTTCACGATAGGGAATGGCTGATAGCCCTCGCACATCACAAGAAAGTGTCCCGCAACCATCGATTCAAAAACGTCCAGTTTAATATACTACACCGGGCTTACCCAACACCGGCCCAGCTTAAGAGATTCTACCCGACTTCCCATTTTGAGTGCCCCCGCTGTCACACACCGGACGCCCCATTCCTGCACATGTTTTGGACGTGCCCTGGGCTCCAGTTCCTCTGGACGACGGTACGCACTACACTACAAACCGTCACCGGCCTAGCAGTTTTTCACACCTGGGAGACCAAATTCGCGCTGCTGGCTGTTCTGTTGGCAAAACGCAGTATAGCAATTTACTGGGCGCACCTGCGGGTCCCCCAGTGGCGGCTTGGTGGGGGGCGGTATAGAAATGGGCCACGGCCGAGGAAGATCTCATCCGCCAGGTATACAAAGGCGCCCTATCTCATTGGAATGGGCACTGCTCCTACATAATTTTAAGCAAGAGCACACTACCGGTACTGACTTCACGCAAGATCCACAGGCCACACCGAGACCCCCACATCTCCTCACCTGTCCACACGCGGTCCCCCACCTGCTTCCCCCATAGGCCGCGGCTTAGGAGTCGCCTCAACGGATAGGAAAATGCACAGTAGCTGAAGTTAGTAGCTTGAAGCGGAGCATCACCACTCGGGCTCTCGCCCTTTGTGACCACAAGCCCCTCCCATCCCCCTGCCCCCCTCTGGCCCCGGATTACCCGAGTTCTAAGTCCCCCAGTTCAGTTCTGAACCTGGATTACCATTTTACGATACCCCTATACAAGGGACTACGGACTAAAGACTGTCACACGGGTCAAGGTACTGAGGTGCTCTCACCACCGACCATATCCTCGATGTCTCCTGACGTCGCTATCAGAGGTGATGAGGAGGCTCCCCCTCCATTAGTTCATGAGTCACTCACCCAGGGGCGTACATCACACCACTCCCCGTCCCGATAATGAGACCCATGACTTATTGTATCCCGACAGCTGCAAATGATTATTGCAGGACATGTTTGTATAAAATGTTAAATCCAATAAAAAGGTTTACAACAAAAAAAATTACAATAAAATAGTGACGCATACAGGCTCCATCAGTAGGCGAATCTACACACGACGATCAACACTAGGTCACAAAGCACTTCCTGCCGGATGTGGATGCGCGACCCGGCTGGGACAGACAATAGTTGGGAGATTAAGCTTATCGCTCAGTTTTCCTGCACTAGATAACCTTTGCTGCTGAAAATGTGATGTATTGTGATACTTATACTGCATCTGCTTATTTAGCAATTGTAATGAGGTTTTAAACAGGGAATGCAATAAAACAGATTTATACAAAAAAACATAGCCCTAAGATATTGAGGAATGTTCTTTTTAAGCTTACTCATGTGTATTAGGTACATAGAGCATATATGATCCCAGGGAAGACTAACAATTACTATCCAAATGGGTGACTACATGTTCCAGGTGTGGATAAATAAGGGTAGGATATATAAATATGGTCTAGAATTGCCTTGAATTAAAGTATTATTGTAATAAAATAGTGCATATAGAAAATAATGTGGCTAAAAAGGGGCATCTTCATAACTACACCTGAAGCCTATCTGCTGGGAATGTACCCGAGTCCTGAGTAATAAGTAGATTTATCGACCTGACAATAGTACAATCTAAAAGACGGGTGGTGCTGAGCTGAAAACACCATGGGGCCCTAAGGTTTCATATTGGGAGAATGACGTAGTAAAATGGGTGGAATGTAAAGGCTTGGCATTGTACATGGATGTAAAACGCGACAAGGGGAAACTTGCTACGGCGTGGAAAACCACCCTGGATGATTTCAAGGATCTAGTGGGGCTCCAGGAAGGCCCACTCTCTCCAGTAATCTAGCCGAGGTGTTCCCTTACAGTCACCAAAGAAATGGGGGCGCTAGAGGGCGCACAAGCGAGAGGAGTTGGCCTAACGGCTAGGGCGCTCGACCTCGGACCTGGGGATCTGGGTTTGAGTCTCGGTAACGACGCCAAAACCTTCTGTGATTCTGGGCAAATCACTTAATCTCCCCGTGCCTAAAATGAATGTGTGTCCGTCCTCATGTAACGTAAATGGTGCTATGTAAAGCGCTCTGATACCTGATTCGGTTCGGGTCTAGTTCGCGCTATATAAAACTCTGCAAAAAACGGCGCCCTGCTTTCGGTGTTGCTGACTGACGGAGGACACCACGTCGTCCTTGGACACTGTGAACATCGGCTGGACACACGGTGAGGCACATATGCTGCATGCCGGGGGGCTGTGAACTAATATCGGTGAAGCCTTGACCTCTGGTGAGGAGCTGGGAACACGGGCATCCATGCGAGCAGCTGTGCCCCACACCTGCCACGCAACGGCATCGACGAACGGCAGCGGCCAGCAGGGTGTAAGGGCGGGAAAGAAATAAGAAAGAAACAATAAGACATTACCAATAAAAAGTCCCGACTCCGTCCCGACTCCCCCTCCCCTCCCCCCCCCCGTTCCTTGAATTTACTGCCGAGCCACGACAGAGTGTTGGGGCAAACTTGGACGCGGCGCGGCTCCCCCGCGGCGGCGACCGGAAGGTTCTGGGCTGCCTGAGTGAGGTCTTGGTGGATGACCAGTCCCGTTTTTTCGAGTGAGGTGATGCCCAGAAGACCCAACCGGAGTGAGTGACACGACCCGTCGCTGGGGATATTTGAAAAGGCCTCTACCTGCGCAAAGACAATTTGTGGAAGCTACACGCTGCAGGCGACATATTTGTGTGTGGGATGCTACGGGCTCTTCGACAATTATAGGACCCTGCAACACGCAACGAGGCCAATACACTGTTCTGGGGAACCACGCAGGTCTGGGGTACAACGTCTCATAATCCATTCCGTAACAGCGGTAGCGTAGTGAAGAGCGATGTTTTTTGCACTAACAGCCGCATGGGACCATTGACAACTCAGACCATCACGCTGCACCCGGGATCGGAGAAGTTACGAGAGTGGGGGAGCACTGAACCAGCACGAGCGCAATATTCTACAAGATTTAAAGTGAGGCGGTGCAAAAGCTGCGAGAATAGACAAGGGGGAATTAGACATTGAATGCAATACAGTTGAAAGACCGCAATTGAGCAGTACTGAGGCGCAAGCCCCGACGTCTCTGGCCGCACTTCACGACCCAGGGGCACGTAGCCCACGTCGCACCTCATATGCCCAGGATAGAAGAACGCTCCAGGTGATACCACATGTAAAAACGTTATAATATACCAGGGACCTATTATTGCTCACATGCCCTCATCCTCCCGTTGAATGTGCTGGGAGTGCCGTGGGACTGTATGAAGTGGGCACTGCTCTGGTAGGAGTGGTGTGGTGGCCCCTTCTCACGCCTCTGTGGCGCAGCCGCGTGGCCAACTGGATCTCTCTGCACACTGATAGTAGGTACACCCAATCGCACAGCATCGTGCTCATGTCTACGGGTTCCTGCCCTAGCCGAGAAGGACGAGAAAAACTACCATCGTCTGTTACCACAAGCCCCTCCAAGAGGCCCAAAATGGGTAAACCGGATAACAGGCAACCTAAGCTGACATTCGGATGCAGCAGGCTCCCAGAGCCCATCGAAAACTGGGGCGAGTCTCGACTCTTCCGCGTCAGAAATACAACAGTTGATGCAGGAGATGAGACAGGGGTTTGCCACGATAGTGGACAAAGTCGACCGGATATCGTCAAGAATGGACGCCATCACGCAAAAAATGGACGTACATGAGGAGCGTATCACGGAAGCCGAACGGCGCATATCGGATCATGAAGATGCGACGGCCTCTCACACCACGCAACTCTCGAGAATGGACAACGTCCTCAGGGTTATTGCTGCGAAAAATGAGGAGTTGGAAGCCCGCAGCCGAAGAATTAACATTCGCGTGGTAGGTGTACCAGAATCCACCAACACGGGGCGCATGGAGGACTACGTGGAGAAGATACTGCTTGCTGCAGTTGGGACGGAAGCGTTTTCCAAGCAATTCATTGTCGAAAGGGCGCACCGCTCGCTTGGACCGCAGCCTAAACCTGGAGCCCCACCAAGGCCCATCATTGCACGACTCCTCAACTACCGTGACCGCGACACTGCGTTGCGGGCAGCACGCACCAACCGCAATCTCTCGTGTGATGGAGTTGGCTTCTCCTTATACCCTGAATTTACACCTGTGGTGCAGGAACAGCGACGTAAATTCCTGGATGTTAAGAAAAAACACCGTGCCCTGCAGAATGATTATGCATTGCTATATCTGGCGAAGTTGAGAGTGACCCACCAAGCAAAGCAACACTTCTTCACGAATCCACAGCAAGTGGACAATTTTTTGAAAAATCTACGTCGGGCAAGATCTGGCCACAGAAACAACGACGACGAAGAGCGTGACGACGAACAATCCCTGCATGAAGACATGTGAATTGGTGGTCCGATTGTTGTAGCGTAATGCTGTCCTATCGACACTAATCTAGCGGCCTCGAGAGGTCATCAATCGTGAGAGGATTCCGCTGCTGTGCGAGAATACCATGGACGGGTATTGGACTGTTGGTGGTAATGTATTCCAGGCAGCACCCCCTTCCCCTTAACTGTGCCCGTTGGAGGCCGTACAGGACGAAGGGCACGGTGAGGGGGTGGATTTGTGCATACCTTAGATGACCCCCATAGGGTATACCCCATTGGACATACTGGTTACCTTGCAAATGTTGGGTTGTTTAGCTGTTATGGGGGGTGGAGGGTGGGATGGGGATTCTGGCAAGTTGAGGATGCTTCAGTGGGTGGGGGGTGGGAGGATGATCTTCTTACACAAGTTATTGCTTTGTGGTATCAGAGGTGATATTGATGCATCTATGATAAACATGCTTAGCTGTAACCGCTTAGGTACTGAAATGTGTAAAGTCTCAGCGAATGGGAAGAGAAGGCCAAATACGTGGGCCTGTATTTTGTTGTTCGATTTGGATGTGAGTAGGGGGGGAGGGGGGGGTGGAGGATCAATGGTGCCTTTCGATGGCCAAGTCACGACTCGGAAAATTGGCCTGCTGTGTGATATATACATTGGACTTACTGATGACAAGGCACTGATGTTCTTTATTGCTAACATGTTGGGGAGACCTCAGTTAAGGGGGGAGGAAGGGGGGAGTTTGGAAATATTGTTGCAGACTTCGAAGTAACAGATATCGCAGAGATGTTATGGTTAGATCCGACAGGATTGCATGATAGAAGTAGTCGAGAGATAGATCTCGCCGTGCATATTGTACACAAGCACGTTCCCACACGATACTACACTGGCATGTACGCCTCTACGAGGCTTGGACTAATGTGTTGGCAAGGTAGCGAGATGGACCACTCTACAACTATCCCTGATTGCAGTGACTGCCTACTATGGCCCTTCCTGTCGTACTGCAAAACCCCTCGAGAACAAACATACTCATGGAAGGTACTGATTTGAATGTACTAACATGGAATGTGAGGGGCCTAGGCGACCCGAGAAAAAGGCGACAAATTTTATCCTACCTAGATCGCCATTCAATACACATAGCCTTTCTCCAAGAGACCCATTTCAGAACTCAACCTGTCTCCACCTTTGCAAGCAGGTGGGCAATGCACACCGCCTTTTCCTCTTACTCGACGTATGCTAGAGGTACAGCAATACCTGTAAAAAGAGGTACACCGTTTGTTTTAGCAGGCACCAAAGTGGATAGCCACGGTAGGTATTGTATAATGTGGGGTAGATTGGGACATATAGCAATCACGTTGGTATGCTGCTACGGCCCCAACTCGGATGACCCTCAATTCTTTGAAGACTTATGGGCGGCCATTGTGGGTACGGGCCCACAGCACCTTCTCTGGGGAGGTGATTTTAATACTTCACTAAATCCGGCTACAGACAGATCACACCCTGCCCCCCATCACTACACTAGAGCTAGGATAACATTACTTGAGTCAATCAAAGATCACAATCTTCTGGACACCTGGAGACGCCTACACATGGACGCGAAGGAGGGTACACATTTCACGGCACAAGCACGTTCATGGGCGAGGCTCGATTATATATTCATATCACCACAGCTTTATACAGCGCTTATAAAAGCGCAACACCTTCCTAGAACTTATTCCGATCACTCGCCTGTCAAAAATCACACTGCGGTCGGCGGACCTTGACCCCCCCGCGACTGCCTGGCGTTTGCAACCTACGATGCTACTAGATAATGTATTTCAGGAGGAATTGCGTGAGGAGTGCTTAGACACTTCTTCAAGCGTAATAAAGATTCTGTAAATGATGTAGAAACTATTTGGGACGCCTTCAATGTGACGTTGAGGGGCATCTGTATAGCTAAAGGGTCGGGAGTTTTGAAGAGTATAATGACACGCCTGAAGCACTTAGAGGACAAGCTTAAGACTCTTGAGACTGTTTTAATTGAATGTCCTGATAATACCACCCTCTCAAGCATACGCGACACACTGACTGAATATACAGATGAGGCTGCTAGAGAATCCAAATTTAGGGGCAAATATTGGACAGCTCGCCGATTGGGTGAAGGTGAGAGGCCGGGAAAGGCGCTAGCTGCAACTATAAAATTGAGGCGGCCCTCTAATATTATAATGGAACTTGAAAACTCGGAGGGTATGGTGTATAGGGATTCTACGCAGATACTTAATACATTTGTGGAACATTACAGCACGCAATACACGTCCACCAGACATGGGAATCTGCACTTGCAAGATTTCCTTGCCGATGTGTCCCTGGGATGGCTGAGTGACGCACAGAGAGCATTCCTGAATGCCCCATTTGAGCTTGATGAGGTGCGAGATGCTATTATGCACATGCAGTCGGGGAAGGCTACGGGACTTGATGGAATCCCAATAGAATTTTATAAAACGTACATTGACTTTATGGCTCCGGTATTGAGGGAGGTATATGAAGACGCCCTTGAAGTGGGCCACTTACCCCCCTCTATGCGCACAGCTCTGATCACCTCACTACTGAAACCAGATAAGCTGGCAAATAAATGTGATTCTTACCGGCCACTCTCGTTGCTTAATTGCGCTGCGAAAATCCTGGCTAAACTGATTGCTACTCGTATCAGTCTCCTGCTTCCAAACCTGATCTTGCCCGACCAATCGGGCTTCGTACCTGGCAGAGCGACGTCTCATAACTTGCGCACCTTTTTCTCGATCTTAAACACGGTATCCGAGGACCAACCGATGGCGCCCATTTTTCTCGATGCCACCAAGGCATTTGACACCTTGGAATGGGATTATGTGTTCCAAGTGATGGAGCGCATGGGGTTCCCAGCCCAATTTCTCTCATGGATCAAGCTATTATACGAGGCTCCAGTGGCCAAGGTGCTTATAAATGGCAGACTTTCCTCTGCATTTCAAGTTACTAGAGGTACCAGGCAGGGATGGCCCCTATCGCCACTGCTGTTTGCTATATCTACAGAACCACTTGCAGCAAAGCTGCGACAGCACCATAACGACAAGGCGCTGCGATGTTTCCAACGACAAATACTTATATCTCTGTACGCAGATGATATTACTTTATATGTACGTGATCCCAGTGATAATTTAAATCCGATTCTTCGAGAATTTATTCGCTTCTGTAGACTCTCGGAAGTCCAGATCAACTGAGGCAAGTCCTGTATATTTCCTCTCACAGCCTCCACTGGACAGTTTCCGCTAGATTACCCCATTGCTTGGTGTGAGGGAGACTTCAAGTATTTAGGTATCCACATAGAAAAGGACCGGGATGAGCTGATGAGGGCCAATTATGGAACGACGATGAATCGTATTACAGACAATATAACCCGATGGATCACCCTACCTCTTTCCATGGCAGGTAGAACATCTTTGATCAAAATGGTGATCCTGCCACAATTGTTATACTTATTTTTAAATATCCCTTATTACCCGGGCAGGTTTTTTTTTAAGCAACTTCGAACGGAGCTTATCAGATTAGTGTGGGGCGGGAAATCGCCTCGGCTCAAGGGGGATATCCTTATTAGACCATACAGCCAGGGAGAGTTTGGCGTGCCCGATTTTGAGCTCTATTATCAAGCTGCTCAGGCTCATTATGCCTTCTACTGGGTGCGGCAACCTCGATACATGCCTCAACTAGCGGCGGAGCATTGGCTGGCTCATCCAATTCCAATTGAAGGTGCGCTATATACTTTGGTTTCCGGCAGAGATAAATCGTCCACGCCAGTGTTGAGCACGGTGACTGCGTGGACCCAATTGACTCACAAATTGGAGATAGGTATAATGTACGCGCCACTCTTACCCCTTGTTTATCACCCAAGCATGCCCCTACTGCAGGAGGCAGGATTTCGCAAGCTGCTTCACAGAATAAATGTCAAAACATGGGGTGACTTGTATCACGCTGGAACATTCCGTTCCATAGAACATCTATGCGAAGGCATACAACTATCCCCACTTGATGTCTTTTTATACATTAGACTCCGCCAGGGACTCAAAGCGCTTACACCCGACTTTCCGAAGGAGCCTCAAGTCGTTGCACCGCTGCAAGATGATACACCTAATAAACTAGTCTCAACAATCTACAGGTCGGTCCACTCGCTGATAGACACCCCGCAATTACCGGCTAGGGCTAAATGGGATCAGGAACCGGGGATGCCCCTAACGGACAAGCAATGGGAGTTCTGCCTGCAGCAAACAGAACGCATATCCTCTAGCAGCAGATTCAGAATTATTAATTATAAATTTGTACATAGACTGTATTGCACTCTAGCCCGAATGTATCGATACCAACTTCACTCCACGGACAATTGTGATAGATGCCATGCCCCGGGGGCGGATTTTCTACACCTGGCATGGGAGTGTGATGTAGTGCAGAGGTATTGGGGTCAGGTGTTTGCAGCACTGTAAAAAATGATTAACTCGGAGGTTGACCCGTCCCCTATACTGGCGCTATTAGGGTACGTAGAACCTATACAAGCAGTACACCGCAAATTTACCGCACTTGCTTTTCTAGTTGCCAAGAGAAGAGTGGCATGCAGATGGGGCAGGGGCAGGGCCCCGAAATTTAAGGACTGGTTGCATGACCTCACCTATTGCCAGGAACAGATTACCACATACTCGGATCTACTGCCGATAACCTCACGACCCAAGGATATTTGGGCTCCGTTGAAATGTTATCTGCTCAGAGAGGGTGAATGTACAGGGGATGAGATGCCTACTTAGATGCACATCTAGCCATCCACCTACGATACACTTCTGTATACTTCTGAGAACACTCCATTGTGAAAGAGAAAATTGGGGTATCGGGGAGAATGAGATGTGTTATGTAGATTTACAAAGAGCGGTGGTGGTGGTGGTAGGTGCTCCTGTACCTTCCGGTTCGCATATACGGTGCTGTGAGACGAAACTGAAGTAATTGTACATCTCTGTAATTGATAGTTGCTGAAATGATTGATACTATTAATTGTGGTCAGGCACTATGGGCAGATGTAGCTCTACGAGGGGCGGGAAGCGGCTAGCTATGATAGCACTGCACTGGTATCATATGACTGTTTGGACTCACATACCCTGCCACTGTACATGCACTGATTATTTTTGTATATGGACTGCAATGTGTACTCGGAAATGCATCTCTTGTTTGATGTACAGTCGCTTGAAATATCAAAAAAAAGTTTAAAAAAAAAAAAAAACAGTCACCAAAGAAATTAACTGGCATTAACTACCATCTTCTCACTGCTAACTCTCGGATTGGTATGTTGAACTATTTACTGAGCAACAGCACATGGATTGATTAATAAGTAAAAACCGCAGTACCGTATTCACCCCCCTTTTCTTGTAATCTGGTTGGTTTATTGGTTTGCTCGTGATTTTTAACAGGTGACCTATGCATGGAAATGACTGATGTATTACTGTACAGATGCTAGGAAGACATCAAACGAGTGACTGCTGATTAGTGATATGAAATTCAGAAACATTTGAATACTTGTTGGATCTTACTTATCATTAAGGACTGCTGTAACTGCTTTTCTAGCTTTGAGCAACTCTTCCAATGAATATGCAGTAATGTTATATAATATACACGCAAGTTGGCATAAAAATCAATAAAATATGCTTCAAAAAAATAATTTATCACAAATAAAAGTTGAGTTGTTTACTACCACCTGCTCACGAGACTCCAAAATTCAGCACACTACTTTGAGTATCAGAGCCTGTCAAATTATCAAGTCAATCGATTACACAACCTACAGTGTCAGAAGAGGACCATACCGTGCTGATCTACTTCCGCAAACCCAGGATAGTAAAAGTATTTCTCACTCTTTTCAAATTTTAGAGTACGCAATAGTAAAAGATGTGAGGATTAGGATCTGATCAGCCCCAAGACATTTGAGTGGGTAGGCATTAAGCCCTGGAGTATCATTCATTTATTCTATACGCTTAGTGGCACATACCTAAGATTTCCTCATCAAGATTATTGGGTAAAGATTCATTTGCAAAAAGGAAGAAATTATTAGATACGTTCAGCGGTCCAAAGTTGTTTTAGGAACCTGCCACCAGCGCTTCCGAAAGCAGAGCTGTCGAATACCAAGACTGCCTAGTTTTTAATTTCACTTCATGCGTCTCCCTTCCACCCGCCTACACTCTTTTTCTTTTTTTCATCCATGCTTTCTCCCTTTGTCACAGTTTTCATATCTTTTTCTGCCTTTCACTCTGTTGCTCGGGGTTGAAGTCTGACATTGAAAAATAGTGCCCTGTGCCAACCACCTGCAAACCCTGATCGGACTGTTTGGAAAATATAACATGATGTATACCTGTTACTTTGCAAATCCTGGTATCTCCCACCAATCTATTATTTTGACTCCGCTCCTGTTAGGTTTGCACTGTTGTTACTCAAACAAAACCAGTTTTACTTGCTGAAATCGTCCCTTTTTACAACCTCTGTTTTTTTCTACCTCCCCCTTCGCATTTTCTCTCTCCTCTCCTTATGCGCTAACTCCGTTTGATCCCACAATCCCTCCATTTGAACTTTAACCACTTACTGGCTTTGCTCAACTTTCTTTGCTCTGCTTTCCCTCTTTACAGCTTTTGTTTGTTCTATCTTCCACTCTGAGCTCTCTCCCTCTTTCTCTCCTCACCCCCCACCACTTACTGACTGTGCTCCCCTTTCTTTTTCAGGGTTTCCCTCTTTGCAGCATCTGCCTTCTTATTTCTTCTGTGCTGTTTCCCTTCTCTCTCTCTCTCACACCACTCATCCCCAGTGTAATCCTGCAGTCACCCCTTCACCCCCACCATCACTTACTGGCCCTGCTCCCCTTTCTTTGCTCCGTTTTCCCTCTTTGCAGTCGATGCTTTTTCCTGTCTTCCGTGCTGCATTATGTGCTCTCGCCCTCTCTCCACTAACCCCCGTATGATCCTGAGCGCTTTAACTCATCCCCCCAATATTTCTGCCCCTTTCCTCTCCCCTCAGAGGCCCTGCTGGCCTCCGGAGACAGACGATCAGTCCAATATATGTGTACCGCTCTGACTACCATCAAAGGGCCCAAAGGCGTCCACTGAGTTATACCATAAGGAAGGGATATCAGTGTAATGTGGTCAGCTTTCCCCCAATTAAAACGCTTGAGGCAGGGAGAAATTTCCTAAGTATTTATTTGAGACACAGCAGGAGAGCGCCGGGAACGTCCAGAGCTCTCCGAGATTATAACGCGAGTCGGCCGACAAAATGGCCGCTACGCGTGACGTCACCGCGCCACGCTCAACAACTAGAGCGCGACGCTACATATCTCCCTTCTTTACACAACAATGGAGAAATATAAAGTCCATCAAATAATACTTATCTCCCATCTCCCAGTTCATAATCTCTGTATTTGGAGGGCTTCACAACTGCTCTGCCCACCCTTGCTCGTCTTACCGGAGTGGTGTAGGCATTCCCAGGGTTGCCCTCTGCCGGGTTATCCGGCCTGTCTTCAATCACCTGAGGGTTCTCTCTTCCTGAAGTCTCTTCCGCCTCTCCCTGATATTCTCCTACACTGATGTTGTTTCCATTCTCGAACTCCGTACTGCTCCTTCCTGCTCCTGAGACTTCTTCTCCTCCATCCCGTATCTCTTTGTCTGGGAAGGGGGTTTGGTCTTGTGAAGTCTCCGATCTTTCTTCATTGGTCCACTGCAAGATCTTATTGCATTTGGACATGCGGTCTTGGGACCAGACGTTCTCATCACTGAGCAAAGCCGCCCTGTCGTTCACCTCCTTTACCTGCATAGGTGGGCTGTATTTGCTGTCCCCTTTCCGTCTCATCAAGGTTAGTTAGACTGTAACCCACTCCCCTCTTTCTAGAGAGGCTCTCTTCACATTGCGTCTTCTATTGTAGTGTTCAGTGTATATTGTTTGTGCTTTCTCCAAATTATGCTGTACTACTGCTGGAGACCATTTGCTAGTGACAGTCTTTTCCTTCCATGCCGTGTTGTCTTTGGTGAACGGGTCACGCCCTCCCAGGATCTGGAATGGACTATACCCTGTGCCGGTGGGCGTAATGCGGTAAGCCTGCAACATACTCAGAACTTCTTTTTCCCAGTCCTTGCCCATCGTGATGGCAGCTTTTATAGAACCCATAATGACGTGGTTAAACCTTTGTACCAGGCCTTTGCCGGCTGGGTGGTATACGGCTGTATGTTTCGTCTTGATCCCATTCCGTTCCATGTATTTGTGCCACTTTTCCGAGGAGAATTGTGGACCATTGTCGCTCAAGATGGATTGGGGTATGCCTTCCCTGAGCAATATGACAGTGAGAAATCGGAGGATTGTTTCCGTGTCCATCTCCTCTTGTATATGCACCTCAGGCCACTTCGAATACATGTCGATGAGGACACACACATACTTCGGGGAGCCCTGGGCGTCTAGCACGGGCCCCAGAATGTCTATTGACACGTCTTCCCAAGGATTCACAGGGTTGAAAAATTTCCCTAATGTGGGTCTTAGAGGTGTCTGTGTCTTGTCCGCTCTCTGGCACTGGTCACATTCCCTTACATGTCTCTCCACCTGGATGTCCATTCCTGGCCACCAGTACATCTGTTTCATCCTCATCTTCGTTTTCACGATCCCCAGGTGTCCTTCATGCAGTATCGCTAACAGGTGCGGTATCAATGTCATTGGGGGAACCACTTTATCCCCTCTAAACAGGAATGTCCCCATATCTTCTATGGACAACTCCTCGCGCAGCTCATAACATTTCCTGAGAGCTGCCCGTAGATGTTTCTTTTCTGACCATCCCTGTAGCAAGAATCCCTTAACCTCTCCGGAGTCTGGATCTTCTTCATAGGCTTTTGTCCATTCTTGGCTACTTATTACTTTCTCCGGGTCTTCCGTGAAGGCCAGCAGGACCTCTCTCTCGTCAGGGCCTGTTGGGGCTTCCTCCATCGCGGAGGCTCTACTGAGGTAGTCGGCTACCTTATTCTTTGTCCCCGGGATGTATTCCACATCATACCTGTAGTCTAACAGCTTCAGCGCCATCTTGGCGATGCAGGGTGTTGCGCTGGCATGGCCACTTGATGTGAGTACTTTGACCAGGGGTTTGTGGTCTGTCTTGAGTTTGAACCTCGAGCCCCACAAGAATTGGTGGAACTTCCCCATGGACCACACTACCGCCAGCATCTCCTTTTCTACTACGCTGATCTTCTGTTCAGTTGGGGATAGGGATCTGGATACAAAGCTGAGGGTCGCCACTTCCCCGTTCTTCCTTTCCTGCATAAGAACTGCTCCTAGTCCTTTTTCACTGGCGTCCGTAGTTAACATGGATTGCCCCTGAGGATCGTATCCTTGAAGAGGTACCGCTTTGCTGATGTCTTCCTTTATTATGTTGAAGTCCTTCTGTGCCTCTTTGGTCCATGTAAATGACGTCTTGTCCTGTATAAGCTGCCTCAGGTGGTGCGTCTTGGTAGCGAAGTGTTGCACAAATTTGCTGTAATATTCAGCCATCCCCAAGAAGGATCTATCCTCTTTGTTCTTTGGTGCTGGTGCATCACATATCACCTTGACGTTAGCTTGTTTGGGCGTTGTGCCTTGCACTCCAATCTTGTGTCCAAGGTAGGTAACTGATGTGATTCCAAACCGGCACTTCTCCCATTCAGCCGTGAGGCCATTACCTTCCAGAACCTGGAACACCTTGGCTAGCTTCTTGTCGTGCTCCGTTAGGTCCTTGCCCATCACCAATATGTCATCTTGGAAGTACTGTACTCCCTCTATGTCTTTAAACAGATTATGCATAACTTTTTGAAACACTGCCGCTGCCGATGCTAGACCGAAGGGCATGCGGCGGAACTGGTAGCATCCAAAAGGTGTTATAAAGGACGTCAGCTTCCGGCTCGAAGGGTGTAGTGCTATCTGGTGATAGGCTGACGTGAGATCAATTTTGGAGAACCACTTTATCCCCTTCGTCTTGGCCAGCATTTCTTCTATCCGTGGCAACAGGA